>NC_064257.1:25313076-25941346 GCF_003254725.2 Canis lupus dingo | reverse complement strand
AGAGGCAGAGACACAGGCAGAGGGAGAAGCAGGCTCCATGCAGGGAGCCCGACGTGGGATTCGATCCCGGCTCTCCAGGATCAGGCCCTGGGCTGAAGACAGCGCTAAACCGCTGAACCATTGGGGCTGCCCTGGAACACAATTTTGTTTGGATTAATTATCCAATTTCCCCCCCCTCTACCTTAAACTACCTATTTTGGCATATACTGTTTTTTCCATTATATATACTCAATTCTTTGTTATCTGTAATATCCATTTTGTAGAGTGATTTTGGCAAGTGATATTATCCTGTAAGGTATCATACTAAATTACTCTTAATAATTCTTCAATTTCCATATTTATTTATTCACCTAATTCCTGCATGTCTCTATATTCAGTTAAAAATAATGTTACATATTATGGAGTGACTGCTATGTTTACAATATTAAACCACTCTAATGAAAGAAACATGCCACACTTTGCAATTTTAACGTCCTTCAGTAAAACCTTGTAACATTCAAAAAAGCTTTTATAAATAATCTTTTATATGATAGTTAAATAAATTTAGTCCAAATTATTTTATTTCTTAAAAGAAAAATGTAATGATAAATGCTTGTTTACTAGAAGTGAAAACAAAACACAAAAAGTGAGGAGGGAGCATAAAAGAGAAAACAAATAGAAAATAAATAGATAGTAGAAGTTGACTCAATTTCATAAGTAATAATTTTAGTTTATATCCATTATCTTGCTCTTTGTTTTCTGATTGTCACTTCTGAATTTTCTTCCCTTCCTTGGTACTTGCCTCTTTTCATTAATCAAGTATTTTTAATAATCCATTTTATTTGTCTGTTGCCTCTTTAGTTATACTTTTTTTTTATTTCAGTGGCTAATTTTGAGATAAACATGCACACTGAACTGATCACAGTTTATATAGAGATAATATTTTACCACTTCACATAAAACATGACACTTTCAGTTACAAAATACAATTTAAGCTGGGCAGCCCGGGTGGCTCAGCAGTTCAGGCTGCCTTCAGCCCAGGGCATGATCCTGGAGACCCTGGATCAAGTCCCAGGTCCGGCTCCCTGCATGGAGCCTGCTTCTCCCTCTGCCTGTGTCTCTGCCTCTCTCTCTGTTTCTCATGAATAAATAAATAAAATCTTTTAAAAATATACAATTTAAGCTCATTGCTATACTATTGTGGTTTAATATTTTACATTGTACATTATTTAACTCACAATACAATATTTTAATTTTTGCATTAAACTATTGTCTTATTAGTAAATTAAGAGAAAAAGACTGTCTTTTATATTTACACACAAGATTAAAATATCTGGTGCTCTTTATTCTTTTCTGTAGATTTGGTTCCATCTAGTATAATTCCCTTTGGCATTTTTAAAATCTAGTACAATCTGCTACTGATGAGTTTTCTCATATTTAATTCATAAGAAATCTTTGGGTTTTTTACTATTATTCTTTTTTTTAAGATTTTATTTATTTATTCATGAGAGACAGAGAGAGAGAGAGAGAGAGGCGGAGACACAGGCAGAGGGAGAAGCAGGCTCCATGCAGGGAGCCCGACGTGGGACTCGATCCCAGGTCCCCAGAATCAGGCCCTGGGCTAAAGGCGGTGCTACTCTGAGCCACCCATGTTGCCCTACTCTTATTCCTTTTTTGTTTTTTGTGTTTTTTTTCTACTCTTATTCTTGAAGACTATTTTCATTTTCATTAATATCTTCATAGAATATTAGGTTGACAATGATTTTCTTTTCGGCACCCTAAAGCTGCCATTCCATAATCTTCCGGCCTCCACTTACTCATCATGCCTGTACTACTTTTCTTTTTATTTGTTTATAAGTTGTGGTATTTGTCTTGCAGTATTTGGGATTTTCCTCTTTTTTTTTTTTTTTTTTTTTAATTTTTGGCTTACAGCAATTTAAACTACTAGTTTGCTTTTCTTTATTTTTCCTATATATGGTTTGCTGATCTTCAATATGTAAATAGATATTTTTGGCTCAAGTGGAGAAATTTCTAGGTACCATTTCTTCATATTTTTACTTTATTTTATTTTTTTAAGATTTTATTTATTTATTCATGACAGACACAGAGAAAGTCCCTATGCGGGACTCAATCAGGGGCCCCAGACCATGCCCTAGGCTGAAGGCCGCGCCAAACCACTGAGCCACCCCGGCTGCCCCAAACATATTTTTATGCCCTATTCTTCCTTTTCCTTCCTTCTAGAACTCAAATTACACATATACTAAAATATTTGAAATAATCTCTCCTGTCTCTGAGTTTCAGCGTTTTATATTGTTTTCCAGTCATTTTTCTCTCTGTTCTTCAAAATGGATGTTTTATATTTGTTTGCATGTAGTTTTAGTGATCTTTTATTTTGAAGTCTCCACCTGCTATTAAGAAAATCCAGGATTTTTTTTTTTTTTTACTTCATATATTGTATATTTCAGTTCTAAAATTTCCCTTTGGGTGCTTTAGTTTTTTGAGTTTTTGTTTGTTTTGTTTTTAATAGTATCCCTTTCCCTAAGTACCCTAATCCTTACTCTAGGGTATGGCCTTTACTCCTAAGCATAGCCTTTCTGGAGGTGCTCAAGAAGTCTTTTCAGTCAGACTGACCCAGAACTCAAATATTCCAGTCCCTACACGAATGCTGTCTAATACTTGAATACAATTGCCTCATATATTTTATTCACTTTCAACCTTGGTTCCCATGAGAAAGAAATTTTGGTAGCACTCTATTTCCAAAAGCAAATTTTAACATATACAAATTAATTTCTTAATTCAATAAAAATTCCATACATTTTTTAAATTATAAAATATATAAGGGAGAAAAAAATATTGGCATTACCAAAAGCATTGCATAAAAGTATAAGAAGGTTTTTATGTTAAACTACATTGTAATCAAAATATACTTCCCATGGGAAAAGAAACAAAGAGCAATTACCAAAAAACAAAACAAAACAAAACAAAAAAAAAAACAAATCCAGAAGCGGATAATCTTAACAAAATTTTAATGAATGGTAAATTTAATATTTTAATTGAAGTGTAAAAGAGAATGTGGCTATTAGACGGTACTATAATTATCCCTGACTCTGGGAGTAAACAATTCAAACAATTTGCTGGTAAGATTCACCTCACTATGAATAAATATGAAATGATTTATTTCTCTGAACACATTCTTCAACCATACTCCACTGAATATCCTTTATCCTAATAGCAGCTTTGGTAATTTCTGTAAAGGTATGGTTACTTTTTGCATTAACACTAAGGTCATAAAAAAAAAAAAACAAATATAGAAAGACAAATTTTAGATATCCTAGGAAGTTTTAAATAACTATAAGAGGATGTTGAATAACTGCATGATGATAATATTGCAGATTTGGAGAAAATGTTCTTAGGTTAATATTGATTACTTATGGGTAAAATTATGTGATATCTGGATTTTATTTTAAATACATATCCATAATATGGTGGACTAAAGGTGGATGCAGACATAGGGAAACATGTTGATAGTTGCTGAAGTTAGGTACAAAGCATAAGTTGGGGTTAAACATTCTCTATATATCTATATGTTATGTATCTATGTACCTAAGTTGTATATGATTGATTCTATGTCTTAAGTGCTTTATTTTTTTGAGTGCGTTTGGGAAATTTTTATCAGAAAATGTTAAGGTATAAGAGAGCAATGTTGCCTCATTAAAAAGAATTATAATGCACAGACATCTGGTTATAGCTCCAACATGTAGAGAGATTGAAAATTGTTACTCTCACACTTAACAACAATAAAGCTAAACATTCAGAAAATCAATGACTTTTATTGACCCATCAGAGAACTGAAGTCACAGGGCAAACAACATACAAGATCAAGCAAGCCAGGTGAGTCTGCAGGGCAATGAACTTGTAAGAGGTCTTAAATTATAATTTTGACAGCCTTGGAGGCTGAGTTTGGACAAAATGAGAGTGAGAAACACTTACTATTGCATGCTTCAGTCATAGGAGGGTGCTCACAGTTTCATGGTTTCTATGCAAATGAACTCCAGCAGATTATAATGTTGAAGACCCAAGAAAGATCCCGTATCAGCTTTTGCATTTGTGGGGAAACAAGTAACCATTGTGGAAAACACTCAGAACTTTCTCAGTAATAGAGGCTTATTTGCCGGAAGAAAAGATTTTACATGTTTGCCTACTTTGAGATAGAACATTTCTTGACTCTAGTTCTCTCTAACCTTGTTTCACTTAAAGTAGGGGGATGGGGTGGTGGAAAGAGACATTTCTCAAAACATGTGAGAAACACTTATGATAGTTTTAGCCCAGGGGCACTCATTCTCTAAAAGGTAAAAATTAATCACTGGATTTTAGAAAACTTATCACTCACATCCTATCACCATATTATTAATGTTCTAATATAAGGGATTATAGCTAAAGGAACTGCAATATGCAGATTCTAAGGAAGAGTTTATAGGAATGACCAGAGAAAACAGAGAAGATAAAAACAAGGACATGTGAGGAATTTGAAGTTTTTGGCATTTTCTACTATAGCAACCATTAAACAGAACCTAACCTGAGTCCAAATTAATATAAAACTTTACATACACACACATGCACACACAAAAGAAAGAAACCAAATCAATCTGAATGAAGTATAAGAACTGGACTCAGATATAAAATAAATATTAGAATTATTGAATAGGGAATTTAAAATAATTATGATTCACATTTTAAGTGCTCTAGTTGGAAAGCACATGACATGAAGAACAGAATGGCCCTTAAACAGAACAATAGAAACTCTAAGACTCAAAATGAAATAGAAAAATCATTATAAAGGAAATAAGAAATGCTTTTTATGAGCTCAATAGTGGACTAAATATGGCTGAAAAAAGAATGAATGAGCATGAAAACAGTTCATTGGAAATTTCCCAAAAATAATGCAAAGAGTAAAGAATTAAAAACAAAACAGAACAGACATATGAGAAATGCAAATCATGCTTGGATTTCCAAAGATGTGGGATATATAATTGAAGAGAATCTAGAAATATACCCTCACATATATGGTCAAGTGGTTTTTGAAAACGATATCAAGACCATTTAATGGAGAATGGGCAATATTTTCAACAAATAGCTGGGAAAACTGGATAACCACATGCAAAAAAATATGGAGTCAGACCTTTATCTAAAACCATACAGAAAATTAACTCAAAATGGATTAAGTACCTACATGTAAAATCTAATAAAAGACCTAAACCTAAAAACCTAAAAGACCTAAAATGTAAAACCTTTATATTCTTTAGAAGAAAAGATAGGACAACAGCTTCATGACATTCTATTTAACAATGATTTCTGGAACATGACATCAAAGGCATAGATAACAAAAGAATGTGTATGTGTACATATGTATATGTGTGTATATATATGTATATATGTATGAAAAAATATATATATACATGAAATTATCCATAGAGTAAAATTATCCATAGATTAAAACACAAATTACACAATGGGAGAAATTATTTGCAAATCAAACATCTTATAAGGGATTAGTATCCAGAGTATATAGAGAAGTCTAAAACTTAACAACAAAAATGACTCAGTTCAATAATGGGCAAAGGACTTGAATAAACATTTCTCCAAAGATGTATGAATAGCCATAAGCACATGAAAAGACGTTCAACATATTAAGGAAATGCAAATGAAAAGTATAGTGAGATACTACCTCAAATGCATTAAAAAGTCTACTACCAAGAAAAGCAAAGAAACACCTAAAACGGAAAACAACAAATGTTGCAGGGGATGTGGAAAAACTGGAACATTTGTGTATTGTCAGTGTGAATGTAAAATAGTACAGTGCCTGTGGAAATAGTATAATGGTGCTTCAAGAAGCTAAAAATAGAACTAACCAACTATCCAGCTATTGCACTCAAAGGATATGAAGATACTGATTCAGAGGGACACATGTACCCCAATATTTATAGTAGCATTATCAAAAAATTATGGATAGAGTCCAAATGTTCATTGACTGATGAATAGATAAAGAAGTTGTGGTGTATGGATGTATAATGGAATGTTACTTGGCCATCAAAATAATGAAATCTTGCCATTTGCAAAGACATGGATGGAGATAGAGATTATTATGCTAAGTGAAATAAGTCAGAGAAAGACAAAAACCATTGATTTCACTCATATGTGGAATTTAAGAAACAAAACAAAGGAGCAAAGGAGAAATAAAGGTGGGGACAGACCATAAAACGGACTCTTAACAATAGAGAATAAGCTGGGGGTTGCTGGAGAGGAGGTGAGCCAGGGAATGGGTTAAATGGGTGGTGGATATTAAAAAGAGCACTTGTTTCGATGAGCACGTAAGGGATGAATCACAAAATTCTATTGAAATCAATTTACACTATATGTTAACTCACTGGAATTTTAAATAAACAACTTGAAAAAAAAAAGAGGGGTGCCTGGGTGGCTCAGTTGGTTGGGTGTCAACTCTTAATTTTGGGGTCTTGATCTCAGGGCTGTGAGATCAAACTTAGTTTGGGGCTCATGTGCTGGGCATGGAGCCTGCTTGAGGTTCCTTCTCCCTCTTCTTCTGCATCCTCCCTCTAAAAAAAAAAGAAGAAAGAAAAGAAAAAGAGAAAAAATATAAAAGCAACTGTAAAAGAAAAGAAAGGGAGAGAGATTGAGAGAAAGAGACAAACTGAGAAACAGGCTCTAAACTATAGAGAACAAACTGATGGTTACCAAAAAGAGGTGGGGGGGGATGGGTGAAACAGGTGATGGGGATTAGGGCGTGCACTTGTGGGGAACACTGGGTGATCTATGGAGGTGTTGAATCACTATATTGTACATCTGAAGCCAGTATTACACGGTGTTAACTAACTGGAGTTTAAATTTTAATAAAAGTGCTCCCTGTGCTTCTCTTTGCTGGAGGAGATATTGGTATCATTTTTAAAATGTTTGGGAGAGGGGATCCCTGTGTGGCTCAGCGGTTCAGCGCCTGCCTTTAGCCCAGGGCATGATCCTGGAGACCCGGGATCGGGTCCCGCGTGGGGCTCCCGGTGCATGGAGCCTGCTTCTCCCTCTGCCTGTGTCTCTGCCTCTCTCTCTATCATGAATAAATAAATAAAATATTAAAACAAAAAGACAGGTGAGGTTAAAAATAAATAAATAAAATAAAATGTTTGGGAGAATTGGTCAGTAACATCTTCTAGGCCTCATGCTTTCTTTTTTGGAAGTTTATTAATTACTGATAAAATTTCCTAATTGCTAAAGGTTTATGCAAATTATTTATTTTGCTTTCTGTGAGTTTCAATAGTCTTTTTCTTTCGGAGTTTCTACATTTCATCTGAGTTGTCAAATTTGTAGACGGCGAATCATTCATGGAATTATTCTATTATCTTTCTAACGTCCATGGGATCAGTAGTTTCTATTTCATTTCTGATATTTGTAATTTCTTCTTTTCTCCATTTTTCTTGGTAAGATTAGCTAGAGATTTATCAATTTATTGTTCTTTTTAAATAAAGACTTAAATTCCATTGGTTTTACTTCAATTCCATTGGTTTGTCTGTTGTTTCCTATTTAAATTTTATTGATTTCTACTCTAGTTACTATTATTTCTTTTCCCTGCTTGCTTTATTCTAAAATTGCTCTCTTTTTTCCCCAATATCCTATAGTGGAGTCTTGGTTATTAATTTTAGATCTTTCTTCTTCTCTAATATACTTAATGCTTCAATTTTTATCCTAAGAATTCACACAGACTCCATAAACTTTGAGAAATTGTATAAACTGTTCTATCAAAAGTTTACCATGAATTCAAAATATTTCAAAACTTCTATTGGTATATTTTTCTTTGACTCATATTTTAGTAAGAAGCATGTTTAATCTCCTAATATTCTGGCATGTTTCAGCTGTCTGTTATTTAGTTTAATTTCATATGGTCTGAAAACATACTTTTTATGGTTTCTATTATTTTGAACGTGTTAGGGTGTGTTTTGTGGCCCAGAATGTGCCTATTTTCTAAATTCTCTATGAAACCTTGAGAACAGTGTGTATTCTACATTTATTTAATGAAGTTTTCTGTCCATGCCAATTTAATCAATTTGATTGATAGCATTTTTTCAGGTCAACTATATCCGTACTCATTTCCTGTCTGCTTGATCTATCAATTCCTGAAAGAAGCACATTGAAGTATTCAAATATTATGGTGGGTTTGCCTACTTTTTCTTGCAGTTTTATCAGTTTTGCCTCATGTAGTTTGACAGTCTGTTGTTAGGGACATACAATAAGGATTGCTGTTTCTTCTTAGAAATTTTCCCCCTTTATGTAATGCCCTTCTTTATCCTTAATTATTTTCCTCGTTCTGAAGTCTGCTATTTCTGAAATTAGTATAACTACTCTAGATTTCTTTTGACTATTGTTGTCATGGTATATTTTTTTCAGCCCTTTAGTTTTTTTTTTTTTTTTAATCAACTGAAATGTTTTTATTGGGTCTTTTCCCTATTTTTTTGTGGTATAATACACATAGCACTTGCTATCTTAACCTTTTTAAATGTACAGTTCAGTGGCATTAAATACATTTACACTGTCATTCAACCATCACCACCATCCATCTCCACAATACTTTCCATCTTGTAGAACTGAAACTCTGTACTCCTTAAAGAATAACTCTCCATCTGCCACCGCCCACCCCCAACAAAAGCCTGTAGCAACCACCATTATACTTTCTATCCTTAAGGTTTTCACCTCTCTTTAGCACCTCATGTTAAGTGGAATCATGAGGTATTTGCCTTTTTTGTGACTGACTGATTTCACTTAGCATAATGTCCTCAGGCTTCAACCATATTGTCATATATGTCAAATTTTCCTTCTTTTTTCAAACTGAATAATATTCTACTGTACGCATGTACCATATTTTATTTATCCATTTAATTGTTAACAGATTCTTGTATTGCTTTCATGTTTTAGCCTTGTGAATATGCTGCTATAAACATGGATATACAAATACCTCTTTGCAACTCTGCTTTCAGTTTGCTTTTCTTTCTTTCTTCTTTCTTTCTTTCTTTCTTTCTTTCTTTCTTTCTTTCTTTCTTTTTCTTTCTCTTTCTTTTTCTTCAGAAAGAAATTTCAAGGTTATATTTAAATTCTAGTTAGTTATTATACAGTGTACTGTTAGTTTCAGGATTAGAATTTAGTGATCCATAAGAAACATATAATAATACCCAGGGCCCATCACAAGTACTCTCCTTAATATCCATCACACATTTAGTGCATCTCCCCACTCACCTCCCTTCCAGCAACCCTCAGTTTATTCTCTATAGTAAAGAGTCTGTTTTATGGTCTGCCTCTCTTTCTCCTTTATCCTCCCCATGTTCATCTGTTTTGTTTCTTAAATTCCATATATGAATGAAATCACATGGTATTTGTCTTTCTCTGACTGACTTATTTCACTTAGCATAATAATCTCTATCTCCATCCATGTCTTTGCAAATGGCAAGATTTCATTCTTTTGTTTTTTCTTTTTGTTTTTGTTTTTTTTAAATAATTTATTTATTTATTCATAAAGACAGACAGAGAGAGAGAGAGAGAGAGAGGCAGAGACACAGGCAGAGGAAGAAGCAGGCTCCATGCAGGGAGCCTGACATGGGACTCGATTCAGGGTCTCCAGGATCACGCCCTGGGCTGCAGGAGGCGCTAAACTGCTGCGCCACCAGGGCTGCCCAGATTTCATTCTTTTGATGTCTAAGTAACATTCCATTATACATCTATACACCACAACTTCTTTATCTATTCATCAGTCAATGGACATTTGGACTCTATCCACAATTTTTTGATAATGCTGCTATAAACATTGGAGTACCTGTGTCCCTTTGGATCAGTATCTTTGTATCCTTTGAGTAAATACCTAGCAGTGTAATGGCTGGATAGTAGGGTAGCTCTATTTTTAACTTTTTGAGGAATCTTGATACAGTTTTCCACAGTGGCTGCACCAATTTGCAACTCCACCAACAGTGCAAGGGGCATCCTTTCTCCATGTCCTCATCAACACCTATTCTTTCTTGTGTTGTTGATTTTAGCCATTATGATGAGTATGAGATGATATATCACTGTGGTTTAGATTTGTATTTCCCTCATGGCCAGTAATGTTCAGCGCTTTTCTTGTGTCTGCTGGCCACCTAGATATCTGCTTTGGAAAAAAAAAAAAAAAAAGGCTATTCATGTCTTCCATGTCTTCTGCCCATTTTTAATTAGGTTACTTATTTTTTTGAATATTGAGTTTTATAAGTTCTTTATATATTTTGGATGCTAACCCTTTATCAGAGATGTCATTTTCAAGTACCCTCTCCCATTCCATAAGTTGGCCTTTTAATTGTGTTGACTGTTTCCTTCACTATGCTTTTTATTTTGATGTAGTCTCAATAGTTTATTTTTGCTTTTGTTTCCCTTGCCTCAGGAGACATATCTAGAAATAAGTTGCTATGGCAGATGTCAAAGACGTTACTGTCTGTGTTCCCCTATAGGTTTTTATGGTTTCATATTTCACATTTAGATCTTTCACCCATTTTGAATTTTTTTTATGCCTGGTGTAAGAAAATGGCCCAGTTTCATTTTTAGCATGTGGTTGTCCAGTTTTCCCAATACCATTTTTTCAAGAGACTGTCCTTTTCCCAATGGATATTCCTTCATGCTTTGTTGAAGATTAATTGACCACATAGTTGTGAGTTCATTTCTCAGCATTCCATTCTGTTCTATTGATCTATGTGTCTATTTTTGTGCCAGTACCATATTCTTTTGAACACTACACCTTTGTAATATAACTTAAAATCTGGAATTGTGATGTCTCCATCTTTGCTTTAATTTTTAATGTTGCTGGCTATTTCAGGTCTTTTGTGGTCCCATACAAATTTTAGGATTGTCTGTTCTAGTTGTGTGAATGATGCTGTTGGTATTTTGATACAGATTGCATTAAATGTGTAGATTGCTTTGAGTAATATAGACATTTTGACAATATTTGTTCTTCCAATCCATGAGTATGAAATGTTTTTCCATATCTTTGTGTCATCTTCAACTTTTTTCATCAGTGTTTTATAGTTTGCAGAGTTTAGATCTTTTACCTTTTTGATTAAGTTTATTCCTAGGCTTTTTATTGGTTTTTGGTATAACTGTAAATGGAATTGATTATTTAATTTCCTTTTATGCTGCTTCATTATTAGTATATAGAAATGCAACAGCTTTCTTTATGTTGATTTTGTATCCTATGACTTTACTGATTTGTGTATCATTTTTAGCAACTTTGTGGTGGAGCCTTTCATGTTTTTTACATGAAGTATCAACTGCAAATAGTGGAAGTTTTAATTCTTCCTTACCAATTTGGATGCCTTTTATTTCTTTTTGTTGTTTGATTGCTGTGTCATTATCAAGTCAAATAAAAGTGGTGAGTAAAAATCACAAGAGGACACTTTCTAACCCATTTTATGAGGTCAGCATTACCCTAGTAACAAGACATGATTAATAACAAGAAACAGAAACCAAGTCTAATATCTCATGAATATAGGTGTAAAAAACCTCTACAAACTGAATATAAAAATGTATAAAAAGACTTACTATAATCAAAAGTGATTTATTCTAGTTTTAGGCAGATTTAACAAATATCATAAATATCATAAAAATAGCTTCATCACACAAAAAATATGTTGTGCTTCATCTATGTAACTCTTCCCCTTTCCCCAAGCAGATTTAACATTCAAAAATAAATAAATGTAGCCCACCATTTTCAAGAAGGTAAAGAAAAAGTATAAGGATATATTAATTATGCAGAAAAATCATTTCACAAAATCTTTTGCCCGTTTTTAATTAAAAATCAATTTTTTTACAAAAATACTCAGGAAATCAGGAATAGAGAGAAACTTCTTCAACTTGAAAAGAAACAGCCACAAAATACCTACATATAATTTCAAACATAATTTTGAGACATGAGATTCTTTTCCCCTAAGACTGAGAACAGGGCCGGGATGTCCCCTCTCACTGTTCTTTTTCAGCATTATAAGGAAGCCCAAACTAATGTAATAAGACTAAAATAAAATAAAATAAAATAAATAAAATAAAATACAACACAACACAACACTGAAGGAGAACAAAGTTGGAGAAATGACACTACCTGACTCAAGACTTAATATAAATCAACATTAATCAAGACAAAGTATTATCAGTAAAAGAAGAATCACACAGATCAATGGAACAGAATAAAGGGTGACACACACAGACCTACACAAATATACTCAGCTTATATTTGGCATAAAAACGAAGGTAATTTAATATATGAAAGAGAGTTTCTCAATAAGTAGTTCTGGAATAATTAGACATCCACACAAACACAAAAATTGTACCTAGACACAGAACTTGCACTTTTTACAAAAATCAACTCAAAGTGGATTATACACATACATGTAAAACATTAAGTTATACAATTTCTAAAAGAAAATGTGGTGGAAAGTTTATGTGATCTTGGTTTTGATGATGATTTTATAGATAAAACACCAAGAATGTGATTGATAAAGGAAAAAAATCATGGTTAGATTCTATTAAAATTAAAAAAATAAAAAAATAAATAAAAACATCTACTTTGTGATGGATACCATTAAGAGATTAAGAACAGAAGACAAAGGCTGAGAAAAGATATTTGCTAAACATATAACTGATAAAGAATCTCTATCTAAAATATACAAATAATTCCAAATACTCGATAAAAATAAAGCAAATTATGCATGGGAAATGGGCAAAAGGTAAGAACAAGCACATCATAAAACAAAAAACATGGATGGCCAATAAGCATATAAAATATTTTCAAAAAAATAAAAAATAAAAAAATAAAATATTTTCAACAATATTTGTCATTAGGAAATTGCAAATTCAAACTACAATGAGATACTACCATATGTATTAGGATGGCTTTAAAAAATAAGAGTAGTAAATGCTAGAAAAGATGTAGAGCAATAGGAACTTTCATTCTTTGCTGGTAAACAAAATGGTACATGCACATTGGAAGTTTGGAAGTTTATTACAAAGCTAAAAAAATTATTATACAATCTAACCTTCATTCCCCTGGGTATATATCCAATTGATTTGAAAACTCATATCACACAAAAACCTGGACATTACTGTCTATAGTTGCTTTATTCATTATTTTTAAAAACTGGATGCAACCAAGATGTTCTTGAATGGGTAAATGGATAAACAAAGTGCAGTACATCTATGCAATAGACTATTATGCAGTGACAAAAAAGAAATGAGGTATAAAACTTTGAAGACATGGGGAGGAAACATAAATTCATATTGTTAAGTGAGAAAAACCAATCTGAAAAGACTATATACAGTGTAATTTCAATGATAGGACATTCTGAGAAAGGCAAAAGTATAGACACAGTAAAACAAATATAGACATTAAAACATTCTAAGGGCTTGGGGAAAGGGGGTGAGTTACATAGATGAAGCACAACATATTTTTGTGTGATGAAGCTATTTTTTATGATATTTGTAATGGTGTATTCATGACATTATGCACTTGTCAAAACCCATAAACCTTTACAGCACAGAGTATAGCTTAATATATGCAAATTTGAATAATTTAGGGAATCAAGAATTCACAGGAAAGAATGCAGACTGTGACAAAAGATATATCTGTAAAACAAATGTGCGAAACAATCTCAGTGAAGAAGGCAGAGGGGAAGCAGGTTGACTTAATAAATGGAAGTGAGTTAAATCCATGACTAAAGACAAAAGAGCTGCACATAAGCACTGTACTCTCACTAGTAATGCTGTTTGCAATCCAGGAATGGATTAACAATCCAGATACTAATATTCATGTATACTGGAATGGAACAGTTAAGTAAATGAAGGTTAATAGTGGAGCCAAGTTTCTCACTATTGAAGTAGTGTATAGATAGGCAAAGGGAGATGAGAATGACCCATATGGTAAAGGATTAGAATTGGAGCCTTCAGTAAGAACACAACTTTAGCTTAATATAGAAACAAATGGCTGCCCATGGAAACATTTACTGATGTGTGCATATACTCATGTTGGTATACACACATATATTTCTTTACTTGGTCATCTGAGAAGGCCTAAAAGAAATGACATCCCAAGGCTACAAGCACATCTGTCAATCTGACCTTGTTTTTCAGGATCATTTTACCAACCAAAGGAACCAAGTCTTTTTGAATAAATGACTCAAATATCCAAGATGAGCCTGGAGCATCTATGCAGTTCCAGAAAATAAGGAATGGCTCAAAACACAATGAAAGCAGACAAACAAATCTGCAATGACAGGGGTATGTTGAAGGAATACAGGAGACAGCTGAAAAAACTCCCAACAAGCAAAGCTAGGACAATTTGAGCAACAAAATAAATAGAGTAACACTGGATTTTAACCCAAAGTATAAAATATCCACAAATCCATACTGACACAAATAATTAGATCACAAGTGGGGAAAAGAAAGACAAATGTCCTGTACAGAAGAATTTCAAATAATGAGTGCAGTTTCTCCACCCATAAAACTACCCACTTTTTTTTTTTAATTTTTTTAAATTTATTTATGATAGTCACAGAGAGAGAGAGAGGCAGAGACACAGGCAGAGGGAGAAGCAGGCTCCATGCACCGGGAGCCTGACGTGGGATTCAATCCCTGGTCTCCAGGATCGCGCCCTGGGCCAAAGGCAGGCACCAAACCGCTGCACCACCCAGGGATCCCAAACTACTCACTTCTTAAGTCAAAGCTGTACATCATGATTGCCTTCCAAAGAGAACACTGTGAAAAAGAGAAGAAAAAGAGTTTTCACAGGTGGCAAACCTGACAAACACTACCTCAGCCAGGTGATCAAGGTCAACATCAATAGTCATAAGTCATAAGTATATACCTTTCCTACCATGTGATAAAAATGTCATTGTCATCTTCTTCCCCAAACCTATAAAGCCCAATCTAATAACAGTAGCAATAACAATAATAAAAAAGATAAATTCCATTAGAAAATAATATAAAACACATAGCTAGTATTTCTCAAAACTGTCAAGGTCATCAAAGTGTGAAATTCTCACAGCCAAGAGTGGTCCATGACAAATATTTGTAATGTGCTATCATGGATGGGATGGCGAAGGGGTAAAAAGAACATTAGGTAACACATAAGAAAATTTAAATACACTATGGACTTTATTCAATAATAGTATGTCAATATTGGTGTATTAATTGTAGCAAATGCACTATACTAATATGTTAGTACCAGGTGAACTAAATGTGGAATGTGCTAGAATGCTAAATGTTGCCATCTCAGTTTTTCTTTAAATATAAACCTGTTACAAAATATAAAAGTTGTTATGGGCTGAATTGTGCACCCTCTCCCATTCATATGGTGAACTCCTAACCTCCAAGAGCTTCAGAACATGAAGATATGGAGACAGTCTTTAAGAGGCAATTAAATTTAACTAGATTATTGGAGTATGACCTAATCTAATCTGAGTAATGTGTATGTAAAAGGAGGGCAATTTGGAAATAGATACAAAAGGAAGCATGTGCAGACACAGGGAGAAGAGGGCCATCTGTGAACCCGGAAGAGAAGCCTCAGGAGAAACCAACTTTGCCAACATCTTGATCGTGGACTTCTAGTCTCCAGAATTTAGGGAGATAAATTTATTCTATTTAAGCCACCTGGTCTGTGCCATTTGTTATGGTAGCCCTAGCAATCATTCAGTTTAAAAAAAATAAATAACACATAAACTCCATTCCTATGTAGGCAAATCTCATCTTATCCTGTTTTTAATTATATCTATTGCTGAGTGCCTGTACTCATGTGGCTGTCTTTGCATACATGATATACATATTACACCTTTTTTTCCTTTATAGAGCTCATTAATGATTTTGATTCCTGTTCGGTGTGTGTGTATATATGTTTATATGGTTTCTGTACCCAATGATTTTTGTCTGTATATCAAACAGGCATATTTTAAAACAAGAAGTCCTTTGACCTCTCTGAAGATTTTCTATGCCCTTTTCTTAGCATAATTTTTCTTCAATATTTACAAACATATAAAATAATCATTATATTTAATCATTTTAGAATTAAAGCTCTAGGAGATGAAAGAATTTATTAGCTCTTTTTGCTTTTATCTATAGTATCCAGATCAGTGCCTGGGCATGGTGAGTGCCCAGTTAGTATTAGCTCTATTTTTGAATAAATATCTACAATATATTTGCAAAATACTCCTCACCCATGAATATGTCGTATCTATTAATGCTTGAATATAGTGATATAACTGTAAATACTAGGACTTCCGTAAAGCAATTTTTAATGTAAAGAGCATAACTAATTTTGTTTTAATCTAACACCACTGTGGTATTATCCTTCAGTAATACATTTAAACTTAAAAAACTCTTAATATCTATACAATGTTTTATTAAGAATGTTTGGTTTGAGAAAGTATGACTATATACATTATTTTCTCTTTCTGTTTAAACAGTTGTCTTGCATTGTGTTTTATTTTGTTTTTGAGAAAGAGAGAGTGTGAGTAGTAGGGGAGGGGTGGACAAAGGAAGAGCGAGGGAGAGAATTTCAAGCAGGCTCCACACCCCTAGTACAGAACCCAATGATGAGCTTGATCTCAGGATCCTAAAATCATGACCTAAGCTGAAATCAAGAGTTGGGCACTTAGCTGACCGAGCCACTCAGGAGCTCCAATTATGTGTTTTCTTTATATCTCTCTCTTTTTTTATATTCCCTAAGAATAAACGTAAGATTTTTCTGTCTTCACTGGAATATTTGCCATTAAATCACTAGACCAAATGAGTTTATCTATGTCCATATTTATTATGCCCATTCTGTGCTGTGTTTTGAGAAATTCAAATAACACCAAAGTTTCTTTTAATTACAATGTTAATTACAAGTCTTAAAAAATGTGTCCTATAAAGAGAAATGGTAGGAAACAAAGAAAGTGTAAAAGTTTTACATATGTTCTTTGAGAGATAGATCACTTTGGTTCAGCATGCTGAGTTTAAAGCAGACAAAGGTGAGCTTCCACTGGGGGGGGGGGGCGGAATATTTCTTACTCCAGCTATTTTCTTTTTTTTCTTTTTTTTCCTTTTTTTTTTTTCTTCTTTTTAGGGGCGGGATAGAGAGGGAGAGAGAAAGGAAGAGAAAGAATCTTAAGCAGGCTCTATGCCTAATGCGAGCGCAAGGTGAGGCTCGATCTCACAACCCTGAGATCATGACCCGAATGAATCAAAATCAATGGACGCTTAATGGGTTGAGCTACCCAAGTGCCTGCCAGCTATTTTATTTCCATTCACCATTAACTTATTAATCCTCTTAGAATACAGGTTACACATATCAAGAAAATGGAATACATGTTCCCAAAGTACTTCAAAGTATAAACTTTTGAAATACAATGTATTCCCAGAGAACTAAATACTAATGGACAAGGAAAAGAGAGTAGACATATAATTGAAACATACTATTATAATTGAGGTGTAGAATAATCTACAGCATGATAGAGGGGGAGGAAGTTATATTAAAGATAATTAGGTGCTGACGAATGGGTAGATTTTTTCCAATGTACAGATGGAAGGGAACATCAGATGGAGGTGAAAATGTGTACAAATATCAAAATATAAGGAACAGTATATTTCATGATGAATGCAGACAGTAATTCATTATTTTCAACCTGTAAATTACAGGTGGTATCACATGCCTGTGCTGGGTAGATATGGAGCTAGGTCATCAGGAGCCAATGCTACGAACTTTGAGGGATATGAAATTTGGCTGAATGTGCAAGTAAGAAGTTGAGGGAGGTAAAGTTGAGTAAGGCTTGCATTAAATGGAAGTGTCAAAAAAAAAAAAAAAAAAAAAAAGCAAAGGCCCCAAATGGTGCCACTTATCAGTGCTCAATACATAATCTAATTGCAGTTTCAACCTCTCCCCAAAATGTAATCTTAACCAGTCAGCCAGGAATTTTTCAATCCTTGCAAATGAGTCTTCCACCTGGGTCCTCTCTACTCAATAAAGAAATATGAGGTAATGTGCATGCTAAGACTTCTTATTTTTTCATGTAGAAAGCAGTGTCACTTGGAAAAATTCTTTTCTTCTGCTAATAACTTTCTAGCCTCCACTGTCCCTCTATAAAACCTTCCATTTTTGTCCAACTCCTTGCAGTGCCTATGTACAATCGGATGCTACTCGATTCATAAATTGTTTAATAAAGCCAATTAGATCTTCAAATTTAGCTGGTTGAATAAAAGGCAACTAGACATCCTTATATTAATGTAATTATAGATATATCAGACATATTTTATTCAATCAAATGAATGAAGATATTTGAACTTCTTTATTCATTAAAATATCAAATGATTTTCATATATTTGGATTATATTCTTTATGAAGATATTGAAATAGAGAATTTATTACTAATTTACCCTAGATGTTTAAATTAATTACTTTTTAAGTGTCTGTTTAATAAATTTATCTAGGATAGAAGCCCATATATGGTAAGCAAGTTTTTTTCATTTGACTTGTAAATTCACAAAAATCATACATTAGGCTTTCTAGTAGCTAGAAACTTTTGAATATCTGTGTAAGAAGCATACCGTTAATTTTTTTTACTAAAAAAATAAGGCTATAGGGAGTGAATTAGGGATTTAAAGGATCTTAATGTTTTCACACTAGTCAAGAAATGTAGAAATGTATAGAATAAGTGAAATCAAAGATAATAAGAGCTTATTATAATAATGGTGGATATAATCAATCTCCTATGGCAAATTTAATTTACAATTTTAAGTAAACAAATACATTAAGTCATCTATAACCAAATATTAATAAATTTAATTTTCCTAAATAAAAATTTATAATCCCAGAATTCTAAGCAAATTTAACAGTCTTGGAACTATGAAAACCAACTATCAATATCATAGGATTTTTGTTTATTCTTTATATCAAAAAGATATAAGTAGATGGTGATAATGATGATGACAAGAAACAAAATAAGCCTGTGTTAATTTTTAGCTTTATAGTAACTACTAAGTAAGTAATGACTAACATTTTTAATATATCTACATGAATCTAAAGACTAGTTGAATGATATTTTAGTAAATTTCCCTCTATCATTTATTCTTTTCAAATTTGCTTGATAAATGACTGAGGGAATGTAGTTTTATTTCACATTATGGAAAAAATCTTTTTTCCAAATTTATAAAAGTGGGATCTGAGATTTAGAAAATATTAAATTTAATTTCTCAAAACATAACACTTATCAGCTGAGTGTAGATTACATTTACGTCTCTTCACTTTCCTAATGGTGAAAATAGCAATATTTGATGCCATTTATGGTGAATGAATGTGGATTTTTTAATGGTGACAAGAGCAATATTTGATGGCATTTATTTCATTACATTAATTGTAGGACAAAAATGCTGAAACTGTAATAATGGTATTGATACTGGTTCTTCTTTAAAATTTCTTAATTTTTTTCCATTTAATCCATCCATATTAAAATAACACATTTTGCATTTTCTGCTTCAATTTAAATGAATACTGTACAGTTTCTAATCCCAACTAGGAAGTTTATATTGGTTTTACTTTACATATTAAAATAAATCTTTTTTCTGTAAACACTAAATGGTGAGAGGACTAATAAACTGATTAGTTTAATCCACAAAGATTTTTGTTCAAATGCTCATATTGCAGAAGAAAAGTGAGTCTGAGATTTCACTCTTTTTCCACATTTTCAAAGCACATAACAATTTTCACATAGTTCAGTTTGTCCTTTCTAACAAACAGGTGTTTCAAGGTCAGAGCTAAGAATTGTTGGCAGAAATATGAGGGGCAGTCCACAAAATAGCCGCTGACATGTACTTGGCTTCATTCCCTCTGTTTCACCAGCACTAATTTCGTTCACTGATAATTTTGCAAAGGTAAAACTATTACTACCTCTGGAAAGCTTTTATGAATGCTTTAAGTAAGCTGATTTCTTCTTTTCCATTTTGTACTCCAGCATTGCAAATGGAGATTTCTCCTACGTGAATAGTCTTTCAAAGCAAATCAATCAGTGATTGAACTTACTAAACTTTAAAAAGGCCACTTATGACATGTGCTTAACAAGTTTCCTGGTCTCCAGTTAAAAGCAATTCTCCTACTTAAAAATACATTTTTTACTGTAACTCTACCTGAAAATGTAACATTGATATAATTTTTTATTTTGGTGGGGAGGGGTACTAGAAGCATATAAAACCTTGTCAACTTGCTAAAATGTCTAAACAAAGCTCAAGGATGAAAATGGTGGCTTGTAATGGCCATGGGCATATATGGCCCATCTTCTTACTTAGAAGATTTTAAGAAATATAAATAGCAAATTACTTTCTTGACTTCACATGTAAGACAATTCACTTCCCATTCACTTTTTCATGGTGCAGAATTTTAAAAATCGAGATAGAGTGAGAAACAATAAATCAACACATGTAAGATTTTTTATGTAAATCTTGGATGTAGATATGCTCCTGTCTAATGATTACTATATAATAAATCAAAATTCTCAGAAGTATAAAAATGCTAAAAAATTTTTCTTCTTAAATTAATCGATTATGTGCAAATTTCTTTAGCCTTTGCTAAACCACTGTCAGAGTGGAAAAATAGATCAATTTATCTTTGGAAATAAAACGTTTTAAAAATGTTTAGCTTTTTAAAAAGATTTTTAAAAGATTTTATTTATTTATTCATGAGAGGCACAGAGAGAGAGGCAGAGATATAAGCAGAGGGAGACACAGGCTCCATGTAGGGAGCCTGATGTGGGACACAGTTCGGGAACTCCAGGATCACGACCTGGGCCAAAGGCAGATGCCCAACCACTGAGCCACTCAGGCATCCCTAAAAATTTTTAGCTTTAATTTATTTCTATACTTTTTTAAAGCTTTTATTTTCATTTATTCATGAGAGACAGACACACAGAGAGAGGCAGACTAAGGCGGAGGGAGAAGCAGGCTCCCTGAAAGGAGCCTGATGTGGGACTCGATCCCAGGACCCCAGGATCATGACCTGAGCCAAAGGTAGACACTCCACCACTGAGCCACCCTGGTGCCCCAGCTATTTATACAGGTTATACGGAAATAGGAGCAAAATTTCAGTAAATCAAATTAAACAATGCTATGAATTATCAGTTCTCACTGAAATAAACCAAATCACACTTACTACATGTTTCAAAATTAATTTGTAATGTTTTATATTCTCTATATTATTGGGAGAATAATGGATGGCTCTGCGGTTTAGCCCCTGCCTTAGGCCCAGGGCATGATCCTGGATCCTTTGCAATTTTTACAATGTTCTCTCTACTGTGAATATACTATAAAATTTTAAAAACTTAGAAATGTTTACACTGTTTCATTATGACATATATATTAAAATGTAATCATGTAATGTGTATATATATGATAATGGTTATATAAATTATGAATGTATAAATCACTGTTTTTTAAATGTCTGTTATCATATTTGGGCTCTGAATGCTTATGTAATTAACATCTTTATACATAAGATTTTATTGCAATTCTGATGATTGCCTTTGTAAAAATTTTCTAAGGATTCATAGTAAATAATTTGAACACTTTGAATGTCTTGAGAGTTTAAATAAGGATTTTTGAAAGTCTTACTAATTTATAGTTCTACAATAGCATGATGAGAATGCCATTTCAAAATATACTGGAGACTATTTATTCTATTTTTAATATTTTGTGGATAGAAGTCCATCCCACCTTTTACTGACATTGACTGCAATATTAGTGACATTCATATTATCAGAAATTCTCAAATAAATTTTCTGTGAAATATTTAATATCCTCTGCCAAATCTTGATATAGCTTTTATTGATATGCAAGAGGTCTGATTTTATAGATGGTAACATTTCATTTGCCATATTCATTCAATATTTTAAATTTAGCTCTTCATATATTTTCAGTGGCAACTCACAAATATTAATTGTGAGTTGAAATTATCATTTCCCAGTCTGACTTCTTGATGCCTATTTTATGGCCAGAAAGTCTATCCCCATTTAATTAATATTTCATATAAAATATTTAATTATACTCAATTAAATTAATGCCATTGTATTTAATTCATATTTAAGATAAACTTTAATCCTTTCATTAAATTTTATTTCTGATATTTGTATAAGATATCATGGCAGATTTATTTTTACCAAAGCTGAATCAACTATTCTACAACTTATGTTATAATTTATTAAATTATACTTTGCTTCCCTACATTTCTTCTCTGACATTTTACTGTTAACATTATTTCTTTACAGAACATTCTAGTGTTAAAATTTCTAAAATTCTCTACCATCATTTTGTATCAAAATACTCTATTTTCATTTATTTTCTTCCAAATGGTTTTATTTATTTTTTTTAAGCTTTATTTCAGAGAGAGAGAAAGAGATTGAGCATGAGAACATAAGCAGGGGGAAGCGTAGAAGGACAGGGACAAGCAGACTCCATGCTGAGCACAGAGCCTGATGGAGGACTCAGTCCCAGGACCCTGGGATCATGACCTGAGCCAAAGGCAGACACTTAACTGACTGAGCCACCCTGGTGCCCCTATTTTTCCAAATGAATTATTAAACACATATTTAAGAAAAAAACATTAATATTTTAATTGAAATTACATCTATGTTTGTTAATTGAAAAAAATGATTTTCAATAAGGGATTCTTAGACCAGAAATATAGTATCTTTCAGTATTTGTTAAATAAATGGTCATATTTTCACTTTATTTCATACTTTTCTCAACATAGATTTTTCACAGTTCCTTTTTAAAAATCAGTTTTCCTAAAGTACTCTTCATATACAGTAAAATGTATTCATTCTTAAGTGAGTTTTCTGATATGTTTGGACACCTGTATACAACCATGTGACCCTTACACCAAATATCGGGCACCCTAAAATTTCCCTTGAAACTCTGCAGCCCCTTCACCACCTTCTTTGCCCCGCCAGGCAGAAACTGATATAATTTATAACACTTTAGATTCATTTTTTCCTGTTTTAAAGAATCATACCATCAGAAACCTATATGTACTTTTTTGTATGACTGGATTATATTATTTAGCACATTTTTTTTTGAGATTCATCCATGTTAATGTGTGTATCTCCAACTGTTCCTTTATTTGTTTGTTGGTCCCCATTTGAATATACCATAATTTATCCATTTACCAGTCGAGGGGTATTTGAACATGTAAGATTGTGACTTTTGGGAACAAAGTTCCTGTGAATATTCATCTAAGTTTTTTCTAGAACCATATTTTAATTTTTGCTAAATAGCTAGGAGTAAACTCCTGGGTCATAGCTTGCTAACCTGTTTTCTAAAGTAGCTGCATCATTTTATACCTCCAACCTCACTGTATTAGACTACCAGTCACTGCATTTTTCACCAAGCCTTGGTGTTAAAAATCTTCTTAATTTTAGACAAAAAAAAAATTTTTAGACAATCTACTGGGCATCATGGTATCTAATTTTACTGAGCATATCCTTAATGACTAATGCTGTTGAACACTTTTTCATATGCTTTTTAATATCAAAGTATGTTATTTGGTGAAATGTTAAAAACTTTTGCTTTGTTTTTATTGGATTGCTTTCTTCTTAGTATGGATTATTTCTTAACCAAAAGTCTGAGTTAAACATTATGCAATACTGGCCTAGAGTTTTGTGAAAAAGTATTTATTGTTATATTTATTTAATAAATATAGAACTTGCAGATATTCTAAATATTCATGAGAAATTTCTTTTGAAAAATTTGTTCATATCATGTGAAGATAGATTTATTGTCATACCTTTCCCCAAAATAACTTATAAACTTTCTGTTTCATTCATATTGGTAATTTATATTTTCTCTCTAGCCAGAGATGTTTCAAATGAACCAGTTTTATTGATTTACTCTTTCGTTTGACTGTTTCCTATTTCATATGTTTTCACTCTTTCTTCTACTTACTTTGTGTTAGTTCTTTCTTTTTTACAAACTTTGATAATTTATTTTTAAACATATTTAAAAATAAACATTAAAAAATGCAAAACTGTAAGTACTACTATAGCTACATCCCACAAAAGTTTATGTATTATTTCCTTTATTATTCATTTCTAAATAATTTTTTTAAATTGTCATTTTTAATGGAAGATTACAAATGTCACAGTTAATTACAAATATTTGTCAATTTTCTAGGTACTTTAAAAATAGATTTCGAATACATTTCCATCATGATCAAATAATATATTTTTATGATTCCAATCATTTTTTATTTCTTGAGACATGTTTCATAGTTCAGTGTATTCATTTTAATGAATGTTCCATGTGCACTGGAACTAAATATACTCAATAGTTATCATGAGGGCCAAGATTTATACATATCAGCTAGGACAAGCTGATTGATAGTATTCTATTTTAAGTCTCCTTATAAATTTTTCTATCTCTGGTTTATCAATTTCTGAGAGAATAGTGCTAACTCTGCAAATATAATATATATTTATTAGAATATATACATACATACTCATATATTATATAAACATATACACACACATATAATACATACAACTACATATATACACATAAACACATACAGAGAAGAAAGAAAGAAAAGAAAGAAAGAGTTTATCTTTGTGTATGGTGAAAGAGAGTGGTCTAGTTTCATTCTTCTGCATGTGGATGTCCAATTTTCCCAGCACCATTTATTGAAGATACTGTCTTTCTTCCAATGGATAGTCTTTCCTCCTTTATCGAATATTAGTTGCCCATAAAGTTCAGGGTCCACTTCTGGATTCTCTATTCTGTTCCATTGATCTATGTGTCTGTTTTTGTGCCAGTACCACACTGTCTTGATGACCACAGCTTTGTAGTACAACCTGAAATCTGGCATTGTGATGCCCCCAGATATGGTTTTCTTTTTTAAAATTCCCGTGGCTATTCGAGGTCTTTTCTGATTCCACACAAATCTTAAAATAATTTGTTCTAACTCTCTGAAGAAAGTCCATGGTATTTTGATAGGGATTGCATTAAACGTGTATATTGCCCTGGGTAACATTGACATTTTCACAATATTAATTCTGCCAATCCATGAGCATGGAATATTTTTCCATCTCTTTGTGTCTTCCTCAATTTCTTTCAGAAGTGTTCTATAGTTTTTAGGGTATAGATCCTTTACCTCTTTGGTTAGGTTTATTCCTAGGTATCTTATGCTTTTGGGTGCAATTGTAAATGGGATTGACTCCTTAAATTCTCTTTCTTCAGTCTCATTGTTAGTGTATAGAAATGCCACTGATTTCTGGGCATTGATTTTGTATCCTGCCACGCTACCGAATTGCTGTATGAGTTCTAGCAATCTTGGGGTGGAGACTTTTGGGTTTTCTATGTAGAGTATCATGTCATCGGCAAAGAGAGAGAGTTTGACTTCTTCTTTGCCAATTTGAATGCCTTTAATGTCTTTTTGTTGCCTGATTGCTGAGGCTAGGACTTCCAGTACTATGTTGAACAGCAGTGGTGAGAGTGGACATCCCTGTCTTGTTCCTGATCTTAGGGGAAAGGCTCCCAGTGCTTCCCCATTGAGAATGATATTTGCTGTGGGCTTTTCGTAGATGGCTTTTAAGATGTCGAGGAATGTTCCCTCTATCCCTACACTCTGAAGAGTTTTGATCAGGAATGGATGCTGTATTTTGTCAAATGCTTTCTCTGCATCCAATGAGAGGATCATATGGTTCTTGGTTTTTCTCTTGCTGATATGATGAATCACATTGATTGTTTTACGGGTGTTGAACCAGCCTTGTGTCCCAGGGATAAATCCTACTTGGTCACGGTGAATAATTTTCTTAATGTACTGTTGGATCCTATTGGCCAGTATCTTGTTGAGAATTTTTGCATCCATGTTCATCAGGGATATTGGTCTGTAATTCTCCTTTTTGGTGGGGTCTTTGTCTGGTTTTGGAATTAAGGTGATGCTGGCCTCGTAGAAGGAATTTGGAAGTACTCCATCTCTTTCTATCTTTCCAAACAGCTTTAGGAGAATAGGTATGGTTTCTTCCTTAAACGTTTGATAAAATTCCCCTGGGAAGCCATCTGGCCCTGGACTCTTGAAGAAAGAAAGAAAGAAAGGAAGGAAGAAAGAAGAAAGAAAAAGAAAGAAAGAAAGAAAGAAAATTTTGGTAAGAATGTAAAATGTATTAAGCCCCCACAAAAAATAAAAATAATTAAAAAAATAAAATAAAATGTATTAAGAGAATAATTAATTGTTTGTTCCTGGGTTAATAAAATCTATTGAGAAAAAGAACATATATTTTATTATCTGAAACAATGTATTCCATGACAATTGTTTTTCAAGTAAATCAGAGAAATACAAAATAGCTTCTGTTTAATATTAAATATAATATTTAACATGTAATAAATAGTTTCCTTAATATTTGGTTAATTAAAATGTTCTATTTCTTAATATTCATAAATTTTAGTTTTTTGGAAATCTTACATTTTAATGTATGTGCATATGGGTATTCCATTATTATATGTGCTTATATAACCTGTCACATTCTTATTTTGAACATTTTTGTTTAATTAGAATAGAATTTATTTTTTAAGACAGACCAATTGCTACATGAACTTTACTGGAATTACAATTTTGTGTTTTGTTTATATCCCCACCTCCTCTCATTTACCTTAAGTTTACTTAAGAATTTGTTATCTGGTCCCTCATTCTATTGGCTTTCTAGTATAGTGAAGTTAAAACAGAGCTGTCTGCGTTTTTTTTTAATAAATTTATTTTTTTTGGTGTTCAATTTACCAACATACAGAATAACACCCAGTGCTCATCCCGTCAAATGCCCCCCTCAGTGCCTGCCACCCAGTCACCCCCACCCCCTGCCCTCCTCCCCTTCCACCACCTCTAGTTCATTTCCCAGAGTTAGGAGTCTTTATGTTCTGTCTCCCTTTCTGATATTTCCCACACGTTTCTTCTCCCTTCCCTTATATTCCCTTTCACTATTATTTATATTCCCCAAATGAATGAGAACATATAATGTTTGTCCTTCTCCGACTGACTTACTTCACTCAGCATAATACCCTCCAGTTCCATCCACGTTGAAGCAAATGGTGGGTGTTTGTCGTTTCTAATGGCTGAGTAATATTCCATTGTATACATAAACCACATCTTCTTTATCCATTCATCTTTCGATGGACACCGAGGCTCCTTCCACAGCTTGGCTATCGTGGCCATTGCTGCTAGAAACATCGGGGTGCAGGTGTCCCGGCGTTTCATTGCATCTGTATCTTTGGGGTAAATCCCCAACAGTGCAATTGCTGGGTCGTAGGGCAGGTCTATTTTTAACTGTTTGAGGAACCTTCACACAGTTCTCCAGAGCGGCTGCACCAGTTCACATTCCCACCAACAGTGTAAGAGGGTTCCTTTTTCTCCGCATCCTCTCCAACATTTGTGGTTTCCTGCCTTGTTAATGTTCCCCATTCTCACTGGTGTGAGGTGGTATCTCATTGTGGTTTTGATTTGTATTTCCCTGATGGCAAGTGATGCAGAGCATTTTCTCATGTGCGTGTTGGCCACGTCTATGTCTTCCCCTGTGAGATTTCTCTTCATGTCTTTTGCCCATTTCATGATTGGATTGTTTGTTTCTTTGGTGTTGAGTTTAAGAAGTTCTTTATACATCTTGGAAACTAGCCCTTTATCTGAAACGTCATTTGCAAATATCTTCTCCCATTCTGTAGGTTGTCTTTGAGTTTTGTTGACTGTACTCTTTGCTGTGCAAAAGCTTCTTATCTTGATGAAGTCCCAATAGTTCATTTTTGCTTTTGTTTCTTTTGCCTTCGTGGATGTATCTTGCAAGAAGTTACTGTGGCTGAGTTCAAAAAGGGTGTTGCCTGTGTTCTTCTCTAGGATTTTGATGGAATCTTGTCTCACATTTAGATCTTTCATCCATTTTGAGTTTATCTTTGTGTATGGTGCAAGAGAGTGGTCTAGTTTCATTCTTCTGCATGTGGATGTCCAATTTTCCCAGCACCATTCATTGAAGAGACTTTCTTCCAAAGGATAGTCTTTCCTCCTTTATGGAATATTAGTTGACCATAAAGTTCAGGGTCCACTCTGGGTTCTCTGTTCTGTTCCATTGATCAAACTCTCCCTCTTCACCGATGACATGATACTCTACATAGAAAACCCAAAAGCCTCCACCCCACGACTGCTAAAACTCATACAGCAATTTTTTAGCGTGGCAGGATACAAAATCAATGTCCAGAAATCAGTGGCATTTCTATACACTAATAATGAGACTGAAGAAAGAGAAATTAGGAGTCAAACCCATTTACAATTGCACCCAAAAGCATAAGATACCTAGGAATAAACCTAACCAAAGAGGTAAAGGATCTATACCCTAAAAACTATAGAACACTTCTGAAAGAAATTGAGGAAGACACAAAGAGATGGAAAAATATCCCATGCTCATGGATTGGCAGAAATAATATTGTGAAAATGTCAATGTTACCCAGGGCAATTTACACGTTTAATGCAATCCCTATCAAAATACCATGGACTTTCTTCAGAGAGAACAAATTATTTTAAGATTTGTGTGGAATCAGAAAAGACCCCGAATAGCCAGGGGAATTTGCTAAATGACTGTTAGTAAACAAAAATGCAGTACCACACTGTCTTGATGACCACAGCTTTGTAGTACAACCTGAAATCTGGCATTGTGATGCCCCCAGATATGGTTTTCTTTCTTAAAATTCCCCTGCTCAGCTCGGGGCAGGAGCGTCCTTGCTGTCCTGCGCCCCGCCCCGCCTCGCCTCGCCTCTGCCCCGCCCCGCCTCTGCCTGTCCCGGGGGAGGCCGGATCCTGGGCTGTGACCCGGCGCCCTGGGCTCCCGGGCCTGCGCTGTTGGATTCGCGCTCCCGCCCCGCAGCCCCCTCCGCGGAGCCGCCCCCGAGCCCCCCCCCGAGCTGCTCCCGCCCCGCAGCCCCCTCCGCGGAGCCGCCCCCGAGCCCCCCGAGTGCTCCGGGTCCCAACGTGCGCGCTGCAGCCCTTAGGGAGCTCGGCGCACTCTCCCGGGGCGCAGGTCCCTGTTACTGTCCCCGGGAGCCCGAGGGCATCCCCGCCCTCCTGGGTCCTGCTCCAACTCCCTGGAGCCCCTTTCCCCCGGGAAGGTCGGTGCAGCTCCTGCGTCTCCGGGACGGGGCTCTCCTGTCCTGGGGACACTCGCCCCGGCCTCAGCCCAGCTCCTCGCGGGGCCCCTCCCCCTCGGAGGCCTTTTGTGTCTTTATTTCTTTTCCCCCCGTCTTCCTACCTGGATAGAAGCGCGAACTCTTCTCACTGCAGCATTCCAGCTGTCAGTAGCCTAAGTTTAAAGTGGTATTTTGTCATATAAATGAATAATCAGAATATTTAAAAACCTTTTTATTTCATCTTTCTTTATTCCTTTAAATGATTTAAGCAGTTTTGTATACATTTTAATTTATTTAAATCAGTATTACACATTTATTTGTGTTATATACTTAAGATTTTATATTACTTTCTTCTTTACTATGTTATATATTAAGGAGAAAATATTTAATATCTTTTCGCCAAATGAAAGACCACAGAGCTTCCCAGGAAATAACTCAACATGTTTTATTCATCACTGTCCTAATAGCACTGTCCAACTGAAATTTCTGTAATAATGGTAATGTTCTATATCTACCCTGTCCAAAATAGTCAATAGCTACATAGGACTTGAACTTGTGTGGCTAATGTTATTGAAAAATTAAGTTGTGGGCAGCCCAGGTGGCTCAGCGGTTTAGTAATGTCTTCAGCCTAGGGTGTGATCCTGGACACCTGGAATCGAGTCCCATGTCGGGCTCCCTGCATTGAGCCTGCTTCTCCCTCTGCCTGTGTCTCTGCCTCAATCTCTCTCTCTCTGTGTCTCATGAATAAATAAACAAAATCTTTTAAAAAATAAAAAAAGAAAGATTAAGTAATTGATTTAATTTTAAGTGAATTTTAACAGCCACCTCTGTGGCCAACATATTGAACCATGCTCTCGAGAAATATCTATGTTAGTTGATGTAACATTACTTGTACACTACTTTTCCTTACTGGTCTGGTCTTTTGTACACTTTATTATCCCAGGTTTAATTTTTAGCAAAGAACTGTAATTTAACCATTATAATGATTAGTTATAATTATTTATTACATATATGATGCCCACAATAGAGTATTAAGATAAAATATCAAATTTTTCAACAGGGTCAATAGTACAATTTGATTTTAGTGAATACTAAAGCATTATCTTTATATGTGCTCATTTCTATCTTACTGTATAGTTTTCTAGATACTTAAAATAAAATTTATAAAAAGGAAACTTCTGATTGTTTTGCCATTGAAAAGTTTGGGATAGAATAGAGTGTGGGACAGATTTAAGGCTGTGCTTATGATCCCTGCCTTCTGGTGTCCACACCTTACAAGGCCATCACCTTAAGAATGGGTAGGGCCTTTGACTTGCTTCTAACCAACAGAATATGGCAAAAATGATGACATGTGTGTAATTATGTATGTGTCTTATTCTTTATAATAGAGGGTAAAGGGTCATGTCTGGCTTGTCCATAGTTACAGCTCTTAAACATACCACATTAAGGTACATATACTAGGTTCTAAATATTTGTTGAAATAATTTATACATAAAAAATGGTTTTGACAGAATTAATACTATGAAATTTTTGAGTTTCCAGCTTTGTGAGGCGACCATTTTCCTTATGGTTTTTGAAAAAGCAAGGTGCCATGTTGTGAGCTTCCCTATGAGGAAGGCCATGTGTCAAAGAACTAAGGGTAATATACAGACAAAGCAATAAACTGAAGTAAGCAGTCTAACAGCCTTCAGAAAACTTCCAGCTGCCCCCTTCAATCAAGTGAATTTGGGAACAGATCATAAAATGGAGAGAGAGGAGATGAGTCTGAAAATACAGGCTACAGTCTGGTCACATACTCTTGAATTCATCATATTAACAATCGGTAAAAATAAGAAGCTCTTAGGTGAAAGTGTCTTAATTTTTAGGAACATTCATGATAAAAGGAGAATGTTAAATGTGCCAAGCAAGGGAGAAAACTACGACCTCTGGCAAATCTAAAAGTGAGGCAAATTCTCAGGAATTTGAATCTGGAGATTGAATATGGAGAAATGAGGAACAAGGGTAATACAAAATTAAATTGTTCTCATATACTAGATTCAACCTTTAAAATTAATTTTAAAAAGATTATTATTGGGGATCCCTGGGTGGCTCTGTGGTTTGGTGCCTGCCTTTGGCTCAGGGTGTGATCCTGGAGACCCAGAATCGAGTCTCACATCGGGCTCCCTGCAAGGAGCCTGCTTCTCCCTCTGCCTGTGTCTCTGCCTCTCTCTCTCTCTGTGTCTCTAATGAATAAATAAATAAAATCTTTAAGAAACAATAAAAAATAAAAAAATAAAAATATTATTATTTACAGTGGCAGCAAAACAGCAAAAGTCCAATCTATTAGTCATACGTAGGACTTCAAAAACAATAACAACACTTTATTCAAAGACATAAAAGAAGATATAGATAAGTGGAAAAATGAAACTGTTCATGAATATGAAGTTCAGTACATAAACATATAAGGTTCAATGTCATTTACTAAAACACAATCTATATAAACATTCCAATTCTAAAACCTTTATTAGGACTTTTAAAGGAATATGTCAAGAATAATTAGAAAAAGTGTGACCCAAGATAATTGTAAAAGAAGAAGGTGGATGGATGAATTGTATCAATTAACAGGATATATTGTGTAGTTACATCAATTTCAATAGAGTATGTTAACATAGGGACAGAAAATGGACCAATGATACATTATAAAGAGCCCAAAATAGACTCAGACAATTGTGGTAAGTTGATATATAACACAAAGAGGTTTAAAACACATCTAGAAAATGACAGAATAAACATAAATCATGCTAAAACAACTTGTTTTTATATAATAATAATAATAGTAATAATAATAAGGGATTCCAATGCCACTAAAAGTATACTCTAGAGGAGTTACCTATGTGAAAGATAAAAAAATTAACTGTTTAAAATATAAATGGAATTTTTATGCCCTTGTAGTAAGAAAACAATCCTTAGATCAAAGGCAAATCATAAAATAAATTGGCTGATAAATTTAAATATGCCAAAATGAAAATATTCTGTACATTATAAGGTTATAGACAATAAAATATTTTATCATGTATAACCAAAACAGGATTAGTGTCCATGAAATGTTCTAATGAATGTAAAACATTCTCAAAAGTGTATATGACATATCATGAGTATAAGATAAATGCTATTTACAATATTCATTGTTTTTATGAACACATACAGACCATAAAAGCTATAAAAAATATAAATTAACAAGTCAGCTTAGTAGAAAAGTTGGCAAAAAATATGAATAGCAATTTAAAGGAAGAAAAATGGAATGACCAATAAAATGTGCCATCTCACTAGTAATCAGGAAAATGCAGATGAGATGTCATTCACTTTCATTAGATTGGAAAATAATAAAGTAATTCTTCTTAACAAATGTTAGCAAGGATGAGGAGCAGTGAAAGTCTCATTAATTACTAACTTATTTAATTAAGCTGAGCAGCAAGAGCTTAGTAAAATTGAAAATGAACATATTTTATAAACTAGTAATCCCATTACAAGTAGATATCATATATAACACATATATTTCAAAATGTGATATTTTAAATAATATATTATTTTTGTAATATTTAAATATTTGAATTGATCTAAATATTTTCTAAAATGCAAATTAATGTTATATTCATACAATTACATATCAATATTAATTAACTTGAGATAAAGGTACTAACATGGATAAATCTCAAAAGCATAGTCTGTGAAAAAATGTAGGAAGGTATATATAATATCATTCTTTTTATATAAAATTTAAAATCATGTAAATAAGTGTTATATTTTTTATTTTTAATTTTTTCAGTGTTATATTTTTATGCATAATGCAAATAATGATAAATACAAATTAACTCAAATTCAGAAAAGTAAATACTTCTGAAATGGAAGGATTGGCATGAGTTGAGGAAATTATAAATAAAGGTCTTTAACTTTTAAATTTATAACTTTTTTGAAATATAAAAATCACTGAGTCAAATAAAGCAGAATATTAAGTTTTAACCAGCATATGAGAAGAAACATGTATGTTTATTAACCTCTAATATTTGATGTGTACTTAAATTACTTCAGAATAATTTAGAAAGAAAAGGATTTGTAAATGTAGAGAGAGAAGATTAAATTGACACTTTTGGGATTTGTGATAAGAATGAAAGATAAACTAGGCCAAAGAAGATTAGGAAAATGGGACAATAATTACATCATAAATAAGAAACGGGAATGGGATCCCTGGGTGGCGCAGCGGTTTGGCGCCTGCCTTTGGCCCAGGGCGTGATCCTGGAGACCCGGGATCGAATCCCACGTCGGGCTCCCGGTGCATGGAGCCTGCTTCTCCCTCTGCCTATGTCTCTGCCTCTCTTTCTCTCTCTGTGACTATCATAAATAAATAAAAAAAATTAAAAAAAAGAAACGGGAATTCATGGACCTAGGGGATATTATGCTAAGTGAAGTAAGTCAGAGAAAGACACATACTGTATCATCTCACTTATATGTGCAACCTATAAAGCAAAATAAATGAATAAACAAAAAGCAGAATTAGACCTTTAAATACAGAGAATAAACTGATGGTTGCCAGAGGCGATAGGGGGAGGGGGTGGAGGATAAGAAAGTTGAGTGAAGGGGCTTCAGAGGTACAGGCTTCCATTTAGAGAAAGACTAAGTCATGGGGATAAAAGGCACAGCATAGGGAAGATAGTCAAAGGTATTGTTATAGTGTTGTATAGTAAGCTACACTTGTAATGAGCACAGCATAATGTATAGAGTTCTTGAATCACTATGTTGTAAACCTTAAACTAATGTGACATTTTATATCAACTATACTAAAAAAAATTTTTAAAAAAAGAAGAGGAAATTTAGAAGCTAGAAGTTACCTGGAGAGAATAATGAATTAAGTTGCCAGGAAAAATTTTCAGGTACTTTAGATAATTGTAGTTAGTGGAATAGAGACTGATTAGATATGGAGATCAAGTTTTGAAAGTTATCCCTGTAGAAGTGATAACTAATAGGATGAGATTAGTTACCATTAGATAACTAATAGGAAGGAAGATAATTGTGAAGAAGCAAAAAAGCCTTTAGGATTCTTCATTTGCATGTGGTGACCCCAAATTGCTAACAAAATTAGACCATAAAAAAGAGAAATAAATAAGAAAGATATTATCAATATTGAATGAAAGGACATTCAAGGTACCTTATTTCCATGTCTATATGTTTTGACAAAAATGTATAGGCATAGGCAATAGGTACTCCAGTTAAGGGGAAATTAAGAGAGAAAATTCAAGAATGTCCAGAATATTACATGCCTGATTGCATGGGATCACTTTATCTAGTGATTTTGATTTGTGAGCCTCCTACTTCTTTCAATTAAGTCAGCAAATTAAGCTTTGAAGTCCAGGTAGACACTGACAGCTTTATCAAAATGCAATCTGTAGAAAGGCTTACTCTGACACTTTCATACTTCAAATCAATTTGCTTATAGTAGAAATAGAGAATTTTCTTAGAGAACATATGGCTTTATGCAGAAAGAGTTCTGCAACTACTTAGTAAGGCTACTCTGTGGTTTTGGCATGTGATGATAGAATTTTTTTTCTACCTATCTTGATCCTTTACTTAAAATATTGCATTGTAGTTTTTATTCTATTTATGTTAAATTTGTTCTGACATAACTTTATAACAAAAGGTGGTCACATCGGTTCCTATGGCTTAATATTAATGTGATAATATTTTTACTCTATATTCTAAAAATAATATTTACTAAGTTGGACAATCAGTTCTGGCATGAAAATACTTTTATATATAAGGAAAACAATCTTTTCTTAAAAATTAAACACATTTTAGAGTAATAGAAAATTTTCCAGCTCTTAATATTTATACTTACCCTGACAAGGGTAAGTATAAATAAGAGAAGACATACAGACTTCAGTTCTGCCAATATGGAAAAGTTATTCTGAAAATATTCAAGCTCCAAAATACCAATATCCTTGATAACAGCAGCATATCACCTACAAAATATACACCTTACTCTTTAAGGAAATTAGGAATATTCCTATAGGATATAACCTAGAGAAAGCTGGAATTCATCGTGATAAACCAATGCTGACAATCTGACAGACCTAAAGGTTTTTGATGATTTCAGAAATCCTGAGACTTGAGTTTTAACTGCTCCCAGGAACTCAGGTTGGAGATGGGAGACTTTGTTCTATTCCAAGTGGGAAACTGGTACTTAGATTCCCTCATAGAACATCTAGAATTTCAACACTAATAATAACAATAATAACAACAGGATTTAAATTAGAAGAGAGAAGGTTAAATAGATTATATAGACAATACAAGGACATAGAAATTATCAAAAAGTGGTTAAGCGGTGATATAATAAGAGTCCAACATACAGTTTCTGAATTTCCAGAAGAAAGGGATGATAGACATGAAGATTTAAGAAACAACAACAACAAAAATCCACACTCAGACTTATCAGAATGAACTTCACAACACATGTTATAAAACTTAGATTAAAAACATCCAAAGAAGAAAATAAAAAGGTAACCAAGAGAATGGAAAAAGACTTTCAAAAGTGTTAACAGGGGTGCCTGGGTGGCTCTGTTGGTTAAGCATCCAACTCTTGATATCGGCTCAGGTCATGATCTCAGAGTCATGAGATTGAGCGCTGCACTGGGCTTTAAGCTGAGCATGAAGCCTGCTTGGGATTTTCTCTCCCTCTACCTCCAGTCCCTCTCTTCTTTAAAAAAAAAAAAAAAAAAGAAAAGATAGCAGAAAACTTGAATTACATGTAATTCAATGTAACACATGTAACAACAGCTGGAGAATTTATAAATTACATTTGGTATTTCAAGGTAACTATATACTGGGGTGTCTGGGTGGCTCAGTAGGTTTTGACTCAGGTCATGATCTCAGGGTCCTGAGATTGAGCCCTGGGCCCCACTTCCATGGGGTGTCTGCTTAGATTCTCTCTGTCTCCTTTTCCTCTTCCCTCCCCACCCCATGCTCTTTCTCTCTCTCTCTTTCTCAAAATAATCTTTTTTTAAAAAATAAAAGTAACTAATACTAGTTTCAAAAATAATTTTCAATATTTTCATAGAATCAGTGTCATTCATATAGATGAGATTAACAAAATAAATATAATTGAGACATTTTATTTTTTTGAGACATTTAAAAAATGTTCTACATACAAACTGGGTCAACAACATTACAATGGAAATGAGCAAACAGGTAACTATGGGATATAATTAAAGGGGTATCCAGGAAGAAAGTGCATTGACCTTGTATATAGAGTATTTAAAAAAGGATGTATAAAAATGCATGAGGGGCACCTGGGTAGTGCAATCAGTCGCTTAAGCTTTTGACTCTTGATTTCCCCTCAGGTTGTAATCTTAGGATGGTAAGATCAAGCCCTGAGTTGGGTTCTGTGTTCAGTGCAGAGTCTGCTTAAGACTCTTTCCCCTTGTCCCTTCCTAGTTCTAAAATAAATAATTAAATCTTTTTTTTTAAATGCATGAAATAATATCTCAAGGTATGAGGAAAAGAACAGAAATATGTACTCAAAGTAGAAAAAAAGAAATTATAGCAATAAAAAGCAGAAAAAATGTTTGAGAAATTGAAGCTAATAGACAAAATTTAACAACTTTACTTGCAACTTGTACACTCCAAATGATCACATTAACTGAGCAAAAGAAATAGACCAGGTAGTCATTTAAATATATTCAGGAAAAATACAATTAATTGGATAATTTCAGCATTCACTCAAGATAAAATAATTTTGCACATCAGAAGGGAAATTGCTTAAGCTGCTAAAGTGTCAGCCCAAAATTTATAGCTAAATAAATATATAATTTCAAAAAGGAAAACTTCATATTAAAATTTAAAAAAGAAAAAGAATGAATGGCCACTGGAACTTTCTATACGACATTCTACAAATGCTGACCAATGAGAGAAAAAGAAATAAAAAAAAAAGGCATTCAGAAAGAAACAATTAGTGAACAAACTATTCACTTCCATCTAATAATCTCAATTTATTCTATATGATCTTACATATTATGTTGCTATTATAAATGATGTCTAAATTATACTTTGTTTTAGGGACATATAAAAATGCAGTTTTTGAAATTTTATCTTTTTCCATCAACTTTCTCAGGATTCCCCATATATCTTAAGATTTCTAAGTGTTATATGTAGAAAAATCTAGAGATATAAATTCTCCCTAAATCATCTGTTTGGTTTCTTTACAGGTTTTCCCTGAGAATAAACCTTGAGAAGATTATTCTCAAGTGTATCTAGTGGAGTTTGTCAAAAGAGATTTCACATCCTGAAAGAAAATTAAATTCAGTGATGTTCCAGAAACTTATAATTGGCTTTCATTATCTATTTTGATATTTTTCCTCAGTTGAGCAAAAATATTTCCAAGAAAACAAGTGAATATTTTCTGGGCTGTTTTGTAAATGTAGGTTATTAAGATCTATTAAGTGGGACTTAAGGGATATTGGTTTGTTATCTTCAGGAACTGTCCTTAAAGGCACAGAGTGTTGCCTCTCCTTCATTTTCCTCTTCTCCATGGCTGGAATTTGGATTCAGTTAACTGGGACTGGTTCGTAAAGCAGAAGACAGCTACTGACAGTAGAAGAACAAAGCAGTTAAGACCTTAAGTCCTGATGCTCATAAAGTTGATTTACCAGTTGTAGCCCATATACTATACCTTTATATGTGAGCAGAATAAATCTATACAGTGTTTAATCCACATTTATTCTGGAATGTTATTTTTCTTTTACTCATAGCTGAATTATATTCTATTATATTCTATATAATACTAGTGACTTAGCTTACAAGAAATTAAGACCTATTATAAAACCACCATATTCAAAACAGTTTAGTACTAAAGCAGGAATAAATATATTTGCTTATGAATTAACAAAATCAAACAGGTCTTTATAGTAGTTCTATAATAAAAATGGAAAATGTACATATCTGAACAGTCACATTCCATATCAGTGGGGAGCACATGTGAAATCATATATGTGCTAGATAAAATAATAGTATTCCCAATATCACCATATTCTATGTTAAAGTGTTACCTATGTATTTAAGAAACTGGAATGTGGCAGTTTGGGGAGAGAAGTTTGAATTATTTATTGAACATCATGAAGATATAAAGAAAACATTTTAAGTTGGAGAGCTTCAACTTCAAAGATAGTAGCACTGTACTTTTCAGTATTTACCCTGTTAGCACTATATTTTGAACAAACCATTGATTCTCATTAAATATTTGTAAAATAGGGTCTTTTTATTTAAATGTGGTAATTCAGTAATTATTTTAAAGAATACATTACTATATGTTTTATGTATCAGCCTTGTTAGGCTTATTGACTTGATTAATGTGAATTGACCTTATAGATGGGTCGTTTCTTCATTTCTGAGTCTGGAAACCCAGGTTAAGCTTTGAGTTTTTGGAGATACACTGATGTATTTTTGAAGGATATATTCTATAAATACTCCTTTGAGACAAACTTCAGGCTCTTTCTTCCCATACTCATATATTTTTGGATAAACATTTATAGTCTACCAAAGGCCACACTGATTTCAAAATCCAATTATCTTTCTAAAGAATAATAAAGGTGAGATGACATTGTATTCATCCAGAATCATTGCAGAAGAAGTTTATGCACAAAGAAGAGTATGAGTCAAGTGTCAAAATTCTCAGTGAATGTAGAGGACTTTCTAAGAGATTTGTGGACAAGTAGTATTTATACATAGTTGATGGAATATAGTTTATCTTAGAATTATGAATAACTTCAATAAAAACGTGACAACAACCTATTCATTTCATTGAACACTTAGATGTTTAGGACATTGGAAATTATGGAAAATTCTATTTAAATTAGAAATAAATAATGGCTATAAAATGGTTGGTAATTTTAAAGAATGGAATTATAAGTAAAACTATTTTTTAACTTATCCTAATCATATTTTAAGCATATGTCTTAAAAATATTATAAAGATAAGATGTATAGTTTTGACAACTAAAAGTATTCGTTAGGAAACTAGTTGAGTTGAATATCTTATGAGTACTAGGCAGTCTTAACATCTGTTCTCCCATGTTCCATAGACAGGAAGCTTACCTGCTCATCTCATTTTTTCAGCCCTCGGTAGCTATATATAGCCCTGAGACTATGTTCTGGTTAATCAGATGTCTGTTGAGCTTAAGTGCTCATTACCACTTCCATGAATTAACTTGAAATGTTTTTGTCATGCATTCCTGTAGCCCTGTCTCCATTCCCACTGTCTAGATGGTTAGAACTAAATCAGTGTCCTTTCACTCAAACTTGGAAGTCAACTGTTGAGGGTAGCAGAAATGCCAGGTCAACCCGGACCCTATTCATCAGGGTTGTTGGAACCAAATTTCCGTATTGTTTTATCCACAGTATTTTGTGATCTATATCTCTTCTTTCCTTAACAGAAGATTATCATATACCGGGTCCCTGGGTGGCTCAGTCAGTTTAATGCCTGCCTTCCATGCAGGTCATGATCCCCAGGGTCTTGGGATCAAGCCCCGTATCAGGCTTCCTGTTCATCAGGGAGCTTGCTTTTCTCTCTCTCTCTCTCTCTTTGCTGCTGCTGCTGCTCCCCCTGCTTGTGCACTCTCCCTCTCTCAAACAAATAAAATCTTAAAAAAAAAGATTATCATATACCTTAATCATTACATCTCTCAAAGCCTATTATTTATCAACTATTCCCTGTGAGCTTAGGTTAACATGTCCATACTACAGTTCTTAATTATCACTTAACTTCAGATTTACACTTGCATTTAGATCCAAACATATGGCCCCTAATTTTTTTCATTCACTTACTTGAAACCAAAAACTGAAACATGGCTTTACAATGTTTCTACCTAAAAGATTTCTTTGTGACTAGCTAAAAATGGGCTGTAAAATCTCATCAGGATTTCTTTGAGCTGACAATATAAACAGGACAGAAATCAATAGTCAGCATACAAGTGGAGTCTCACTATTACCACATTACTATTTGTTTTTATTGGATCACCCCTAGAAATCTCTATTTCTGAAACTATTTTCCACTTCTGTTAGCAGTTCCTGTAATTTTCTTGGAAACTGAACAATGTATCATGCATGAGAAAACCGCTGTATTAAGGGCAGAAGTAACATTTCAGATTCTACAACATTGCTGATATAGTTCCAATAACAACACCTAAAATCACTGACACACCTCAACATAACTTAACAACTGGATTGTGGTTGACGTTGTAAGGAACAAAAATATTGAATGTTGAACAAAGTATACTCTGGTCCCATATAACTCCTAATTTTTTACTGAGGCTAAAGTCCTGTTAAATAATGGTTAAGGGTACATTATATATGGAAGTGTGTGTACACTCCTAGTCACAAATTTACACACATTCTGAGTGTCTTATGTCAGGGGAGTATCAATCAAGCATAGTGCATGTCAAAGCTGATTGCCTATATGTTGTTTTTCTCATTTATACTTGAAAATACATGTTAAATGTTTTTGTTTTCACACTTGATTGTGAGCTCCATGAAAGTACGGCCATCATCTGGTTTCAAAATACTCATTGTCTGGCATTCCGCAACTGATTAATATATACTTGTTCTCCAACTAGTCATTATTCTCCATAGCAACTGTTTTCCTTTTATATACAATCACTGTGATTTCTGACAGTGAATATATTCATCTTTAGCATTGGCTATTAGGACTTTCAGAATGGGCTTTGTGAAGCCACTTCCATAGCTAAGAAAAGAATATCTTACTGTGCATATTTGGCATACCCTCTCCCCTGTCTTTTCCTTTCTATCTTATTACCCCTACTTTACTTCTTTGTAACTATGCCTCTTAAGTTTACCATTTAATGCAAATATTTCAATAGTCTTTTTGGAATGCAGTACAGGTATGAAAAAATATAAACAAAATAAACAAAATGCAAATGACTTTAGAAATTCCATCCATGGTAGCATACAAACACAAAATGGCTTAAATGGCTTTATTTATCTTCAATCAGTGGCTTCAACTAAGCTGTATTCTGTCCTTTAGTAATATTTTTGGAAGACCTCATTGCCTCTCTATCATGGTCAGTGATTTCAAAAGTCCATCCCAGAGACACCTGGGTGGCTCAGCAGTTGAGCGTCTGCCTTTGGCCCAAGGCATGATCCTGGAGTCCCGGGATCCAGTCCCACATCGGGCTCCCTGCATGGAGCCTGCTTCTCTCTCTGCCTGTGTCTCTGCCTCTCTCTCTCTGTGCCTCTCATGAATAAAAAAATATAATTAAAAAGAAAAGTCCATCCCAGTACAATCCAATTCAAGATTTTGATGATCTATTCAACCCACACATTCTCCCCTTTCCCATTCTCAATTTTGGCCTGGCCACTGTCAGGTTCTTGAAGCAGAGAAGTGGTAGACTGTTTTCCTCACTGTTTCTCCTTCTTGTCTCCCTCTTGATCTTTTCTCTTCTGTTTTGAGGCTTGAGAGGAGGTAAAGTAGATGAAGGGGACAAGTATCCTTAGTTAACTGGCACTGCCAAAGTCCTCTATTGGTTGTCATTACTTGTCTAATTTTGCACCCAGACAGTGCTCTCTGGGGTTATATGTGTGAGCACTTCAGCAGATCCAGCAGGAGCCTTCCCACATTCATAGTTATATTAAATGGGTGATCTATTTAAATCTCTTACATCTCAGCTCCTGCTTCTAGAAGCGTGGTGGCAGATAAATTTAGGTGGAGACTTTATAAGACAGCTCAGAGCAGATAACCATAACATCACCTGATAACTGAAAACTCTTGCATTCTGAATATATCATTGAAGGAAAGAAAAACACTCTCTCCCTCTACCCGGTTTACATCTCCACTGGGGCTCTATAACAAAGGGCAGATTGCCAAAAGAAAAGCATTTAACTTTTTAAAGTTTTGTGTTAACTGGAAGTTGTCTTGAGGAAATGAAGAGCCCCAAAAAGTGTCAAAACTTAAGTGCTTTTATAGTAGGTTGAACAAAAAGAGGCAATTATGGAAAAAGTAACTAAAATATATGGAGAAGCTAAAGGAAGATAAGAATTCTTTTAGTAAGGTCTATGGTGCAAAATTCTCTTGGTCTTAACTTCCTGTCCCTGATAAGAATGTTTCTTTTCTTTTGGTAAGGGGAGGGTATCTTTACATGGGAGTTTTATCTCCTGTTTTCAAAAAGAAAAGAGGGGAAATCAGAAACGTTTGCATCTGCTATTTTTCAAGTGCCTTTAGCTCAAAGTGATCCTTGCGTGGAAGTGCCACATTTTTAGGTGGCATGCTCTGGTGCCCTTCATCACACAGACTTTTTGCCCTTTCTCTTCACTAGGATTTCTTTTTCCTTGAACTTTTTTCCCCTTGAATAGGGCTAGTGGCAAAGTAAGCAACAGTTTTACATATGCCTACAGGAAAATAATGCAAAATATCTTATATTCTATGAGAATAAATAATTCCCCCATACTTTCCTTTTCCTAGTTTCCATAAAAAGAGAAGAAATTACCTAGAATTTAGCTTATCAAACAATTATTTTCTCCAGAAGTCTGTCACTGTCTTTTTCAGAGCTGATTTTAAATCACTGGAAAAGGAAGGGATTATATCAGGGCTTGTTCTACTACTCCTTAGTAAATTCTACATAGGCATGCAAAGAATCTTTGATGGCTGTCTTTTGGATATGGGGGTAGTGACTTTTGTGTTCAGCTTTGGGCTTTTTGCTCATATTTTAAGTTCCATAATTCAATTTTACGTTCACGTATTTATAAATTTTATATTTGTTGAAATTTTATATTTAACATCACATTAAATTTTCAATACTTGTAAAATAAATATTGAAAACACAATATTTGCCCTAAGATAGATTCAAAGACAGTGCTTAGGGAAGAAATAAAGAAGTATCATTAGATGGGGAAGTTCAGTACAGATTCTCAGTAGAAATAATAATGCTAACTTCTCACTTAGCTGTCTCAAGTGCTGATTAAACAGACTTAAAGACAGAACTGAAAGAGTAGAACAAACACATGCCCCCTGGACCCCATAGTGCTGCTTGTCCCCACTCTTTCTTTACCCCCATTTGTAGCCAAAGTTCAAGTTTTCTGAGTATATCCTCTCTGGTTTGTTACATATACATATTTCTATTTCATGATACTTTTATAAAACAAAAAGGAAAATAAAGAAACTAACATTAGGGTTCATTAGGTCATTTTAAATACAAAAGTGATAAAACTTTACAACTTCAGTTGAATTGTACTTTGAGCTATACACACTGACTCACCAAAAAGATTCTTCCGATACTGAAACAACCACAATCCAGAATTTGGTGTGCAACTATCTTGTCTTTTATATCTAATGTATATACATGAACCGTTATAGTATTTTGTGTGATTTAATTGGATTATAGGTAGATTCCTATCTAATTTCCATAACTGTCTTTCTCTTGGGAATAGGTTTTCACATAAGTATTTAGGCATATGAGTAGACTATTATTTATCTACTTATTTATATATATATATTTATCTTATTCTTATTTACCTGAATATGATTTCATTATATGAAAAACTCTTTTTATATTTATTTGCCTATAATAATGATCATTCATATTACATTTTAAACTATTACAGGGATGCCTGAGTAGCTCAGTGGTTGAGCATCTGCCTTCAGCTTAGGGCATGATCCTGGGTCCAGGGATCGAGTCCCACATTGGGCTCCCTGTGAGGAGCCTACTTCTCCCTCTGTCTCTGTCTCTGTCTCTGTCTCTGTCTCTGTGTGTATATCTCTCATGAATAAATAAATAAATATTTTAAAAATTAACTATTACAAACATTGTATCTGTGAACAACAGGGTTCCTTGTTCCACCTTGAAATGAACTCAGTATGTCATAAACCATGAGCTTAAGGCATGACGTTGAATCCCATAGGATGTTAAGAATCCTACCTAAATTTGTCCAGTTTGTAAGTTTGGAGCTAAAAATAATAGTCAAGAAGGTTGGATCAAGAGTTTTATCTAGTGATTCAAAAACAGTTCTACCCATGTTCTTCATATGGTGAAATCTTAACACAACACACATGTGGTAGATTACAAAAATGACCACAATTACCCACATTTCTCTAATAGAAACTCCTTTGCAATGGGACTCTTCAGCTATATCCATTTACAGATAAAATCTATTTCTCTACTTACTGAGTTTGGGTGGCTGTGCAACTTGCTTTACCAATAGAAAATGGTAGCATCAAGGGTACCCTGGTTCTGTGTCTAGTACTCAACAGACTGTCTACTTTTACTCTGTCTCTCAGTATGTAGCTGAGACAGCATTTGAACAAGTTCAGACTTTCCTAATGGATAATGTGAGATTTGTTTGTTTGTTGCTCCTATTACTGTGGCCAACACAATACCAACCACCACACATATGAATGAGGGCATCTTAGGCCTGTCTCTCTCAGCTACCCTGCAACTGGTTGGCAGCTGACCACAGATACATGAGAGAATCAGCCAAGCATAAAATAAAATCTTTGCTGCATCCAGCCCAAATTGCCAAGCCACAAAATTGTGAGTTAGATTAAAGGTTTTTGTTCCAAGCCACTATGTTTGGGCTGGTTTGTTAGACAGTGGTAGATAACTAACATATCACATACTGATACTTCTTTCAAATCACTATCAATCTACCCAGCTGGAGAAAAGTTCCCAGGTCAAAATTGTCTAAGATGTGGATTCTGGTTTTAAATAGTCACTGAAAATGACATTATTGTGATCCTTTTCCAATAAATGTGACTATGAAGGGTGTTGATAAATATTCTGGTTATGTAATCAATTTTCTTAGACCTGCATACTGAACCATTGACACATCTGTATTTATTTAACTTTAAAATAATTAAAGATGTAGATAAAAATACAGAAAAAGATTTTTTTTATAATTTACAAATCTTGACATTATGCAGTAGTATACATTTTTTTACACTTTTTATTGTGTTTGAGGTTTTTCTTAATAAAAACTTTTTAAAAATAGGTTTTCATCCTTCTTTCTATGGGAGATAAACTTCACTTCTAATAAATCCTGAGTCACATAATAGCTTTTGAACTTTCAAACTAGAACATAATCACAAGTTGTTTCCATCTATATTCATACTCAAATAACATTAAATGTCAAGAACTAGGAAGTGAATGAAATTACATATTCACTTTCTTTTGTCCCTTGTATTAAAATCTCTCCCTTCCAAATAAATTATCTTCATGGCCCAATAAGAGCTAATGGTCCCTTTGCTTAATGCTTTTAAATTATCACCTACAAAAATCTTAGTTTGCATTGGATTTGAATTAGAGTATATAATGTGATGAAGATGTTGCATTTCTCATACACTTATCCTAAGCATAAAATATGCTATGTGTTAAATGGTTAGCACAGTGATCAGAATATAAAATGAACACTAAACAAAATAAAGTTACAATCTTTATGGCTGATGCTATACTATACCATGTGATCATTTAATTCATTTACACAAATATTCATTGAAAAACTACTAAGTGCAGGTACTATTCAAGACTCTATTGAAAAAAGTAGGATAATAGGACGTTTATGTTCTTATAATATCTTCATAAATATTTACATACTAAACAGGATATGATAATTTTAGAGTAATATGCCAATAAAATGCCATGAGGTTATATTTGGAAAGATATCTCAAGAGATCCATTGAACTGATTGCTTCTTTACCTAACTTTATCTTTTTACTAAGGTGCCTTGGTCTCAGCATATATATTTTATTTGGTCATTCGTTGACCATACCATGTCTTAGTCAACTTTTATTCCCTGAAGTATTGTACACACAACACAGGTGTTTCAAACCCAGGTGGGGAAGATGAAGCCTTCCCAAGTCCAGGAAATGGTTTATTTTCTTTTCTAAAAAATGGTTAGATAAGGTGATTGTTAAGATTTTCCTCTGATCTAAGATTCCATCATATCCAGAAAATTGGAAAAAGCTGTGATATATGGAATAATCTTTAATAGCAAAGAAATGGAGTATAATAGCTCTTTGTTCTGCTGTTTGATACATGGATCACATTTATAGAGTCTCTTGTTCATTATCAATAAAATATAGATAAATATATTGTGTTTGTTTAGGATTAAATTACTTTAGTATCTGTAGATACAGGTTGTAAATTATATAAAGTTAAGCAGATATTAAATTATATTAGTGTTATTATCATAATTTCTAAGGAATGAATAAAAGTAGGCAGAGAACTGTGAGTATAATAAGAAAACCATGAACTTGGCCAAGCCAACAGTATGATTACCATAACTCTGGAAAAGAAGGGCTGAATAATATTATATGTAATAGAAGGCCTTGAATTTCAGCATATAGAATTTTATATGAGTAAAGATTAATAATTTTTGGTTTGGTTTAGGGGAGATACAATCAGAGCTGAGAACAAGTATTATTAAGATGACATAATAAACTTAGTAAGGTTTTGGGGAACAGTTAAAAGGAATTGTAAAGAACTCTATAGAAATAGAAATCTGCAGCCTTAGCAAGCAAATGTAGGTAGAAGACTTAAAAATTTAACTAAAACTTTTAAAGCTAGATGTGATTGAAAATTACTTGTCTAATCTAACAATGAAAATCATCTTGGCCATGTTAGAACCTGCTAATGAAATGAATGTAAGAATTTAAGAATTTACCAAAAGCTATGAATTATCATAATTATTACTGTGCCTATATGAGTGGACTGTTAATTTTGCATAAATTTATAGAAAGGTTAAATCTAAGTTTATAAGTTAATGAAAAAATCTTGAAGGTAAAGCTTGCATTCAATAAACATAGCAATCATATACATCCTAATTCAATAAATACAAATAACATAAAATAATTAAATTCTACGAAATATTTACAGACCTAATAGTTTGCCTTCCCTTCAATACTCTATTAAGATGTGCAAAACTTCCTGTAGTTAACAGGCAATGGAAAATGTGTGTGTGTGTGTGTGTGTGTGTGTGTGTGTGTATTCAAAGGTGGCAATTAGAAATTTTTATGAAATCAGGAGACAGGACAAGAGAGTATCCTTAGTAAACTGAGAAAATAGAGAATAATTGATAATCACTCTGATTGATAAGTGATAAAGATGTTGCACAAACTCTAATTCATGATCAGAAAATCATGTACACTCTTGATTCATATGAAATGTGAAAGTGAAACAAACCTGTGCATTGTCACATTTACACTAATTATTTCATGATTTTATACTTCTGAAACATAATAGTAGTACAATAAATCTATTATTTTACATCAAATACTATTAAATTAATGCATTACTTGTCTACATAAAAGTCAACCTCTTTTCTATTCCACTTTTTATCTGTGCCAAAAGAAAATAAAGTTAAAAACAACTACATATATTATTGAAAGTTTTCTTAAAAACAAACAAACAAACAAAAAAACCTCTTACAATGATTCTTTTTTTTTAATATGTTTAATAGCACTCATCTTTCTTTTTTTTTAATTTATTTTATTTTATTTTATTTTATTTATGATAGGCACACAGTGAGAGAGAGAGAGAGGCAGAGACACAGGCAGAGGGAGAAGCAGGCCCCATGCACCGGGAGCCTGACGTGGGATTCGATCCCGGGTCTCCAGGATCGTGCCCTGGGCCAAAGGCAGCCGCTAAACCGCTGCGCCACCCAGGGATCCCCAATGATTCTATAATTTGGGAGTAAGCAGAGGAAGAAAAAATAAGGCATACATTTAATTTTACAAAATCAAGGATTACAGACATTTATTTGTTGAAAATCCTCCATGCTTGAGCAATGGTGCCACTTTATTAGTCTGACTAAGAAGGAATATTCCATCAATAATGACTGGAGTTCTGGGCAGCCCGGGTGGCTCAGCAGTTTAGCACAACCTTCAGCCCAGGGCGTGATCCTGGAGACCTAGGATCCAATCCCACATCAGGGGATTCCCCCTGCATGAAGCCTGCTTCTCCCTCTGCCTGTGTCTGCCCCTCCCCCTGTGTCTCTTATGAATAAAAAAAATAAAATATTTAAAAAAAATAATGACTGGAGTTCTTATCAAACATACTCTTCTTATTGCTATGCTCCACAATGGTTATGCATAATGGGTAACAAAAAAGGAAAAAATTTCAGATTGCCCTCCATATCATAGTTTAATTAATAAATCATGAAATTGGTACTACTAAGTGTATAAAATATAGCCCCTTTCCCGAGCCCACATCAACAGCATCCAAGGATAACCATCAAACATTAATCATATATGTTTAAATGTATATATATATTATATTTATAGTCAACCTTCCTTGTTGACTTTTAATTGAATTCAGCATTATCTATTCCCTTCTCAGCTTACCTCAAAGGGATGTATCAAAAATTATCAGCCCTTACTAGGTATCCTCATTTGTCTCCTCCTCTCCAGATTGCTGAGGATGGACGAGTTTCATCTAATGTGTATAAGTACAAAATAGCTCAAATGAACCAAAGAATTCTACTGTGTTTGTGCCAGCTCCATCCATCACAATATTTCCATTTGAAGTTTCCACCTGCTGAGATTGATTGCTCTAGTCCTGCTGCTGTTTCCAGAAGAAGGCTTGCATTACAGCCAAAGCCCTAAGAATCTATCTGACAACCTAATTTCTTCCTTTCTTTTCTTTCTCTCTCTCTCTTTTTTTTTTTTTGACCTTCATGACCTACTTTGTTTCAGTGCCACAGACTCCAGGTGCAGTAATTTTTTCTAATTCTCAAAGATTTTGATTTTTTTTAATGTCAGACAGGGACAATGGAGAAAATATAACCTCCTGGTGGGAGAGGTATCCAAACTTATCTTGAGTGTATTACATTTCTCATTCATGCATCCATGCATCTATCCATTTATCCATCTATCAATTCATCACAATAGCCTTTTGTCCACCAACAAACATTCCCAAGTGAGTTAGCAAATCTTACTTATCAGTATATAATATTGTCTCATTTTCAGGGTGGGGAGACAAAAGATAAAATAACCATATTATTTAATAATTACAAAAATACTGATGCCGCCTAAACATACACTCTTAGCTTATTATGCCATTATGATGACGGATGAGTCTTGCTTAATTATGAGCAAATAAAAACCACACTATTAGATGATTTTAAAAGTTAACAAAGGAAAATAATTTTTACATGAGGTTAACCAATGGATTTGATCCTACTGATTGTATTGTTTCAACAACTGAGCAAAATGATTAGGATATGTAAATTAGTATTTTAAGTTCCAAGGCACAGTTACAAGTATAAGTCCTAGTGGTTTGTTTCTGAAAAACCATTAACATATCCACTATTCCCTTCTATTTGTTTAGTGAGGAACTGGCATTCCCTAGCATATATTAAAAACATCCTTTCTACCATTCAGCAAGGATCCAACGAAATCCAGCTTAGCCATTCTAGAAAATAAAACCATCATTTAAGATAATTATGAAACTGAAATAGACAATCCTCTTACTATTTATAGAGTGAGAATTAGAACTTGTTGTAATTTATTTGGTTAACCATGCAAAATTATTTGTTTAGAATGCTTTCCTGAAATTCTATTACTTAAATATCCTTTCCTTGAGCAAATATTACCTTTCAAAATACACTTACAAGTCATAAAAGATTTTCATCACATAATTATATCCCAAAGCTTTTCAGTGATTTTCAAAAATAAGTTTCTTGTCTCCCTAATTGAATAGTTCACAGGGTATTCACTGTCTCATCTGGGGTCATTTTTTCCTTGAATTCCTCAAAGTGCTTATGAAGGTGTTTAACCTTTCAACTACATTCATGATAATTCAAAATAAATACACAAATTCCAAAAAATGCCTGTGAATTTCTACATAAGATTTTTTTTCATTTCATGAAGTTATAAATTAATATTTATTTTTCATTGTTTGGTGACTCTCTAGTTTCTCAGTATATAAATTATATTAAAAATTGCACCTGCAATTAAAAAAAATATTTCTTAGTAATTACTTCGGTGTATGGTAGGTCCAATTTTCATTATATAATCATAATCTATGTGATTCAAGATTATTCAAAGCCACTGCTTTTTGGAAATTCAACCTTTGTCAGTACTCCTATGTCAAATAATATACTCCTGCCTTCTCAAACTTTTTATCTTCTCCAGTCATATCTGGGCTTAGGGCTGGCCTAAATAATACCAAGGAATTTGGGATATATGTAGTATTATTTTTGCTCCCTGCCTTCCCCTAATCCTTTCAGACATCACTTTTTTCTACTTTTTTCTACTTTTCCCCCTTTCATTTTAACTGTATTGACCTCCTTACTCCTCTTTGTACACTCCAGGCATACTCCCTCGATAGGGCATTTGGACTTGATATCTTCATGCTTCTTCCCCCAGGTATGCAGTGATTTACTCTCCTCATGTTTCTCAATGGTCATTTCATCAGTGAGTCTTTCCCTGAACAAGTTATAGGATACAATAGTAAATATCCCTTCCCCCACACTCCTTCATCATAACTTATTTTGCTCCATAGCACTTACGAATATCTGGAATTTTTATCTATTTACTTCTCTGTTTATGGTCAGTCTTCCTCTAAGGAGGACATCTCCATGAACCCAGAAAATTTTAGCACTATTCTTTGCTATATCCTTAGCCCCTAAAATCATGTCTGGCACACAGTATATGTTCAATAAATACTTGTTGAAAAATGAATGATAAAGGAAGAAAATAAGAAGGAAAATGATTTAACATGAATTTTGTTTCCAATTCATCTGCTATTTATATCCATAGTCATCACCTCTTTTTTACTCTTCCATAACACCTTCTCTCAACTGGGCTTCTGTCTGTTTTAGTTACTGTTGGATTACATCATATGTGCCTCCCATTGTGTTCCATGGAGACAAAAGTAGGCACTGCCCATTTCCAGGTCCATGAGAGATAATGGCTTCTATAAGACTTACTCTCGGGATCCCTGGGTGGCACAGCGGTTTGGCGCCTGCCTTTGGACCAGGGCGCGATCCTGGAGACCCGGGATCGAATCCCAGGTCAGGCTCCTGGTGCATGGAGCCTGCTTCTCCCTCTGCCTATGTCTCTGCCTCTCTCTCTCTCTCTCTCTCTGTGTGACTATCATAAATTAAAAAAAAAAAAAAAAGACTTGCTCTCTTTTCAGGATAAATATGGGAACTGATGTAAAACCACCTCTTCCCACCTCTTCTCTGATCTTTCTTGAAGTAGCTGCTGGGCAACTCACAAATCTCTCACAGACACCTCTAGGGCACCTAGGTGGCTCAGTGGTTGAATGTTGGCCTTTGGCTCAGGTCATGATACCGGGGTCCTGGGATCGAGTCCTGCATTGGGCTCTCTGTAGGGAACCTGCTTCTCCCTCTGTCTCTGCCTCTCTGTGTGTCTCTCATGCATAAATAAATAAAATCTTAAAAAAAAAAGACACCATCCCTCTGAACATCACCATCTAGACTCTCTTATCTTTGCTAACCTTTCCAAAATTCTAGGTCGGAAAAAAACCCATTATCTCTTAACAGTGAAAAAAAATATAATTTGTCTTCAAATATTCTTTACATTTTTCTGGTCTGGATGATATGGATCCTTCTCACTCTAGTCAAAGCTCTGCACTTCAGATCCTGCTTCTTGTCCTGTGACCTAGAGTTGCATGAAATATCCACTCTGTCATTATAAAAAATTATACTACTTATTAATTAGCTACTTATTAATTATATTACTTATTCTAATAATTTATTTGTAAAATACTATTTATCAATTTATTAATAAAACAATAAAATAAAAATCCCAAGTAGCCCCCAGTGATTTTTGTTACTTGCTATCTGGAGTACTAGATGATATGAAAATGTAAATATTAAGAGCTAATATCAGATGACTACATTTAACTTAAAAATCATTTAAGCCAACTATGAGTGCTTCTGCATGGTTCACCACATGCAGTAACTACCTTTTTTTTTTTTTAGAGAAAGACTGAGCACACCCACATGCTAGTGCTGGGTTGGGGGAGGGGCAAAGGGAGAGGAAAAGAGAGTCTTAAGCAGGCTCCTACACAATGAAAAGTCTAACCTGGGGCTCCATCTCACAACCCTGAAATCATGACCTGAGTAGAAATCAAGTCAGATGCTTAACTGACTGAGCCACCCAGGCTCCCCTGAAACCAACAGCTTTTTAAAAATTTGCAACCATTAGGGTCAATTGTCTGATTCTTAATTACAACTTCCATGTGTGCATAATTTTGGACAAACTATTTGTGCTTTATTTACTTATCTATAAAATGGGATTTTTAAGGTATCTATTTCCTAGAGCTTCTTTAAAGACTACTTGAGATATGTGTGTAATGCTCTTGGTATGGTACCTAGCCCATAATAAATGTATAATAGATGTCAGTTATTACTAATTACTGGATATCTTTTTCTGTATAGGTAGATATAATATTATATATTAGATATATACTAAATATAATATATATATTTAATTTTATAATAGTATATGTATATTTAAGAAAAACTTCAGAATTTTTAGAAATTCTCTTCCTCTTTCAGTTGTACTACTCATCACAGGAGTAATCATTAGGCATACATTAAGACTATAAGCCAGATTTTTCTTGGTCTTCTTGTCTTTCAACATAAACAAGCACTCAATGGTATGCATACAAAGTCAACTGAAATAAAGAGGGATTATAAGAGGCACATTTAATATCAAATTTTGGATACAGACAAATAATAGAAATAGATGTCAAGATATCTATCTGTACATAGGTTCATGATACTCTCTTGTCACATTTATATCTATTATCACCCCCTAACTACTTCGTTCTTCAAAGATTGGGGCACAGACTGATCATCTGATTGAACCGTAGCCTCTGTAAATCTCTACATTATTGCCTTGGTAAGAATACATAAGTGGCTTATAAAAGCTTATACAATGCCATGACTAAAAACTGTAAAATTTACTAAGCTTATATTCTAGACAATAACTATACTTCATGATCAATAAACCAGTAGGAAGGTCAGAGGACAAGGATGAAGTTGAATTATCTTTTTGTAGTTGGGCGTAGAGAATAGCAGTGAATTTCCTGCATCTGGAACACTTTTCAGTTATCTTGAGTAGAAATATAAATACATTAACTACTTTAGAATGTCTTGAACAAAAAAAGGCATTTTTGCTTATGCATTGTGTGCATTGTTACCACCGAAGATTATTAAAAGAAAGACTAAGTAGCACTATTAAAAAAAAAAAAAAGCCCTATCTAAACATCAGAAAAGAGTGGCAAGGTATTAATAGGAAACAAGTCTCAGCAAATGGCCCTCCAGAAAAGCTCCTAAAACCTCCATTTAGGTGAGCTTAACTGAAATCAAAGAGTTAATGGCTTTGCCATCACTGTCTCCCCTCTGGGCCAAATAGGCCTATTTCAGAACTGCAACAGATGTGTGTATACCAGGAGGAGAGACATGGCATCTGTGCTGTGCAGCAGTGTATATTTTCCTTTGAAATCCTGAGTGTGGTCTAATTCCGACTCTGTTATGTTTTTGTGTTGTGGCACTATGTCGACATAAGAGTACAATATTTGGAGAGCTATTGTTTCCACAGCTTGCTCTGATTTATGCTTCATTCTGTTTAGAGATTTTTATAGTAGTTCGAGCCTGAATGTCATATGTAGCAATGTACTAGAGGATTGTTTCTCACTGTTTTAAGCCACATGCTATTAGATCATCTAAGATTGTTTTGTTAACTAGACTTGGATGATGGTTTACAAAAGAACTTTCAAGAGACCCAAATAAATGAAGGGAATTCCATCTAAAGCTGTAGGTATGAACACATCTAATCTTCCCAAGATTGTCGATATAATTTAAAAATTATGAGAAAGTATGTAAAACTTCTCTTAATAACATGTACTTTGGGACAGTGTTTAAGGAAATGCATGATTTCAAAACCATTTTCATCCTAAAAGTAAATTTTCTGTAATATTAATCAATTTTCTTTTTCTTTTGAAATAGAAAAAACATTTCTTATTAAAGATATTTACAAAGAAATTTATGAGAAAATCATTTTGGAAGCAAAAGCAACACATTTTCTAAATATTATTATGAAGCTAAGAGAAATGCTAGTAACCACATAGACAAAATACTCAATTTCCAAAGGCCCATATTTTACATAATTTATCAGTATAAAAAATCACAACCTCTCGATAACCTCTATGAATTCAAGTAGTAAAATTAGTCCTTTTACATGGACTTTGTTTAAAAATTACTTCCATGAACCAAGGTAGTCAATCCACATTACCAATGCCTTCTCTATAAAAGCACTTTTTTGAACAAACCCTACAGTCCCACCCAGGGATTCTATACATACAAAGGAGAGTTTACATGAACAAATTCAGAGAACTGTTCTTCTATTCAGCTAAATCATCAGCTTCCAATTTAACTTTCCAAATAGCTCTCTTATCTGGCTGATTATTTTATTCATTACCAAAATATATTATTGCTTTAGATCATATATTTTTCATTATGAATGAAGCATATAGCTAGCTGGTGATTAACAAATGTGTTGATTGAATAAAATTAGGTGTATGGATGGTTTCATCAATTAAGATGAAATGTTACATGATGGGCAATTTGTTATGATCTCATGGTATACCTCACAATTGTTGAAATAAATTTCTAGGCCCAAGGTGGATCCCAAGACATGGAGTGCCATATCAGCAAAAGCAAAACTTAGATAACTTTCATGTCTGTATAAATGTTCCCTTTGTCCAGAATCACAGTGTATTTGGTTAGCCAATTCCCAAATGCCAGGCCAACTCTGGTCCTTCCTACCACAAACAAAGCTGGTGTCCAAGAATAGATGGTTTTGAGGGGCAATCTGGAAAACTATGTATCAATAAACAGCATCAATCAATATGCAAATTTCATTCTATGCTCCAATTTCAAAACATTAACATCTTGTGTTTTTTAAAAGATTTTATTTAAACAACTGAGCCATCCAGGTGCCCCTATTCTTTAAAATCAATTTATTGTCGGTATATTAATGTTCATATGCTTGAAATAATAACATAAAAATAATCACTGCTAAATATTTAAAGTATGCTAAAAATATTAAAAACGCTGAACTAGGGGCACCTGCGTGGCTCAATGGTTGAGCATCTGCCTTTGGCTGAGGTCGTGATCCTGGAGTCCTGGGTTGGAGTCCTGCACCGGGCTCCCCATGGAGAGCTTGTTTCTCCCTCTGCTTATGCCTCTGCCCCTCTCTCTGTGTTTCTCATGAATAAACAAAATCTTTTTATAAAACTCCTGAAACTGTAAGTTTAAAACAGTATTTCTTCATCTTTCACAATTGATCAGTATTAACATCTTAAAGTTTTATTTTTAAATAATCCAAAATGTACATTATATTATTTTAAAATAATCCATAATATATATAAGATACCAGAAATTTTTAATAATCTATAATATATATTGGATACCAAAAATATTAATTATTCCATATATTCCATTACTATGTTCCTCATTCCTATTTTCTATACAAAGTCAGGAGAAAAAAATCATGGCTTGCATATTAAAACAGCCAATCCAAAATCTGAGGAATATGACTTGGAGATTTACTGAACTAAAACAAGAGGACAGCAGCAGCCATAATCCATCAGTCTTACAACAACAATTAAAACATAATATTTATAAGTCCTTACAAGCCTTACAAATAAATGTGTTAAAAACATTTCCACCATAAAAGAGAGTAAAGTATTTTATGAAATGCAATCTTCTGTAAATGGGGCATCAGAAACAATAAAACAAGTTTAAAATCACCTTAACTTTACAATCTTTTGGTTCTAATCTGATTTTAATGTTTTCCACCTGCCCCATAAACTGGGTGGAGCTTGTAAATACATTTGAGAACAATGAAGCTTAATTTTTATGTTTTCTTCTTGAGAGGTTTTAAGAGTCTCATTTCCTGATAAACAAATGGATCTCCCTGTGCTGTACTTTCTTTAACCAATTGAATGATTTTAATTTGTATGAAATATTTGGTTCATTTGAAAACAAATATGTATTATTTTCATAATTAAATCAAAATTCTCTAATAGTCTTCTTGTAGAGTCAACCTAATTTTAACTTGAAATAAAAAATTTATATTGAAACTATAAAAAACTGTGATGGCTGGGTGGCTCAGTGATCTAGTGTCTGCCTTTGGCTCAGGGCATGATCCCAGAGTCCCGGATCGAGTCCCACATCAGGCTCCCTGAATGGAGCCTGTTTCTCCTCTCTCTGCCTGTGTCTCTGCCTCTTTCTGTTTGTCTCTCATGAATAAATAAATAAAATCTTTAAAAAAAAGAAACTATAGAAAATTTTAATATAATGTTAAATTCTGGTCACGATAAACGCTTCTGTAATGACTCATGAAAAGAGATTTTACTTTGTTCTCTGACTTTGGTAAAATTCTCAGTCTCTTAATCCTGATTTTCTTTATCAAAGAAACGTGTGGAAAAAAAAAAAAGAAACGTGTGGATTATCCTAGGTGATCATATTTCCCTTCCATATCTTATACTAAGTCATTACTTAACCAAATGCTAAGTATAGAACACTTACTATCTGACTAAAGACCAATATGAAGGCGTTTTATTATTGGTCAAGTATGAATGCCAAAGCCATAGTTCAAATTCAAAATGTCCATGAATCCAATGACTAACAATGATATAATATTGGGGAATTTAAAAAGAGGAAAACATTAATGGCTTGAATCTTTATATTCTTGATTATTACTAATGCATATTTTCCTCACTATCTAGTATCTTTTTTCATTCTATTTGCACATATTGATGCCACCTTATGTGCTGACATGTACTTACATGTAAAATTCAAACATATGGAGATCTATAAACTGAGGATAAGACAGTGACACTATCTGCAACTTGCTTTCCCATGCTTCTATCTTGTATGATTGGCTGAAGATCTTAGGAGAAGGATGAAAGATACATGATACAGAGCTGTACCAGCTGAGCTGCATCTACTGAGCCTAACCCCAATCAGTATTCAGGTGCCACAAAGATGTGTGAGTGATTATAAAAAAGAAAATGTTTAAGCAACTTGTTTGTTATAAATGAAAACCCAATGATGTAACACGCAACTTTAGAAGAACCCAAAATTCAATACTTGATTTTTAAGAGTGACAAATCTAAATCTCTCTTATATTATATAATGTGTCAATTTACCTATCATTTTTTACAACCTTGTATGCCAGCAACTATGCTATCTCTGAAGCAATTCAAAAATACTGAAATATTGTTTTGTATAAAGAAGGCCTACAAAAGAATATGATTAAATATATTTTTCACCATATTATAAAATAGAATATGATCATCTCCAGTAGAAATATAAACAGAATAAAAAGTAATACCTTTTTAATATATACTCCACACACACACACACACTTTATTTAACAATAGAGAGTGTAAAAATAGAAAAGAAAGCTTAAATATACTTTGAGATTATCATGATAAACATGGTAAATTAAACATATGAAGTCATCTTTACTTTTTCCTAAAACCAAATGGCATGAAGATAAACCTTTGATGGATAAATCCAAAAGATAAATAGAAGGAGAAACAACAGGGATTGAAATATACTAGCAAATTTTGCAATAAGGAAGGTAAATGTATGAGTGACAACTTACTTGGTACCTGAAGAAGTTAAATTCTGGGTAATAAAAATGGAAATGCCACTGAGTGGCAAACTGGATTATCCAAAACAATCACTCAAGATTGAGGAACTTTGGGCACTAGTAACCTTATGTGATGAAAGAGAAGGATGAGACTTTCAACAAAAAAAAAACTTATCAATTCAATGTAAAGAGCAGGCATATAATCCTATCTTATCCACCACCCAAAAGTCAAAAGAGAATGTCTCTCCCAGGCTTGCAAAAGTGAAAAACTTATTTTCTAAAAAAAACAAAACAAAAAACAATGTTGAGAGGTTCTTAATACTAGAATAGCAGATATAGTAGAGGACAGGTTCAGTCATCAACATGAAAAAGGAAGATTTTATGAAATCTATATATGTCTGTGCTGGAAACAGAACCCTTCTCTGGAGAAGCTGATCCAAGAGAAAAACCCTCAAAAAGCCAATGTTAGATTTGTCACGTCATTGCTTAATCACTTCATAGGAAGGTCAACAAAACACAGAAACACCCACATATGAATCTACTTAGACATTTTTAGTTCCTTTCATATAAGTGTGAGCAGACCGGAAAGGATCAGCAGACATTCAAAGGAAGCCACTCAAGAAACAGAGACAGATCAAAAAAAGAAAACAAAAAACAAACAAAAATTAAATAAAAGAAAAAGAAAAATATTTGGGAGAACCATACAAAGAGAAGATACACACAACACAATACTGTAGAAAATCAAGTTACATTTTAATTAAATAAAATTTAAAAATAAGTTTAAAGGGTTGGGAAAAAACTAAAGGAAACTGTCTAGACAGTAAAATAGAAAAGAAAAATAGGGGTGGGGAGTGTTAGGAGATCAAAAGATTAAGATCAAGTCGATTTAGTATCTAAATTCTGAGATTATCAAGAAAAATAAGCAAAGCAAATACCAGAAAAGCAAGAAAGGAAAAAATTATTAAATACTACTATTTTTCAAATATTGACAAATGAAAAATAGGACTTCATAGACTGAAATGGCCAACTGAGATTCTTGCAAAATAAATGAAAAACACACACACTTTTCAAGCATGTGACTGAAACTTCTGAACACAGAGTGAGAAGAGTGGAAACAGAAACCAATCTAATACCTCCATCTTATACTAGGAAAATAGATAATTAGTAAACTTACGTATAGAAGTGGTATAAACCAGTATTTCCTTCCATGAAAATAACAACTAAAAAAAAAAAAAACTGAAATTATAAAAAATGGAATTCCAAGTGAGAGAGTAGAAAGGTGGCACTGAACACTGCTCAGGTGATACACACTGGCTTGCTTTCGACATCATATGACCTTTTGTGATAATGATAAATAGACTACTAACCTCATATATAATTTATTTGATACAATTATTAGAATTTTTGTACAAAATAGAAAATTGGCTCTAATTCCACTTATTGGCAATCATTCCATGGAAACTAGCCTAAAACAGATTTTTTTTTCATTGTATTATTTTCAAGCTTCACTTTGGTTATAAGTAAGTTATTTTTAATATTTACTGAAAAATACCGACTAGGGACACTTGGATGGCTAAATCAGCCAAGTGTCTGCCCTGGACTCAAGTCATGGTATGGGGTCCTGCAATCTGGCCCTGCATTAGGCTCCTTGCTCAGCAGGGGATCTGCTTTTTTCTCTCCCACTGCCCCTCTACCCTGTTCATGCTCTCTCTTGCTCACTCTCTCTCTCAAATAAATAAAATATTAGAAAAAATAAAAATAACTAAACAAAAATATGCCAACTATTCATCTATAGTAAGATATGCTTACCTCTTAGAAATATAGGGCTGCTCATACAATAATAAAAAGGAAGTAGGCAATATTTTTTAATTTTATGATTATTCTTAAAGCTTGCATAAAACAATCAAGGTGTATACCATTTGAAAATAAAGAGTAATGCTTAAGTTTATAAATTTAATAAATTCAAATTCATATAACTGAATAATACAAAAAGATAATTTTAATGCAAATGCCCTCACACTTCAGGATTAAAACAAAATAAAAAAATAAAACTGCAAAGTAATCCAAATCTTCTAAACATTTGTCTGATTTCTATGAAATTGTCTTTACAATAATTTAAAATATGTAATATGCCTGATCAATTATTTTTTTTTAATTAATGCTACATTGAGTCTCTGTCTCTGAAAGACACAGGATGGAGATATTTGAGTAAGTTGATATAAGAAACCTATATGCTGGCCTTATTGGAACTGTTGACTGATGGTAAGTAACATAAGGTAAGTGTCTTAATCTCTTTGGATCAACATCCTAAATGCATAAAATGGTAAGTTTTAGCAAGACAGTTTAATTCATTACCAGAAGTTATCACTACAGCAACATATTTTTTCTTCTTGATATAGGGAAATAATTTTAATATTTTAAAGAAGATGTAGCAGAGTCCATTTTCATTAAACATTTTGAATTTCCCTAAGTGCTAAGTTTACAGTTCAAAATTTATTCTAAGTATATTATGACAAGAAATAGATTAAAACTGGCAAATTGGATTAGATATGTTTATCTGAAAGGAAAAATAAATGGCATTTAAAATTATAAGTCTCTTAAGCTCTTTCTTAAGGGATTAGAATGCACAAAATCACATAAGACATATCCACATACATATTTTAAGCTACAGTTTTCAGTTCAGTAAAATATAATAATATACTAGTGTGTTATGAAAATATGACAGTATAGCTTTTAAGGCATATACAAAAAAACTGTATATGAAGATAATAAAATAGTGTTCTAATTTTTAGAAGAATTCAAAGAACAAGGAAGGGAGTCAGGAATATTAAATGTAAAGAGCCCCACTACAATGGGAAAAGCTGAAACGCTGGACCACAGAAATAGCTGAAGGATATATTTTAAAACATTTATTGGTATCAAATTGTTTTATGAAGGACCTCTTCATTAAAATCACAAATTACTGTAGCAGTAGGTTATACGTTGGAAAATTATGGAAATAGAAGTGGTGCCAAATGGGGTACCCATGGAGCTTAGAAAAAAAAGGAAGGAGTAGAAATAATCCATAATTGAATCAGTGTCTCAGAAGTAGGAACTCCTAGTTGAGTCAGACACAGACTGAGCAATACACGGAAACACACCCACAACCTCCCTCCACAAAAATCACTAAGTGTGACCAGAGAAAAGAAAGAATTATGTTTCCTAAATATGTGATTTGGAATTTGAGAAAATTTCATTTAACTATCCTGGTGCAAAGCACATTCTAAAAGATATAAAATTTGTATAAAGCCATGATATAGTCATCCAATTTTATTTCTTTATTCAAAAAAAATTATAAAAAGTTAGTATATATTTGGATTTGTCACCTAAGAGGTATACCAAAAATATATACCAAAACTAAAAATGTGCTCAAAAAGTTTACCATTTCTCAAAATATTTTATCTCCTCAAAATTACTCTCAATTGTTCAATCTTACATTCTATTTTTAAAAACCCTCCAAAGATTTGAGGAAATTAATTTACATAAATTTCAAAAATGAAAAGATTTCTAGGCTTCTCAAAAGTTCTGATATGGAAAAGAATGTTATAAATTTTCACATGGAAATACAATGTATACTATTTCTCAAACCTAGCTGAACATAAAGTGTGAATGTGTATGTGTGCATTTCATGGGAGCCAGAAGCCCCATGAAAAAGTTGTTAAAAGTCTCAAGGAAACTTAATGATAACTGGGAGACCCTTGAGAAGACTGTTGGTAAAAACCTGAAAGACAGTAAGAACAATGTTGTTGGAGGCTCTCCTTGAATCTGTGAATGGTCTGTTACTTTCTTGATTAATAAAGTAAAACTGATAAGATATTGTGCTAGTTCCAGACCTACTTTATAAGAGTAATGGTACCTCGGCCTTGGTCACTGAGCACTCTAGTCTGCCACATGGTAACTCCAACTTCTCCAATACAGGGAAAAGTTGAGAAGTCCTAAGAATACCTGGACTGGAAGATGAACCCAGCTGAAACTAGCTTCCAGCCAGGATTCCTACAGTACTAAGTGTATGATTTTAATATATACACTGGATCTTCCACATCATGCCAGCTGCCAGCAATTTGCCACCGAATGACCCCAGTTGACACCATGTGAAGTAGAAAAATAGCCCATCTAAACCTTGCCTGAATTCCTGAGAGACATAATAAAATGTTTTACGCCACTATATTTTTGGTTAATTTAACATGCAGAAATTTATTACCAGGAGAAAAATCATCCAAGCCTTTGGAATCACTACCTGCTAAAGCTCAAATTCAAGTAACATGGTATCTTTCCATTTTTTGTCTATTCTTCCATTTCAATTGCATTGTGATGAGAAATTTCCATCCTTCTATACCTATAGCTTACATATTTAATGTGGAAAATTAAATTTAACATCATAAAAAATTGGTATTCCCAAAAATATTACAACATACCGTAATTATCCAGTCAATGTTATAGTATGAAAGATGTAAGAATTTAATTCATTTAGAGCAATTCAGACTCATGAAACAGAAATAGTGCCCAATGCAAAAAAAGGCAAATACATGTTAATTATTAAAACAAAAATCTTAGCCCAAATTTCTAAATCTAAAAGGATGGTTATAAAATTAATATTTGCATTAAAAGTAACTTTTAAAATAAATAGTTTGAAAACAAAATAGTGACTATAATCAACAATACTTCATTACATACTTCAATGTTGTGAAGAGACCAGATATTGTTCTCACCACAAAAAAGAAATAATTATGTAATGTGATAGATACATTAGCTACTTCAACTTAGTAATCATATTGCAATAAGTGTATCTAATCAACACATTGTACACCTTAAATGTACACAATATTAAGGTCAGTTATATCATAAAATAAAAATAAGATAAAATAATGCTAAATTAGACTTTTTGATATTGGAAACATTTAAAGTTACAAGATAAACATACATATAATTTTGAAAATTGACACATTTATTACATTTCTAGAGCTAACTAATAAAGATGTGTTATTTAAATACATGTCATCTGAGAAGCTTAGACAGCTTAAATATAGGAGATAAATACTTCCCAGACTAACTGCCAGAGGATACAAGTGACTGGATTACTGGAAATTTATTTATTTATTTATTTAATATTTATTTATTTATTTATTTATGATAGACACAGAGAGAGAGAGAGAGAGGCAGAGACACAGGCAGAGGGACAAGCAGACAAGCAGGCTCCATGCAGGAAGCCCGACGTGGGACTCGATCCCAGGACTCCAGGATCGTGCCCCAGGCCCAAGGCAGGTGCCAAACCACTGAGCCACCCAGGGATCCCCTGGAAATTTATTATTTAGTCTGAGATTCCGACTTGAAGTAGATTTGGAGTAAAGCTAATACAATACATCTTTTTGAACCCAAATTAACTTGATGAAGTCACACTGAAATCTTATCCAGGGCCGCCTGGGTGGCTCAGCGGTTTAGCACCTGCCTTCAGCGAGGAGCATGATCCTGGAGACCCAGGATCGAGCCCACGTCAAGCTCCCTGCATGGAGCCTGCTTCTCTCTCTGTCTCTCTGTCTCTTTCTCTCTTTCATGAATGGATGAATAAAATCTTAAAAAAAAAAAAAAAAGAAAGAAATCCTATCCATGTATGGATTCAATCCTGGGAATTCAAAATTTCATGCAGTAATGGTCAGTTTCAACCTTTTATTCATAGAAAAATTGCTATTGCCTGATGAATTACTATTATATTTTTTATTCATAATATATTTCTAGCTGTAATCATTGCCATGACTGCCATTGGGATGCCTGGATGGCTCAGCGGTTGAGCATCTGCCATTAGCTCAGGGCCTGATCCCACGTCCAGAGATCGAGTCCCCTCAGGGATACAGTCCAACATCAGGCTCCCCACGGTGAACCTGCTTCTTCCTCTGCCTGTGATTCTGCCTTTCTCTGTGTGTGTCTCATGAATAAATAAAATCAATCAATAAAATAATTAAATGCCATCAAGTTACTTCTCTGTAAATGTGTATCAGGTGTTGATGTGTCTATATTTGAGATCCATTGTCAAATGATAGTTTTTAATTGAAAGAACTCTAAAGTTATGATTCATGTATGCCTGGAAAACTTTAATAATTACAAAAACTTAGGTATTTTAGTTGTAAAACAAAACACACGCTATAATTTAGTGTTGAACTGACCTGACAGAGAAAAATGAAAGATGGGTTTCAAACGCACCATTTCATCTCTAAAATATGTAAGTTAGACTACTTAATAAATAAAACCATTTTACTTTTTAACTTTCATGTCTAAAATTGATTTCATGAAAACCCATGTAAAAGATAAAAATAAGGGGATCACTGGGTGGCTCAGGGCGTGATCCTGGGGTCCCAGGATCGAGTCCCACGTCAGGCTCCCTGCATGGGGCCTGCTTCTCTCTCTGCCTGTGTCTCTGCCTCTCTCTCTCTCTCTCTGTGTCTGTCATGAATAAATAAATAAAATCTTTAAAAAAGGAAAAAATAAAAATAAAAAGGAAAATCCATGTAGACGAATCCATTTAATTTTTATGATTTTAAATAAATCACAGAAAAATTTTCTGATCCTTTTCACTTCCCACTTTGATTTTTAACTTACCAGAGGATAAATGTAATGCATCAAAATAAATCTTTATAAATGAAATTTATAAAGAAAAAATTGTTTTTTGATCCTCCAATTGTCTAATTCCACCATTGAACAAAAGTACACATCAGAATAAGAAGATGAATGTAATACATCAAAATGTATCTTTATAAATGAAATTTATAAGGAAAATGTTAATACTTTCCCTCTTATCCTCCAGTCCCCAACTCTGCCATTCAAAATAGTAAACCATGTTCACTCCCCACAGGGAACCTGATGTTGGACTATATCCCTGATGGGACTCGATCTCTGGACGTGGGATCAGGCCCTGAGCTAATGGCAGATGCTCAACCGCTGAGCCATCCAGGCATCCCAACGGCAGTCATGGCAATGATTACAATGTATATATACACATACACACGACTATTCTTTTCTCTGCTCAAACACATGTATGCCTGCATGTGAATAAAAATGGGACCACTCTATATATATTACTCCTTTTTATTTTGCTTATATGATAGCCTAAACTTTTCTCCAACCCCACAAATAGATAGATAATGATGATAGATAGGTAGGTAGGCAGATGGGTAGATAGATATAACTCATTATTTTTAATAGTTGAGCAGTATATCCTTGGTTTCTTGAATATGCAGCATAGTATAGTACAATGATTAAGATCACAGACTTTTGAGACTAGACGTTTGGTATTTTATCCACAGTATGCCATTTGTTAACTGTTTATATATGGAGCAATCATAAAATTGGCCAAACACTGTACCACAAAAAATTAAGAAATGTAAGTAAAAATATTATAAGTGGAATTCTCTGATCACCATATGATAAATATAAAAATTAATAACAATATTTTAAAATCCTTTCCTCCTGGAAATTACTTTAAAATACTTAATTAAATTTAAAGAATCAAGGTAAAAGTATAAAACAAATAGAAAATTAAAGAAACAAGACGTCACAAATTATACAAAAATAAACTAAAAATGGATCATGGACTTAAATGTAAAACATAAAAATTTAAAACCTTTTCCTTTAGGAAAAACAAAACAGAAAACCTATCAGCACCTAGGACTAGGAGAAGAGTTCTTAGACTTGTCACCTAAGACATCCATAAAATGTAAATTTGGCAAACTGATTCTTATCAATATTAAAAACACACATTGTGCAAAAGATCCCTCTTAAAAGGATTAAAAGACAAACTATAGATTGAGAAAAAAATATTTTCAAACCATATGTGACAAAAACATAATATATATATACATATATATCACTCTCAAACTCAATAATTTAAAAAAATTAAAAAAAATCAAGCAATCTATTAGAAAATAGGCATAAGGCATGAAGTGGCATTTTACTGAAAAGGATGTAAGGATGACAAATAAGCACACAAAAGGGTATTCAACATTATTACCTATCAGGGAAATGTAGCTTAACGACAATAACATATTACTACAGGAATGTCTAAAATTTAAATGTGGTGATGGCATCAAATGCTGGCAATAATGTGGAGAAATAGGATCACCCATCCATTTCTAGTGGGAAAATACATTTGTACAGATATTCTGGAAAATAATAGGACAGTTTCTTATAAAAGTCAATATGTGCTTACAGAGAGACCCAGCATTTTCATTCTTGGGCATTTATCCCAGATAATGACAACTTAGGTTCAAACAATAACCTGTTTGAACCTATGAATGTTTATAGGAGCTTTTTCATAATAGCTTAAAACTGAAAACAACTGAAATACCATTCAGCAAGTGAATGATTAAACAAATTATGGTACATCCATACCAGGGAATTCTACTCAGCAATATAAACGAACAAACTAATAAAATACACAACTTAGATGGGTCCATCACAAATGAATTATGGTGAGTGAAAAAAAAGTCTTAAAATGTTATATGCTGTATGATTCCATTTATATAGCATTCTAGAAATGAGAAAATTATAGAGATCAGATGGAGAAAATATTTAATGGTTGCTAAGGATTGAAAGGTGAGGAATAGGGAGTGAGTTGGCAGTGTCTAAAAAATGGTAGTATGAAGGAACTTGAGATAGGACTGTTATACATCTTGACTGTGGTGGTGGATAAAAGAAACAACATATGGAATAAAATGTCTATAACTAATTCGTACACTTACAAACAAATTAGTGCATATAAAACTAGTGAAATTTGAATAAATTCCATAGATGTTCAGTGTCAGTTTCCTGGTTTTGATATTGTTGTGCAAGATATTACTACTGGGAAAATTATGTACAGGACATATAGGATCTTTTCTGCATTATTTACTACAACTTCTTGTGAACCTGCAATTGTCTCAAAATAATGATTTTAAAGAAATATAATGAAAATACTATGTAACATTAGAATTCATATTAAAATAAGAAAGAAAGGTGTACTGAGTTCATTACATTTTTATCCTGTCCCCCTATTGTCATGCTTTCTTGCCACACTATACTCTTCACCTATCAAGCTTACATATAACTCAGGGATGATTACATTCAAATGATTTTATGGCATTAAAAAAGTAGAAAAATCAGAAATATCAATTAAGCTATCTATTATATAATACTAAGCTAAAATGATTAAATTAATATGTGTATGTGAGAAAATACATATTATTTTGATTTGAGACGTCAAGGTTTAATGAACTTACTACCAAGTTCATTAGACTTCACTAAAAAAGCAAAAGAAGAAGGAGGACGAGGAGGAGAGGAGGAGGAGGAGGAGGAGGAGGAGGAGAAAAAGAAAAAAAGGAAAAAACCTTTCCTTCTTGTTAACCAAAATCTTTGGATTATCGAGAGACCTTCATCTCCTTTTTCATATTTTCTGAAAATCAATCCAAGGTTTCAAATGAAAAACTTCATAAAATTTAACCACCTATATCTAAGCTCTTTTTTTCTATTATTTGTCATCAGCTAAGGCATTTTCTATGCTATAAGTCTATTTCACTGCTACTAACTAAATGCTAATATTATATAAATGAATATTGCAGTGGTACATTATCCTGAAAAAGGTTGAACTACAAGCTTTAAATAAATCAAACAGATTGAAATAGTATCATCAACCATGCTGGAATGGTTTTAATATACCTGAAATAGTCTTTATGTTTTTCTCATTATCCTGTGTCATAAACCCTAATACAAAATTTTCTAGAGCTATGGTACAGTCATGCTCCCAAAAACTAAAGGTCCTTTAAGGCAAAGTGAGTCCAATATATGGCTCAGAAAATGAAATTCATTTCTTTATGGACTTTACATGTTATGATAAAAATGACAAAGTTAGTATGTGACAGGTTATATTAATATTGGCCTTTGTGTCTAGAGGTAAAATTATGCCTGTGCTTTCAAAAGTAATGTGAGTCTGTTTTCTCCCTTTTACAGAGATAACGCATGTTTAATGCTTAGTTTTAACTCATGGCCTCAGTTCTAGAATTGAAGTATTGAAGCATGATTCATATACAATCAATGTACGGTAGTCCTTCCTTATCCGTGGAATATACATTCCAAGACCCCCAATGGATCCGTAAAACTGCAGATTGTACCAAACCCTACATATACTATGTTATATCCTATACATACATACCTATGATAAAGTTTAATTTATAAATTAAGCCCAGTAAGATACTAACAATAACCAAGAATAAAATAAAACAATTATAATATAAAACTTATGTGAATGTAGTATCTCTCCTGAAATATCTTATTGTACTGTATTCACCCTTCTTGTGAAGATATGAGATGATAAAATGCTTACATCATGAGATGAAATGAGATGAATGATGTAGGCATGCTAACAAAGCATTAAGCTACTATTGACCTTCTGACAATTCATCCAGCAGGAGAATCATTTGCTGTGGCACCAGGGCTGACTGCCTGAAAACACAGAAAGCAAAACTACAGATAAAGCAACTGTATAGGATATCCTCTGGGCTTCAGGCTTCATGCTTTTAAATAGGAGATAGAAGAGAACACAAGCCAAAGAGTGACAAAGAAAAAAGGGAAACTAGAAATGGTTTAAAAAAAATTAGGAATAACTCATGTGGTCAGGTCTTGGGCAAGTGGGGCCAGTTTTTACAGTAATGTGCAGGAACACTGTACATTATGGAGACTCAAGAACTAAAAACCAAGAACAACTCTAGCATGATAAAGGACAAGGAGAACAATCCAAATACCAAACTGCCCAGATTTTGGAGAACTCTTACCCACACACCAGAGGAAAGTACCTTTTCTAGTTCAAGATTCCTAATTTGTGGATATTCCATTAAGTAGTTATGCTGGACAAGAAGTGGTCAAACAATGAAGAGACATAACCTCAATAATTGCTATTTACATTGATATAACTGAAGGAGAGGAGCAAATGGGAATTTCTCAGGTGTCAGACATGAGCAGGCTCAAGGTGATATTTTAACATATTTTGATATTACACACTTGGAGAAGTGGTGGGAAACAAACAAATAAACAAACAAAAACATTCACAATTTCCTTTTCAGTTTCCTTAGGTCAGTTAATCCAACACAGAGCCTCTGGTGAAAACTGAAATGATAACATTTGTGGAGAGGGATCATGCAATCTCAGAGAAAAAAAGTTAGGGCAATAAGAAAATAGTTTCAAAAGAAGAAAGAACAATTACAAAGGATTGCTAGCTACAAACTGAGCTAGCCAGTTTTATAAGGAATGTGTCAGTCAGTCCTGTACTATACCAGACCAAGCAATCTAGGCTATGGGGAAGGAGAAAGCTAAACAGTTTATCTACTGGTTCTTTCCAATCTCTGTCTTCCTTTGTTCCAAAAATTTCCTCTATGGGCATCAATTTCTAGGCACTATGAAATGTTTTCTCAGCCTTTCCAGACAAACCCTGAGGATGACAGTGCCCCTGCAGGTCCAGTAACAGTCAATGTGCAGGCAACGAAGTTCCCTCTAATCTTTACGTGGGGGCTTTTAGGCCCTTAGCAATGGCATCTGATAGTACTGTTCAGGTTTTCTCTATTTATATTTCTGTCTACTTATTCTATCAATTACTGAGAGAAATGTTAAAGCCTTTAACTGTATTTGTATATTGGTCTATTTCTCCTAGTTATGTCAATTTTTGTGCTACGTGTTGAAGATCTGTTATTAGTGCACACAAATATATTCGAATATTCGAATCTATTTGTTCGAAATATTCGAACGCCATGTCTTTTTAATGAATTGATCACTTTTCAAGTGACTAAATATCCCTCCTTACTCTGTCAAAATACCTTGTTATGCAATCTTCTTTTTAGTTTTTAATATAAAATACTTCAACTATATTGTGATTAGTGTTTGCATGGTACATTTATGGACATGCTAAGTGTTTTAACTTTTAGCCTCTCTATGCACATAGTTACATGTTTATCCAATCTGACAAAATGCTTAATTGGAATCTTTAGGCCACTGTCATTTAATGCAATTATTAGTATGATTGTTTTAAATCTACCATCTCAAAAAAAGGGAAAAAAATACCATCTCATTATGTGTTTATTATTTGTCTAATCTTTTTTGTTGTTATTCTGTATATCCATTATCCTTCCTTGTGAATGTCCAGCTATTTTCAAAAGCCCCTCTTAGACTCATTTGAATTCTAACATTTCCCCATCCTTGGTGAGCTCTGGGAATCATATGTCTTACAACTCACAGTCATTCTTGCCCAGACTCATGCAGTTACACCCTATATGTGCAGCTTTATATTCAGGAATAGATTCAAGGGAAATTACTACATAGATGTTTGTAGGTTTATTTGAAGAGTTCCCTCCTGGGGGCACCTGGGTGGCTCAGTGGTTGGGCTGGGCATCTGCCTTTGACTCAAGTTGTGATCCCAGGGTCCTGGGATGTTTTGTTCCTTCTTTCAAGAATCAAGTCTTATGCTATTTTGTGATGCCTGAATTGATTTGAATATTTTGTACAATTTTCTAGTTGCATATGACAGGATAGTAAGTCTAGTCTTAATATTTCACATATTACTCAGCCATTAGAAACAACAAATACCCACCATTTGCTTCAACGTGGATGCAACTGGAGGGTATTATGCTGAGTGAAGCCACATTAATTACTAGAGGAAAAATAATTTTAAAGCACATGTGGTATATATGGAAAGAAATGGAAAATGACTTTGATATACTCATAAGTATAAACATCTGGAAGTAGTTTGAGAAAAGTAACACTGAGTTTCAGTTATTAAAATATTAATAGATAATTCAAATATACACTAGGATGCATTAAGGAAATGAAATAAGTTAGTAACAAGTTAGTAAAGTAACAAGTTGGTAAACAAGTCATTATAACAATCAAGTTACTATGACAAATTGTAAAATATTCTACACATTCAAGTAAATTTTAAAAGCACGTGGAAGGCGTGCTTTAACATAAACATAAACAAAAGAAAAATATCAATGGAGCTAGAACAATCTAAGGCATTTAAAATTAACTCGTTAATTGTCAAAGTACTACTTTTAGTCAGCAAAGGATGACTATATATCTGAGAGTGAGAGTGACCTGAATTACATACAATATATTCTTAGCTATGTGAGTGTTCAATTATTTCAGCTTCTAGTATGAACATTTGTTAGATTACTTGCATGAGTGTCTGTCTATGGGGGAAATTATTTATTTATGTATTTTTAAGTTTATAGACACAGTGAATCAAGGTCATGGCTGTTTTTTTTTTCTTGTAATATTTAATTCTTCTTTCTAAAGAAGATTTTATTTATTTATTCATGAGAGAGAGAGAGAGAGAGAGAGAGAGAGAGAGAGGCAGAGACACAAGCAGAGGGAGAAGCAGGCTCTATGCAGGGAGCCCGATGTAGGACTTGACCCCAGGACTCCAGGATCACAGCCTGAGCCGAAGGCAGACGCTCAAGTGCTGAGCCATCCAGACGTCTATTAATTCTATATTCCATCTAAAAATGTCTTCTGCATTAGAGATATTTATCTTTTGGGTATAAAATACTTTTTTTACTCATTTTGAGGGTTTTTTCTTACTTTTTGTATATGCCAAGTTTAAGTGTATAGATATATGGTATTACAATTCAGGAATCTGTATCTATCAATATTTTTTTTAATTTTTTTAAATTTATTTATGATAGGCACACAGTGAGAGAGAGAGAGGCAGAGACACAGGCAGAGGGAGAAGCAGGCTCCATGCAGGGAGCCCGACGTGGGATTCGATCCCGGGTCTCCAAGATCGCTCCCTGGGCCAAAGGCAGGCGCTAAACCACTGCGCCACCCAGGGATCCCCTACCAATATTTTTATTCACAACATCTATTCATTATTTTCTTAACTCAAAAAAGTATATCTCAATCTGTAATCATGTATTTCTTTTTTTTGTAATCATGTATTTCTGATCTAAATATTCCCTTACACTTTTATTTCTTAATATATTTAAAATTTTAGTTAACCTGGTACTTAAATTGCTAACATATGATGTGAAGTAAGGGTTAACTTTTCTCAGCCTGCTTTTCATATTAAATGGTCATTCCCTAAAAGTTAAGAGCTAACTGCAAATCATTACAAAACACATTTTCTTCGGAAGGTAGTCAATATGTATAGGTTCTGTGGATTTTCTAGACAAAGATTCCTGGAAGTACAATTATTGCCTGCCCTCCCCCTTTCCCTCCCTCCCTTCATTTATTTAATTTCATCTGTGGCATTTCCTTTATCCTTCAAATGTTTTTGGAGTTCAAACAGGTACATCACAGTGACTCTCTGCCATAGGAGAGGGAAGTACAAATTAGACCCCAATGCCTCCTCCAATCTCAACTGAAATATTTTCTTACTCTGTTTAGTAGGAATCCTTATTTCAGGCTCCTGTGTGACATCTTTCCTCTGGCCTGCAATGTTAAATGCTTTCACTGTCTCCTCTTCTTTTGCATTTTTTAAAAATTCTTTATGATTTCTGGTGTTTGCTTCTTTCCAGGCACATGAGTGCACCACTAAATGAGCTCCAATTGAAGTAGTATCTTCAGATTTATTTAATAAAACCCACGGTTATTATAGTATAGAAAGAAAATATAACTTTCATCTGCTATTTCAATGTACCACTAACAAGCAAACACTAACATGTCCAGTAATTAGTTCAATGACTATTAGATAATTAGATAATTTTTAACTTTGTGCTTTTGTAATTTTTCAATTTTTTAATTTTTAATTTTTCATTCAGCTTCTTCTAACACTAATAAAACCATGGTGCATTTATCAAAACTAAGAGTAACAGTAACTAACTACAAACCTCATTTGGTTTTCACCAGTTCTAACACTGATATCCTTTCTCTGGTTTAGGAACCAATCCAGGATTCCATGTAGCAGTAGTCATTATGGCACCTTGTCTGTGACTATTCTGTGTCTCAGTTTTTCATGATTGTTTTCTGTAAATTGTACTTACTTTAATGGTAGCTAAAGATTTGACTTATAGGCTCATATTACATATACGTAAATAAAAATAAACAACTTTCTTTCAGGATGAGAACTAAGAATTAGTTTAAAACTCACGCCTTTTCATAACTCTTGACAAAATGCCATACTTCCTTATTTTGACCATTGTTACTACATAAGCTGCCTTTCCAGTCCCTCACCCCCACCTTTCTTGCTTTTCCACTCCTAGTACTCAATTTCAGTAGCTTAATTAGCCCACCTTTTCATATGGTTTTTATGTTATTATTGTGTTTGTTTCATTGTGTGTAGCTACAAACATCCGAAAGCAGATAAGTTGTAAATAAGTTATTCATAGAATATGCAATACTAAAAAAACTAGAGAATAAAAATTTAGGAAAGGTTAGAAGCTACAAAGGATTTCACCCAAAGCCTATTTATTTCTAGCCTCCCCAAATACTACTACAAAAAAAAAAAAAAAAAAAAAAAAAAAAAAAACTAGGTTGTTACTAAAAACAGCTCTAGTCTATGGGTTTACATAGAAAGACACTATATTCACAAGCAAATACATGGTTTTCATTTCCTTTAAATCATTTTTTTCCACATAGCATATTTACTGATATGATCATACCTCAGGTATATTTTCTCTTCTTTAGAAAGTATATAAAATTTGCTAATCTCCTTTTAAAAGGTGATCTTTTTATCAAAATAGAAAAAATCCCTCTCTCTCTCTCTCTCTCTCTCTCTCTCTCTCTCTCTCTCTATATATATATATATATATATATATATATATATATATATATCTTAAGTCTCAAAGCTCTTAAATCATGACATGAGAGTCTTGCAAGGTAAATGTTAAATAAGAGTCAATGATATGTTATAAAATGTAATTTAATCTTAGACAGCTGGAACTGAGTTGTTACAGAGGAAAAAATACTAACAATATAGACTACTAGATGGTTTTAAATAAAATGTATAAATCTCAAAACTTTTTATAATCTAAAATTACAGCTTGTATATGCCATCTTTGAAAGGATTTCTAAGCCTTTTGCTCTCTAAATTAAAGGATTAAGAATACTTAAGCATTTCCTAAAATACAAAAATATAGTGGAGAATACTAACAAGATAGTTCAAAAAATGGCATAGCTAATGAACTCTTGCTACTCACCTGTAATGTCTTCACTGAACTATTATAAATAGAATAGTCTATCATTTAATGTTTAATAAAGAAACTATTTTAAAAATTATGTAGAATGGTGTATTAGTTTGCTACTTTAAATACTCAATTTCTAGATATGAAAAATGAAGTGCATGAAAAGTACTAAGGCAAAAATACTTTAAATGTTTATATACATATTTTTAATTTTTTAAGAATATTTATTATTTATGATAGACATAGAGAGAGATGCAGAGACACAGGAGGAGGGAGAAGCAGGCTCCATGCCAGGAGCCCGACACGGGACTTGATCCCGTGTCTCCAGGATCGCGCCCTGGGCCAAAAGGCAGGCGCTAAACCACTGAGCCACCCAGGGATCCCCTAAATGTTTATATTTTTATAGAACTATCAAGGGCTCCCAAAAATAGTTTTCATTTAATCCAATTCCAGTTTTTCCAATTAAGACCAGAAAGGTTAATTGAAACACAAGTTTTACAAAGTATAACAGAAACAAGATGACAACTCAATTCTAATTATAATTGGTATATCTTTCTACCCTGCCATGTTTTACTTAGAAATATGCATATAGGTTATTTCTTTTATTAGTTTGAAGTACGACATACAGTTAAAGATGTGAGTCCTGCCTCCTACAGTCTGGGTTCAAACTTATTTGTTCAACAGTCTAGTTGGGTAGATTTTAAGTTAACCTAATTCTTCCCAATTTTTTTTCACCTGAAAAATGGACATGCCCATGATATTTACCTCATTGCTTAGTTTTGATGACCAAATTAAAAAATGAGTGATGTCCTTAGCATGCTTCATGAAACAATTCAAACACACATGCAATATTGTGGTTAAACATAAAATAGATTTAAAAAGGACATCAGGAGCCTTTTTCGTTTTTTTAAACAAATAGATCTTTATCGATCTAGAGGAAAGTGTAGATGGAATAGAAATAATAGGCAGTAAACTAACAAAATTTCAGAGTCTGCCTCAATGTTAATAGTAAATATAACATATTAGTAGTGTAGCATATTCTGGGCAGAGTAGTTGGACTCTCAGAAAAAAAAAGTAAATCTTATTAGGTAATCAATACTAGTCAATTTTATACTGAATTAATTTTTTTTCTTTTTTAAATTTATTTCTTATTGGTGTTCAATTTACCAACAACATACAGAATAACCCCCAGTGTCCGTCACCCATTTACTCCCACCCCCCGCCCTCCTCCCCTTCTACCACCCCTAGTTGGTTTACCAGAGTTAGCAGTCTTTACGTTCTGTCTCCCTTTCTGATATTTCCCACACATTACTTCTCCCTTCCCTTATATTCCCTTTCACTATTAATTATATTCCTCAAATGAATGAGAACATATAATGTTTGTCCTTCTCTGATTGACTTATTTCACTCAGCATAATACCCTCCAGTTCCATCCACGTTGAAGCAAATGGTGGGTATTTGTCATTTCTAATAGCTGAGTAATATTCCATTGTATACATAAACCACATCTTCTTCATCCATTCATCTTTCGATGGACAGTGTAAGAGGGTTCCCTTTTCTCCACATCCTCTCCAACATTTGTGGTTTCCTGCCTTGTTAATTTTCCCCATTCTCACTGGTGTGAGGTGGTATCTCATTGTGGTTTTGATTTGTATTTCCCTGATGGCAGGTGATGCAGAGCATTTTCTCATGTGCATGTTGGCCATGTCTATGTCTTCCTCTGTGAGATTTCTCTTCATGTCTTTTGCCCATTTCATGATTGGATTGTTTGTTTCTTTGGTGTTGAGTTTAATAAGTTCTTTATAGATCTTGGAAACTAGCCCTTTATCTGATAGGTCATTTGCAAATATCTTCTCCCATTCTGTAGGTTGTCTTTGAGTTTTGTTGACTGTATCCTTTGCTGTGCAAAAGCTTCTTAATCTTGATGAAGTCCCAATAGTTCATTTTTGCTTTTGTTTCTTTTGCCTTCGTGGATGTATCTTGCAAGAAGTTACTATGGCCGAGTTCAAAAAGGGTGTTGCCTGTGTTCTTCTCTAGGATTTTGTTGGAATCTTGTCTCACATTTAGATCTTTCATCCATTTTGAGTTTATCTTTGTGTATGGTGCAAGAGAGTGGTCTAGTTTCATTCTTCTGCATGTGGATGTCCAGTTTTCCCAGCACCATTTATTGAAGAGACTGTCTTTCTTCCAATGGATAGTCTTTCCTCCTTTATCGAATATTAGTTGACCATAAAGTTCAGGGTCAACTACTGGGTTCTCTATTCTGTTCCACTGATCTATGTGTCTGTTTTTGTGCCAATACCACACTGTCTTGATGACCACAGCTTTGTAGTACAACCTGAAATCTGGCATTGTGATGCCCCCAGATATGGTTTTCTTTTTTAAAATTCCCCTGGCTATTCGGGGTCTTTTCTGATTCCACACAAATCTTAAAATAATTTGTTCTAACTCTCTGAAGAAAGTCCATGGTATTTTGATAGGGATTGCATTAAACGTGTATATTGCCCTGGGTAACATTGACATTTTCACAATATTAATTCTGCCAATCCATGAGCATGGAATATTTTTCCATCTCTTTGTGTCTTCCTCTATTTCTTTCAGAAGTGTTCTATAGTTTTGAGGTTATAGATCCTTTACCTCTTTGGTTAGGTTTATTCCTAGGTATCTTATGCTTTTGGGTGCAATTGTAAATGGGATTGACTCCTTAATTTCTCTTTCTTCAGTCTCATTGTTAGTGTATAGAAATGCCACTGATTTCTGGGCATTGATTTTGTATCCTGCCACGCTACCGAATTGCTGTATTAGTTCTAGCAATCTTGGGGTGGAGAATTTTGGGTTTTCTATGTAGAGTATCATGTCATCGGCGAAAAGGGAGAGTTTGACTTCTTCTTTGCCAATTTGAATGCCTTTAATGTCTTTTTGTTGCCTGATTGCTGAGGCTAGGACTTCCAGTACTATGTTAAATAGCGGTGGTGAGAGTGGACATCCCTGTCTTGTTCCTGATCTTAGGGGAAAGGCTCCCAGTGCTTCCCCATTGAGAATGATATTTGCTGTGGGCTTTTCATAGATGGCTTTTAAGATGTTGAGGAATGTTCCCTCTATCCCTACACTCTGAAGAGTTTTGATTAGAAATGGATGCTGTATTTTGTCAAATGCTTTCTCTGCATCCAATGAGAGGATCATATGGTTCTTGGTTTTTCTCTTGCTGATATGATGAATCACATTGATTGTTTTACTAGTGTTGAACCAGCCTTGTGTCCCAGGGATAAATCCTACTTGGTCATGGTGAATAATTTTCTTAATGTACTGTTGGATCCTATTGGCCAGAATCTTGTTGAGAATTTTTGCATCCATGTTCATCAGGGATATTGGTCTGTAATTCTCCTTTTTGGTGGGGTCTTTGTCTGGTTTTGGAATTAAGGTGATGCTGGCCTCATAGAATGAATTTGGAAGTACTCCATCTCTTTCTATCTTTCCAAACAGTTTTAGGAGAATAGGTATGGTTTCTTCCTTAAACGTTTGATAAAATTCCCCTGGGAAGCCATCTGGCCCTGGACTCTTGTGTCTTGGGAGGTTTTTGATGACTGCTTCAATTTCCTCCCTGGTTATTGGCCTGTTCAGGTTTTGTATTTCTTCCTGTTCCAGTTTTGGTAGTTTGTGGCTTTCCAGGAATGCGTCCATTTCTTCTAGATTGCCTAATTTATTGGCGTATAGCTGTTCATAATATGTTTTTAAAATCGTTTGTATTTCCTTGGTGTTGGTAGTGATCTCTCCTTTCTCATTCATGAATTTATTAATTTGAGTCTTCTCTCTCTTCTTTTTAATAAGGCTGGCTAATTGTTTATCTATCTTATTAATTCTTTCAAAGAACCAACTCCTGGTTCTGTTGATCTGTTCCACAGTTCTTCTGGTCTCGATTTCGTTCAGTTCTGCTCGAATCTTTATTAACTCTCTGCTTCTGCTGGGCGTAGGATCTATATGCTCTTTTTTCTCTAGCTCCTTTATGTGTAAGGTTAGCTTTTGTATTTGAGTTCTTTCCAGTTTTTGAATGGATGCTTGTATTGCGATGTATTTCCCCCTTAGGACTGCTTTTGCTGCATCCCAAAGATTTTGAACGGTTGTATCTTCATTCTCATTAGTTTCCATGAATCTTTTTAATTCTTCCTTAATTTCCTGGTTGACCCTTTCATCTTTTAGCAGGATGGTCCTTAACCTCCACGTGTTTGAAGTCCTTCCAAACTTCTTGTTGTGACTTAGTTCTAATTTCAAGGCATTATGGTCTGAGAATATGCAGGGGACGATCCCAATCTTTTGGTATCGGTTCAGACCCGATTTGTGACCCAGTATGTGGTCTATTCTGGAGAAAGTTCCATGTGCACTTAAGAAGAATGTGTATTCAGTTGAGTTTGGATGTAAAGTTCTGTAGATATCTGTGAAATCCATCTGGTCCAGTGTATCATTTAAAGCTCTCGTTTCTTTGGAGATGTCGTGCTTAGAAGACCTATCTAGTTGAAGTCACCAAGTATAAGTGTATTGTTATCTAAGTATTTCTTCACTTTGGTTATTAATTGATTTATGTATTTGGCAGCTCCCACATTCGGGGCATATATATTGAGGATTGTTAAGTCCTCTTGTTGGATAGATCCTTTAAGTATGATATAGTGTCTCTCTTCATCTCTCACTACAGTCTTCGGGGTAAATTTTAGTTTATCTGATATAAGGATGGCTACCCCTGCTTTCTTTTGAGGAACATTCGAATGGTAAATGGTTCTCCAACCTTTTATTTTCAGGCTGTAGGTGTCCTTCTGTCTAAAATGAGTCTCTGGTAGACAGCAAATAGATGGGTCCTGCTTTTATCCAGTCTGAAACCCTGCGCCTTTTGATGGGGTCATTAAGCCCGTTCACATTCAGAGTTACTATTGACAGATATCAGTTTAGTGTCACCATGATATCTATTCAGTCCTTGTTTTTGTGGATTGTTCCTCTGAACTTCTTCTTAAAGGGGAATTTTAAGAGTCCCCCTTAAAATTTCTTGCAGAGCTGGTTTGGAGGTCACATATTCTTTCAGTTGCTGCCTGTCTTGGAAGCTCTTTATCTCTCCTTCCATTTTGAATGAGAGCCTTGCTGGATAAAGTATTCTTGGTTGCATGTTCTTCTCATTGAGGACCCTGAATATATCCTGCCAGCCCTTTCTGGCCTGCCAGGTCTCTGTGGAGAGGTCTGCTGTTACCCTAATACTCCTCCCCATAAAAGTCAGTGATTTCTTGTCTCTTGCTGCTTTAAGGATCTTCTGTTTATCTTTGGAATTTGCAAGCTTCACTATTTTTTTTTTAAATTTTTTTTAAATTTTTATTTATTTATGATAGTTACAGAGAGAGAGAGAGAGAGGCAGAGACACAGGCAGAGGGAGAAGCAGGCTCCATGCACCGGGAGCCCGATGTGGGATTCGATCCCGGGTCTGCAGGATCGCGCCCCGGGCCAAAGGCAGGCGCCAAACCGCTGCGCCACCCAGGGATCCCCAAGCTTCACTATTAAATGTCGAGGTGGTGAACGGTTTTTATTGATTTTAGGGGGGGGGGATCTCTCTATTTCCTGGATCTGAATGCCTGTTTCCCTTCCCAGATTAGGAAAGTTTTCAGCTAGAATTTGTTCAAATACATATTCTGGCCCTCTGGCCCTTTCGGCGCCCTCGGGAACACCAAATAAACGTAAGTTTTTCTTCCTCAGGCTGTCGTTTATTTCCCTTAATCTATCTTCATGGTCTTTTAATTGTTTGTCTCTTTTTTCCTCAGTTTCCCTCTTTGCCATCAACTTGTCTTCTATGTTACTCACTCGTTCTTCCACCTCGTTAACCCTCGTCGTTAGGACTTCTAGTTTGGATTGCATCTCATTCACTTGATTTTTAATTTCTGCCTGATTGGATCTATATTCTGCAGTCATGAAGTCTCTTGAGTCCTTTATGCTTTTTTCTAGAGCCACCAGTAGCTGTATAATAGTGCTTCTGAATTGGCTTTCTGACATTGAATTGTAATCCAGATTTTGTAACCCTGTGGGAGAGAGGACTGTTTCTGATTCTTTCTTTTGAGGTGAGGTTTTCCTTCTAGTCATTTTGCTCAGTGCAGAGTGGCCAAAAGCAAGTTGTATTGGGAAAAGGAGTCAAAGAGAGGAGAGAAAGAAGGAAAGAAAAGAGAAAGAGAAAAAAAAGGAAGAAAAAAACGAAAAAAAAAAAAAGGAAGAAAAAGAGAAAGAAAGGGAAAGAAAGGAGAAAAAAGGGGGTTGGGGGAAGCAAACAGAAATCAGAAAGCAAAACAAAACAAAACAAAACAAAACAAAACAAAAGAACCACGGGGGAGTATCTTCTGATTCTGTGTACTTTAAGTCCCTTGGCTTCCCCTGGAAGTTGTCAGTCAGTCTAGGTGGTCTTCTGGGGGAGGGGCCTGCTGTGCTGATTTTCAGGTGTTAGCAGTTGGGGGAGCTGCTGTGCCCCTGCCTGGTGCAGGGCTCAGTGGGGGTTGTTTACCCCGTGAGGCCGCAGGAGGAACAACCGCAGTGGCGGGGCCAGCTCTGGAGCCCTGGAGTCAGCCCCCGCAGTAACTCCGGAGCTCTCCGTGTGCAGGGCCTGGAGGCTCCGGGGCGGGGCCGCTGATCTGCTCAGCTGGGGCAGGAGCGTCCTCGCTGTCCTGGGCCCTCCCGGCCTCTGCCTGTCCCGGGGGAGGCCGGATCCTGGGCTGTGTCCTGGCGCCCTGTGCTCCGGAGCCTGCGCTGGTGGATTCGCGCTCCCGGGCCGCGCAACCCCCTCCGAGGAGCCGCCCCCGAGCCCCCCCGAGCTGCTCCTGGAGCCGCGCAGCCCCCTCTGCACGGAGCCTCTTCCTCTGCCCGAGCCCCTCCGAGCTGCTCCCGCCCCGCAGCCCCCTCCGCGGAGCCGCCCCCGAGCCCCCCGAGCTGCTCCGGGTCCCGCCGTGCGCGCTGCAGCCCTTAGGGAGCTCGGCGCACTCTCCCGGGGCGCAGGTCCCTGTTACTGTCCCCGGGAGCCCGAGGGCATCCCCGCCCTCCTGGGTCCTGCTCCAACTCCCCGCGAGCCCCTTTCCGCCCGGGAAGGTCGGTGCAGCTCCTGCGTCTCCGGGACGGGGCTCTCCTGTCCTGGGGACACTCGCCCCGGCCTCAGCCCGGCTCCTCGCGGGGCCCCTCCCCCTTGGAGGCCTTTTGTGTCTTTATTCCTTTTTCCCCGTCTTCCTACCTTGATAGAAGCGCGAACTCTTCTCACTGTAGCGTTCCAGCTGGTCTCTCTTTAAATCTCAGGCCGAATTCATAGATTTTCAGGATAATTTGAAGTTTATCTAGGTAATTTGGTGGGGACAGGTGATTTGGGGACCCTGCTCTTCCGCCATCTTGCCCCTCCCCCCACAATTTATTTTTTCTATAATGAATTAATTGGAGTATGAGGGCTCTTCAGGGAACAAAACCAATAGGATGTGTACCTGTGTGTATAGTAGCATATACTACATAGAAAAAATATATATATATATTCAATTGTCCTGGAAAGTCCAGAATCTACAGGATTGGCTGGCAGTCCAATGAAGACCCAGGGAAAAATTGATATTGCATTTCAGATCAAAATACAGTTGGTTAACAGCCTTGCCTTTTCTCAGGGGACAGGAGTGTGTTTTCTATTAAGATCTTCACCAATATTAGGGAGGACAATCAGTTTCACTCACACTCTGCAGATTTAAATGTTATTCTTATCTAAAAATATCTTCACAGTAATATATAAATGGTATTTGACAAAACATCTGGGTGGTTTGTCATTCTCAAATTAATATCTAAAATTAACCATCACAATAGGTCAATCCAAATTTATTCTTTAGCAGATTTCTCCATTTTTCTTAAGAACCCCAATATCCATTCATTATCAAAGCAGAAAACTGCTATCTTCTTTTCCCTGAAACTCATATACACCACCTTGCCCCCCTTCCTTTCCCTTCACCCATAATATCCAAGAAATCAGTAGGTACCCATTACTGTCAATTCTCCCATAACCGTCACCAGAAAACTCTTTCATCAGGCAAAACTGAGCCTATCTGATGTAAGAGAAAACACCCCTTAAAGAATCTAAATAGTGTCTTAGGAGAGGCAAGTTAGGGTATTTACAGAGTCTGGAGTCTAACTTCAAGTGGTATTAGGTAGGTTCTTCAAAATGGGGGATGTGGGACGCTTGGGTGGCTCAGTCGGTTAAGCGCGTCTGCTTTGGCTCAGGTCATGATCCCAGGGTTCTAGCATCAAGCCCTACATCCAGCTCTACTCAGCAGGGAGTCTGCTGTCTCTCTCCCTTTGCACCTTCCTCTCCCTCTCCCCTTCCCACAGCTCGTGCTCTCTCTCTCTCTCTCTCTCATACACACAAATAAATGCATAAAGTCTTTTAAAATATGGGGAATTTGATGGTATTGTGCAAAATCCATGATAGAATATTTTAATATCTGGGCATTCAATATGGCAAGAGTTTTGAGAAGACTTTGAAAACACACTGGTATTAGAAGCAGGATGTTTGTGCAGGTGAGTAAAATGTTATCTTAATGGGAGATTTCTTTACACAGATGAGCAAAATACTCACATTTGTTTGCAAGAACTTGCTGAAGCAAAGAATCACAGTAATTATTTGACTCCAGCATTATTCTCCTAGCAAAGAATTTCCTAGAATGAATGGCTAAATATGTTGATAAGTTGTCAAGATTCTCCATTCTGTTGTGTCTCCTTTGCGATCTCTCCCTTTTCTACTCTAGAGCCATTATCTACATTACTTCTTCTCTCCTGGATGCTTAAGAATGTTTATGTGGGGTCTTCTAACCTCCCACTCAAACCTATTTTCATGGTCATTTTTTCTCTAATTTTCTAGACATTAATGCCCATCTTATCCTGTAATTCAAACCTTCAATGTCTCTAAGTTTCCACGTCACCACAAAGGATAAAATATCAAGCTTGTGACAACAGTCCTTATTGTTTGGCCTTGTTTCATTCATTCAATATTTTCCTTAGCCAAATATCTATATACAAACTTTACCTTGGCCATATCAAAGTTAGAATTTCTCTAAACTCCATGTTGGTTTTAGGTAGATTTGTTTTTCCTTATTTTCCCTAAAATTATGCCCTTTTATTTCCCCCTACCTGAATAACTACTAATCTTCCAAGTAAAGTGTAATCATCGTTTCCTCTTTGAGGCATCTATTTTATTAACCCTACTACAGTTAATCAATCTACTATTTTACCTTTTCATCTAGCTCATAGGTCTTCTAGTTTTTACATGTAGCTATTTATGTTCATTTTTTTTCCCTATTAGACTGACATCATCTTGAAGGCAGAATCTCTATTATTTCTCTCCCAGTGCTTAGTCTAATCATAGCTGGGAAAAGGATAGGCACAAGATGTATTTGTTGAATAAGAGATTGATGAGATCTTTTTAAAAAAAGAAATAGAATGAATTATTTTCATGATAAGAAGTTTCTAAAACACATTTATTTGTCAGTGAGTATGACTATATCCTGGACTCTGGGGATGAAAGTGAGCAAATCTATCCATTACATTCACTCCTCAAGGCCTATATTTTTATGATGTCATATTCAGATTTCACTTTATATTTAAAAATACGCTAGACAGGAGAGGATCCAACATGTTACATACCACATTATTCTGTTCAAAAGAACTAAAATCTGCCTAGGTGTACAAGAAGTTCAAGGCTATTATTTCAGGAAATAAAATCTAGACTCTAAAGCATACTAATAAAGCCCAATGTAAAATTCAAAGAAGAGGTGATATGTATATACAATGGAGTATTATTCAGCCATAAAAGGAATGAAATCTTGCCATTTGTAAAAACACATATAATGTGAAGCTAAATCAATTAGAGAAAGACAAATACTATATAATTGCATTCATGTGTGGAATGTAAGATACAAAACAAAGGGAGAAACGGGGAGAGAGAGATTGAGACATACAAATCAAGAAAGAGACTATTAACTAAAGAGAATAAACTGATGATTACCAGAGAGGAGGTGGGTGGGGGATGGGTGAAATAAGTGAAGGGGATTAAGAGTCCTGTTATCATGATGAGCACTGAATAATCACAAAATTGTTGAATCACTGTATTGTACACCTGAAACTAATATAACATTGTATATTAACTATACTGGAATTAAAATAAAATTTTAGGGAATGCCTGGGTGGCTCAGTGTTGAGCGTTTGCCTTTGGTTCAGGGTGTGATCCTGGGATCCTGGGATCAAGTCTCACATCAGCCTCCCTGCAAGGAGTCAGGAGCCTGCTTCCCCCTCTGCTTATGTCTCTGCTTCTCTCTCTGTGTCTCTCATGAATAAATAAAATCTTTTTAAAAAATTAAAATAAAATTTAGGGGCACCTTGATGGCTTAGCCATTGGACTTTTAATTTCAGCTCAGGTCATGATCTCCAGTTGTGAGATTGAGATTCTCTCTCTCTCTGTCTCTGTCTCTCCCTCTTTCTCTCTCCCCCTCCCTCCCCATCCCACTCACTCTCTCTTAAAAAAAATCCCTTATATTTAAAAAGTACTATAACCAGGTTTGATTTTTATACTTCAGGTCATACTTTCCTTATTGCATATTTCCTACTCTTTCACAATTTATTTATTTTTGTTTTTTATGTATGTGATAGCCTTGATATTTCCTTAGTGCCATGTCACATTTTAAGAAATATTAACACATATCCTAGTTATTTATCAGGCATCAGAGAATGGAATATATTTAAGTGAAAGGAAAGCACAAAGTCTAAAAGATTACTTGTATGTTCTCCCAGCAATTCAGGCCTAACTTCATTAGCATCTATTTGGGAGTGATGAAAGCAAGACTGAAAGAGAGGTAAAGCATTTTACACATATTGTAAATGATAGCCAACAACCCCTTGGGACTGAAAAGGAGGAAGCATTAATTATGTATTTCAGTTTTGCATCTGGAATACTGGCAAAACAACAGCATTTACCAAAACTGCAAAAGAAGAATTCCACTTGTGAGGGAACATGATGATTTCATTTTTCACATGATGAACATGAGGTGAAAAAGACCTTGAGTTAGAGATTTACTATTGCCATAAATGAAAATAGGACTTAAGGTTAGTTAGTAGTAGCATATTCAGAAACTATTTCTATAAACACAAAGTCTGAAAGCAGGAGAGCTAATTATTTCTCACAGGAAATAGAATAGGAGAATATCAATAGACTGGGGCTTTGGTCTTATGAAATGTTCATCATTGGGACTGAGACAAAGGGAAGGAGCTGGTAAAGAGAGAGAGGTTCAGGTGAGAGAGAAACAGGATAGTGCAAAGTTAGGGAAATGTTAATATGTTAATATGTATGCATTAAAACAGGATTTAAACTCAATTTAAAATTAGTTGAGAAACATGTTTTTTTTTTCTTTTGCATTTAAGACTTCTAGACTTCTATTTCTGTGGGATCAATCCCTGAAAAATGACCCACATTAGGAAACACAAGAAGTAATCAAGCACTGGGCTTTTATAAACCATCCCATTTACCAATCTTCTACAAAAGCAGAAATTAAATAAAAGCCAATAAGATGGGAGATGTTTATAGAAGGAGTAAAGTACCAAGATAGAGAATATAGAAATAGTCAACTCTTATATCAAATTATTAAAGGTATGTAGTGAATTCAGTAGAACCTGAAGCAAATATTTTCTGGCTGTACCATTTGAGTAAAAACCTGATATTCGTGTTTATATGTTTACACAAAAATGGGATATTTAAAATGAGGTAGAGTAGGGGAAAAAAAGCCCATCAACTTTCTTCTCTAAGCCTGACCAAATTATTGACAAGCAATCAGGAAGTTGGTGGTCCAAAAACTATTTGTCAATACAAGAGGAGAAAGTTGTTAGAAATCAAAGCAGAATGAAAAGTGACAAAGTAGGTAACTTTTACAGATCAGTGCTTATCTAACAGTTTAGTTAATTCTCTGACTATATCAACTTCATTTATTGGGTACCTACTATATATAAGATACTTTTCTGGGCAACGTGTAACTTACAGTGGCATTTAATTTACAGTCTCTCCATCAAGAAACTTATAGTCATATTGAAAAATAACTCAAAGGGATTTATAAATGTCAAGGTTTTAAAACCCTAAGGAAGCTTAGTGAACTCATATTAAAATTATTTTCTGGAGTCTCAAATATGTTAAATAAGACCTTTAATTGCTAATGATTTGGGCTTATTTTTACATGCTGTTTCCTCTAAAAGCATTAAAATATGAGTTATCAATACTAATAATACTAAAAATAACAATATAATACCTATTACAAGATGACATGATTAACTGCTAAGGTAACAATATAGAAAATCAGCACTATTAATTCAGGAAAGCAAAACATAATAAAAATTGTAAAAACTATAGTACACTAATGAAGATACTTGTTTGAGTCATTTTAAGTTTAATGAAATATCCTATTCTTCCAATTTGCTACTTTTTTGTTGTTAACATATGAATGAAACATAAATGAGAATAAAATCAACTCATAAACTCCAACTGAAGACAGAGTATATTGTTAAATCAGAGTTAGTCCAAATCTACCCCTTGAATACAAAGATTTTTAGGGGCTAAAGATGTGTACCACAGATTTTGAAGCAGTCTTTCATAAACACAAGCAAAGACTCTCATTCAGTGATGTTTGCTTTCATCACACACAGACAGCAAGCCCAGTCCACATGCCCTGTGCCTCTCCACACTGGCTACATACCAACTGCTATTTGGTATTTAAGGAACACTTTCTGTGATGAGTGCAATGTGTTCATTAATCCCCATTCATTTTTGAGAAGTCATTTCTGGAAGATTTTTGCAAAGGTCACAATACTGTTAGGTATATGGAAACAGTGACTCACAGAGAAATTGAAGAATATGATAGCAGCATTATCAAATACTGTGTTTCACTGGGGTCAAAACTTCCTTCTAATCTACATAGTATATACCAAACAGATGGAGTGTGAAAACAAACCTTTGCTGTGGGTGGCCTTATCTTTTCAGCCAAAACAGTACATATATACCCACAAAAGATATGTATCTGATAAATCTCCCAAAAAAATATTTCAGGGTTTTTTTTTTCTCAAAATATCTGACAAATTTCTTTGTAATGCTTAATCGATTTCCCAAATAATCTAAATTCTGGAAATCAGTTATTCAGCTTTATTCATATTAGTAAAAACACACAGTCTCCAACAGTTGGATAGTAGTTAAGGAATTTATGTTTCATGAAATTGATAGAGTCTTAATTAGCCAACTCTCAGAATAGGGTCATGCAGAGAAACAGAGAAGTGTTTACCATGTAACATTTGGTAGGAAAAAGTAAATATATGATTTTCTGATATTATGATTACAACTGTGAAAAATGTATATGGAATTTTTGGAAGGCTAAAACAATATGAAAAAAAATTTAAATACATTCTGTTGTTGGGTTCAGTGTATTTTTTCTTCATAGACATGATTTATGTTGACATAATCTTCTCTGTATTATCATCAAAATCATAGTTAAATTTTATTTATTATTATTTTTTTATTTTAGAAAGTGCTTGGCTTTTGTCTCAACTATTCCATTCTTTTCTGGTCACAGCTGTTGTTCTACAATGAACTGACCTAAGTAAAGTGAATAACATGCAAGTGGATTCTAAGTCTGTTGACATTTGTTTTCCAACTGGACTTTTTGTTTACTGAGTTATCTTTGTCAAGAGCTCTGGTTTAGAATGTTTTGCAAAAACTAATTGTTATAAACAAAAATATTTAATATCCCAAGAAATGCCATTGTAATTTGCAAAAGGCAGTTACTGGAAAGAACAGATCTCATATGGATTTTTAATTATAAGACTGATATAAATTTCCAAGCAAATGTCATCTACTATGCTGCTGGCCTTTATATGGCCTTCAGATGTAGCAATTCAATAATTTATTTAGTGAATAGTGTTTGCAAAATTCTGTCACAGGTATTAGGAGGAATCTGAAATAATAATATAAAGCTTTTGTACAAATTTGACTTTGCACAGCATTAATAAATCAAGCCAAGTTTTTGTTGTTTCTTTTTCAATTCTTTTTTCCCAAATGAAGGAAATGATACTTGTAGTACTTATCTGTCTCATATAAATGGGTTACCATGTAATCAAGCCAAGAACAGAATATAAATCAATGCTCTTCATTCTAGCATATTCATGTTTTCTCTCAGGAAAAACAAAAACAGAACCTGTGGTAGCTTACATGGTCTTAGCCCATTTGTGTTACTCCCATGAATCCCATGAATGTGTTATATTACATGGCAAGAAACGTTTGAGATGTAATTAAAATCACTAACCAGCTGACCATAAAATAAGGAGATTATGCACAATCTATTCACACTGACCCCTAAGAGGGGAGATCCTTCTCTAGTTGGAAGCAGCAGTGAGAGATTCAAGTCATGGCACAGGAAGGATTGGATCTTCCACTGTTTTTTTGAAGGCAAAGAGGACGACAAGAAAAACATGAGATGGAAATGAATTCTGACTCCAAAATGCAGATGAAAACTGCACCCCTGGCTGACCACTGAATTTAGACTGATAGGATCCCAAGAATCCTCTCAAGCTTTTTTGGACTTCTGACCTTCTGAAATGTGAGATAATAAACAGATGTTTTTAAACCACTAAATTTTTGGTAAATTTTTGGTAAATTGTTGTAATAGCTGCAGTAGGAGTCAATAAAAGCGTCTGTCCTGGTACCTGTATGTGAAAAAAATAGAAAAGCAGATAAAGTTTTACAGTTTAATTTACTTCACTTTCTTTTTCTCCGTGTCTTCCTTTTGTTGTTTTCCTCTCCTTCTGAAGCTATCCAAGGACAACCAGCTGTAGTGCAGCCCCCTGCTAGGGATAGTTCTTTCAAGATAAGTACACATGTTGAATATCAACCTCATCGACATTCCCTTTTTCTTTAAGTCTGGCTGATAACTAGGGAGAAAGGTAAGGACTGCTTCTCAGATTTCCCCAGTGGCATTTCCATTTCAAGTCTGGATACATGAAGGAACAGCTCAAAAGTCATAAATCTTAAATGATGAAATTTCCATCATGCTGATAGGTGGGTAAGATATAATGCATTGGGTGGGTAATCTCTAATATGTGTTAAAACGACCATGACCATGGACCTGCACATCAGCAGCAGGTGGGCACCTGTTAGAAATGCAGAATCCCAGTCTCCACCTCAGAAATACAAAATCATTGTTCCTGTATCTGAACAAGATCTCCAAATGATGCACATACATTAAAGTTTGAGAAGTTCTGTCTTAAATTGCACTATGTGGGTGAAATATCCTGTCACAGTTTGGAAGATTCTCTCTGCTAATAGCATCCTCTCACTAAAGCAAGGAAATAATCAGGAGATTCCCTGAAGTTCAAATTTAGAACCACTGTTTCCTTATATTGAGCATTTATTTTGTACTAGAGATTATGTTTATCTCATTATGCCATTTAAATTTCATAATTAACATGAGGTTGATACTAATATCCATACATAATCCAGGAAGAAACTAAACTTTTGAAGTAAAAGAAGTTAATTACATTGTCTAAGGCCAACTTAACTGAAATTGGAATCTGGGCAGGCTGACATTCTAGCATTTGCGTAACTGTAGTTAGTCACTACATTGTAATGTCTTTTATTAAGTTTTAAAGTAGGATCTAAATTGCCAAATTATCAAATGTATCAAAACCTAAAATTCTATCTCCCAACTACTCCCTATACCATATCGAAAGACCAAACAAAAACAAAATCTTAAAATCATCCCATATCCTTTACATATTACTTTACCATGAACTGTTAAAACAGACAAAAAAAAATATGGTTTCATGTAAATAGCCCTGTTGTCCTGATTTAACTCTTTGATGTTTCTATATTTCATCTGAAGGAGAAAAATAAATATATTCTATGAAAATATCTAAATAAGTTAATTAAACCATATATTACAATAAGAAAACTTTGGTATGTATGAGTGATAATTTTTATTAAGCACGTATGCACTAGATATTTAAGAACTTCATACCCATTAAATATTTAAGTTACTTCTGCATACAGATGATTTAAACTGAGTTAACTGATAAACTGAGACTTAAAGTTTAAATAATTTTCTTTCCAAAGATCACATAATGGAGCTAAAATAGCAAGTCAGACTAGTCTGACAGCAAAAACCATACATGTAACAATACATTTTTCCATTTTTGACTACAGAATGCTTTAAATCAAATGAAGGCTCTAGCATTTAAAAATTTGTTATAAAATGAACATTTGAAGAAACTTTAATGGGAATTAAAGGAAGAATGATTAATTTTATCAGATTAAAGCACAGTTCTTTTAAAAACATGAACAAAACAGAAAATGGAAAGGAAGAAACTTAAAATGTAAGGAGTTATTAATCAACTTTATCTCCTAGGCTAATACTGAGGAAAAATAATATGCATGCAAAACATTTAGAACAGCACCTGGAAAATTATAAGCCTTAAATATATCATTTGCCTTTGTTGCTGTTATTACTATCACTGTACTAATCTCAGTGTATATACCATTCTAATCTCATGGAAGATGAAATACACATCTCTCCCTGTTACATATAAGATAGATATTTAAATTTCAGAATTTCTTTATTTTCTCCTTAAAAAAACTCTAACATTTTAAACAAATATCATTTTAGAGTTTTTAACTAACAAAACAAACCATCATACCTAAACTCATTCTTTATCATTTATACTATTAACCTTTAAGTCACTTTTTTATATATCATATATATGTGAACTTTTTAGGTAGTTAACAGTTATTCAAAAATAATAGTGTAAATATAATACTACTGATTATTTCCTATATCTGTACAATATGAGCAAAGTAGAAATTTATAAGATCTATTTTCAAAAAGAATATTAAATATGAATATATGAATATGCATATATAGTTCTGATACTTATAATGTCTTCTATTCTCAGAAGAATTCTTATTTCTTATTCTTATTTAATTCTTATTTAATTCTTATTAAATCCAAAATGTAATTCATCAGAGTGAGTAATATTTCAGGTTAATATGAGTTTATAAGTGATTTGGTTTTGTTTATGAAAATAGCAAAAGAGGAAGAAACAAAAAGTACAGTGCATTGTAATACAATAGCCTTGTGAAAAATATTTACGTAAGAAAATGTACTATGTTCTCATCTAAATCTTTCACATTTAAAAGTAACTCCTTGTGAGTACTTTACTAACTTTCCTTTACACATGAATACTTGGAGTTACTGAGGTAACTCTTTTCTCATTTTAAATAGACTAAAGGGGAACTTAGTTGGTTTTCTTTCATTTAATGGATAGAACAAAAATTTATTTGTGTAGGTTAAAGTTTAGATAGGTATTTGAAATTTTAAAATCAATTTAATGACAGATAATAATAGTGCTGGTGAAATGCAAATTTTAACAGGATATACAAAATCTGAAATTTAGGAAAACACCAAATGTTGACAGGGCTTATCTATAAATACATGTGAAAATATCCTATTATGCCCACAAACAACTGAATGTGGATAAAGGGAAATTTTGAAAGTGGCAAGAAATCCTCTGGTTCCAGCAAAAAGACCCGGAAATAGTCACTCTAAATGTAATATTTTTTTTACAACTAAAATTTAAACACAAACACACATTCTATTAAAACCACCGTAGTATTAGAGAAATAAAAACACATTTGAATAAAAAATGAATATAAGTAATTACCATGTGAAAGGCACTTAACCAGACTTTCTAAAGAAAGCAAAATTCCATTTAACTAATTATGTGTCTATTACATGTTGGATATTGTACTAAACATTATACGCCATTTCTTGCCCTAAAAATTATACAATATGAATGGAAATATGAATGAAGAGGGTGAGAGAGAGACACTTGGGCTGACATGATAGTATAAAAACTTAGATCCCAAGTGTTCCTAAAAAATCATTTAGCTTTTCATGTATTGCCTCCAAATTTTTCCAGATTTTTCTTGTGGAAGATATGCATTCCCCAAAATCTTGGGAGTCAGTAGGGTACAATTTGAATACACTGGAGAAAAAGTCTTTTCCACAACCTGGAATCGGATTACTTATGGGCAGAGAAAGAGTACAACATGTATATGAAACTAAGAATAGAGCCTGCTTTGATAGAGAACACAAGTGTGGAAATTTTTCACTCAACGAAACAGAACAGAATTACAAAGGACATTAAAAGCTATCAGAAGGTTTCATGCAATTGGCAAAGGATGAGCTCTGCAGATCTTAGGTAGGAGTAACATAAGATTAACAGTGTTTGGCTCTTTAATTTCTCTGTTTCTATCCCAGGAAAGTTTTACTTATTTTCCAAACTATAGCCCAGTGTTAACAGCTACATAAGTTAGTTTTCTAAATATCTAGTGAGTTCAAATTATTCACCATAAATTTTATACATAGATCAATCACACTGTATATTTTTACACATTCTATTAGAGATGAAACAGAAAACCCAAATGACACGGAGAAAAATATTTACCTAGGGAAACACACCAAAGTTGGGAATAAATATTATATGCAATAACAATATTATCTTTCTGTTATTAATCTCAATTTTTGAAACATTCAATTGTAGAGTTTAATATTACACTTGAATCTATTTATTTCCTGTCAAATAGTATAATTTACAGGGATGTATTTTATAAGCTTTAACTCGTAACTACTTTTAAAAATAAAACTATATGAAAACAGATGAGGTAATACCAATTCTTGAGGATATAGTGAGTTCTTACTTCTAGCTGTATGACAGCATGATGGAGTTTACACTTCAGCTTCCCCACTGGACTAAGCCAGAGCTTTTAGGTGTTTCCTGTAGATAAGAGTTGTTTGCCCTACCTGCATAATAATTCCTGGTATTTTCTAGGCTAAGAAAGGCTAGTTGTATTTATTTATTTGTTTATAATCAAAGTTTTATTTTGTTTAGTTCTTCTGTGGATTCATAACATTTCAGAAGAAAATTAAATACTTTAAAGCAATAAAGAGAAAAAAAAACATTTTAGATAAATGAGCTTGGTTGTTTCCTCTGTCTTCAATTCCAAACCACTAAGATATTTATTTCATTAAGAATTATTATTATTATTATTTTTTTTATTGGTGTTCAATTTACTAACATACAGAATAACACCCAGTGCCCGTCACCCATTCACTCCCACCCCCCGCCCTCCTCCCCTTCTACCACCCCTAGTTCGTTTCCCAGAGTTAGCAGTCTTTACGTTCTGTCTCCCTTTCTGATATTTCCCACACATTTCTTCTACCTTCCCTTATTTTCCCTTTCACTATTATTTATATTCCCCAAATGAATGAGAACATATAATGTTTGTCCTTCTCCGACTGACTTACTTCACTCAGCATAATACCCTCCAGTTCCATCCACGTTGAAGCAAATGGTGGGTATTTGTCATTTCTAATAGCTGAGTAATATTCCATTGTATACATAAACCATATTTATTTCATTAAGAATTAAAATGGTTCTGGGCAGCCCGGGTGGCTCAGCGGTTTAGCGCCGCCTTTGGCCCAGGGCCTGATCCTGGAGACCTGGGATCAAGTCCCACCTCGGGCTCCCTGCATGGAGCCTGCTTCTCCCTCTGCCCCCACCCCCCTCTCGCTCTCTCTTTCTCTGTGTGTCTCTCATGAATAAATAAATAAAATCTAAAAAAAAAAAAAAGAATTAAAATTATTCTAATCTTCCTCTCCATTTTTTACAATGGTTTAAAAATTAATCTATTCTGTGATAGGGGCTTTGCTTATAGTTCAAAAAATCTTTTAAAAAAGGAATACAGATGTGTATGTAAGTGTAAAAGACAAATACAGAGTGACACTGATATAAGAATAGATGGACATAGATTCTGGATACCAGTTATACCAAACTATTTGCCCTGTCGTTCTACAGCTTCCCATCCTTAAATGAATCACAGAGGATTATTTATTCAAGATTGAATTTTTTTCCAAGTCTAATACATAAATGGATTATAAAACTTAGAGTGTTAGAGTAAGTTGACTGAAGATTGATGAAGACAAAGCAATCTTAAGAATAAAGCTTATTCTTAACAACAAATCAATAATAAAAGCAAAAAAAAATTGGTACATATCTGGAAGACTACTATAGTTAATACATAGGCAGAATTTACGTGGCTTTAGAATTTACATTTAAGGCTTTACAGCAGTTAAATTAGTAAAAGTCCACAGATATTAGTTTGGAGATGTGGAAACATTGTATTTCATCCAAACTCAAGGATATATTAAATTTAGAGATTATAAACAATTCCTTAGATATATGGTTTATTAATTTATTACTGATAGTACAACTTTAAAGAAATCATAAAATCCAATCAAAATTATTTAGATCTTAAAGATGACTGCTTTAAAATTTAAATATAAAAAAATAAATATAACTGAATAAATTATGTAATAACCACTTGCAAGAAATGCATTAACCAAAAGATTTTGTGAGTGCTGATCCATAAGTGCCAGGTACTATGGCCAAGTATATATGTTTCATTTAATCCTGACAATCCCATATTTCAGTTTACAGAATTGTCCTCATTTTATGAATAAGAAAATAGTGCCCTTGAATAAATAAATGAGTTTTCTAAGGATATGCAGATACTAGCTATTGTTACAACAGGTGTTAAAAATTCAGGAACACAATTTTAGTTCTTAGTCTCTCCAACACACTATTATTTTGCCATTTTAAGAAGCAATTATCTGAGGAAGTTGGAGAGATGGTGGAAGAGGAGGATCTAAGCTCACTCCTCCCAGGGAGACAACTAGGTAACACTCACATCAGTGTAAAATGACCTGAAGACTAGCAGAACAAACTCCATAACTAAAAGTAGAGAACAGGCCACATGCAAAAGGGTAGGATGGGTGGAGATATAGTGGGGAGCTGAAGGAACTGAGGAGAGGGGAGAAAAACAGAACCTCACACCGGGGAACCAAGGCAGGGAGGATAAATCCCTATAACATTTGTTTTTTTTTGTTTTTTTTGTTTTTTTGTTTTTTTCCCCTATAACATTTGGCTTTGAAAACCAGAGGGGCCAAATCTGAGTTCTTACAACCAGTGGGACTTAAAACTTAGAATTTTAAAATTCAGTGGCTCTTCTCAGGGAGCACATAGAGGGCAAAAGGAAGCTGAGTTCCTGCCCTAAAAAAAAAAAAAAAAAAAAAGCATGACAATAGCCCAGGAAGATACAGCATAAGCATAGAAGCAGTGTTTGAAAAACACCTGGAATGCATGGGAGGGAGAATTATTTACTAATCTCAGAGTAACCTGAAGCAGCAGGGTTCCTTGAAGGACTTCTTCAGGAACAAAGGAGCTGGCAGGTACCCTAGTAGGTTCCCTGCTACAGCTACACCTACCCCTCGAGTAAACCCCCACCCTTCCCTCCTAGCATAAGCACATGGTGACCTGAGGGAACCAGCTTGTGTAGGCATTGACTCCCTTACTTGCTTATACCAAGTCCCACCCTACTGGACTTTGGTGTTTTCACCCTTTCCAATTACACCTGCCTCAGTGGGAGGGCTGTGGGTCCACTTCTGCAGAAGACCTGTACAAACCTTGCCAATGTTACATATCCTGCCATGCACTTTGTGGGGAACCGTGGTCCCTGTGGTGGGAGAGCAGCCACACAGAAGATGAACTTGCTTCTTGTTAAAACTGTGTGCCCCACCCCAGGCATCCCTGTCCTATCAGCATGTCCCCTCCAATACACTCTTGGCTGGAGCACATTCAAACTGAGGCCAGAAGCCTGGTAGTGTGCAACTAGCCCCAACAGAAGCCAACATGACTCCAAAGTGACTTCTGCCCTGGGGTCAAGGGGGGATAACAAAATATAATGGTCAAACCACTGCTCCAGCAGTGGGCTGGGGGCAGACAGTGGGTCTGATTGCAGACCCCACTCACCAATGAAAACTCAGGGAACAACACAGGGATAGTGCTCTACAATTTTGGGCTACTGCACCTTTGGAAAAGATCTGGTCTGATTCAATTCAAGCCCAATGCAGTCCTAGAAAGATCCACTAACATGTTAGGGACTAAACACTGTCCATAACATGCAAAGAGAGCCACAGCAGATGATCGAGCTAAAGGTAAAAGCAGCTAAAACACAACATCAGGGTGCACACAACATACATAGGAGACATCCCTAAAGCACTAGCTTCTGGTGAATAGGAGACACTGCACTGCAGGGCACTACAGAACCTCTTCCTCACAAGGCCATTAATTTCAAGAGCAGGATATGTAGCTGACTTTATTAACAGAAAGACACAGAGAGTTAGATAAAATAAGGAGAAAAAGAAATATGTCCCAAATAAAAGACTAGGACAAAATCACATCAAGACATCTAAATGAAATAGATAAAAGTAATATGCCAGATAAAGAATGTAAAGCAATAATCATAAAGATACTCACTGGATTTGAGGAGAAAAGTGGAAGATAACAGTGAGACCCTTACCAAACAGATGATGAAGAACCCAATCAGAGGTGAAGAACACAATAAATGAAATTTTAAAAATATACTAGGTGAAATAAATAATAGACTAGAGGAAGCAGAATGAATCTGTGACCTGGAAGACAAAGTAATGGAAAGTAATCAATCTAAGCAAGTAAGAGAAAAAAAAAATATGTAAAATTAGAATAGACTTAGGGAGCTCAGCAACTCCATCAAGTGTAATAACATATGCATCATGGGGATCCCAGAGTGAGAAGAGAAAGGAAAAGGGCAGAAATTTTATTTGAAGAAATAATATTTGAAAACTTCCTGAGTCTGGGAAGGAAAGAGATACCCACATCCAGGAAGCACACAGATCCAACAACAAAATCAACTCACAGAGGTCCATACCAAGACATTTAGTAATTAAAATGATAAAAAGTAGTTATAAAGAGCTTTAAAAGCTGCAGGGATGGGGGAGAAGCATGAAAAGACAGTTACATACAAGAGAAACTCCATAAGGCTATGTCAGTGGATTTTTCAACAGAAACTTTATAGGCAAAATGGGAGTGCTATGGGGTGCCTGGGTGGCTTAGTCGGTTAAGCATCTGCCTTTGGCTCAGGTCATGATCCCAGAGTTCTGGGACCAAGCCCCACATTGATCAGCAGAGAGCCTACTTCTCCCTCTCCCTCTGTCTGCAGCTTCCTCTGCTGTGCACTCTCTTTCCATGCCAAATAAATAAATAAATAAAATCTTTAAAAAAGGAGAGTGCTGGGATATATTTAAAGTGCACAAAGGAAAAAGAACTGTAGCCAAGAATACTCTACCCAGCAAGGCTAGCGTTCAGAATATAAGGAAGAAGAATTTCCCAAACAAAAACTAAAGGAATCCATGACTATTAAAGGAGCTCTACAAAAATTGTTAAAGGAAAATGACTGGGAAGGAAAGACCAAAATAAGAGCAAGAAAAGTAGGAAGCACGAAAACAGTAAAAATAAGTATATCTGTAAAAATCAGTCAAAGGATTCACAAAATAAAAGATGTAAAGTGTGGCACCATCTACCTAAAATGGGAGGATGAGTAAAAAATGGGTTCAAACTTAAATGAACATCAACTTAGTATAGACTGCTACAGGCAGAAGATGTTATATACAAACGTAATGGTAACCACAAATCAAAAACCTGCAATACATACACAAAGAATAAAGAGAAAGCAATTTAATTATATCACTAAAGAAAGCCATCAAACTGTGGAAGAAGAAAGCAAGACAAGAAAGGATCAGAAAAGATCTATAAAAACAACCACAAAACAAATAACAAAATGGCAAAAAATACCGATTAAAAATTACTTTGATTGTAAATAGATAAGACACTTCAATCAAAAGTGAAAGTGAGAGAGTAGATTTAAAAAAAAAAAGAAAAAAAGGACCCATCTATACGACACCTACAAAAGACTCAACAAAAAACACCAACAGATTGAAAGTGAGAGGATGGAGAAACATTTATCGTGCACATGATGTCAAAAGAAAGTCAGGGTAACAATGCATATATCAGACAAAACAGCCTTTAAAACAAAGACTGGGGGCAGCCCCAGTGGTGCAGCGGTTTAGCGCCGCCTGCAGCCCAGGGTGTGATCCTGGAGACCCAGGATCAAGTCCCATGTCAGGCTCCCTGCATGGAGCCTGCTTCTCCCTCTGCCCGTGTCTCTCTGTGTGTCTCTCATGAATAAATAAATAAAATCTCTTTAAAAAAAAAATAAATAAATAAAATAAAACAAAGACTGTAAAAAGAGATAAAAGAGGATACTATATAATAATAAAGCGGAAGTCCAACAAGGATACATAACAGTTATAAATATTTATGCACTCAACATGGGAGCACTCAAATATATAAAATTGTTAATAACAGTCATAAAAGAACTAACAGTAATATAATAATAGTAGGGGACTTCAACATCTCACTTACAGCAATGGACAGATATTCCAAAATCAAAAAGGAAACAGTGGCTTTGTATGACATACTGGGTCAGATGGATTTAACAGATATGTTCAGAACATTCAATCCTGAGACAGCAGAATACACATTCTTTTCAAATGCATATGACACATTCTCCAGAATTAATCACAAAACAATTTGCCACAAAACAATTCTCAACAAATGCAAAAAGATCGAAGTCCTACCATGCATCTTTTCTGACCATAATGCTATAAAATTAGAAATCAAGTAGAAAAAAATTTTGGAAAGAGCACAGATGTATGGGGATTAAATAACATGCTACTAAATAATAGATGGGTCAACTAAGATATCAAGGAAGAAATCAGAAATTTCATGGAGAGAAAAGAAAATGAAAACACAAGGGTTCAAAATCTTTGAGATGAAGCAAAAGCAGGTCTATGAGGGAAGTTTATAGCAATACAAGCCAACCTCAAGAAGCAAGAAAAATCTCAACCAGCCCTTACAACTAAAGGAACTACAAAAATGACAAACAAAACCTAAAATGAGTAGAGGGAAGGAAATAATAAAGATTAGAACAGAAATAATTGATCTAGAAACTAAAAATACAATAGAACAGATGGATGAAATGAGAAGCTGACTCTGAAGAGATCAACAAAATTGATAAACCTTTAGCTAGACTCATTAAGAGAGAGAGAGGTCAAATAAACAAAATCAGAAATGAAAGAGAAGAGAGAAAACTGACACCACAGAAAAGCAAAGAATTATAAGAAAATACTATGAATAATTCTATGCCAAAAACTGGACAACCTAGAAGAAAAGGATACATTCCTAGAAATATACACTCTACCAAACCGAATCAGGAACAAACTGAAAAATTTGAACATATTATCAACAAGGAAATTGAATCAGTAATCAAACAACTCCCAACAAACAGATGGCTTCACAGATGAATTCAGCCAAACATTTAAAAAAGAGTTAATACTTATTCTTCTCAAACTATTTCAAAAAATAGAAAAGGAAGGAAAACTTTAAATTCTTTCCAAAAAGGTCAGAATTACCCTAACACCAAAACCAGATCAAGACATAACAAAAGAGGAAAATTACAGGCCAGTATCTCTGATGAACATAGATGCAAAAACTCTCAATAAATACCAGCAAACCTAATCCAACAATACATTAAAGAAATCACTCACCATAATAAAATAGCATTTATTCCTGAGATGCAAGAATGGCTCAATATTCACAAATCAGTCAATCACACCACTAAGAAAAAGGATAAAAACCATATGATCATTTCAATGGATGCAGAAAATTCATCTGACAAAGTACAATCTCCTCCATACATGATAAAAACCCTCAACAAAGTAAGTCTAGAGGCAACATACTGCAACATAAGAAAATGCCAACATCCCAACTGGGAAAGAAGTAAAACTTTCACTATTTGCAGATAACAGGATACTATATATAGAAAACTTGAAAAACTCCACCAAAAAAGTACTAGGATTGATAAATGAATTAAGTAAAGTCACAGAATATAAAATTAATGTGCAAAAATCTGTTGCATTTCCATATACTAAAAATGTAGCAGCAGAAGAAAAAAACTAAGAAAACAATCCCATTTACAACTGCACCGAAAATAATAAAGTACCTAGAAATCAGCCTAACCATAGAGGTGAAAGACCTGTACTCTGAGAACTATAAAGCACTTATGAAAGAAACTGAACTTGACACAAAGAAATGAAAAGATGACTGGGTGGCTCAGTGGTTGACCATCTGCCTTTGGCTTAGGCTGTGAACCCAGAGTCCCGGGACTGAGTCCCACATTGGGTTTCCTGCATGGAGCCTCCTTCTCCCTATGGAATAAATAAATAAAATCTTTAAAAAAAGAAAAAAGAAAAGACATTCCATGCTCATGGATTGGAAGAACAAATATTGTTAAAATGTCTATACTATCCAAAGCAACCTAAACGTTAATGCATTTCCTATCAAAATGCCAACAGTATTTTTCACAGAACTGGAACAAACAATCCTAAAATTTGTATGAAACCACAAAAGACCTTGAATAGTGAAAACAATCTTGAAAAAGAGAAGCAAAATTAGAAGTATCACAATTCCAGACTTCAAGTTATACTATAAAGCTGCAGTAATCAAAACAGTATGGCACTGGCACAAAAGTAGACACACAGATCAATAGAACAGAGTAGAAAACCCAGAAATAAATCCACAACTATATGATCAATTAATTTTCAACAAAGCAGAAAAGAATATCCAAGGGAAAAGGAAAAGGACAGCCTCTTTAACAAATTGTGTTGGAAAACTAGACAGCTCCATGCAAAAGAATGAAACAGGACCAATTTCTAACACAATACACAAAACTAAACTCAAAATGGATTAAAGACCTAAATGTGGGGCACGTGGGTGGCTCAGTGGTTGAGTTCTGCCTTTAGCTCAGGTCATGATCCTGGTGTCCTGGGATCAAGTCCCACATCAGGCTCCCCAAAGGGAGCCTGCTTCTCCTTCTGCCTATGTCTCTGCCTCTCTCTGTGTGTCTCTCATGAATAAATAAATTAAATATTTATTAAAAAATATAAATATATATGCCAAAAAATAAAGTAATAAAGACCTAAATGTGAGACCTGAAACCATAAAAATCCTAGAAGAGAGCATATGCAGTAATATCTCTGACATGGGCCATAGCAACATCTTTGTTTCCTGATGCAAGGGAAACAAAAGTAAAAATAAACTATTGGGAGTGCATCAAAACAAAAAGCACAGTGAAGGAAACAATCCACAAAACCAAAAGGCAACCTATGGAACAGGAAAAAATATTTGCAAATGACATATCTGATAAAGGATTAGTATCCAAAATATATAAAGAACTTCAAAACTGAACACTCAAAAAAGCAATCCAGTTAAAAAAAAATCAGAAGATATGAGCAGACATTTTTCCAAAGAAGACATACACAGTCATTTTTCCAAAGAAGATATACAGATGACTAGTAGACACATGAAAAGATGCTCAACATCATTATTAGGCCAAGGCATCCCAGCCTCTCTCTGGCCAGCGGTCTCCCACTGCCCTGGGTGCTGGTTTCCCTGGGGTTGAAGACCTGGTGTTCAGAGGCCTGTTGGATTTTCTCTCCTGCTGAACTTGTGACTGACATGAAAACTATTTTTTTGTCTTGCTTTGGACAAGGAAATCTTGCCCTCTTCCAACTCCTAGAAATTGTGTGAAATTCTAAAGCCAGGTACCATTAGTGGTTTGGAGTGTCTGGTCTGTACTTTTCTTGTCAATCATAATGTTAAGGAGAAATAGCCGTTACCATGGGTTAATATAACAGCACTATATTTAAAAAAAAATGTAAACCAAAACTACAGTGAAACATCACCTCACACCTCTCAGATGGCTAAAATCAAAAACATAAGAAACAAAAAGTGTTGTTGAAGATGTAGAGAAAAAGAAACCCTTGGGCATTCTTAAGGAGGATGCAAACTGGGGAAGCCACCATGGAAAACAGTATAGAGTTTCCTCCAAAAGTTAAAATTAGAATTACCCTATGATCCAGTAATAGGGCATTTACCCAAAGAATATGAACACACTAATTTGAAGGCAATATTCATGTGTACGTTTATTGTATGTGTGAGTGTGCACGTGTGTGTGTGTGTGTGTGTATATATATATATAATGTGATATTAGTTAGCCATAAAAAGAAAATCTTGCCATTTGCAACAACATGGATGATCTAGAGAGTATAACGCTAAGCAAAATAAGTCAGTCAGGGAAAGACAAATTCCCTATGATTTCACTCATATATGGAATTTAAGAAACAAAATAATTTAACAAAGGGAAAAGAGAGAGAGAGAGAGATAAAAAAAATAGAGAATTCACTATAGAGAACAAACAGATGGTTACCAGAGAGGAAATATGTAGGGGATGGATGAAATAAGTGAAGTGGATTAAGAGTACATGCATCACAATGAACACTAAGTACAATGTATAAAATTATTGAATTGCTACATTGTATACTTGAGACTAATATAACACTGTATGTTAATTATACTATAATTAAAATATAAAATAGGGGATCCCTGGGTGGCTTAGCGGTTTGGCGCCTGCCTTTGGCCCAGGGTGTGATCCTGGAGTCCCGGGATGGAGTCTCATGTCGGGCTCCCTGCATGGAGCCTGCTTCTCCCTCTGCCTGTGTCTCTGCTTCTCTCTCTCTCTCTCTGTCTATCATGAATAAATAAAATCTTAATATATATATATAATAAATCATAATGTAAAAAAGTTAATTAGGAAATCCTCTTTATACATATCTTTAATGTGAAACCGTGATCATGTATAATTGTCTGAAGCAATAATTTTAAACATTTTATAATCTATAAATACATACACACACATAAGCTCTACATCTACTTGGTTTTCTCTGGGTATTTTCTTTCTCCACTATTCCAAAATGACTATCAAATGCTGGAAGTGATTCCTTCTCATTCAAATCCAGGAAGAGAAAAAATATTTTTCACTTACCACCATCTAACAGATGCCCTGAGAAGGTATTGACTGGCCTCCCCCCAGCACATCTTGTTGGTTTGGGATATGTCCTACGTGGACTAGCTTAAACTCAAATCATGGCCCATCCAGAATCTCTGTGACGGGGGTAACAAGGTCATGCCTGCAGCTGTCAGTGTGATCAACAGATGAAGCACTTTGAAAGAAGTGTTTAGTATGACTGCAATCTAGTCCTCCACCCTTGCCAATTTTTCTAGGGAAAATTTGAGAAATTTAGCCAATTATCTGACTCTTGAACCTATCCATACATAAATGTTTTCTTATTTTTTTCTCAGTTTGCTCTTTCAGACTAAAAACACAGTCTTCAATTAGCAATAAAAATATTCAATCTGAAGTATCAGTCAAAAATCTGAGCTTTTTTTATAGCTACATAGTCTCTTCCTACACAAGTGGAACTTATTAGGGGGAGTACTTTAAGTGACTTAAGTGTAGTTTGAACCAGTTTTTGGCTACAAACTATCTATAGGAAAAGGATGTACAAGGTTGGTGTCCACTCTATATTTTCTAAATGAAGAGCAATATCCTTATTTAAACTGGTAACACCTTAAGGTAGGTTTGTATTCTATGGAGCAAGTATTTCAAGATGATTTCCTTACAGGATATTTCCAAGTGATTCTCAGAAGTTCCCTACGAGGTCTCTCTATCCTGAAAGTCTTAATTCTGAGATGCTCTTCATTTTGTTCTAGTGCTCATTTTTGGCTCCTTTCTCAGGCTACAGGAGTTCACACCTAGCTTTTTGCCTAGTAGACTGCCTTCATCTTTCTGAGCACCCTGAAGAACCCAAGACTATCCCCAGAGAGTAACTTGGGAATAGTATATATTGCATGAGACATAGTCATGCATACCTGTACACTACAAATTTGGGGAGTTCAGCTCAACTGACCCCAGCAAAGCGGCACTCTAAATGCTCCAAATTCAAAGTAATTCTCCAGACTGTCTCTAGCCTTCTTACAATTCTTTAGCAGGAACAAGATCTTCAGCAGAGTATGTCTTCAATCTACATGAGTCTCCTGTTAAGTGTTCTAAATAGACTAACAGCAGTCCCACCTTGTCTTTGAGGGGCAGCTACTACCTCATGAAGTGAAATGGAAATGGGACTTAAAACTCTATTTTCCTCAGAGATCCTACTCACAAAAGCCTGCTTTATTCATCTCTCTCATCTTTTTTAATAATCTCGATATAGGTGGTGGGGGTGTTCTAGGATGCTGGAGTCATGGAACAAATCCCAGGCCATATCCTCAAAAATGTGCACATTTTAATTTACATATACCACTGCATGTCAAAGCTATTGTGCCTAGTTGAAATTCTAACTTTTAGGTTTTGTTACATTTGTGATGATAAAATTCAACAGTTTTCCAATCTATTCATTTTTAAAATATTTGTATTGTAAAATATAACAATGATTGCTTAAAACTGTATAAAACACTTTAGAATCATCTTCCTCGATTTTTAAAAAGACATTCATTAATAGCTTTAAAAACACTTCAAGAAATAAAGACCAGTTTTGTCATTGAATGGCAATGTTTCATTATAGTTCTGTTTCCAAATGTAGTATCTATTATTATATTAATATAAAGTAAGCCTTGTGTTAAATTATCTGGGACATATTAATTATATTGATATATTCATTTACAGCATTAAAGTTGTTAACACTTTAATTTACATTTAAGAATGTGGTTGGTAGTAAAAAAGATCAGAGATAACACTGATTTAGTTAGACTTTCTAACATTTCTAGCACAGAGGTAGTAGGTGCTGAATAAATGTTTTTTTTTTTTCAGTACAATGTGTTAAAATAATATTTTTAAAGTATAACAGATTTCAGATTTTCTTCTTGTCCTTATCTTCTGCCTTCTTAAAATCAATCAATAAATTCTTCAGGTCTTTGGTTCATCAGAGAAGAAAATCATGTAATTGATCACAAATATTAGTCTAAATATAGTCAACCCAATTTAAATGGACAGCAGCCAAATTCATTCAGAATGTAAATTCTATAAGGATACAAAGGAGAGGAAAATCATTGCTTTAAAAATGCTGAATATTTACATGCATTTTAATGAGACTTGCATTTAGATGAAGACAATTAAGAAAGAAACTTTTAAACAGGTTGGAACTCAATAAACACTTCTGAAACTTTTTTTTTTTTTTAATGTAATTTGCTTTACAGCCAAGCTCTTCCCTGGCAGCTTCTCTATCGGTTCTCAGCAGCACATTCATTGTAGTCAATGAGCCAGTTCCAAAGATATTTCAGGAACCTAGTTTGTGCTTAGGGGCAGCATTTTGGTAATTAGAACTTCTATTCTACACAAGTGGAACTTATTAGGGGGAGTACTTTAAGTGACTTAAGCAGGTAGGACTATTTGTACTTATTTTCTGAGCTGCCAATATGTTAATCTAGCATCTGGTTGGGAGGGGAAGTTTGCTCTGCTCTGCCTCCAAATTTATCTTTTATTTTTTTTTCCTCAAAGAACTTAACTGTTCTTTACTTAACTATACTGCTAATACATATACTTCCTGAAATAATATTTGCTTTCATTTTGATAACCGCAGTGCATAGCAATTATGCTAGGCTTTGCACGTGGCACCTGCTTGATAAATGTTTGTAGAATTGAATTAGCCTTCTGAATTTTATCACCCTAAAGAAGCCATGGATATATGCTAACTTCGTTATGTTAAACAACAAAAGTAAAGGCAATCAGAATAATAGTAGCTCATATATTAGAACACCTAAACCAGTTGTTATTTCAAGCATTGTCTATGCATTAACTAATCCTCATAACAAGCCTCGATTGGTTTTCTCTTGTTTGCACAATTATGGATTGAAATGATATGAGATTCATTATTTTTTCTTGGTCACATATACAGTAATGGGTATATTCAAGATTCAAAATCCAGTATTCTAGCTTCACTTAATTTGTGTATTCAAACAAATCTTAAATTAGAGGCATTTTGGCTTACAGCTAGAATGGAATAATTTGGAACAGATTGATGTTCACATAGACACCAATCATAATAGCCAAATAAAACAAAGAAATAATTCACTTAAAATTATCAAAGACCTGCAAAAACAGAGGAGACAAGACAGGCTAAGATTATAGAAAAGATAAAAACCTAACAGGAAAAGCTGATTATCTCAAGTTGCTTTTTCCCTACAGTATTCTTCTGGGGATGGACAAAAGGCAGAAAATACAGAAACCATGGAACTTCCATCAGTTAGGTGCAGCTACAGCAATATGGCTAAAACTTAAGACACCTAACATATATGGGTGGTCTTCCATGGAGATATTTCACAGACCCTGATGTATATGCAGCAGGATGCAAAAAATCTTTTCAAAAAATATTTTATTTATTTATTCATGAGAGATATACAGAGAGAGGCAGAGACATAGGCAGAGGGAGAAGCAGGCTCCATGCAGAGAGACCAAGGCGGGACTTGATCCCAGGACTCTGGGATCATGCCCTGAGCCAAAAGCAAGTGCTCAACCGCTCAGCCACCCAGGCGTCCCAGGATACAAAAAAAATCTTTTTTTTTTTTTTTGGATACAAAAAAAATCTAAGAAAAAATTTGAATTGCAGAACAGAATTTTCTAGTGTGATGGGAAAGATATAATGACCCAACAGAGACCTTGGTTTAAAAAACAGTATAAATAAAATGAAGACCCTATTGTGAAAGCTCAAAATGACCACACTTTTTAAAAAATGTGATAAATAGAAGTAACTGAAACTGTACCCCTAGCTGAGTCTTTGACTGGATTTAGAATTCAGCTCAACTTTCTCTTCCTGAAAGAGGAAAGCATGAGATCTTTCTAGAGGAGGATGATTTCATCTGTGTCCTCTAAAATTTTATTATAAAAGGCCTCTCAGGCATTCAATAAAATATTGCCAGAATTCTTTTTTAAGGACCAGAAATCTAGAAGGGAAATAGTCAATGGCAGCCCCCAAAATTGGTTTAGATAACAGATTTTATTTTTATTTACCAGGCAAATTTTTAAATAGAAAAATTACTATACCTTGGAAAATAAAATATGGAATCTTTAAAAATGAATCACGTGGGTTTCCTATAGTTGAAAATAAAATATCTGAATTTAGAAATTCAATGAGATTAACAAACATTTAAGCATTAATAGAAATTACCCAAACTGAGCTTTAGAGGAAAGAAAATAAAAAATAAAATAAATTTGTAAAAAACTGTGACAAGGTCATATATAGGTATAATTGAAGTATTGGAATAAGAAGAGAGAGAAAATAGTATAGAGGAAATGTATGAAGAAGTAATGGTTATAATTTTTCCCAATTTGGTAAAAAAAAAAACCTCTAAAACAAAATATTCCTCAACATATAATAACAAAATGGCTACAAACAGAAATATCCTTAAAGGAGAGGAAAAAAGAAAAAAAAAATGTTAGTGTGAAAAAAGCAATGGTAAGAACTTCAGGGAGGCAGAGAGATAATAGATAGATGATAGATAGATAGATAGATAGATAGATAGATAGATAGATAGATGATAGAGGGTGGGTATACAGACTGACATAGATTTACTGCCTTTATCAACCATTAAAACACTTAGTTCCTTATAACATCTCCAAGTGAGGGAATTCAAATTGATTTACATAGTCTGTTAACTACTTTTATACCAAATTCACCTATTTTTTTCCGATGACTTTTAGGTTGATAAAAATAACATGTGGTATGAGTCAATTTCACATTTTTATTGGAGTACCTAATTGAATTCCTCGTTGTGCCTTAAATCTATTACCTTACAAAGAATATACATTGCAGGGGTTCTCCCTATTGAAATCATATTTCCCTCAATTTACTGGATCCAACTTAAGTTGCAAAATTCTTACCATTTAGATTTATTAAAATGATTACTTCAATGTTAGATATGTTCTATAAATCCTCTTAAAGACCTTTTAGGCAGAGGAGCTGCAGTAGCATTTACCTATTAATTGTAATTTTTTTGATGATGGGTTCCATATTTTAAACAAGTCTAAAATTATGCTAGTGAGTTCCTTCAGAAAGCTAAAGTCAATAATAAATATGAATACATAAAATGATGTATTATTTTATGTATTTATATATATATATATATTATATATTTTCCCCAAGGTGATAATATCTTAAGTATATAAAGAACATTTAAAGGAACTGTAACTAAAATTATAAAGAGGGAAATAATGTAGATCTACCTTAACAAAGGTGAAGGTGCCAGTGTAAGGTCACCAGCAGCCATTACACAGAAGTATCAATTACCATCCACAACAGAAACTACAAAATCTCTTAGAAAATCCATAAATAAGTGAAACTGTTTTGCTAATGATTCAGTCAGCCTGGTCAAGGATACAGATTGACCTTTTGTCATCTTTTGGCCAATTATTTTAAAAGAAGAAAACAAAACAAAACAATACATTGTTCTAGCTTTTATTTCTATAAAATCTGCCTTGGCTTTGGTTGTTACTAATCTATATAGGATTGATTTTCCTTATCATATGTCATTAAATTTTAGCTTCACTTTCAACAGAACTAAATTTTTGTTTTATTATTTATGAAGATTCCACTGAGATTGCCTACCTGTCTCATTGCATTGTACCATAGAGAGATACTGCCTGAGTACAATATACACATATAACAAAACATCAATTTGCACAACTTAACTAGGTACAATTTTTGTCAATTACACTTCAGTAAAGCTGGGGGGGGTATCCATTTCTTAAATGGGGCTTTAAATTGGGCTTTATGTAAATGTTTGAAGAAACATACAGGTTTGCTATAATAAATTAGTAGGAATTTTTCATTTGTCAGTGAATGTATGCTACTGTATATAAACACAATGCATATCAATATTTTGGAATTGAGGAAAATATGAATAAATATGTGTGGATAAGTTAAAAAGGGTTGTATCTGTCAAAAAAATTTTTTACACATAATTCTCCATATGTTTTGATCTATGACTAGGGTTGAGTGGGAAAGTTATCTTTAAAATGTTAGGTATTGGGCAGCCTGGGTGGCTCAGCGGTTTAGGATCTGCCTTCAGCCCAGGGTGTGATCCTGGAGACCCTGGATCGAGTCCCAGGTCGAGCTCCCAGCATGGAGCCTGTTTCTCCCTCTGCCTGTGTCTCTGCCTCTCTCTTTTTTTCTCTCTGTATCTCTCATGAATAAATAAATAAAATATTAAAAAAAAAAAGACTGTTGGGATCCCTGGGTGGCTCAGCGGTTTGGTGCCTGCCTTCCACCCAGGGCGTGATCCCACATCGGGCTCCCTGCATGGAGCCTGCTTCTCCCTCTGCCTTTCTCTCTCTCTCTCATGAATAAATAAATAAAATATTTAAAAAAGACTTTTATTCTTAGATTTTGAGGAAAAAACCATTTGTAAACAGTAGAAATATAATTGTGTGGATATCTATAGGGAGTTCTGGACAAAATTATGCTTTTTTATTTCCGAATTTGGACTATTTTTAAGTCTACAAATTTATGCATTTCTAGAAATCCATCTTTACTTCTCTGTATATACTTTTTCCTTAGGCAGCTTCATTTTCAGGCCTTCTAATTTCAATCATTTGCGAATGGCAACTTATCTTTCGCCTTGACTATTCCAGTTGACTACTCTGCACCTCCCTTTGAATACATATGAATGTTCCCTTTGGATGTTCTGATAGTGCAAAAAGACACCTAAAATTCAACATTTCAAAACAAAACAAAATAACCATTAATGTGTTTCCGCAGAGATGCCTGTGGCTCCATGGTTGAGTGTCTGCTTTTAGCTCAGACCGTGATACCGGGGTCCTGGGATCGAGTATTGCAGTGGGCTCCCTGCAAGGAGCCTGCCTCTCCCTCTGCCTGTGTCTCTGCCTCTCTGTGTCTCTCATGAATAAATAAATAAAATCTTTAAAAAATACATTTCCCCACAAAATCTTATGCATGATCTTCATGCAACATTACTTTCTGAGCAGTTGCACTAATACATATCCATGTATGCATGAGCTATCTCCTCCCCACCCCAAACCTTGTTCACAGCCAGTCCGACACTAAGAATTTCTGTACTACCTCTTACATATCTGTTGACTTATTTTTTTTTTATCTGTTGACTTATTAACCTGAGTTTCACAGGGACAGACATCATGCCTACTATTTGTTCACTGATGTATTCCCAAAACCCTATGTGGTACTTAATAAATATTTATTGAATGAATAAATGAATGCATATATGTTTATTTTGGTTTACAGCAATCAGTGAAACTTATAATGTTTTTATCATTCAGGGCCAAGGAAGAAAAAATAGAAACCAGCACTTAAGGGGGGAGGGACCTTATTAAAATGAGTTGGTTACACAGTTGACAGAAAATCTAAGAACCTAATTAGGGACAATAAAAGTAATATAAATTTTAAGGAAAGAAAGCTATAAACTCCTAGGCTGAAAAGACAAACAGCAGAGGAAATGTTACATAAGTATAGCAGTTAGAATCATAAACAGCAACTGGATGTGATGGGTGTATTCTCTACGTGCTGGAGCCCTGCTGGAAATATCATCTTTCTCCAGAGATGATGACTGAGGCATGGAGATGGGGAGACATGCCACACAGTCTCCAGCTGATAATCCAAATAACTGGAAGTAACAGGTCACTGGACTTGGGAATGTACCCTCCATGTATTAGAATATATTACCACTATCACTACTACTGCTACTACTACTACTACTACTACATACTACTACAGTATGTATATATGAACACAACATAATAGAACAGAATGAGGTAAGGATGAACTGAATATAAAAGTTTAAAGACTAGCAGATTATCTAAATCTGTGAAAAAAAAAGTCTAAACTCTTGTTCTCAGGTTAAGATTCACTGAGCACCTGACAAAAGTCGTTTAATGATAGTTGATCAAATGGACTGTGGAGTGACATACAATTGAGCCTTGAACTCAAGGGTTAGGGATACCAGTCCACACACGGGAAAAAAAAATCATATGTAACTTTTAAATTCCCAGAAACTTAACTAGCAGTAGACTACTGTGGACTAGAAGCATAACCAATAACATGAATAGTCAACACGTATTTTGTATGTTATCTGTATTATATACTGTATTCTTATAGTAAAGTAAGCTAAAGAAAATGTTAAAATCATGAGAAAAAAAGAAAATCATAAGAGAAAATATGTTTACATTACTGTACTATAAAAAAATTCACAGGTAAATGGGTCTGCGTAGTTCAAACCTGCATTGTTCAAAGGTCAATTACATTTCTCTAAGTATTTTAATAAGTCCATAATATATAATGTTTGAAAACAAAACCACAAGTAATCTTTCACACTAAGATCCATTAGACAACAGATGGTGTCTAAAAGTTTTGCCTTTCACTTAGTTCATTTGATGGGATTCAAACATCAGAGTTGGCAATGCAAGATAAATACTGTATAGTATCTATCACTTACATGTAGAATCTAAAAAGTTATACACATAAAAACAGAGATGTCTTTTTATCGTAAGACAAGTTATTATTTAACTTAAACTCAATTGGAGGCAGCTATATTACTAATGGAACATCAGAATTTCCCAGTAACCTATATACAAGGCATGACACAAGGGATCTTAAATTTGAGCATGGTACTGGGGGATAACTGGTCCTAGGCAAGTGTTTTGAGCCTGGTAGGAACTTAATAAAAATGCACAAACAAAAACACAAACTAGATACCTGGTAGGAAATGGCTCCACACTGAAAATTAGTTGAGACTGATTCCAAACTACTCTTCAATCATCTTTAGTTCAGTTTTCATTAGAATGAATTATGAAGTATTAGCTTGAAGGGCATGACGATATATAAAGTCCTGTATGCAGCAGACAAAACAGTGAGGCATTAAGAACTTTACATTAAAAAGTAAACCAAAAAAAGTAAACAAAACCCACCTTAGTGATTAGCTGAATTCTCTAGCTGTTGCAGAAAATGTAAGGTAGATTTATTCAATGACTCATTGTTTTGAATGAATTTATTCAATGAATCTATATTAGAACTATTATCTAGCACATTCTTACTAATCTAGCACATTCTTACTAATCTAAAATTGGGGACCCCCTGTTGTCTAGTCAGGAAATAAACCTAACTTCAGATTTATATTTTTTCATTAAAAGAACAATTATCTCCATCTCTGCAGGAGACAGAGGTCCAAGCCAACTGTTTCTTGGAGCTCTGTTTCCACAACTCACTTCTTAGTCACAATTTTTAGGATAATATGGTGAATATGTTTATTATACATAGCATGCACACGAATGATATGAATATCTTTACTTTGTCTCATCGCTTATTGCTTTTTCTAATTCTCACCTAAATATATTCCACAGTCAGATTTTGCAGTCTTTTGCATGTATCTTTTCCCTCTTGTATTTCTCTTGCTTCAGCTTTTCTATTGATATTATGCCCTGGTTCTATCTACTTCTTTTGGGCCTGCGTGTGTGGGAGTAAAATACAATGGCTTTGACAGATCCAATTTTGACCAGTTTCTCTTTAAAGTCATGGAAACCAACAAAGCTCAAGTGGATCCTTAATGATGTCCAGCAATCATATATTCTCATTCCTCCATATCAAATGTGACTATTTAATCACTCCTCTTCACTCAAACCTCCTATCACTGCTTCTCAAAACAAATGCTCAACTTTGAGGAGGAAAAAGAACCACTCAAAGTTAAATTTCAGCAAACTACCATACTCACATCAACTCCCACACTCTGCCTTCCCGCCTGATACCAGAGGTGAACCTTTTATACTCTTTTCTAATGTCAATCTCTATGTATTCACTACACAATTTTGCAACTATGAAACAGAAAGGTGATCATCATGTTTTTTACAGTATATTTAGCTATCCTACTTAAAGTGGTTGCCTAAGATATCAGATATCAGAAATGGTATGGTTTTGCTGTATCCTTTCATCACATTTTAGTTATTAAAATCACTTAAAATTTCACTTCAACTTTATCTTATATATATTTTTTATTTATTCCTGAGAGACACAGAAAGAAGCAGAAACAGACCGATGGAGAAGCACTGCTGAGCCACCCAGTCATCCCCCACTTCAACTATAAATCAAGATAAAAACATTAAGAATGTAATGTTTCAGGAACAGAAATAGGGCTTAATGCATACACAGAACCCCAGTCCCAAAAATAGGATAAAATATAATAAAAGCCTAGCCATGTCTGTCTGCCTACATGAAACCCCAGATTGTTTCTGGCTATATCTATGTGGGTGTGGGGGGGAACCTCTATTCGAACCATACTTCAATGGTTCATGATTATGATTCTCCTCTCCATCCCCTCAAATTTTTTGCTAATAAAACTGTCATCAGATTAGAAAAATACATATTTTTTATGATTCATAGAGAAAAATTGTAAAGTATTTCATAGAAACATAATAACATAGAAGCATACTTCCACACCTCAATCAATCCTTTTTTGGATGGCATATAATCCAAATTCACTTTTGACTCAAGCAGTGTTGTGATTTCAATTTAACATCTCTTCACTTTTAGGAAATATGCAACTGGGACTCATGTGAAATCAAACTCTCTGTCCATGAAATTCTTCAGTTTATCTTGCATGAGAAACTAGGAAATGTTCTATAAATATTCATAAGCTGGCAGTTAGCCATAGTTGAGATATATTTGAGGTATGAAAATAAAAGCTCATAGAAAAGCTTAACCTGATTATTTTAAAATTGAGGCAGGAACTTTTTTTAAGAGCTCATGCATGGCCAATGTGTTTATTTTAAATAGCTCCTTTTGTTATCTTGTTTTCCATGTTATAACCAGTATTAATGTAAAATGATTTCATATAATAGATGTTATTCCTTCTGATGCATACTCTGCTGTATTGGTTGTTTTGCTTGAACCTTATCATAAATAGAGAAACTTTTTTTTATATGCCGTGTCAATACTTAGCAGTACCTTCACATTCTTATCTCTTCTTCATGTGATGTCTACCAGTTTCTACTTTCACCAAAACTTATTTATAATGTTTATGAACTTAGCAAACCAATTTTTTCCTATTTATCAAAATAAATATTTATCAAAATCTATTTAATATGGGAATAATTAAGAAGTTAAGCCTTTATAAGTTTATATGAATATATGTATGCCAGGTGATTGATAGGATGATCACTTTAGTGAAAAGAGTCCTGGCGATACTGCTCTGATTTTTATATTTGGAGTATTGCAGGATCTCTGAGTTCATTCCTATTGACTCAAAGGAAATATATGCAAATGACATCCCAATTAAACTTAGTAGTATAAAAAGGATTCTTATTAAGAAATAAATTTTCTAGAGACTAGATCTAATTTAAACAAAGCATATGCAAATGACCATATAATAAGACATTTTAAACATATAAAATAAGACCAATGTGTGTGCTTTATATTCTGAAGATAATTAATATTATCTTTGGTATTCTCACTTTACAATTATTAGGGTTTCTCTTACATTAATAAAAGAGCTAGAATTATTTTGCACAAGAAATGATTTTTCCTGGTAGGAAATTTTTATAATCAATATGCATATGTCATGTTTTTAAACCAATTTAGTAATGCTTTAGTGTGGAATGGTTGAAAAATGGGACTATTATTTTGCCTCACTAAATTTTTAGGAAAAGAAAAAGACCTTGTCTTTATTAAAATGGTTGAAATAAATGAGATCAAGTCTTTGCTATTTTTCAAAACTGCATATTTTATATGGCCCAGAAGGATCAGATCAATTTTACAAATTTCCTTAGGATTGTTTCTAGGAATCAGATCTTTTAAATATGTTCTTCCATATTTAACATAGTTACGCCATACAGACTTAGCAATAATACTGTATATCCAGCTTATTTTTTTACCGGGAAAAATTCCATACAGACCACAGCTACATAATTTAAGGTACATAACTATATATATGAATAAGAACTCTCCCTACCAAGGTTTGGATAATTTGCATCACTCTGAAACTGTTCATGTGCTTTTCAGTCAAACTCAAGTTCCATCCATTAACACTCTTCTGGGTTCTAACGCCATAGATTAGATTAGTGCTATTTTGAACTTCATATAAATGAGATCATACAGTATCTACTCTTTTCTTTCTGGTTATTCTCACTCAATAAAACATTTTGAGATACAATCAAGTCGTAACATGTACTAGTAGCTTATTTCCTTTGCATTTGTGTAGTGAAGAATTAAATCCTGGTTTTAGCCCTACACTACCTGGAGATGATGTCTAGGCCCTTGGAATGTCACATCTGTTAGGAATATCTTTGTTCACACAGGGGCTTTAGCTACTAGACAATTTGACAGCATGATATATAATGGGAGCTTTGATCTATGCTGTATCAGTTCTTTCTCCAGAGGGACTAGAAACTAAAATGTATCAGCCAGCCTCTGAAAGGGCTAAAGATAGGCAGACTGTGATCAAGCACCAGTAAAAAGTCTGGGCATTAAGACTTGGGTGAACTTCCCTGTTCAATAATACTCTGTGTTTCATTACACATTATAAGCAGAGAATAAGGCATCCATGACTACACAGAGATGATAATGGAAGCTCTGTGCCTGGTACCTTTCTTGGACTCGGACTCTTTGCACATCTCCCCATTTTAAGGACCCGTTAATCCCTGGCAACTACCATTCTATGCACTGCTTCTATGAATTCCACATTAAACTAGATTATGTGGTTTCTCTTTTTGTGCCTATAGAGAAACAAAAGAATATTAAAGAAGACTACTTTAGTACAAGAATATTGCCACCTTTATTGTTTATAACAGTATTCCCAGTGCTTAATCACAGTATCCAATAGAAGCTTTTTGCTAAATATTAGTAAAGTAATTTTTTAAATGGTGATTCAGACAGGGGTGCCTGGGTGGCTCAGGTGGTTAAGTGTCTGACTCCTGATTTTGGCTCAGGTCATGATCCCAGGATTGTGAGATGGAGCCCTCATCAGGCTTCATGCTCAGTGGAGATTCTGCTGAAGATTCTCTGTCTCTGTCTCTCTCTCTCTCCCCCTCTGCCCCTCCATCCGCTCATGCGCACATGTTCTCTCTCTCAAATAAATAAATAAATCTTTTTAAAAAAATGGTGATTCAGAGAGATCACTTATCTTTGCCTTCATTTCCTATAGGACTCTCTCTGGGTGTAACTTCAGGGGTGAAGAGATAGTTTAACACACAGATCTTTGAGATTAGATATTTACTTAGGATCTTAAATTTTCATTAAACTAATACAATATTCAATATTATTCTCCTTTGTAGGAAGGATACTTATTTGGTCAAGTTACATCATTTTCCTCTCAAAAGTTAGAAAGTACCCATATTGATAAAGATTGCTTCTCTGCCTTTGGGCCACATATTTGGGCAATTTAGAGAAGTCTCTTTTGTGATCGGCACTAATTTTGGCTGTATTTGAAAATTTGGCTTATCTGCAATATTAGTATCTCACACTTCATGCTAGATATATCAACACGGGTGCTTACCTCTCACTTACATGGACTTAGCTATGTTCACATATCCTGAAAAGTAGCCATAGATAGCAGTGTTCCATGACTCCAGACCCTTTATGCAGCTAACTAAATCACAGATGAGCACTTGATTAATGGACAAAAAGCTATATTTCTAGCAGTTTAATGCAAAATACTTTCCAATCCTTTCCAATATATATACATATACATATGTATATATGTAGCTGCATTAGCTGATGGCTCCACACTAAAATGCACATCCAGTCTATGGCGCTGGATTCTGAATGATTTGTTTTTGTTCTTTATAAGTTCTGGATCTACTATCTTTATGTTCTTCCCAAGGCCCAACTATCTTCTTGTTTATGTTTGTGCAGGAGTCATGATTTTACCTCCATTAGCTCCCAAATTGTCGTATTACCTAAAATAATTCAAGTGATTTCTATTTCTTGTGAGAGAAAGCACTTTGTTACAGAAATCTTGCATGAAGCTCACACTTACCCAGACGACCAACTTTCTACATCATTGACACTTTGTTTATACACTATGTTTTAATTTCTCAACTTTCTCTCTCTTCAATTTTTTCCCAGAGTAATAATTAAACCTTTTGGTATTAAAGGAAAAAAATACCCCATTTGTTTACAGAGGAGCTAACTCTATTGTCATCTGCATCCCCAAATTTGTACCTACCCTTCATATGCATCTCCTCTAGAAATTCCTATCATTCTTTCCCATTCTCTTTCCAAATGTCTTCCCTTCTTGATGGATGCCTTATTTTATTATTGCTTTACCTCGGTTTAGAAATGTATAACATTATTATATTATACTTGCATACTAAGGAAGAATCATCTTTTTTCCAATGTTTTTCTATCACTATATTATCTATTTACCAACACATTTCTTAAAAGAATGACCTAGATTCGTATCTTCCAATTCTTCTGGGGGTATTTATACTTCAGTCCTTTTGAAATGTCACTTCTACACAACTTTTCTATTATACATTTTATTTAACATCACTAATGACCAGGCATTCACAAAAAAACTTCATTTTGACTTTTGTTTTGTGTAACTACATTGATTATATATAATACAACTGGTAATGCTATTTATCTTTTATAGATCCACAACTTGTTCCTAAGGACTACACATAGGGTAGGGAATAGAAGGGACAGAAATGAAAGGCTGGGATTCTATGTGGACAAATAAAGAAAGATCTGTCTCTTAAAGTTTGGTGTTCTTACAAATTTTCTCCTTAGAACTTTTATCTTTTCACTGTTCTTATTCTCTTAACATGCATCTTTTTTGCATTATCTTTGGGAAGAATCTTTTTTAAAAAATCGTGTTTATTTTAGAGAAAGAGTGTACAGTAGGGGTGGCGGTAGAGGGAGAGGGAAAGAGAAGCCCAAGCAGACTCTGTACTGATCATAGAGCCTGACATGGGGCTTGATCACAGCCCCAAGGTCAGGATTCCAATAGCAGGACCCCTAGATCACAACCCAAGCCAAAACCAAGAATTGGACATTTAATCAACTGTGCTACTCAGGGGCCCCTACACCCTTGGGAAGAATCTTAAGAGGACAGATTGCTGCTAAACACCAGACTCCTGTGTGAAATCTTACAATATTCAGTGTATTCATTTTCTCCTCTCTGCTCCATTAGGAGGCTGACCTATTTGATCTAGGCTAACAGTAACCTACAGCTTAAGGTTTGGTTTGGCCAATGAGGACCATTAGCAGAAAGTCAAGGAAAGGAGGAAGTAAAGCTCAGTTATGTATTCTGCTGTCTTTCTTCCAATGGATTTCCCAAACATTGGTAGCATCCCTTGATCAAATAACATACTTTTTATCTGTTATTCTTCTTTACACGGTTTTCTACTCTGAATTCTGGGAGTAATTTCCTCTTATTTAGAGTTAGGTGGCACAAGTAGATTTCAGCTATTACTAATCCTGGGGTTAGCAACTCTTACATTTTCCATAAACATTTTATTGAACTCTTCTCAAATTACCAAGTTAAAGTGTGCCATCTGTTTCCTCTCAGGGCACTGACAGAGACAGCACTGTTCATATATCTATGAATTTTCATTTTCTGTCATGTTTTTGGGTTATTTTCTTTTTGGTGTCTCTCTCTGAAAGATAAATTCTCACATCTCTTTACTGTGTCTCTGGACCATTAAATGGCTTTTAGTCATCCAAGCATCTTGACACAAATAGTAGAAATGAAGCCCATGGTAGAAACCACATTCTCTTCCCACTTTGATCCCCATTTACATTAATTTCACTGTTCTTTTTTTTTTTTTAGTTTTTTATTTATTTATGATAGTCACACACACAGAGAGAGAGAGGCAGAGATACAGGCAGAGGGAGAAGCAGGCTCCATGCACCGGAGCCCGACGTGGGATTCGATCCCAGGTCTCCAGGATCGCGCCCTGGGCCAAAGGCAGGCGCCAAACCGCTACGCCACCCAGGGATCCCTAATTTCACTGTTCTTATTTGGCTGTAATATTTCTGAATCACACCTTTGTATAGAGTTATTGCTTTTGGTCACATATAAACATTTCTTTGTTTAAGAAAAGACACATTTTTCCTTGTCTATCCACTTGGTGTTCCACTTATAGTTCTAGCTTTTGTCATCTCATTTCTATAGAGGAAGAAAAGTTTACTCAGGCTTAATAATCAACCCTCTTTTCCCACAATATACACTCTTCCTTAGCAATTATATTCATGTACACAAATTCAACTACCATATATTTGGATAACTTTCAAAATATATGAGACATGCTTAATTTTTCTTTGATTCCTTCTCTAAGCTTTAATTTCCTTAACCATGCATGTAAGATGCTCATTATACAAACAATAAATCAATTCACGTTAAAGAACAAAGTTCTAGCCCTGGCATAAAACTAACATTTGATTCATGGTAGCTCTTATTAGTGCAATACTTAACAATGGATAGTTAGTGAATATCTAAATTCTACCATACTCAAACAGAATCCATGGTCATCTTTTGCTATTACAACTTACTATTATAAGGTATTGGGCAGTGAATAACTTGAAATTGTAAACAAGCAGAAGTAATAATCTTTCATTTCGACCTACTGAAGCGAAAATAGCTGTATGAATTACTATACTCTCCTTCTTTACAGAGATTTCTAGACCCTCTGTTAGGATGAAATAAATTCTGATGTCTCCCTTCCATCTGATGGGTTGGCAGTGAATTTTTATAAATGTCCTTCTACCTAGAATTCCCTTCTCCAGCTAATATTTTTATCATTTGAAAACTAGCTAAAATCACTATCTCCCTCTAAGAAGTCATTAATGATGTCCACAACTAGAACAAATCTTTATAAATTTACTTAACATTTTGTATCTCTTTATAGATTACCTTACAACCTACTTGTACTTATTATCATTCAATGGTTATTTATGCAGAATCTGTCTCCTCCTCTTGTCTGTACGCCTTCTGAAATTACACATTAGGTTCCATTAACCCAGAAACTATTAAAATGTCAAATGTAAACACTCAAAAGATACTTGTTGATATAAAATGCAATTTGACCTAATAGTTATTTATGGAGTGATTCTGGCTTATAAAAAAAAAGAAGTGGGGCGTCTGGGTGGTGCAGTTGGTTAAGTGTTCAACTCTTAGTTTTGGCTCAGATTGTGATCTCAGGGTTCTGAGATAGAGCCCAGCAATGGGTGCACTCTGTGTGGAGTCTGTTTAAGACTCTCTCTTCCTCTCTCTTTGCCCCTCCACCTTGCATACTCTCTCTCAAATAAGTAAATCTTTAAAAAAAATTAAAATAAAATAAATTAAAAACTAAAAAAGAAATTTTTTGTCATTTTACTATTATTTGTATGTTGTTTTTCAGCATAACCATTTCTAAAGACAATTATAAGATTAGAAATTATTGCATGATTGTCCTAGCACTAGTTCTTAAGTAGCTGGTCACAAAGCATTGCTTATAATTAATGACAATATGTCTATGTATGAAATCTGGTCCTCTCTAACTCACTAAAGACACACACCCACCTATGTCTAAATAAATCATTCCTTCAAATTTCAGTCTGCAGGAAGTAAAATAAGGTTCTTGCAAATTAGAGTAATTAAATTATAATAATTAATAAATTATTATTATTACTAATCAATTATTATTATGTAATAATTTAAAATATTTATATAATTCTTAGCAGATTCAGCTGTAAGACTGGTATTCTAACAGAAATCCTTCACCTTTTATATATCTTGGGCTAGTCTATTTTATATGACTCATAACTTTTTCTGTATTTAAAAACATGTGTACTATTTTTCATGATAACGATTCAACATAAGAGTTTTTACTTTTAACTATCATTGTATATATAATATCATTGCAGCCTAGGAAATAGCCATACTCCACCAATTTCACAACTCCTTAAAATTTTACACTAATAATTAACACTCCAAAAATACATACAGATTGCATTTTTTAGTAGTTCATTCTCTTGTCAAGTCATTGATCTCAAAATATGGTATCTTTATTATATGAGCTATAATTTAGAAGCGCTCTTCATAAATTGCAAATTAATAACTTTTGAGGAAACCAATGAAAAGCATGTCCTACTTCCTTTTATTACTTATGTTGGGAAAAATGCAGTTTCTTTAAATTTAACTTAATCAAAATAAAGACATTTAAGTTTTAAAAACAGTAATTCTCATAATATGCTTATAATATATCAAGCCACAGAATTTGATGAAACTCTTCTTAAAAAATGAGTAAGCTGATGATGAAAAGAGCTTGCTTATATTTGCTAATAAATCATTGCTAAAAATTATAGAGTTCATATTCTTTTTCCAAAATTACTAAAGTACATCAATAGCCTTCCCTAGTAAGGATTATTACATTTTCTTTCAACATGCTTACTATACATACATTAGTGTATTATAATTTTTTTCTAAAAATTTATAATGTAGAAAATATCAAACCATATCAAGAATGGTTTAAAAATATATTGAACTATATTAAATTCTTGGTTAAGTGTAAGCTAAAACTCCCATATTTCTGTAAAAGCTCTGAATTCTAAATTAATTTTTAAAAAAGCAGCCCGTCTATATGCAATAATAATGTAAAAATAGCAGTCAAAAGGTTACATCCGTATTTATTTTAATTAATCACATGTCTGAATAGAGGTAAAGGTATACTCCAACTGGGCTGGGATTTAACCAAATTATAATGAGCTTCTATTCTATGATAGACAGTAAGAATAGGATAATGAACCAAAAACTTGTGGAGTTTATATTCTAATGTGAAAGAATGATATTAGGTAACAGGTGCACAGTACTATACAGTCTGAAAATTTAAGTAGCCATTGCCCCTGTGGCTCCTAGAAGCATATGCACAGAAATCTTAGAAATACTTTTTTTTTAAGTCCAACTTCTCTACGAAACTCTAGACTCATATCAAATGGCCTAATCAAATCTCCATTTGAATGTCAAATAAACCTTTTTTAGTGGATGCATCTAAAACTAAGTTCTATCTTCTAAAACCTGCCTTACTGGCAGCATTTTATATCTCTGCTGATGTGCTGAGTGCTTTATTTGCTGCCAAGATCCCTTATCTGCACTAAGGTGCTCATTCCCGCAGGTGCCAGGGGCATTGGTTGCTTAGAGATCACAGCTAGGTCATTCTGCCAAAATTTCCTGATGAATGGACAGGAGCTGATGTATCAAGGTTATGCACCATTTCCGGTGATAATTTACAGCCAATGAATATTTAATGCAGGTACAGAGGCCAAACCCTCTTACCTGAACTTTGGACAACTCAAAGAGTTCATCTTATTTCTAGAGTTTCTAGTAGCATCAGCTAAGGCCTCTGTTACAATTCAGTCTATATTTCAACTTCTATCTCTGGTCTGTCCTGCTTCCCTCATTCCTTACGGTAATCTGTATCCCACAGTAAACCACCTGAGTGAAATTTCCATTTCAGATTCTGATAGAAGAGGATCCATCCTAAACATAATCCTAGGAAGCAGACTCTAAAATGGGATTCAGGAGCTGAACCACCAACTGACTGACTGGCATGAAAATGCTATTACTGGGGGTAGACAACATACTGACAGCCCCTGGCAAACTCTAGTGGTGTCATTGTTACACATATGACAGGTACAGAATAATAAAATAATAATAGTAAAAGAGAATACAGTCCTATATACAATGCATGAGGCATTTGAGAAAGTAGAGAAAATACTAATTATATAGAATAATGAATACATCAGAGGAAAACAATTAAGGAATAAGAGTAATTAATCAGCAATTTTAGGTGAAATGAGAAAAACTAAAGAGCTTTCTTGGCATATGCAAGGAGATGCTCTTCTCCTGGAGCTAAAGGACAGATGAAGCTGAGGATAAGGCACAGAATGTAATTATAAGGGGAGCAGAGTTCCAAGGAAAGTTTAATTCCCAATCCAAGCGCTAAGTGGGAAGGAAGGGAATTTGAGACATGGGATGTATACATCTGCTCTTTGCACTTGAAAATCTGCAGATATGACCTAATTTTCATTCCCCTTTTTGAAATTTTTATATTTATCCCCCCCTTTTTTTAAAGAAGATGCAGAGATCTCTTCCTTGAAAGATAACACATGCACCCGTGAGGATTTACCCCTTCCTACCCTTCTTTATCTTTAGACCAATAACTATGCTTTAATGACAGCATAGTCTGGGAGTGCTGAGATTCCCATGGTGAAAGGGTTTTATATCCAGGAGTGTAGGAGTGGAAGACTTGGTGAACATCTACAGAAAACAGAAGTTTGTTGTGTATTTATGGGAATGGGTTCTGAAAATAATGGATGTAGAGAAAGGGACATACAATTGGACAAAGGAAAGTTTATGTATGGGAGCACTCTTTCATGATTCAGTATCTAACTCTGTGGCAAGGACCTCAGAGAAAAAGTGAAGCTAATATGTTGCTGCTAGTTTGGAACTTGGAAGCTGGAAGCTTGGTGAAAATGATGACCCACCTTAAATGAGGTAGAAATGCTGGAATAGCTGTGATAGATGGTAGAGAAAAGGATCAAAAGCCTAAGAGAAGTGTGCATGCCAGAGTGCATGTACTATATAACACCAGAAAAATTCAGCCTACTATCTTCTGCGGGATATCACAAATTATTCATACAGTTGACCCTTGAACAATATTGGGGTTATAAGCATCAAACCCCTGTAGTAAAAAATTCATTTATAACTTCTGAGTCCCCAAAAACTGAACTACTAATAACTTACTGCTAACTAGAAGCCTTACCAGTAACATAAACAATTAACACATTTTGCATATGTGTTATATACTGTATTCTTATAATAAAGAAAGCTAGAGAAAAGAAAATGTTATTAAGTCATATGGAAAATGTACTACACTATATTTATTGAAAAAAAATCCACATATAAGTGGACCTATGAAGTTCAAACCCATGTCGTTCAAGGGTCAATGGTACTATTTTCCAAAGCACTCAGGTCCTCCTCTATAGACAACACCATCTCCTTCAGAGACAGTAGAGTACTGAACTGGGCTCGCTGATAACAATAGCATGATAGGATTTTGTGGATAGAAATCAACTGGTAATATTTAGCCTTCAAAGCAAGATAGGCACGATGATGATAAAAAGTGGATTATTTTGAAGGCAGAAGGCAGGTTTGACTTCAGAGAACTATGCAGACAGTTTATAGAACATAGGTCAAGATAGATGGAGAGCCACAGTAATACAACAAAAATTTAAGCATCTGCCTTCAGCTCACGTCATGATCCCAGTGTCCTAGGATCGAGTCCCCCACATGGGGCTCCCTACTTGGCAAGGAGCCTGTTTCTCCCTCTCCTACTCCTTTTGTTTGTACACACTCCCTGTCAAAAAAAATGCAAACTTAAAAAATAATCAAATATAAATAATTGCAATTTTAAAGGAAGCTGCCCCAATAAAAAGTCAGTGGTACATCTCCTTTTTATCTACCAGTCTTCCTCCTATAAAAAATGAATAATAGCAGACATCAATGGGCTGTTACAAGTTTAACCATGTAATAACCCAACTGAAGCTACTTTGACAGATGTGGACTCTTTGCTAGAAAAAAACATGAACAAAGACTCGAGTATGTAGTATGGGTCATTCATCTGGGAAATACTTTTTTTCACCTCTCAAGAAGAATGAGAAGCAATTCATAACCACCTGGGATGGAAAATATACTAGACATTTACAGTCTTGCCCCAGGCTATATTAACCTTTCTTCTCCCTATCATAATATAGTTCAAAGGGACTTAGACCACATTGGCCACTTAATCAATGATAGAATGTTGACTGGATTCAATGAGTAAGGAATGACATATCAACTGAAGGCTTACTAGCACACATGTACTCTGAATGATAGGAGATAAACACTATTAAGATTCAGGGACCTACTGTATCAGTGGAACTTCAGGGAATTTAGTGATCTTCAGGATACTGAGACATTACCTCCAACTTAAAGGATCTATTATCATATCTCATACCTACTAGCACTTAAGATGGAAGTAAAACACCTAATAGGCTTCTTTAGGCTCTGAAAGCAGCCTATTCATTCTTGGTGAGATTCAGTTCTCCACCCATTCACTGAATGACGAGGAAATCTATCATCCTTGCAAGTGGTCTATAGTATGAAGGAGTGCTACAGCTCAGGCCATGGTACAAGTAATCCCAACACTCGGGTCACATGTCTTGGCAGGATTTATGCCATTACAGATACCGCTGGTGGGAAAAGGAGCTCTATGGAACTTATGTCAGGCTCCAACAGGAGAATTGCATGCTGAGAAAAACAATCTAAGTCCTTATGTCTTACAGAATTTTGCATGATCTGTCCTCTGTCCTCTCTGTGACCTCAACTTTCTGTTATTCCCCCAACACTATTCATTCCAGTCACATTGGCCTCTGTGCTGTTCCAGGAATGCTCCCAAAATAAGGCATTTGCATCTCTGCTGCCTGGAAGGCTCTTCTCCCAGATGTCTGCCATGACTAATTCTCTCACTTCCTTTAAATATTTGCTCCAAGTCACCTTGTTAATAAGGTACATCTTGTGTTGTAACCTGCTCTCTCCCTCTATCACCCCTCGCACCCAATGCTCCAAATCTTTATTATCTGCCACTACCTTTCCTTTTTTAAAATAGTACATTGTAAGTTCTAACATCCTTGATTTGTTACCTATTTTTTAAAATGTTTTACCTGTTTTCTGTCTATCTTCACTGATAAAATATAAGGCAAAGATCTTTGTTTTGTTCACTGATACATCCCAAGTGACAATTCTTGGCATACGGTAGGTGCTTAATAAATTTTAAGAATGAATTGAGAGAAGAGAACAATCACCACTCTGACTACAACAGGCTTTTAAATGATAGCCTTTTACTTCAGGACAATATTGAAAGTAAGAGTAAAAAATAGTCCATGCATCTGAATAATTCCTAAGGGCATCTGTTGCTAACAAGAGCAAAGAAAAACAATCCAAACCTGTGTGATGAGAAATTAATAATCCAAACCTGTGTGATGAGAAATTAATACAGTTGGTACAACAATGATATATGAAATTAATTGGTCTTCTGAAACCTCATTAACATCTACAGAATTTCTTCTTTATCTACAGCACAACATAAACATTATTGCTTATAGTGATGAATAAAGATTCTTAAAGGAAATACTGCTAAAATATATTCCATGTGTACTCTTTAAAAGTCTGGAGAAGATAATGCAGGTATTCATATTATTCATTTTGCATAAATACAAACAGTTTGAATGGTAAAGAGTATAAATGGTTTATTTCTCAGTTAATATTTAGAAAATACTAATGCAGATTAGCACCTGTGCCTGTAATTCCAAGTAAGAGATGCACAATGTCATACTGTGAAATCTCAATTATCAGTGTATAGTTTTTCCAGTCTGCGGATTTTGTACCATGTGTTTCAAATCACAGAGCAACTGCTCTGCACTACACAGAACATTTCTGACTGTCAGATTCTGTCTCCATCTCTAACCTCTGCCTATCCAGGTGTTCCCACATGTGTAGATTACCACCTGCAAATTCTGGAATTGGCAGCAGTCTAAAACTAATTCAGATCCAGCAGAATCTATAGGAGATATTTCCATCCTGAGACAATAGCTTAATAAAATTGTAAGTTAGTCCCAGTGGGGGCCTTAGATACAATCTAATCCTATGGCATATAAACAGAGCCCTAAGTGGACAGCTCTCGGTACCAATGAAGGGCACGGAGCGTTGGCCCAAAAGGTTGAACTGAACATCTCTGCTTGATTTCTTCTATTTCCCATGCTTCCACTTGAGACTTTTTTTTCCAACCAGAGTTTAACTTTTTTTTTTTAATTTAAATGCTTCAAAATTTTATTCTTTACAGATAAAGAACAAAAATTCCAGGGTGGAGAGAGCCCCATGACTCAGGCATAAATGTTCTTCAGTTTAATTCATGCATGAAACCATTTTTTATACTACAGTCTAAGTATTGGAAAGGCTCTGTAAATTTCCTGAGGTTAATGATACAGAGCCAATGGAAGTGATGGAAAAGTCTTTGGAATGCATAGTTTAAAAATGTAAAATCAATGATGTTTCAGGTTGCAAAAGCCAAAACCAGGAGAAGTGCAAAACCTGGAGAGTCAACATAAGCAGAGCTCCAGACCTATGTGGGCTACTCTAAAATCTGTATCACCAGTTTCAAACTTTCTCTAGAACTCCCAACTGTCTCCTTGACCTCTCCAGTGGCTACATAAAAGGACTCTCAAACTTTAATGTAACTCCAAGAAAATCCTTATTTTTCTCCTTTAAATTCTTCTCCCTCAGTTTCCCCCAACTCTGTAATTAGAATTATAGACCCAAAAGCCTAAGACAAAGATCTAGGGTTGATCCTAGATTCCCTGTTTTCTCAGTTCCCTCATTGAATATATGAGCAAACCCTCTCAATAATATTCCCAAACATATCACCAGTATTTTTATTTTCTCCATTTTTATCGACCTACACCTAATTTGAAACCACCACCTTCCTGCAGCTAAACGCTGCAAAAGTCTTTACCAGTTACCATCAATTTTACTCTGCCATTTATTCTTTCAGCTGTTCTTTACCTGGTAAGTAAATCTAGGTAACTAGTTATTCCCAATTACATCATTATTGGCTTGTACTCATCGTTATTTAGAATTCATTAGTATTTACTTATGTATTTAATCTTTGCCTGTTTGTATCACTTCCTGGAATGAAGGCTTATTCAGGGGCAATACCTCTTTTATTCTCACTTGCATCTAAGATGGCCTGAAGCATAATCAGTGCTCACTAATATTTTGTTGAATAAAGGAGTAACAAAAAAAGGTGTATAATGCTGTAACTATGGCTTGATGTTTTTAAATTCCTATTCACTAATTCTTTTGTAACCATGGTGAATCTTTCTTAACATGATCAAGCTCACCAATCACTACATGAAATGTACAAGGTTTAAAATACTGCCAGATGGATTATCATTTGTTTTCAGCCAAACAGTGGTTAATTATGCAGACAGCAATAATTAATGCTGTCTTGTTTAAAGCAGAAAGATAATCTCTCTGTGACTGCCTCATCCGTTGTCAAGTTTCCTTTTTAGGAGGGATAAGACATGGCATAGGTAACGGTAATACCATTGATACTTGCTTTAAGATCCCAAATCTTTTGATTGCACTTTTCTTACTTTTTAAATTATGTCTTACACATATTAGTAGTAACTTTATTTTATTTAAATAGCACATCTAATGATGCCATGGGGATTTACTGCCAATATTGGCACTTGGCCCTAAGCCATAACTATTTGGGGAAATATGTTCACAGTTAAGGGGAAAAAATGTTAAAAGTTAAAAATAGATTTTTTTTATGACTTGGAAAAATTAAACCTGCTACATTTTTTAAAGATTGTTTCATCCAGTTGACCATACTGCCTTCAGGGGTTAAATCGCCCGCTCAAGCTCTCCTAGTTATCTAATGACTAACCTGAAGCTGAAATTAAGGACATCAATTAAAGTCCAGTGCTTCATTACATCCTATTATGTTTTATCCATTTATTCATTCAGCCCATTTATTGATCATCCACTATATCTTAGGCAAAATGCCCGAGACTACAGAACACTGAAGAAATACTGAAATAAACAGAATTGTCTATAGTTATATAAAATAAGGAAAAATACGTTTCAAATTTTGCTTGTTACTGATCAAACTACTAGCCCACGAACTAACTCCCTGAATTTTGCATCTCATTTACTAAGAAAAAAAATTTAAGATTTTATTTATTCATGAGAGATACGGAGAGAGAGAGAGAGAGGCAGAGAGACACAGGAAGAGGGAGAAGCAGGCTCCATGCAGGGAGCCCGATGTGGGACTCGATCCTTGGACTCCAGGATCGGGCCCTGGGCTGAAGGCAGACACTAAACTGCTAAGCCACCCAGGGATCCCATTTAGAAAAATTTCTTGCCTGACTACTGGCTTGATCTTGCTCTACTCCCTGTCTCAGGGACTGCTTGCCAGGCAATTGCTCCATTTAAGTAAGATATTTTGTTATATAGTTTATATATGTTATTATATTTAATATTTATGTCAAAGTAGTAAATTAGACATTATAATTCCCATTTTTCAGGTGATGAAACTGAGGTTTATATACCATAGCTAGTAAGAAACTTGAGCTAAGTTTGATCTTACGCCCACACCCATTCAGTTATGCTATCCTGTCCTCTGATTATTTTTCCTTGGTCTCCAGTATATGAATGTTTCCTGATTTTTAATTTCATCCATGCTTTTCTCCCCAAATCCAAATAAAAAATTTTGGTCTCTATATTTGCATTATTGTTTTCAGTGTATGTTTTCAAACTTAATTCCCCATCTGAGGCATTTTTGCCCATTCCATTACCATAGACTTTCCCCCACAACCAAAATCTTGTGACCAAGTGCCACCAATGACAATTGTCCACAAAATATTTTTGGGTATAACTAGATGAAACATGACTATAGTATTTTAACACATACAAAAAAGGAAGTATAAAGGTGAATGATCAAAACACATTGTTACTTTTACAATACAAATAAATTACTCAGTTCCAATGACAATAATTGAAATGAGGGACTACAGAAGAAGGTTACCTTTCTGTCCTATGGTAACCCCCCTCCTAACCATTATCATTGATACTATAGTTGTGAGAAAAAAAAAAATTGAAAGCATCGATAATCTTCTTTTCCATAATAGATTTCTATTTGGATTCTTTAAGATAAACAGGGTAAGAAGCCCTGGCCAGCCTGTCTCCTACTTAGTCTTAAGCATTACAGAAAGTAAAACAAGATGGAGTTTCTGTTCTTCTATCTATTTTCTTTTCAACTCTCCATGGATAAAGGGTGAATCTCTTAAAGTTTAGCATTCATGACTTTGTATTTATTTTGATTTAATAGTTCTGGTAATAGTTTGACTAACATTTACTTCCCCTTCTTTGGGACGCCTGGGTGGCTCAGTGGTTGGGCACCTGCCTTTGGCTCGGGGTGTGATCCCTGTCTGGGGATCGAGTCCCACATCAGACTCCCTGCGACAAGCCTGCTTCTCCCTCGGCCTATGTCTCTGCCTCTTTCTCTGTGTCTCTCATGAATAAATAAGCAAAATCTTTTTTAAAAGTTAAAAAAAAAAAAAAACCACCTCCCTGGTTTTTGGAGACAATTCTAATCTTTAACATCAGGACTTGACCTTTGATGTGAAATCTCATCACTCGCAGTCCTTGCTCTCGTGAGTAGGAGGAAAACCATTCCATGCTAGAATGGTGATATTTGCAGTGTGACTTAATAATTATTTTCTCTCACACTTTGATGGTAATGCAAAGGAGCTTCAGTTCTATAAATAACAAAGAGGAGCGGTTTCTTCATTTTAACACGTTATGAACATAGTGACTGATGAGTAAAATAACTTGCTCTTTCTATGTGTTTTTCCATTAGGTTAGTGCTCTGTGTCTTTAAATTTTAATCCATTCATAAAGTAGATTTAAAAAATTAAATAACTATAACACCTACAAGAAAAAAAACACCATATATTCATAGACTCCCCGTGTATAAATAAATGCAGAGAACTCAGTATAAAGAATATTCTTTTGAATGATCTCTTGTGGCCCCATCTTCATTGATCTGAATAAAAACCCCTTTAAAATTCAGTCAAGTTTAGGGGATCCCTGGGTGGCTAGGTGGTTTCGCGCCTGTCTTTGGCCCAGGGTGCAATCCTGGAGTACCGGGATCGAGTCCCGTGTTAGACTCCCGGCATGGAGCCTGCTTCTCCCTCTGCCTGTGTCTCTGCCTCTCTCTCTCTCTCTTTCTCTCTTTCTCTCCATCATAAATAAATAAAAATAAATCTTAAAAAAATTCAGTTAAGTCTGAAACCTCATATACTAAAAACAAATAAATATATGGCCTTAATTTAAGTTAATCTTGTTCTTCCAGGGATCCGTGGGTGGCGCAGCGGTTTGGCGCCTGCCTTTGGCCCAGGGCGCGATCCTGGAGACCCGGGATCGAATCCCACATCAGGCTCCCGGTGCATGGAGCCTGCTTCTCCATCTGCCTGTCTCTCTCTCTCTCTCTCTCTCTCTGTGACTATCATAAATAAATAAAAATTAAAAAATAAAATAAAATCTTTAAAAAAAATCTTGTTCTTCCAATTTTACTTTGCCATTATTTAGGCACAGTAAAAATGGCACTTTGCCATTATTAGGCACAGTATTTATGTTGTCTCTGACAAACATAAATGTATTTACAATAACCAACCTATGAATAACGCAAAGGACACTTTAACATCCCCTGTTTAGAAAATGATCAAATAAAAACATCAAACCAAAGACCCAGGTCATGTTATTTTAATGACATCTATTTGAGATTTATCTTGAGTATGTCCAGTTTCACACCAAGTGGCTGGATAATTCAACATCCCACCTGCAGAAGGTTCCTAGCCACATAAAACTCACAGCCAGGGCTCATTTCCTATTCACTTTTAGAAGCAATTTAAGCATTGATTTTAATGTTTAAAGGCAGCTTGAGTTCCAGATACCCAGATGCCTAATTTTTATGCTGCATTTTTATAAGAACATGGTTCAATTTATGGGTTCCTGTGAACAAGTTTTAAGTTTGATTTCTAGAAAAGCAGACAGATAAAATTTGGTAGCCCAGGTGTATCTGTGTTTTAAACGGTACCTTGTTATTATGAATTATCTTCTGGTAAAATTCAGGATCTCATTATTTGTTCAACAATCTGTATTATTATAGACACCTGTAACTTTTTTTATACTTAATATGTAAACTGGTATATTGATCTATAGTAAAGCAAAATACTTAGCAGAAATATCAAATTTTATTTTTATCCTCAAACTGCATATAAGGAGAATATCATAAAAATTATACTACACTTTTAAGCAGAGAAATCTGTGGAATTGGAAAACAACTGAGCTCAGTTCTAAGCATGTTTCTATATGAAGTAATGGAATCTAACTAGAAACCAAAAGTTCCTATTCCATTAAATCAACCATTGTAACATATGACTCAATGTTTCAACCTAGACTTCACATCACATGATTGATGAAGAAAAATTCCCATTCTTCTCATTCAGGGCCTTGAAGACATGAATAGACACATGTAAGTCTTACTATTTTTGGACTTCCCATAAAGATACTGTTTGAATGAGTATCAAATGCATATCAGCATGAAACAGTGAAACAAGTTTCTAATGGTCTGTATTCTTTTTTAAAAAAAATATTTTATTTATTTATTCATGAGAGACACACACAGAGAGAGAGAGAGAGAGAGAGGCAGAGACATAGGCAGAGGAAGAAGCAGGCTCCATGCAGGGAGCCCGATGTGGGACTCGATCCCAGATCTCCAGGATCACTCCCTGAGCCGGAAGGCAGATGCTTAACCACTGAGCCACCCAGGCGTCCCGGTCTATATCTATTCTTAAAAGACATCAAAATCCAAATTTTACTTTCTGTAACATAAAACAGTACTTTGTTTGGTTTTTGAAAAACACATATGGAAACATCATAGGGAATGCCAATATGTAAAACAACAAGGCCTAACAGACATATGAAAAGATACTCAACATCATTGATCATCAGGGAATTAGAAATCAAAACTATAATGAGATATCACCTCATAAATGTCAGAATAGCTAAAATCAACAATGCAAGAAACAACAGGTAGTTGGTGAGGATGTGGAAAAAGGAGAACCCTCTTATACTGTTGGTGGGAATGCAAACTGGTGCAGCCACTGTGTGAAAAAAAAACATGGAGCTTCCTCAAAAAGTTAAAAATAGAATTTCCCTCCAATCCAGCAATTGTACTACTATGATTTACCCAAAGGATACAAAAATATTGATTCAAAGGGACTTGTGCATCTGATATTTATAGTATCATTATCAGCAATACCAAATTATGAAAAGAGCCCAAATGTCCATTGACTTATGAATGGATAAAGAAGATGTGGGGTGCGTGTGTATTAAGTATAATAAAAAATAAAATCAAAGTGTCAAAAAGTGGGGATACATAGCAGCATTATCTATAATAGCCAAACCATGGAAACATCCCAAGTGTGTGTGTGTGTGTGTGTGTGTGTGTGTACAGTAGAATATTACCCAGCCATAAAAAAGAATGAAATCTTGCCATTTGCAATGACACAGATGGAGCTAGAGAGTATTCTACTAAGTCAAAGAAAAATATCAATGAAGTCACTCATATGTTGAATGTAAGAAACAAAATCAATGAGCAAAGGGGGGAAAAAAAGAGAGAGAAAGGCAAATCAACAAATAGATTATTAACTGTAGAGAATGAACTGACAGTTACCAGAGTGGGGATAGGAGGATAAGATGGGTTAAATAGGTGATGCAAATCAAGCAGTGCATTTGTTGTGATGAGCACAGGGTGATGTATGGAAATGTTAAAATACAACATTGTACATCTGAAACTAATACCACATCATACGTTTACTAACTATAAATTAAAAGATAAACTACCAAAACTGAAGCAGAAAGCAATAGAAAACCTGAACAGACCCATAACAGACAAAAAACTCCAAATAAATAAAAGTCCAGGGCCAGATGGCTTCTCAGGGGAATTGTACCAAACATTTCAAGTAGAATTAATATTCTTCTGAATCAGTTTCAGAAAATAGAAATGGAAGGAAAACTTTCAAACTCACATTGAGGCCAGCATTACCTTGATTCCACCAATAAAGAAAATTACAGACCAATATCCCTGATGAACATGGGTGTAAAAGTTCTCACCAAGATACTAGCCAATAGGATCCAACAGTACATTAAAACGATTATCCACGGCAACCAAGTGGGATTTATTCCTGGGCTGCAAGGGTGGTTCAGCTTCCACAAATCAATCAATGTGATATATCACATAAATAAGACAAAGGATAAGAACTATATGATTCTCTCAATTGATGCAGAAAAAGCATTTGACAAAGTGCAGCATCCTTTCTTTTTCTTTATTAAATACTTTATTTATTTATTCATGAAAGACAGAGAGAGAGGCAGAGACACAGGCAGAGGGAGAAAGCAGGCTCCTCACAGGGAGCCCGATGCAGGACTCAATCCCAGAACTCTGAGATCATACCCTGAGCCAAACACAGACACTCAATCACTGAGCCACCCAGGTCTCCCCATACAGCATCCTTTCTTGATTAAAACTCTCCACAGTGTAGGGATAGAAGGAACACACGTCAATATCATAAAAGCCATCTATGAAAAGCCCACAGTAAATATCATTCTTAACTGGAAAAAAAATGAGAGCTTCTCCCCCAAGGTCAGACGCACTGCAGGAATGTCCACTCGCACTACTGTTATTCAACGTAGTACTAGAAGTCCTAATCTCAGCAATCAGACCACAAAAAGAAATAAAAGGCATCCAAACTGGCAAAGGAGAAGTCAAACTCTCACTCTTCACAGATGACATGATACTGTATGTGGAAAACCCAAAACCTCCACCCCAATATTGCTAAAACTCTTGCAGGAATTCAGCAAAGTAGCAGGATATAAAAATCAATGTACAGAAATCAGTGCATTTCTATACACTAACAATGAGACAGAAGAAAGAGAAAGTAAGGAACCAATCACACTTACAAATGCAGCAAAAATATAAGATACCTACTAATAAACCTAACCAAAGAGGTAAAGGATATGTACTCTGAAAATTATAGAACACTTAGGAAAGAAATTGAGGAAGACAAAAAGAAATGGAAAAACACAACACTCATGGATTGGAAGAATAAATACTGTTAAAATGTCTATGCTACCCAGAGCAATCTATATATTCAATGCAATCTCTATAAAAATACCATCAAAGCTTTTCACAGAGCTGGAACAAATAATCCTTAAATCTGTATGAAACCACAAAAGACCCCAAAAAGCTAAAGGAATGTTGAAAAAGAAAACCGAAGCTGGAGGCATCACAATTCTGAATTCAAGCTATATTACAAAGTTGTAATCATCAAGACAGTACGGAACTGGCATGAAAACAGACACACACAGATCAATGGAACACAATAGAGAACCCAGAAATGGATGCTTAACTCTATGGTGAACTAATCTTTGTCAAAACAAGAAAAAATATCCAATGGAAAAAAGTCTCTTCAACAAATAGTTCTGGGAAAATCAGATAGCCACACGTAGAAGAATGAAACTGGACCATTTTATTACACCATACAAAAATATAAACTCAAAATGGATGAAAGACTTAAATGTGAGACCAAAATCCTAGAGGAGAACACAGGCAGCAACCTCTTTGACCTGAGACACACCAACGTCCTGCTACACACATCTCCAAAGGCAAGGAAAACAAAAGCAAAACTGAACTATTGGAACTTCATGAAGAGAAAAAGCTGTTATACGGCAAAAGGAAACAGCTGACAAAACCAAAAGACAACATACAGAATGGGAATAGATATTTGCAAATGTCTTATCAGATAAAGGGCTAGTATCCAAGATCTATAAAGAACCTACCAAGGGATGCCTGGGTAGCTCTGTGGTTAAGTGTCCACCTTCAGCTTGGGGCTTGATCCTGGGGTCCCGGGATAGAGTCCAACATTGGGCTCCCCGTGGAAAGTCTGCTTTTCCCTCTGCCTCTGTGTGTCTCTCATGAATAAATAAATAAAATTATATAAAAAAGGAACCTATCACACCACCCAAAGAACAAATAATCCAATCAAAAAAAGGGCGGAAAACATGAACAGACATTTCTCCAGAGAAGACATATAAATGGCCGACACATGAAAAAATGCTCAACATAACTTACCATCAGGGAAATACAAATCAAAACCCAATGAGATACCATCTCAAAGAAGTCAGAATGGTTAAAATCAACAAGGAAGAAACAACAAATGTTGGCGAGAATACAGAGAAAGGGGAACCCTCTTACACTGTTGGTGGGAATGCAAGCTGGTACAGCCACTCTGGAAAACAGTATGGAGGTTCCTCAAAAAGTTAAAAATAAAGCTATCCCATGACCCAGCTATTGCTCTACTAGGTATTTACCCAAAGGATACAAACGTTGTGATCCGAAGGGGCACCTGCACCCCGATATTTAAAGCAGCAGTGCCCAAAATAGCCAAACTATGGAAAGAGCCCAGATGTCCATCAATAGATGAACTGATAAAGAAGATGTGGCATACACACACATACACACACATAATGGAATATTAGTCATCAAAAAGGATGAAATTTTGCCACTTGCAATGATGCGTATGGAACTGGAGGGATTTATGCTGAGTGAAAAAAGTCAATCAGAGAAAGACAATTATCATATGGTTTCACTCATATGTGGAGTTTATGAAACAAAACAGAGGATCTTAGGGGAAGGGAGGGAAAAATAAAATAAGAAGAAATCAGAGAGGGAGACAAACCATAAGAGACTCCAAACTATAAGAAACAAACTGAGGGTTGTTGCAGGGGAAGGAGGTGAAGAGATGGGGTAACCGGATGATAGGCAATAAGGAGGGCATTGATGTAATGAGCACTGGGTATTATAAGCAACTAATGAATTATTGAACTCAACATCTGAAACTAATGATACACAATATTTTAACTAATTGAATTTAAATAAGTTAAAAAGATAAAATCTCAAAAATATAAAATAACAAGGCCTTCTATTATATGGCAGAAAAACTACTAAATGTTAATACTAAGAGAGCCAATAGACATGCCTTGGACTATGCCTCTTAACTCTCTACTCCCAGAGCAGTTTTGGCATTTGGGATCACCAATTTATATATTCTTAGATAGCTACATTTGATCTAGATGCGGAGGCTCAAATCTGGATACAAACAACTTCTAATTATAGTAAAACCACGTAATATATATTGTGATATATATTGTGATATGATATATTAAGTGATATATTAAGTTTCAAATCTGGATACAAACAACTTCTAATTATAGTAAAACCACTTAATATATATTGTGATATATATTGTGATATATTAAGTGTTATATTAAGTTTCACATTTTATAATAGAAGTAAAAATGCATGCTACATACACAAAAATGCTATTTGATTATCATTTAGAAAGAAGAGGTAAATTTCTATTATTATTTATTTATAGAATCAGTTGATATGTGCTCGCTTCGGCAGCACATATACTAGAATCAGTTGATATAATGGTGCCTTTGATTCCAAGTACCGGATATCTATTTCTTCTCTCATTGTCAAGAATCCCACTGGTCTCTTTCAATTTCAAAGGAATTCTAAAAATAATATCCCAAAACTCCTCAACAAGATTATATCTAAATCCTATGATAGTCATCTTAATTATCCTGCTGATAGCTCTATTCCCATCCTGATCCATTTCTCAAATTAGAAGATGGTGGAATTACCTTGAGATCAGCTTCAATATAACCAGTATATTTAGTCTGCCTAATTTGGGAGTTCCAAAGAATGCTCACTATAGTTCTTTATTAACGCCTCAGAGGAAAAACTGTAAACGGCTCTTCCATTTATGACGAGGCATTTTCTCACTCATATTTATTAGTATGTGTTATATATCATAAAGAGTTATAATGAAGGTAGTTTATAAAGCACTATAAAGAGATGAGAGTTGTCGATAACATGTAGTTCAAAATAATATTTGATATGATTATTTTTAGGTAAAAATAACTATCAAGTATCATATATTATTTTTATGGTATTATTATAGGTGCTGCAAAGGGAAATCATATGCAAGATGTAATCCCCTGAGACTAAAGAGCTTACAATCAAGTTGAAAAGGAAATAACATACCTCAGTAGACAAATTAATATGGTAGTTAATATCAATTTCCAAAAAGTATATTTCATACAACATTCAGAAATAAAAGTAATACCTTCCACTTGGTAGCATAACACCACTTGGTTTCATTTACAAGAGCAGTTTAGTGGTTTGCTAAAGATGAGTTATCTTAAAATTTTATTTTCTATCATAGTTGTAAATAGAGTTAGGAAAAACAGCAGCAGTAACAGTTAAGAGGTATTAAAAGGCTACATTAAATCATTATTATAACTGAAGATTGTGTATAACACTGGTTTTCAATTGTGAGTATCCTGAATGCCTGTCTATTTACTTCAACTTTCTACTGGGTATGTACACTAGGTGACCTCTAAGGTCACAGCAATTACCAAAAGCAATCTGGCCTAAAAGATTATTTAAAAAACCCTTTCAGATCAAGCTATGAATAGGATTTTAAAAATCTAATTATACAGCAGATTAGTATGAGGAAAAGATTTATTTATTTATTTATTTTTAAATTTTTTTCTTTTTAAATTTATTTATTCATGATAGTCACACGGAGAGAGAGAGAGGCAGAGACACAGGCAGAGGGAGAAGCAGGCTCCAAGTACCGGGAGCCTGATGTGGGATTCGATCCCGGGTCTCCAGGGTTGCGCCCTGGGCCAAAGGCAGGCGCCAAACCGCTGCGCCACCCAGGGATCCCTGAAGAAAAGATTTAATAAACATTTACTGGGCAGCCCAGGTGGCTTAGGCGGTTTAGCGCCACCTCCAGCTGAGGGCTTGATCCTGGAGACCCGGAATCGAGTCCCACTCAGGCTCCCTGCATGGAGCCTGCTCCTCACCCTGCCTCTCTCTCTCTCTCTCTCTCTCTCATAAATAAAATATTTTTTTAAAAAAAACATTTACTAAATATTGAATGTTTTAGAATGCTTCACTTTTTTTTATATCTAACATAATCATTATGGTTTACCCATCACACACACTTGCTTATTCAAAACTCACAACTGCACAACACTCTTGTAATAGAATATATATGATTACTACCAAGCTTTTTACATATGACCTAGAATCAGAAAATTTAAGTGACTTGTCACAGTTAAACAGCCAAGACTTAATTATAAGATTCCATCTTCGAAATAAAAGCTACAAAACACTCTTGAGGTCTTTCAACTATTTTTTTCCTTGTCCACTGTTTCAGAATAAATCAGAGTAATCGTGGAGTCATAAGAAGGAAGTCATGTAAACAAGAGTAACTTTGAAGGCAAGGACTCTTCTACTACAGTTGGAAAAAGCAGGAAAAAAATGTAGGATATTCTTTATTCTAGTAAATCTATGATTACCTCTCAGAATCTATTTGCAATGCAAATGAAAAGGGTACAGAGAATGCTCTCAGCATTACTCTTTACATTTAAACGTGTTTCACTTTTAAACATGTTTCACTTCACTGCTAACACACCAGGTTCACTGTGCATAATAATGAGTGTCACGGGCAATGGATTTTGTACATTCTATAACTACAAGAAGTCAAATCCTTTTAAAGCCTATGAAAAATTAATGCTTACCAAAAGAAGCATAGTAATTCTGTTATTCATTCCTGGATTAGGTTCATTTGTTCTCCTTTGTTATTTCAATCCGGTAAACACTTTCTTCATGCTTTTGCACTTATCTACTATATTATGAGTTTATTTTATCTTCTTAATTTAAAATTGAACAGTGTGACATTCCCTTTAGTTCTAATACGATGTTGCACAGGGTTTTTCAGTTATCAGTGCTTATTTTCTAATCAAGTAACACTGTTACTGGACACTGTTACATAACATTTGATCAAGGGACCCAAGGGTGGCTCAGGGGTTGAGTATCTACCTTCAGCTCAGGGCATGGTCCCGGGTCCTGGGATCGAGTCCCACACTTGGGTCTTTGCGGGGAGCCTGCTTCTCCCTCTGCCTGTGTCTCTGCCTCTCTCTGTGTCTCTCATGAATAAATAAATAAAATATTTTAAAAAATTGATCAAGCCAATGTGAAACCAACATATATCTTCTAGGTAGGTATATAGAAAGTAGATTGTAGGCATTCAGTAAGCAAATTTTAAAAATTGTGAATCCAATATTATGTCCTTCACACACTTCTCGTGTCAAAGTTGAGAGTCTTGGGGCACCCTACACTATACTTCCCCACGATTCTGATCTGGATTTATATCCACGTCCATTCAATGGGCACTCTTTCATACTCTGCTCATAGCTGTTTAATACAACATATTTTTAAAAGTCAATATGAAATTTTTATTCAAGGTGCCAAAAGAATGTTTATGTTCTTAAAGCCAAAATAGATATTGTGGCACCTAAGGCATAGAAATACTCTGAACTATAAGGAGGAAAGTCTTGAGGAAATATTTATCTCAAGATTATTTATGCAAAGTATTGGAAAGAATATAGTGTATAATATCACCCAAATGTCAAGTACGTTATGAAACATCTAAAATGATGTGAGTCAGAAGTATTTAATCACACAGGAACCTAGGTTAGTGGTGGAGTATACATCTTTTTGGACTTTCTGGTTTCTCCTACAAACTGCTTCTGCAAAATATTTCCCACAAACTACTAATTGAGTGATCTTGAGCAAATTATTCTTTGTCTCTTCTTTTCTCAGCCATTAAACGGGGAGTGTAACTGCCTTTCGGATTTTTGTGAATATAATGAATTAATGCACATTAAGGTCTTTGAACAGTGCTTAGGAAGTAACTAATACTTAAAAAAGATCAGCTACTATGAGTATTTTATTATAACTCTAAAGCAATATACTCATGATTTGAAACAATAAAAAGATTAATTACTAAATGTTAACTATACATTGAGATTATCAATGATGGTTTTATTTAAAATTTGTAAATCTCATACTTTTTATTTTTTAAAAATATTTTGATAAACAAACCAGTATTTTACAATAAAAATTATAAATGCGAAAATACACTTAACAATTACTTTAAGTGACAAAAGCCAACCCTACTATGGCCTGTCAATTGACCACTGATTCCTAAATCCTTTTGGATCTAAAAACTTTGAAAGCAGAGTTTTGGTAGCAGTTCTTATAGGACTGTTTTCAGCCAAGCACTGGATCATATAGTGCTTTAAAGAAACAACAAAAACACTATTTCAAACTAAGGGAGAGAATACTCTACTCATCATAGTTTCTCAGGAACCCAGGTTGATGGAGCAACCACCATCTCAAAGCTCTATTAACGTGTAAGAATAAGGAAAGCCGTAGAGAACCTTGCATTGGCAATTAAATGCTTTAGCCTGGAAATGCCTTGCTTCTTCTAACAACTCATTGGTCAGAACTAGTCACATGATGAGACTAAACAAGGAGAGAGAGCCTTGGTGTGGCAAAATGATTTTCCCTTCTTTCACAAATCTTTCACAATCTTTTCATGTTAAAGATTAGAAAGTTAAGGAATGTGCCTAGAAGTCTAAGATTTAAATGCCAGTTGGCTAGAGATTTAATCATATCATAAGAATAATAGCTATACCTTTCAAACTGATGTTCTCAATAAAACTAAAACAAGAAATAAAGGATGTCAAATGCCTGAAAAGAAGGTAGTGAACTTCAGATTTAATTAAGAGGGCAAAGGGAAAGTTCTCAATATGCTACCAGGCACTACACTTCTGAGTTTAACTGCAAATGTCAGAAGTCAAGCAGAGAAAACACTGAAAGAAAAAAAATCAGTAACACAAAAAGCAGATGACGTAGTAAGTATAGTATGAGGTAAGAGTAGCACAAATCTACCAAAAAGTGAATATTTCTGTCTGAGAGCTATTTAAAAGGTCCAGGGACAATGCCCTCTTTCTCCCAATGCCAAAAATTTCATTTCTATATTAGTAGACTGAGAATTAGTTATTCAGTATTCTTGGACATGGTCCCAACCTTCTGTAATTATCTGGTCAGTATTGGAAAATACAATTAACTAGTACCCTTACTTTCTAATTTGGAAAATTACTTTTCTGGATTGAATAACATAAGAATCCTTTGAATTTAAAAATTCTAAACTAAAGACTTAGATTAAAATGAGTTTTCTATTCTCGTTCTACCTACCTAATAAGTCATAGCTGATCATTCATTTCTACCCCATCTTCAACCAGTTTCCTATAATCCATTGTGTCATGGTTTTTCTCCTATATTATCTAAGGGCTCCTTCTCAATCTTCTGTTTATCCCCAAACTCTAAAAGTTGTAGTACCCAAAGTTTATCTCTTTGAATTTCTTTCTGTCTACATTCTAATGCCTATCAAATCTTTGGTGAACTCAAATGTTTTTAAATATTCTGATAAGCTCCTAGATTGATACCTTGAGCCCATAGTTCTCTGTTCATCTAGCTTATGTAACTAACTTAGCTACTGGCATCTTACATTGAATGTCTAATAGGATTATCAAATCAATTATAAAAACTTAGCTTCTAATCACCTCCCCCAACACCTACCATAAATACACACACACACACACACACACACACTTTGTAAATCTAATTCTTCTCCATCTCTACTAAAGACAATTTTCCAAGTTGCTCAGATTGGAAAACTCAGGGACAGAATGAAGTACTTACAATTTTGGTAAGCCAAAAATCTTCGCTTTCCAGCCAGACTACTCAAAAGGTTAAACAAACAAACAAAAACCTTTTATAATCTCTAATCAAGAGCAGACCAAAACTCCAAGAAAACGTCCTGTTAATAGGGAGAAAACCAAATTCTAATTTTGCACCAGTAAACTTTAAATATTAAAACTAATTTTTTTTATAATTTTTATTTATTTATGATAGTCACAGAGAGAGAGAGAGAGAGAGAGAGAGAGGCAGAGACATAGGCAGAGGGAGAAGCAGGCTCCATGCACCGGGAGCCCGACGTGGGATTCGATCCCGGGTCTCCAGGATCGCGCCCTGGGCCAAAGGCAGGCGCCAAACCGCTGCGCCACCCAGGGATCCCCTAAAACTAATTTTTTTAAAGAAATAATAAATCCATGCTAATCTTAGCTAGCTTGACCAAACATAAAATTCACTTTCAAAGATTGCTTTTCCCTTAACTTTCTACAACTTCTTTATGTGTATTCAGATTTTCTCTTCTTTTTTTCTTTTTCTCATTCTGGAACAACAGGTCTTTCCTTACCTACTTTTCATTCACAGTTGTTTCCTCTCATCTTTATTAATTAAACCTCCTCTAATTTATATATATTGATATATTAACATACATCAATTAGAATCCTTTATTCCTAGTGAAAACAAAGAAGCAAGCAATTGTGGACAGTTAAATTCTCATTCTGTGGATTGGCAAATTTATAAATATATTTTATAATTTCTACAAATATATTCTTCCTCAATAAATTTTTTACTGTGGTGCAAGATATGTGTATTAATACACCCATATATCTTTATTTCCTCTGTAAATACAAGCCAAAAGTAGATAAAACTATGTTCAGTAATTAACATTTCAATATTGCATCTTATTTAGAAATTATGTAGATACTCAATGAAAATCATTGAATTTATATCAGTATAGCCTTAAGGTTTTAAGTTACTAAAGATATAGAAACTATTTTTAAGTAGACATACAATAAAACATAATTATTGTTGAAAGTTTTTATAAACTTTTACTTTCATCTATTCACCTATTCTTAACAATTATGTTTATTTTACTATGAAAATTTCATGAGGCAGTAAACATCTTAACCATAATCTAGAATTCTCTTTCTTGCTGACAAATTCTGTAACAGACATAACATAAGCTTATTTGACTTAGAGTAAACCTACATAAAATTAAAGTATTATATTTAATGCTGGTAACTCTAAAGACAGTAATTAAACCAATACCTAATTAAATCAATAAACAAACTAGATTTTATTCACCAAATGTTATCTAAGATTATGTGACCTTGAAAAACATTTGGGTTAGTTCCTTTTTTTTCTTTTTTTTTTAAGTTTATTTATTTATTCACGAGAGACACAGAGAGAGGGAGGCAATGATATTGAGGGAGAAGTGGGCTCCATGCAGGAAGCCTGATGTGGGACTCCATCCTGGGACTCCAGGATCACGCTCTGAGCTAAAGGCAGACGCTCAACTGCTGAGCCACACAGGCATCCCTGGGTTAGTTTCTATATTTTCTTAGTGTATACTTGATTTATAAAAATGCCTTTCTTTATAATAATTAGATAGAGCTCTTTAAAATTAATTTTGGCAATACCATCCAGACAGGGAAAAAACAGATCTATAGCACACATGATCATACAAGGACCTAAAGACAGACATAGAAATCTTACAGCTATTAAAATTTCAGCCATCAGCTACGCTAATGCAAAACTCATAACAGAACATTAGGATACAAGTTAAGCCCCAAACTGGAACCACAGACTAACCAAGGACTAAGGACTGGTACAGTTTGGTGACATAGGGTTTAGCATAAAAACTCCATTTTGCTGGGGGTGCCTGGGTGGCTCAGCAGTTTAGCACCTGCCTTCAGCCCGGTGTGAGATCCTGGAGTCCTGGGATTGAGTCCCGGGATCCAGTCCCACATCAGGCTCCCGGCAAGGAGCCTGCTTCTCCCTCTACCTGTGTTGTGTCTCTGCCTCTGCCTCCCAACCCCCCCCCCCCCCCGCTCTGTGTGTCTCATGAATGAATAAATAAAATCTTAAAAAAAAAAAAAAACAAAACACCTCCATTTTGGACTTGTCTTGTTTTTCACACTTATTACTATCTTCTTTGTTCACTCTGACCTCTTAACTGTTTTATGCTTGAGGCCATTTGCACTTCTGTTTCCTGTACCCAAAATGTTCTTTCCTCATATATTTATATGACTTAGTTCCTTTTCAACTTCAGATCTTTAATAAAGTATCACTTTCTCAATGAAATCTTTTCTGGTTATTCTATTTAATTTTGTAAGACCAATACTTCCTTCTATGAATTCCCCAATCCCCTTCCAAAATCCCCCTTATAATTTGCTCTGTAACATATCACCATTTCCCATACCATTATCTATTTACCAGGTTTTTGCCTGATTTTCCTATTAAATGAAAGCTCCTATGAGCAATGTTTTTTGCTTGTTTTGTGCACTGTCTAGATAACTGTTGGTATATAGTACTCTTTTGTGATGACTGACTGAAATATTTCTACTCAAAAGAAATATTTTGAACTGTGATGGGTGTGCAACTTAAATCTTATTTATGATTTTATATTTGATTTTAAGGTGTCTATAAATATTTTAGCTGCTGCCCTGGTATTTTAATTTACAAAGAATAGCTAACTCTTATGAATGTAAAGGTTTTAATGTTAAATCAGCTTGCTATTAGTTTAGAAATGCCTAAAAGTCCTCTGGTTTGGTACTCTTAAAACCAACAGAGGAAAAAAAAATCACATAGCTAAAATACATAATCGTTACATCTTCTTGTATCACTGGAAAACTTTTTTTCTGAAGTGTAGGACATTGAGTAAATGTTGATCAAATATTATGTTGTTTTACATGAATGTTAAATTCAAATCCAAAAGCACCTCACTTTATTATAAGTTAGGTTCAAAAATGAATATGTATGGCACATATGGTCAAAATTCCCTTCATAATTTTATAAATTACCCTTACTATATTTAAGAAAATCTAAGCTGTTGAGTGCTATTTTATATAAATATGTAAGCTAACTTGTAGTATTTAGCAGAATTCATGTGCAAATTCTAAGAATTTAAAAATATATATAAGCAAGTGATAGGATATAGTTGAATAGACTTAAAGGAACATATGTTGAAATCTACTGTTCAGATATAAGATATTCAGAATCTAGAACATTTGGATTATTTCCTAGATATTTTAGAAATGGTTCAGATCTCAATATGATTCAACGGATTTATATAAAACTTAGTAAAGTTAAAATGGTAAAATGTAAATTTCTACTAAATCAAAGTATCTTCAATTGATAGAAAAAGTTTAGGAATCCATTTTATAGGAATAATTTAAAAATCTTTCCGTAAGACTATATACTGTTTGATTTTTTTTAACACCAAATTCTTACAGTTGACCATCAAAATTGATTTTGTTGTGGCCGGTCACATTAATGTTTACTTATATGCAGTGTTCTCATAGATCTCTCTTTGTAATTGACAGGACTTTCCACAGGGACAAAAAGTAAATGTCATATTCAATATTAAAGTTGTTTAATGTAACTAAAGTTTCATTGAGGCTAGTTTAGTAGATAGTTGTTTGATATGCTTAAAGAGTTACTTAAATAAGTCTATATATTTTAAGGTATTTGCTCTGGCTAAAATTAATTTAAAAAGCTATATTTTAAAAGGTTGTAAAATTAGACATTGAAAACAGAGGTTATGATTTCACTATGTAATGCTGTTAAACTTTTAAAAGCATAATTACCATGTTAGTAGCCAAGTTCCTTTATAACATATTAATCTGAAAAACCACATAAATTGTACACTTGCCACTTGGCACCTTAGAGTATCTCTCCCAATCCAAACACCATTACCCAAATAGTGTTTCACAGAGATTTAAAAACTCATAAAGATTTTCAAACTCAGTTGGTGGTCCCGGCATCTTTCAACGGTCCCGTTTCCTATACATTAAAATTATAGCTAAGGTAATTCACACAGAAAAAGTAAGACATAAATACATGTTAAGACCTCACAATATGTCACATGCTCTGCTAAGAGCGCTATATACATTATCAGTTTTAATCTTTACAAAAATCTTTAGAGATAGTAAGTTTATTCTAGTTATATAGATGACTCAATTAGAGACAACTCAGCTAAACACAGACTGATAGGAAAGAACCTCAGTTTCTGGTTAGGTTACTACTTTCAGTGTTTCTGTCATTAGGAATAAGAAAGGCAAAAAGTCAGTACCAGGCACTGGACAATATGGTTTATATACTTTTTTATTTATTTATGTTAATCACTTCAAAAGATAAGTGCCATTATTCTCATTTTATAGAGAATGAAACTGAAGATCATGTGATTTTGTAAACTTCCCAGGTTTACACAATTAGAAGAGCTCCTTTTAGGTCTCTCAAACTAAAATCGCAATTAGTGGGTTTACCTCCCTTTAAAGCTATAGAGTTTACAGGCTAATTCAGAACATTCCAACCACATGGACCTGAAAACTATAGGAGAAAAACAGTCCAGTACTTCTTACTGCTGTGTGACCAGAGGAATGCCACTTTCTTCGTATTAAATAGTAGTAAGAATTCATCACTCAAAAGATTCCTATAGGGTTTAATTAAGTAGTTCATTTAATGCACTTAGCACACTATCACTGAGGACCCCCCACCTTACATCCTCCACCAGCCCAAGAATAACAGTCTCTTTTCTCATCATGGTAAAACATCAAGTCAAAGTTATTGTCTTAAGCTTTGCCACAGATTTCTCCCTAAATGGACTGGGTTTAGAGTTAGATAATTGATTAGAAGGCATAAATGCTGTGGGGCCACAACAAAGAAAATAATAAAACCTCAAAACACCAAGAATGTAAGTCATCTCATAAAGATAAAGGTACCAACTATTTGGCTTTAGAATTTCACTAGAAACTTTACCAGAGAATGTATCTCTAGTAATAGGCTCAACAGTATTTTATAATTAGAATATCTATTTTGTATTTAGTAACATGATTTTGTATGCATAATTGAAAAGTGAACTTAGTATCTTAATTCGTATGACAATTCTCTTTTGTAAATTGACTATACAAAGCAAATGCCACAATTCCAGACAGTAAGGAGATGAGTTCCTGAAATGAGAAAACTTACTGTTTTTTGTTGTTGTTGTTCATAGTCCTCCGGGTTTCAAAAAGACTTAACATTTAAGCTGTGTCACAAACTATGTAAAAAAACGAGCAAAATGACATAAATTATAAGTCCTTATAAAAATAATAGCTTAAAATATTTCAAATAACTGTATATATTTGATACTACACTTTTGCTGAGGGATTAATTAAAATTTTACTGAGAGCTAACTCCACTGTTTTGCAACAGTTGTCACAGACTATTTATCACTAAGCTATTTTGGCTTAGTTGTTTTTTATTCTCAAAGCAAATAACAAAACAAACACTTACCTGCTTTTTTATTTGATCAGTTATCCATTTTGGTTTTTCTACAATTCAAACTGCATTTTTATGGCAATGGAAATGTTAATGAGAATTCAATAAATATTTATTGAATTTCCACTAGAGCAAGACATTTTGCCAGGTCCTAAGGGGATTAGAAAGATAAATAAGATTTGCTTTGTGACTTCTAAGATTTTACCATATCATTTATCTGAAATGCAGTTTACATGATGAGGTGGAATGGAAACAGGTTGAAAGAAAGCCAGGGCCAGATCATGACAATTCTTCCATACAGTGATTAAGGTTTGGATTTATCTATATCATGAGGAAACAGCATTAGACCAGGTTTAAATCTGCATACTTTTAAAGTGATTAGCAGTAAGCTACTGATAAAGTTACTGTAAGATACTCTCAGATAATATGTTACTTTAAGCCTTAGCTCAAAATGGGGGTGATACTTAATTTTCAGTTATTTGCAGCCATTCATCTCCCACTTTCTGTTGTTAATTCCCGTATTTCTAAAATGTAAGGCCTTCATTTATTCATTGCATTAACTCCTACTCTTCTTTTAGATGTTAACTAACACTCTACATATTTGGAAAATTTATCCATAACACTACATCTCCAATGGATGAGTTTCCCTTTTAAAAGTTTACAGCACTCTGTTTCTTCACTTGAAATTATGTTTCTGTAATTTATCTTGTAACAGAATCTGTAATCAGAATCTAATCAGGCTCCACTTTGGGTTCCACACTGGGCATGGAGCTTACTTAGAAAAAGAAAAAAAAAAAAAAAAAAAGCCCCAACACCCAATTAATAGGGTTATTGATCATAAGGTGACAAGTGACAAGTTAACAACTGTCTATCCTAATTATGTTTGTCATACATATTATTCAGTCAATTCAAGATACGCTTATTGCATTCCTATTTTGTGCCCAATTCAGAGAGAAAAAAAATTAAAATGATATAATCCTCAAGGTTTTCTTGGCAAAAAGTACATACATATATAATAAATGAGAACTATAAAAGAATACATAATCAAATATCATATCTGCCTTATGTTCCTGGCATATTGCCAGGACTCAACAAATAACTGTTTAATTGACTGATGAATTCAAATGACTAATGTCAACATAAACTCAGACAGAAAAATAGAAAAGATCAATGTGGACTACAATACTTGGGAAGTGTTCACAAGAAAGATGACTTATAAGTGAGATCTAGAGAAGGCAGTAAGATTTAGCTCAGTAGCTTATCATTCATTTTCAATGCTTTAAGTAGTAATTGCACATAGTGGATATGCAAAAAATATTTTAAAAATGAAGAACAAAAGAGTTACCAGCATTTGAAACCCTACTAGAAATATATTTTAATATATTTAAAAATCTATGTTGAAGAATCAAGTTAATGAGAAACATTTCTAATGAAAAGAAAAATTATGATCAGATATAAGATTTCAGATATAAATTACATGACTGATCACTATTAAGTTAGATTAATTCTGTGAAAACTCTTCAGAAAGAATACTAACAAAATGATTGTATATCAGGAGAAATATAAACATTAGGAAGCCCATGGTACAATGAAACCTATCAAGGAGATAATGTTTTACGTAAAAATGCAAATTGCTGAAGCAACTTTTGTGAATAAATAATAATAATATAAAATAACAATATGGAATAATATTTTGTTTATAAAAAGTAATTGCCTCGAGAATTCAAAACCTATAATCATGGACTCCACATTGTAATTTTCAAATGCCACATTTTAAATAAGTAAATCTCTTGGTCTCTGGCATATGGGATTTCTTTCCTTAGATTTAGAATATAGCTTTTAGATTGTCTCTATACAGGAGTAAAAATGTGAATAAAATTTAAAAGATTGAACAAATCATGAAAAATATTTTTTCTCTTTTTCTCCTATGAATTGTTAGAGAACATCTTGTTCCATTTGGATAAATTTGAAAAGATAAAATGCCAAAAGAAACTAAACTAGTAGTAGAGTGAATCCTGAATCCACATTTTTTATTTAAAAGCAACAAGGAAATATAATTATCTATCACATCTTGGATATATGAACTAACAGTTGGGAAGCATCTAAAATGTTCTGAAGAGAAAGTAAGTTGAAGAAGTGAAAAAACCACTTTCTATTATAAAGTCTCCCATGTTTAACATTCAAGTAAGTTCCCTCTGTTTTTAAATGCACCAGATTGGATATTGGTCAGGGGAAGGGAGGTGGGGGAAGCACTGACCATTTTTTCTATACCAGCTTTCCCTGTCAGTATTAAGTATCCTTTAAAAACACTATTTACGAAAGTCTATGATCTTAATTTCTTAAAACCAAGAAATCTAGTTTGCCAGATTAAAGGTGAATCATTTCTCTATACATTTATTATCTCGTCTAAAATATTAAGGTGTGTGAGTAAATTTTAACCAGAGCAACTACTCCACAAATAGTCAATCTTCACTGTACACTATAAAATAGAACAAATTATCTGTAGTATTCATTTTATTCATATGTCCTTCACTTATAAAAGTATAATCAAGGATTGAATGTTCTTAAATTTACTACAGAATATTTTACATAAAAGTTATTTTTTAAAAAAGCTTGTTTTGACAGGTGACACAAAGTTGAATATTAAAGTGATTTTAATGAGATGAGGTGACTCTTTAATTGCTTTTAAATCACTGCAAAATTATTCTGGTTGGCTAGTTTATAATCAAACTACTTTTTGTCACCTGACATCTTGCAGGCTCCACAAATTTAGCTTGCTCTCTTCTTTTACCATCACCTTCTGTGCCACTGGTTTTCTCCTCAGTTTTCTCATTTTCCTCTAACATCCTGATCGCAAAAAGTGTACAATGACCCATTCTACAGGAATTTCCAGCTAACTTGAAAGAATTAGATGTGCATAATAAACAAAGAAAGGTTGGCCAATGAAACCATTTCTTTCCTAGACTCCTTCCACACTTCTATTTTTAATGTTCTCTTGTGGAATTCTTCTAGACTTTTTCTTATAAATCATCTATAACCAGTCCTGGCAAGATTAGATACCAGATCAGCTTACTTATACTTTTGGCTGCTATTTTTCCATTTGCTTTTCTGTCACTTCATGAGCCAGTTTGAAATATTTTTTTTTTCTACAGGTAAGAAAGAGCTCTAAAATGACTCTCTAGGCCCACTTCACTTTGTTTCCAATAGTTTGGTTCTTGGCCTTCTAAATGAGGAAGCACTCCTTGCTTTATCTCAGAAATCATTTCCCTGAACTTTTTGTTAATTTAATCTGGATTTGAAATCACTTCCTCCTTACCCCTGCCCCCATTTCGGAGGTGTCTCTGAAGAGCAGTATTTTCTGAAAATCTCCATTAACCTGAACCATTGCCTCTGTATTATTAATTTACTGTATGTAGCTCAATGACTGAAAATATGTGATCTGATAGATTTCAGCATCCACATGCCAAATCTATCACTTCTCTTTTCCTATAACAACTTTATTGAGATATAATTCACATACTATAAAGTTCACCCATTTAAATACATATCACAATGGTTTTTAGTGTTTCCAAAGTTGTACACTCATCACCACTTAATTTCATTATGGAAAAAAGATAATTCTTAATCTTCCTAACTCTTATGCCCTTTCTTCCCAGCCATAGGCAAACACTAATCTCTATAGATTTGTCTCTGAAGGTTTGGCTATTCTGGACGTTCATGTTGCTTTTTCCATGGAACCACACATCCCAGCAATTTCTTCACAGCAATGAATCCATAACTCAGTCCTTCTTCAAGACACAGAGCCCTCCATTGTGTGAAAGAAACCTGGTGTATTCATTCCATCAGGCCCTACTGATAGACGTTTACCTTCTTTTTTTTTTTTTTTCAAAGATTTTATTTATTTATTCATGAGACACACACAGAGAGAGGCAGAGACATAGGCAGAGGGCAAAGCAGGCCCCTTGTGGGGGGCCCAATGTGGACTCGATCCCAGGACCAAGGATCACAACCTTAACCAAAGGCAGACACTCAACCACTGAGCCACCCAGGTGCCCCCATTTACCAATATTCGTTTGCTATTACAAATAGTTCCATTGAAAAGACTTACACATCCATCATTTGGTCTTTTTACCACTATGGATCTATTCTTAGAAGTGGGCAAATACACATGCAATTTAGCTAGCTATTGCCAAATTCTACTCAGTGGGGTTTGTGCTATTTTGCATTCCCATAAGCAGTGTATAAGAGCACCTGTTTCCTCACAAGCCTTCCTAACAGAACATGCTGTAAATCCTGGATTTTTGTCAATCTGTAAAAAATAATAACAGTGTAATTTTTAGGTGAACTCATGTAACATAAAATTAACTACTGTAAAGCGTGAAATTGAGTTCATTCACATTGTACAACCACTACCTCCACCTAATTTCAAGATATATTCATCACCCCAAAGGAAAGCTCTGTGCCCACTCAGCAGGCACCCTGCATTCCCTCTCCTTAGCTATTCTATTTAGGCCATTGATCTATTTTTAGCTGATTTTTTATATGTTGTGAAATAAGTGTACAACTTAATTTTATTGCCTATGAATATCCAGTCATCCCATTATCTTTTATTGAAGAGAGTATTCTTTTCCTATTGAATGGCCTTGGCAACTTATCCAAAATCATAGGATTATCAATGTGGTTTATTTCAGGACTCCCAATTCCACTCCAATGGCTTAATGTCTCTCATTATACCCATATTACACTGTATTTATTACAGTAGCTTTGTTGCAAATTTTGAAATTAGGAATTGTGAGACTTACAACTTTGTTTTCTACTTCACGATCATTTTGGTAAATCTGGTTCCCTCAAAATCCCATATGAATTTCAGGATCTACTTTTCCACATCCATAGAATTGGCCACGGGGAATTCTGTTATGGACTGCATGAAATCTGCAGATCACTGAGTACTTTTGACTTTTCAATAATATTAAGTCTTCTAATCCATGAACACAGAATGTCTTTCCATTTAATCTAAGTATTTAATTTCTTTCAGCACTGTTTTATGCTTTTCGGTACACAAATTTTTTGCATTAAATTTATTCCCTAATTAAATTAATTCCTAGGTGTTTGATTTTTTTAAAGATCTTATTTATTAATTCATGAGAGAGAGAGAGGCAGAGACATAGTCAGAGGGAGAAGCAGGCTCCCTGTGGGGATCCTGATGTTTGACTTGATCCCAGGTCCCCGGGGATCATGACCTGAGTCAAAGGTAGAAGCTTAACCACTGAGCAACCCAGGCACCTGGTATTTGATTATTTTGGATACTATTATAAATAGATTTGCTCTCTTAATTTCCTTTTTTATTGATTGCTGGTATATAAAAACAACTTTTATATTGATCTTGCATCCTGCAACTTTGCTGAATTTATTGTTTCTCATAGTTTTGCTTTAGATTTTATTGGTTTGTAGATTCTTTGGGATTTTCTTTCTTTCTCACTTCCTTTTCCCTTTTCTTTTTCTTTTTTCTTTTTTTTTTTTTTTCTTTTTCTTTTTGTAGGCTCCATGCTAGGCTTGAACTCACAAGCCTGAGAGCAAGAACTGAGCTGAGATCAAGAGTGAGATGCTTAACCAACCGCCTTGGGATTTTCTGTATAGGATATTGTCATCTGCAATTCAAGACAGTCCAGTTGAAATCTTAGTGATATTTTCAAATTAGAGTGGAAGAAATAACTACCTCCATAGCTGTAATTCTTTGATAAATTTGTCAAGCAAGATTTTGAAGAAAATGAATACAGTTTCAGACTTTCAAATATTAAGAGCTATCTCTACATTTTTTTTAATTGAAAAATTCAGATAGGTTAAAACTAAGAAGATAAAGACTTTTAATTATTATCTAGTTAAGTAGTTCCTACAGAACTCAACAATGTCCCAGATAAATGCACACTCAAAATAAAAAGTGTACACACACACAAATACACAAACTTACAGCATCTGAAGGCAGGCAAATTCTCAAGTACGTCAATATTTAAGAGTAGTTACACATTTTTCTTGCTGTCAGCCTGAGGGCTGTCTACAGTCATTGCATTGTGTAAGGCATAAAACACTAAGTGAAAACCCACAGTCTTTCTGTCCTGAAGAGTCAGAAGCAGAGTGTAAATCTGTATCTGTTGAAAAATGAGTTTTGAATCCCCCCAAAAAAGAGGAACCCACGTTGGGAACCCGGTATGTTGTAAACAATTTTTTCCTAAATATCTGGCTGACCTCTGAACTACAAAAATGAACTGGATACACTCCTTCTGAAAATTAATTAAAAAAAAAACAATTAAGAATTAAGTTTCCGGGAATCCCTGGGTGTTAGCAGTTTAGCGTCTGCCTTCAGCCCAGGGCGTAATCCTGGAGTCCCAAGATCAAGTCCCGCTTCAGGCTCCCTGCATGGAGCCTGCTTCTCCCTCTACCTGAGTCTCTGTCTCTCTCTGTCTCTCATGAATAAATAAATAAAATCTTAAAAAAAAAAAAAGAATTAAGCTTCCACCTAAGAGATGGAGCTTTCATTTTGGATAGAGCCAAGTATTGCCTGCTAAGATAAACAAACAAATGAAAATCAACACTCTTCATAATCAAAAAGCACAACAGAATTTAGAACCTTTATAACATAGCATTCACAGTACATAGAATACAATCCAAAATTACAGAAACCAGGAAAATCTGATTCACATTTAAGGAAGAAGACAATGAAAGAAGACCTACGTTAAGATCACCTTCATGTGATAAAGAAACACATGCATGAAATTAAATATTTATTCAGGATGTAAATTCTTAGAAACACAACACAAGTGAAGATTTTCCTTCTGATAAAAAACATCTATAGAGCCATACTACTAACCTATTTACGGGTAAACATGGACAAATCTCCCCTAGGATCAGGAAAACAGGAAAGAATGTCTGCTCTTAACACTACAACATTTCTGGAGGTAATAACCACTGCAAGAAGATATTTTTAAAAGACTAAAACGCAAGAGATCAGGTGAGAAATTAAACTGTATTTTCAGATAGTAAGATTCTTCATGTAGATAGTCCTAAAGAAACTACAAAAATGACTAGAACCAATAAAACCATTTAGCAAGAATAATAGGTTAACTTACAAATCATTTTCATTTGCTAGCATCACAATATTGACTATTATATTTTTTAAATTTCACTTAGAGCAATATAAGACACACAAAAGTCTCAGAAATATATTCAATAAAAAACATAAATGGCAAAAAAACATAAAAGACCTCCACAAAAGGGATATAGATTGTCACCCATTTTCAGATCTCTGCTCGAATATCACTCCGAGTCACTTAAATATCTCTCTTAAAATGGCATCACCTCAAACTCTATTATCTAAACAGCTCCAACTTTTATATAAACAGCTCTAAGTTTTCATAACTCTATCAATATATTTTATATTTATGTACATATTTAACTTGTATTTCACAGATTATATATGTATTTTTAAATTACTTGGCTTCCCTAATAGAATACAAGCTAAGTTCCACTAAATTCCACAGAACATATATACTGTTTCTTTGTTGCTAAAGCTCTAGGACTTAAAACTGTACCATCTACATGGTTTGCTATCAATAAAGTCATTGAAAGACTGAAGTAAGGACAGTTTGTGGTGTCTCATTCTAAAGACTCCCTAGTTAAGCTACCCTTACTAGATAGGACTAAATCATTAATGTCTAATAATTCTGAAACATGAAATAGTAACTAACGCTCAGCCGTGTGAAATATCAAGTTGTCCATGCCCCATATAACCAAGTTAGTCTACTTTCACAGGATCTATTTCATGACTCTCAATAGTTTTACCCTTGTGCACACTCACACACACACGCAATTTTTCACAATCTAGCATTAGAGTTTTATGATGTGCTCAGACAATAACAAACAGCATTTTTCCCGAGGGAGATGTAATTTCTTTGTATCAACATCAGGAGTTATTTCTGGCCAGATTTACTCATTGTGTAATTTTAAATTTAAAAATATTCCCTTTGCTCTTGGTATAGTGTGATTACACGAGACTGCCAATGGTCATCATAATAACATATCCAACTCCATCTATTTTCCTGAGTAGTTTCATAATTTAGTTAGCTTTTATTGCATTTCATCACAGTCTGCATTACTGCATAAATTCCTTAAGGCATTTCACACATTAATAGTTATTTCATCCCAAATTTTAATCTTGAATATCACTTTATTTAAGTTCCTGCGAAAATGGAATCCATCTGTATATTGACATGACTTTGACAGAAAACAAGTGGTTGCCAAACATTCTGTAGAACTGCACTCCGTGCCAATTTGGTTTTGGCAAAATTAATGGAAAATAAAGCACTAATGAACTCTTTGCCTAGAATAATATTTGATATTTATATAGCTTCTCTCATCAAAAGATATCAAACATGCAATAAGTGAAAATCTTGTTAACCTAGAAAAAAAAATCCCTGCGAGAAAATAGAGGTCATGCATTTCTACTCCAATTTCATGCACTTTCCATTCCACCTTTTCAGGGACAGAGGTAGGGCTTTTAAATAACGACACATCCAAAAGTGGAAAGGAAGCTCTCCCTTATACACAGAAAAATTATTTAAACCAGATTTGCTCAAACACTGGATTCAAATTAAATTTTGATAGGGTTCTTTAGAGCATTCCACACATGAAGACAGATGTGAATGATTATGTAATTCTTTGAAATGTGTTGTAAATTGATTAAATCTAATATTGGTCAGGAAGTATTTTGTTACACATTTTGCAGTCAAGTATACTACAGTTCCTTAACTATATCTCAAATAATATATTTTCATGAGTGGCAATGTTATTAGCTCATTCATTCATTGTTTTAAACATTACATAAATAAAAACTCTAGGTCAAAAATTAATCTTGGAATTTCAATTCCTCTGCCCCTGTGGCCTCCTTAGTTGCCAAATCTGACTTCCTGTCCCTCCTACCTGAAGTCAGAATCCAGTATTCCCCCCCTACTCTTCTCGCCCCCGCAGTGTTTCCTGTATTACAGTCATTCACGATGTGTGGTCCATCGACCAGCAACATCAGTACTACTGGGTACTTACTACAAAAGCAAAAATTCAGCCCCATGCCAGACCCCCTGAATCAGAATCTCTGAGAGCTGAACCCAAATATCGGTGTTTTCTTTTTTTTAAAGATTTTATTTATTTATGAGAAACACAGAGAGAGGCAGCAGAAATCAGTATTTTTGATGGTGATACTGATGCATGTTAATCTTTGAGAGTTACTGCTTTATATAATTATCTTTATCATGCTCCTGAAAGTCTTAGGGTAGAGGCTTAAATTCTTATTTTTTCAAAATAAGTGATGTATATAGCATTCTATCTGTCCCAGTGCTTACTGCAGCTATCTTTCTTATTTCTGAAATTTGCGTAGGTATTGGTTAATTGCCTAATTTATACTTTTCAAGTGAATCTACAGCCTGACTCGGTAATCCATATTCAAAAGAAGAAAGAAATTAATTCATCTCTTAATTTGGAAAAAAATCTTAAGATATTTTGTAATATGTGACCATATAGTATCTTTATAATCTTCAATCTTCACCACTGAAAACCCGTATAAGGAAATGAATACATAGATTAATAATTAATAGATTTAATAGAGGGTAATACGGTAGGATAGTTGGGCTGGTGAGGTCAGAGAAGACTTCTCTGATGATGTAACATTAAAGTTGGGGAGAAAAAGAAAACTAGGCATGCACAAAAAAAAAAATAGGATTTTTGAGGATGCAGAAACCATAAAACTCCAGGTGGCATGAGGGGAGGGGCATGGTGTGATGAGCAACGTTTTTTTTTTTTTTTTAATTTACTTATTCATGAGAGATACAGAGACATAGGCAGAGACAGGAGAAGCAGGCTCCATGCAAGGAGCCCGATTTGGGACTCAATCCTGGGACTCTGGGATCACGCCCTGAGCTGAAGGCAAATGCTCAATAGCTGAGCCACCCAGGTGTCCCATGTGATGAGCAAATTAAAATAAGTCAATGGGTATTCAGCATAGTAGACAAGGGAAAGGATGAGAGAGATGAAAGAAAACATGTATCTAGAAGCCAGATATGACTTCATTTAGAATAACAAATATGAAATTCCGAGATGCTACATAAACCAATAGTTTGCCCTTCCTGTTACTTAACTGTAGTTGGCGCGTTAGAAACCCTGACTCTGAATGGCTGCTCAGTTGAAGATGTAGGATTGGATTTCACGCTGCCAGGGTTTCCCAACATTGAACTGAAGAAAGGAGGAAAGGATATACCAGTCACCATCCACAATTTAGAGATGGGCACTAAATGAAGGCGTTTCCAGGCAATTTGATTCCTTCAGAGATGGATTTGAATCCGTCTTCCCACTTAGTCATCTTCAGTACTTCTACCCGGAGGAACTGGGTCAGCTCTTGGGGGGCAGTAAAGCAGACACGTGGGGTGCGAAGACGCTGATGGAGTGCTGCAGGCCGGACCACGGTCATACTCGTGACAGTCGGGCTGTGAAGTTCTTGTTTGAGATTCTCAGTAGTTTTGATAATGAGCAGCAGAGGTTGTTTCTCCAGTTTGTGACAGGTAGCCCAAGATCGCCTGTTGGAGGCGTCCGGAGTCTGAATCCACCTCTGACAATTGTCCGGAAGACCTTCGAGTCCACGGAGAGCCCCGACCACTTCTTGCCCTCTGTAATGACTTGCGTGAACTACCTTAAGTTGCCAGACTACTCGAGCATTGACATCATGCGTGAGAAACTGTTGACTGCAGCGAGAGAAGGGCAGCAGTCATTCCATCTTTCCTGATCACAACGAGAACTACAGTGTCTGCCTGTTACAGCAAAAGAAAAAAAATCATGATCTTTTCTAAATGTATCACCTGAGTCAAGGAAACATGTTACGCCTTCTTGTTGTAGGAAAAACGGCTTGCAGATTATACAAGAGACACTTGGTTGATATTCATTAATGGTCCCATGGACTTAAAAGTGATCAGGCCCTAAACGTTGTTATGATGAGGTTTCTTTAGCAAGTTCTTGTTTAAATTATCATTTATTTGATGAGTGAAGTTTTTAACTTGCTTTGCTGTGTGAAATTAAAAAAAAAGGGGGGGAGGATGTTTTTCCAGGCTGAAACAATAAATGTCGCTGTGCAGTTAAAAAAAAAAAAAAAAAAAAAAAAAAAAAAAAAAGGACCTGTCACTCCTCCAATGAAGACCTACATCTTGTACATCTTGTTCTGTGGAGAAAACCAGCCCCCCTTGATTCAGGAGGCCCCTCTGGGTGGGGGACACCTTGCCCACACCAGGGGCACCCTGCCACCCTGCAGAGGGACTATAACCCCAGCTTCCACCCCAGTCAGTCCACTGGTCCCTCAGGAGCCTCCTGAGGCCAAGGGGAGCCCCTTGAAGACTGTGCCCTTCAGGTCTTCAGCTTGGGGAACAGTCAGAGAGAGGCTCGCTCAAAGCCCTCTCTTCCTGTGTCTGTGGGCAGGCAGATTAACTGGGAGAGCCTGGCCATGGAGAAGGGGGTTGACACAGCAGGCTCCAGAGCTCAGGGGCTGGGGCTGCAGTTCCCAGAGCCCAGCCCCTCTTCTCCAGCCAAGCAGAAAGAAATCTTTCACCAGGCCCAATGAAGAGCATTAGATCGATCAAGGACATCTGAACCAGCCACCAAGTACATACTCAAGGGTCTCCTGTTTCCTCCTCCCTGTCTCCATTCACCCTCCAGCAGGAGCAGGCTAAGGTACCTGCACATGGAAAGAAGCCAATTCGCTCATACGGCAAATCCTAATGGAGCATCTTCTATCCGCCAGGCTCTGCAAAGTACCAGGGGAGACATCACAGCTTTCTTGGAGCTTATCCTCGGGGAGGTGGGTGGGGTTGAGGCAAAGAGTTTTTTTTTTTAATATTCAAACCACAACATTTATTTTATCTACATCCAGCTCAATAGCAACATTTATAATATATCAATAATTTTTATCAGATTTTTCTCTTTAAGGTACCTTTTTAATATGTTCTGATTATTTACAACTGTACAAGCAAAGCACACACTCCCAAGTGCACATATTTAATTCAGTATCCACTATTTGCATTTACAGGATTTCTCAACAATCTGAAAAAGGTCAACTGTTGAAGATCTTCAGGGTATATTACAGACACCACTGCCAGGTCCTGCGCTACAGAATGCTCACTTGGTGACACCGCGGCGGCAGCCCCACGACACTGAGCAGCTCTGTGACCCACTTGCGCCAACTTACATTAGGTAGTCATTGTATCAATGTAGTACAATTTTTTTTTAATTTTTATGTAGGGCCCCAGAGTCCAAAGTAAGGAGTTTAGATTTTTATTGTAAAAGAGGAGAAAAGTCTATGGCTCGCAAGCACAGGAGTGGCAGAGCCCACTGGTGTCTGTAATAGAGAAAGAAAACTTTTTGCACCATTATTTTTTTTTAAGATTTTATTTATTCATGAGAGACACAAAGAGAAAGAGAGACAGAGACCTAGGCAGAGGGAGAAGCAGGCTTCATGCAGGGAGCCCGACGTGAGACTCCATCCCAGGACTCCAGGATCATACCCTGGGCCAAAGGCAGCACTAAACCGCTGAGCCACCCAGGGATCCCTGTTTGTACCATTATTAATACGGTTTTGACTGTTCTGATAATGTGATATGGTATCAAAGGAAGATTTTTAATAAAATACAAAATACAGAATTAGTTAACACCTCCATTGTATCATATAATTATCATTTTTTTTGTGGTGAGAAAATTTCACATCTACTCTCATAGCAGTTTTAAAGTATATGATATAATATTGTTGAATATCATTATAATACTGCACATTAGATTTGCAGAACTTACTCATCTTCTAACTGGAAGTTTTTACCCTTCATACTGCAATATATGTAAGTGTATCCAATCAACATGTTGACACCTTAAACTTACTCAATGTTATATGGCAATTATATCTCAATAAACCTGAAAAGGATATAAACTTCACCTGTTATGACTCAGCAAATGTTTAAAAACTCAAATAAAAAGCACCTAGAATCGATAATAGCTAATAGAAATGATAATACTACCATGAGAAAGAAAGAAAACTTTTGAAGCAGATTGTCTTAGCTTATATTTGAGCAGCATATTTTACAGAATTATGAAAAATAAATAATAAACTTTTCAAAGTTTTTTAGTGTCAATGAGTATCAGGTTCCTCACCTATAGAATAGGGAGAAATAATAATTATTTTGGAAGTATGCACTGAAGATGAAGAATTATAGTACAGCCTGCCACTAACAACATCCTTAACAGTGAAAAGCTCAAAAAGCATTTTCTTTAAGAACAGGAACAAGACAAAGATGCTCGCTCTCACCATTCACTCAGGGAGCATCACACTACCTGATTTCAAACTATATTACAAAGCTATAGAAATCAAAAGAGTGTGGTATTGGCATAAAAACAGACATAAAGATCAATGGACTGGAATAGAGAGCTCAGATATAAATGTGTACATAAATGGTCAATTAAGATTAAAGGATCCAAGAATATACAATGCGTAAAGGATAGTCTCTTATAAGTGGGTTTGGTTAAACCAGACAGTCACATGCATATGAATAAAACCTGACCACTATATTCTACATTACACAAAAATTAAGTCAAAATGGATTAAGGACTTGAGTATAAGACCTGAAAACATAGGCGATAAGCTCCTTGCCATTAGTCATAGGGATGATTTTTTTGGATTTGGCCTCTAACCAAAGACCACAAAAGCCAAAATTAACAAGTGGAACTACCTCAAACAAAAAATTCTACACAGCAAAGGAAATCATCCATAAAGGAAAAGGCAACCTACTGAACAGGCAAAAATATTTACAAATCTCATGTCTGATAAGGGGTCAATATCCAAAATATATAAGAATACACACAATAGTATTTTTTTAAAAATTGAAATATAACTAAAAATTAACAGAAGATATGAGTAGACACTTATCCAAAGAAGACATGGATGGCTAACAGGTACATGAAAAGATACTCAATATTATGAATTATCAGAAAAATGCAAATCAAAACCACAATGGGCTATCCTTATACCTGTTAGAATGGCTATCATCAAAAAGTCAAGAGCTAACAAATTCTGAAGAGGATGGAGATAAATGGGAACCCTTGTGCACTGTTGATAGGAATGTGAATTGGTGCAGCCACTATGCAAAATAGTATGGAGGTTCCTCAAAAATTAAAAATAGAATTACCATATGATTCAGCAATTTCACTTCCGAATATTTATCTGACAAACAAAAACACCAAACCATAAAGATATATGCAACCTCATGTTTGTTGTGGTATTATTTACAATAGGTGAGATACAGACTCAATCTATGTATCCACTGACAGGTGAACAGGAAAAAATATATATACACATGCACACACACAATGGAATATTATTCATTCATAAAAAAAGAATGAGGGGCACCTAGGTGGCTCAGTCAGTGAAGCACCAGCCTTCAACTCAGGTCATGATCCCAGGGTCCTGGTATCAAGTTCCACATTGGGCTCCTTGATCAGCAGCGAGCCTGCTTCTTCCTCTGTCTCTACCTCCATCTCTCTTTCTCTGAATCTCATGAATAAATAAATATTTTTTTAAAAAAAAGAATGAAATCTTGCCGTTTTCTACAACATGGATGGAACCTAAGTGTGTAGAATAAGTGAAATAAGTCAGAGAAAGACAAATACTCTACAATATCACTTATATGTGGAATCTAAATTGTGGACATTTAAAACCACATTTTACAACTTTCTGTGTATTCATTTATGCAACTTAAATTTTTTCCTTATTTCCTCAAACCTAGCCTAGAAATATAAATTTAGGGAAAAAGCTAAAGAATGCCTGAGGTGTGAATTTTTATTTGAAAGAATTCTTGAATTTTGAAGCAGATTTTAGATAACGGCAAAAAAGCAACATTAGATGAAATTTGTGTTTTAGTGTGATTTATCCTGGGGAAATACTGACTGATAAATAAGAATTCATGTACTATCTCTAGGCAAAAACAAAGATGTAGACAAATTACCTGAGGCTATTTGAGATGCATATTATCAGAATTAACAAAACTGTAGGCAATCACCTTTTCCCACAAATTTCTTAGGGATGTTCTGTTTTCTGCTCCTCTGGCTTTCAGTTATATAGCATCTGAACAAATATCCCACGTCAAACCTTAAAATAAGCATGCTTACTCCATCAGTGCCCCTTTATATATACAGAATGTTGGTGATTACCAGCAATCAAGGAAATGGGTAACTTGCTTGAAAACCAAGCGCAATTCTGTCTCAGTTTCACGGTGTGGTTTGGAAAACTATTTTAAGAGAAATATTAGGACAGAAATAAGCAGGCCAACAGATAGTACCTTGTTTTTCTGGGCATTCTTTACATGGTATCAAGAATACCCAATATACTTTCTCTCTGTTTTTATCCTTATTAATTCTTAATAATATTTGTGACTAAGGATATCTACCTCTGGTGATGGTGAACCATTCTTAAGCTTACTCATCGGGCTAAAGATCTTTCTCAGGGTCTCCTGGCATAACACTAAGTTACACTGTTTTCCTCGTTTTGCAAGCAGTAGTAATGTAATTTTAGACTATTTCTCTATTTCCTCTAGTCCCTGACATCTATTCAGAATTCATATTGCCAAAAACTCTTTTATCTCCCATCAAATAAGATTTTTTAAAATTTTTTTTAAAAGATTTTATTTATTTATTCATGAGAGACACAAGAGAGAGAGGCAGAGACAGCAGGCTCCCCGCAGAGAGCCCAATGCAGGACACGATCCCAGGACCCTGGGACCATGCCCTAAGCTGACGGCAGATGCTCAACCACTGAGCCACTCAAGTGTCCCTCAAATAAGATTTTTAATATGTAACAGTTTTCAGAGACTCTATTTCTTTATTTTTCCAATATTATGTTGTTAATGTTACATCCTTCATTGATTTTATTATCATTGGTCAATGTTTTTAAATGTCCATCATTAATTTTTTTTTAATTTTTCTTTATTTATGATAGTCAGAGAGAGCGAGAGAGAGAGAGAGAGAGGCAGAGACACAGGCAGAGGGAGAAGCAGGCTCCATGCACCGGGAGCCTGATGTGGGATTCGATCCCGGGTCTCCAGGATCGCGCCCTGGGCCAAAGGCAGGCGCCAAACAGCTGCGCCCCCCAGGGATCCCCATCATTAATTTTCTACCAGTATTCTTCTATCCCTGGGTTATTCAAAGTAAAACCACTTATAGCAAGGGAGTAAGAATAAAAGAGGCATTTCCAAAAAATGCATTCTCGCTTCACTTTTTAAACATATTATTTTTTTTAATTTTTTAAAAGATTTATTTATTTATTTTAGAGAGAAAGAGAGCACAGGGTGGGAGGGGGCAGAGGGAAAGGGAGAGAATCTCATGCAGACTCCCCACTCAGCATGGAGCCTGGCACTGGGTTCAACCTCACAACCCTATGATCATGACCCTGATATCATGACCTAACTGAAACCAAGAGTTGGATGCTCAACTGACTGAGCCACCCAGGACTCCTGTTTTTTTTTTTTTTTTTTTTTTTTAAATCAGGACGAAGTTAAGTGACAAAATTTAGAGTGTCATCTCTTTCAAATCCAAAATGTTATACTCTTAGATTAACCTTGACAGAAATCTTGTAACTTTTTTTTAACCTTTGAATCTCTCTCTGAGACACCCTCCACAGACTTGTAGGTAGTTATTATAAATAATTACTTAAACAATAGTTAACACACACAAACTGCCACGAAATGTGAGGGGGAAATTATAAAATATTTTTCATTCCCACATCTAAGGTTGCATGTGGAGACTTTGCTCCACATCTGTTCTGGAGAAGGGGTTTCTCAAGGCATGGTCTCCCTAGGACAATAGCAAACACCCAAGATAGCAAAGCAATGGCCGGAGAACATTTAAAGTCTCTGTGTGAAATGCATCCACTGACCAAAGCAAGTCACAGGGCCAAGCTCAAAGTCAAGAGGTAAAGGAGTATAATCTTCCCATAGAAGGGGCAGTGCTGGGGGGCTAAGTAGTATTTGCTGAAAAAAAATAATCTACTACACCAATAGAGTATTTAAAAACGTTCTTCAAAAGTTAAAAGTCTAAAGAAGAAAATTAGTAACCTGTATGACATTAGTGCTTCAGTGAGAAAGACGTATTGATTTATTTTCCCATAAAAATGTAATTACATATGGAGATTAGAATCAATTTTTAAATTACATTTTGGGTTAACTGGATTTGAAGACTGGCCTGAAACCAAACCACCATGAATAGCATTATTTATATGTTCCAAGTCATAAAAGTTCAGGCTATCAACACTTGGTGGGAGGGTAGTAATTTGGGAATAGACTGCGTATGCTGCTGCTATACTTCTTCATAATTCTCACAGAACACCTAGAATTTTATATTTGATTGTGACGGTGGAAGCTTAGAATAAGATGTCAGTTTATTCAGATGTGCATTTTCAGAAAATATGCATAAAAACAGAACCCAAAGCACATACCATTCTAATATATTAATAGAAAGTGAGCTTAGAGTATCTTGTTTACTCTCTTCTGTTAGAGTTGTGTATTTAACATTAACTATACGGTCAACTTTTAAAACTATATCCACTTATTTATGTTACACAATAGAATTTAACAAAATAAACAATGGTTAAATATAACCTTTAAAAGACATACAAAAGCTCAAATAGGATATGCAATTTCATACTTCTACTAAACCCAGTAGATTTGTACTCACCTCGCTATCCTTTTTCTGAGTCTTTCAAGTGATCCAAGGGTACACTTTTCAAAGAACAGTTAGGTAAGTACTACGAGAAAAACACACAGGCAGTGCACATATGCACACACACAGTATATAACAATATATGAGCTACTGAAACTGCCTTGATATTTAATCAAGCTCTAGTGTCTACATGAACTAATCTCTTAGAAGTTCCATTTATCTGTGATAACATTAAGATAAAATGTTTAAATATGCAAAAGTCTTAGAAAATCTAATTAAAATGTCCATTTTTTTCTTTTTCTTCATTGAAGTGCATTTGATTTACAACATTATATTAGTTTCAGGTATATCTACATAATGATTTGATATTTGTAAATATTGCAAAATGATCATCAACACAATAACTCTAGTTAACATCTGTTACCTATTTAAATATATAACTAGTCCTTTCAGATTCTCTATAGAAGTATAAAGTCCATTCCCACTATATTAAAAAGTTAACATTATGTTTATTATCTATCACTTATCTTTCTTTAATAGATGGGACTAATTCTTTTTTTTTTAAATATATATTTTTTAATTTTTATTTATTTATGATAGTCAGAGAGAAGGAGAGGCAGAGACACAGGCAGAGGGAGAAGCAGGCTCCATGCACCGGGAGCCCGATGTGGGAATCGATCCTGGGTCTCCAGGATCGCGCCCTAGGCCAAAGGCAGGCGCCAAACCGCTGCGCCACCCAGGGATCCCGATGGGACTAATTGCATCTCTGATGCAGAAAAACACGTCTAAAATTTTATGCTATTTTTTTAAGATTTTATTTATTTATTCACGAGAGACACACACAGAAAGAAAGAGAGAGAAGAGAGAGAGAGAGAGGCAGAGACACAGGCAGATGGAGAAGCAGGCTCCATGCAGGGAGCCCGATGTGGGACTCGATCCCAGGTCTCCAGGATCAGGCCCTGGGCCGAAGGCAGGCGCTAAGCCACTGAGCCACCTAGGGATCCCAATTTTATGCCATTTTTATCACCAGATTTAATTTACTATTCAATAATGAAATAATTATAAAGTAACATATTGTATAAAAAGTCCATGACATACATAGGCTGAATTCCATGGAGTTTGTTTTGGTAACTGATTCAAAACAATTTGCCTTAATGAGGTACTTTGGTACAAACTAAATGCTGTTGAAATATTCTGCATTACTTGGTTAATAACATATTTTTATTATTTCCTTTTTTTAAAATATTTTGTTTATTTATTCATGAGAGACACGGAGAGAGAGAGGGGGGCAGAGACACAGGCAGAGGGAGAAGCAGGCTCCATGCAGGGAGCCTGATGCGGGACTTGATCCCAGACTCCAGGATCCGCCCTGAGCCAAAGACAGGTGTCAAACTGCTGAGCCCCCCAGGGATCCCCGTATTTTTATTATTTCTGCATATTAACTATGAGATACAATAATTACAACATAAAAATATATTAATAATTCTGTGATATTTGATTGTGGCTACCTGTGAACTACACTTATGAGCATCACATCTTCACCTACCCTAGTGTCAGCATTTGGGAATCTTTGAAGACCAAGCAGTTGTTTGTTTTTGATGTGGCTGTCAGTCATAATAAGAATTTGCAGAGTAAAAGGTATTACCTTGCAAACGAAAACAAAATCCCAATTGATGGCTAGAGTTTTATAAATCTAGGTTAAGGAAAATTCTATAGTGTTTAATCTGGACCAGTTTTCAGGTCACATGTCAATGCAATATTTTCCTGCAATTCGGCAGTTGTGTAAGTAGAACATAGGAGTCTTAAGGACAGGCAAAATTGACAATGCATATTACTTTTCTCGTGTCTCCACTCTCAGCTTCTGGTATATGGAATTCATAGTATGCCAAATATGGACTATATCAAGGGCCAACGAAGATGGTAGATAGCCTTCAATTATTCCTGGTAATAGAAGACCTGGCCTTTGATCTGCATTAAGGATCTGTTTTTATCTATGTCAGTATCTGATATTCTATGAAATCTAAATTCTTCCAATTATTGCTGATTTGTTTCTAGTTTAGGAGATTTCATTACTATTTTCTTGATATAGTGGTACTAAGTAGGAGGAAGGGTAGGAGATGTGTCCTTAGGGCTGATCTAGTGTTTTCATCGCCCTACAGGGCCTTTGTGTAAGTATCTATGTACTGTATATCTACTCTGAGCAGAAACAACACATCCTAGCATGTTTCACATCCTCATTTGTTCAAAATGCATAGTTACTTAAAAGTTGTATCATGAGGATAATTTATTGCCAAATACCTCCTTACTTCAGGTAAAAGTGTACACATCTCACAAAAACATATAAGCACATTGTGAGACTGTCCCTTAGCATATTTCTAGCCAATATACTTGCACTTTCATTCTCATGTTCTGAGTAGGAATGGGAACAAAATATTTACCTATTAATATAAGTGGTAAACATGCTGATATTTAAAAGATACAGCATATTACAAAAAATAAACATGACATAGTGTTTTAACTTTTTGGAATTTCAACTTCCACAAGTCTGTTACTCATACCTGGGCAGCATTTATCATACATACTAAGATACAGAACCTGGAGAAGGGGTGGTGCATTTGTTAGGATTAGGTTTTGTAGATTCATCTGATAGTCTCAGCAAACAAAATTTTAAGAAATGTCTCAAGACAGTTTCTCTGTTACAGTAATGAAATATAGAGGTTACTGGCTCTGGGCCAGTTATTTCAACTCCTCAAGGAGAATTTCTTGGGCTGCTACACATCCCCTCACATCTTATTGGTGATAATTTAGTACATGGTCATTTATAGTGGTGAGGGAACCTGGGAAATATAGTATTTATTCTGGGCACCAAAACAAAGGCTTACGAAAGATGTACTTAAGATGCTTAAAGAACAAAAACAGATAAAATCAGATCTATTGGCAGTCAGCTTTGAGAGAACAGAAAAAGACAGTAAAGTAAATAAGCTAAAAGAAAAAATCCCACTTTGTGATTAAATAAGCATATTTGTGTACCACGTGGCAACAGCATGTTCTAGGCACTGTGGTTCCAAAGTGTACACACACACACATACACTGACTTCACATGGCTTACATTTTAGTAGATGAAGACAATCTTTGTTTTGTGCTAAATGCTAAGCAGACTGCTTTAGCTAAAATTAAGGAATCATATACTTTGTCCTGAGAAGCCTCTCTGTACCTGAGATTCAAGTGATGAAGTAATATGTGCTTCCTATCCCACATCTCTTTTCCTGTATCCTATACCCGGCAGTGGGGCATCCGACTCCACATTTCCATTTTGTTAATGGCATAACCTCTTTCTGTTTGTCACATTTACACGTTTATGTCTCTAATCTGTAGAGAAACAAAATACCAGTTATTTTCTCTGCAAGTTGATTTATACTTTCCTTCATTTTTATTTTTCAAAGGTTTTATTTATTTGAGACAATAAGCGAGCTAGAGAGAGAGAGAGAGCTTGCACAAGCTGGGGAAAGGGCAAAGGAAGAGGGAGAAGCAAACTCCATGCTGGGCTAAATCCCAGGACCCTGGGGTCATGACCTGAGCCAAAGACCACGCTTAACCAACTGAGCTACCCAGGCGCCCCTCTTCGTTCATCTTTAAAAAACAAACCAAAAACAGTTTTTAAAAAAACCTCCAAGAAACCCAGGATTTTAATGTCCTAGTTCTCCTCTTTCCTTCTGCTAACAGATGGAATACTTGCAACATGTTATCTCCCCTCACAATCTAATCCCACACTAAATCCTGGGGTTTGTTGGATTTATTCGTTTAGTCTCAGTATATAACAGTATTTTCTCTTCTGGAAGTTTATTTAATTTCAAGGATATTAAGCACCAATATTACATTTTTTCACCACTTTTGAACCTTTTGAGAGTCCATTATTATCTTGCACTTTAGCTGTACTTAAAAAATAGTTATAGCTCAGAAAAGTAGTTTTATGGCAACCTAAAGACTAAATATGAGGATGCTTCAAAGAGTCAAATAAGTTAAAGTATTTAAGAAGATGCTGTACCTCTTTATCCTTGTCACTAGTTTTACATCCCTACACGTGATGTAAAATGTGTTCCACCTGATATTCTCTGATAGGAAATACTTGTGTCAAAATAATTGGTGAGGATGCCTTTAGCAGAAAAAGAAAGAATTTTCTGTCTAGAAACAGAAACTAGTGATAGGGTTATTACACACATGCATGTCTGTGTGTGTGTGTGAACCCATACTCTCATACACAATACAAAATCAGTGAATCTATGCATGACAAAAGTAGATATGAGAGGATAGAATTAAATTTCTATCAATTAACTTGCAAGCAGATCCATTATATATTACTAAGTTTTTGTTGGTATATTGTTAAGAAAGTTGTGGATTTGTTTATAAAATACGATTATTATCTCTATGAAAACAAAAAATAAAAATCCATGTGTATATATAAGTATACATATGTGTAAACAATGAGAAGTTGGTTTTTCATAAAGAATAAAAATCAAGTTCCCTAGCATACATTAGTAATTACCAGCCCCTTGAAAAATTTTAGAGTGCTTTTATCAATCACATTCTTTCCTCATTGATACCCCATGAGAGAAACAAGTAAAAATGTAATATATTCAATCAGTGTTCAACTTCCTTTTTTCTGCAGAAAACGGAAAATGATTCAGAGGCATAACTACCTGGACTCCGGTTTAAATCAGAATTAAAGGCGCTTAGACATATTTTTCAGGTTCCCAATTTGACAGACAGACCACTTTGCACTCGGGTAGTTCCTTCTCTTTTTTCAAGTTTCGCTTTCTAAACTTGGCAGTATTTTTAGAGGAATATTAATTTGTATAAACTTTAGATTTTATAAAATAAGTCACCCATTCACCACAAATAACCTTATGCCACGCACTTTAAATTCAATTCCAGAATTTCGGCTGGCTGTGACTGCCAAGATCCTACTACAGTCGGGCTTATTTCTGAGTCGGTAATGCGGCCTTTAATTACAACGTGCAACACGAAGACGCTGATCCCCAAAGTACTTAGGGATGGATATAGGAGCCCGCACCAAGTTTTAAATTGTACTTTAATTAGAGCAGAAAGAACTTACTTTCTGCCAGTTATGTTAATATGTGCCTATTAGAAACTCTAACTTCACATTTTAAACCTATTCCAGGGATGGCTTAGCACTGTGGCCGACTGGTGCCAGGCATGTGCCCTGAGGGCCCGCCCCTCCCCTGTAGGGCCCGCCGCTCCCTGATGCAGCTGGCAGCTGAGTGGGCAGCTCAGGGCTGTGTCCTGACTTGCGCACCTCTGAGATGCTCCCTGTCATTCAGCATCCGTGGGATGTCTGGGTGTCTGGCTTTGCCTTTGCTCTCCCATCTCCTACCTGGGCCAGCCTGGGTAGCTCAGCTCATTTCCACCAAAGTCTGTGTTAAGACCTGACCATTCGGGCCGCCTGCGTGGCTCAGCGGTTGAGCATCTGCCTTCAGCCCAGGGCGGGATCCTGGAGACCCAGGATCGAGTCCCACATCCGGCTCCCTGCATGGAGCCTGCTTCTCCCTCTGCCTGTGGCTCTGCCTCTCTTCCTGTGTCTCTCATGAATAAATAAGATCTTAAAAAAAAAAAAAAAAAAGACTTGCCCATCTTTAAAACGAGGAAGATCTACAGGAAAATGGCTTTGAGGCATCCCCATTTACTTCACTCATTTCATTACGGACCTCATTTAGCCACAACGTACCCTCACAGATTCACCAAGATTTTTTCGGAGGCACTACGGAGGTACCACTCGCTGCAACACTGTCAACTTCAAGAGTGCAATTACATTTGAAATTAATATATATATGCATACATATATTTGCATATATCACCAATATCACCATACGGTGAGAACGTTTAACTCAACGACACCTGGGTGGCTCAGGGACACCTGCATGGAGCTTGCTTCTCCCTCTGCCTGAGTCTCTGCCTCTCTCTGTGTCTCTCATGAATAAATAAAACTAAAAAAAAGATTAACTCAACGACTTCCAAGCATATAATCCGGTAGGAACTGCAGTCACGGGCTGCACGTCAGATCCCTGAGGATGACCCAGACCCGAGCCTGTGTCCTGGGCCACTTTCCCCTCTTTCTGCCACTCCCTCCCCTCCCCCACGCCGCCTCAACAACCCCCAAACTTCTGCTTCTGAGCTTTCTTCAGATTCCACATACACGTGAGCTCAAACAATTTTTCTCTTTCTTCTGCCTCAAAATCTTACGTCTTTATCCGGAGTGTTTCCGACTTTATCAAGTCAGCCCCTGTGCTGCGCCCCCCGCGGGCTGGGGAGGATGGAGCAGGCGCGGCTGCCACATCCCCCTCTCTTCCCCATCCCCCTCCGCCCCCCTCCCTTCCCTCATGCCCCTCTGCCCGCTTCCCCATCCGCCATCCCCCGCCCCCTCCCCTCCATCCCCCTCCCTCCCCCCATCCCTCTCCGCCCACCCCCCCACCCCCGGCTGGGCGCAGCCCCACAGACGGCTCCCTTTGGGGTCTACCCCCGTCTGCACACCAGCCCTCAGGAAGCTTCCAGAAACCACGAGACCTAGGACTCACATGTCCCGGAGGACTGGGGCACCCGGGGCTCGCAGGTAGGACGAAGGGCCGGGGCCTCGGTCCCGCTGCTGTTGGGGGGCGGCCGCGCCTCGCTTCGCTGCGAGGGCTCAACCCGCTGGAGGGAGCTCTCGGTGCAAGCGCGGGTGGAAGGCGGGAGTTCCTGCACCAGGCAGGGAAAGGGAGGGGAAAGAAATAAAAACGGGGGGACACCTGCGGGGCTCAGCAGTTGGGCGCCTGCCTTGGGCCCAGGGCGTGATCCTGGAGTCCCGAGATCGAGTCCTGCGTCGGGCTCCCTGCATGGGGCCTACTTCTTCCTCTGCCTGGGTCTCTGCCTCTCTCTCTCTGTGTGTGTGCATCTCTCATGGATAAATAAATAAAATCTTAAAATTAAAAAAAAAAAAAAAAAAAGGAAAGAAACGAGCAAATCAGAGCTCTCTGAACAAGAGAAATTTCCAAGGTGGAGGTCTGGCTCTTGACCCAGCCCTGCAGCCCTGCAGCCCTGCAGCCCTGCAGCCCTGCAGCCCTGCAGCCCTGCAGCCCGGGCGTGTTTGTTCCACGTAGTTTGTGCAAAGCTGATGGTCCGGCTCCCCCTGGGCTCCATGACACCTGCGCCGCCCGCCCCACGTGGGGCTGCACAGGCTCTGCCCCGAGGACCCCCAGCCCTTGGCTGTTCCCTCTCAGGCTGCAGGATTCTCGTGCAAAATCAAAAGCAGGAATTCAGCCTTGGAACAAGGTGCGTGGTTCTGTGCCCCGTGACTCCGTCCCCACAAGTCAGCCGGGATGCAGAGCCGCCTGGATCACGCGGAGACCTCCAGGTGCCACCCTTGGCCAGCACTGCATTGCCTCCCCCCATCCCTAACCTGCGGCAGTCACTCCATTAGTTTCCATCTCTGTAATTCTCTCATTTCAAAAAGGTTATGCAAATTGAAACAGAAAGCACACAGTTTAATTCATTTTTGTTTTTTGTTTTTTCCCCCCCAGCAGAACGCACACTGCAGAGCCCTCCAGATCGTGTTCATCAGTAGTTGATCCTGCTTTATCACTGCGTAGTTCTTCATGATTGGGAGGCCCGGTAGTTTGCTCAGCCATCCACCTCTAAAGGAGTATTGGGTTTCCAGGTTTTGGTTACTTGCTGCTAGAAACATTCAAATACGGGTTTCTGGGTGGATACAAGTTTTTATTTCTCTGGAATGATGTCCAGAAGTACAATTTCTGGGTCATAGAGTAACTACATGTTTAGTTGTGTTCATTTTCTTAGGACATTGCCAAATTATTTTCCAAACTGACTATGACATTTTCATTCACATCAGCAGTATGTGTGCAGTCCAGGTTCTCTGCATCTTTGCCAGCAATTGATATTGTCACACTAATAAAAATTTTTAGCTGCTCTAATAGGTATATAGTGATTTCTTATTATGTAATTTGGATTTCCCTGGGCTAGTGATGCTGAGTTACACCTTTTCCTGTGCTTACTGCCATCTTTAGGTCTTCTGCAGTGAAATGTCTCTTCGTGTGTTTTGTCTATTTTGTAATTGGATTGTTTGCTTTTAACGAGTGAGTTTTTACAGTTCTTTTTATAGACTAGATATGATTCCTTTATCAGAAAAGTAGTTTGCAAATATTTCCCACCCCCAGCCCCGTCTGCTGCCTGATTTCTCTTTCTTTTAATAGAATCTTTCACAAAAAAAAAAAAAAAGGAATTTTAGTTTTTTATGAAGTCCAAGTTTAAACTTATTTTTGCTTTCATGAATCATGTTTGTCTAGGAACTTTTTGTCTAGAACTTGTTTCTGAAAAATCGCTCCTGCTTTTTTCTAAAAGTTTTAAAGTTTTATAAATTCCATTTAAGTCTATGATCCATTATGAGTTGATTTCTATAAAATTGGTAAAGTTTTGGGGTGAGGTTATTTTTTTTTTTTTTTTTTTTTGCTTATAAATCCTATTTTTCCAGCACCATTTACTTAAAGTCCTGTCCTTTCTCCACTGAATTACATTTGCATCTTTGTCAGAATCACTGGCCATACTCTTAAGGGGCTATTTTTGCGTTCTCTCTCTTCTGTTCCATTGATGTCTGCATATATCTTTCTATCAATAGCACACAGTCCTGATTACTGTAGCTATATCATATGTTCTAAAATCAGAGTGATTCACCCCACATTATATTTTATTTTATTTATTTTATTTTTTTAAGATTTATTTATTCAGAGAGAGCGAAAGAGAGGCAGAGACACAGGCAGAGAGAGAAGCAGGCTCCACGCAGGGAGCCCAACGCGGGACTCGATTCCGGGTCCCCAGGATCACACCCCGGGCTGCAGGCGGCGCTAAACCGCTGCGCCACCGGGGCTGCCCTATATTTTATTTTTAAGATCATTTTTCAGAATGGTTCTTTTGCCTTTTCCAAACAGATTTTAGAAAAATCTTGTTTATAACTGCAGAAGAGTTTTACTGGGATTTTGATAGGAATGGGTGGGAGTGAAAGCCCAGGCCCTTATGGTCTCTACTTATACTACCAAAGGGTAGGCAGGGAAGGTATTACTGCTCAAGTAGGGTAATAATTCCTGCTCCCCTAGTAATCCTTCTCTGATACCTCCATGTGGAGACTGTGGGATTGGGTCACCTCTTTGCAACCTGGCAAGGGTGAATAACAAAGCTTTCTACTTGGCCTTTGCTGGCAAAATTGGGGGAAAGGCAGTTTCAGTTTTTCTGTGCTGTTTGGCAGGAATAGAGCAATTATCGTCTGAATGTTTTCTGTCTTGCTAGTCTCCTCCCCTGGTCCTTTGACTAAAGAGAACAGATTTACAGGGTTTTGTTAGAGTGCTTTTTATTTTTTGACTGTGCTTATTGGTGTTTGGGGGTTTCCAGCTTAGTCCACCCCAATTTTGAGATCCGTGTGACAAAATAAAGCCCCCCCAAAAGGATACTCACCACTGTGTCATTCCCTGTATCATTATTCCATCAGCCTTCTCTCTACCTTTCAGAATCCCTTCTATGGTTTGATATATGATGTTCTGATTTTTTTTTACTTGTACATAATAGGATGAATAGGGGAAAGTACATCTAGTCCATCTTCCTGGAAGCCAGTGTCACAAGTTTATGATTTAATATTACTCTGCACTGTGCCATGTACTATGCTAGGCAAAGAAAGTTTAGACTTCAAGGAAATTGTTTTCTACTAGAGAAAATGAGCAAACCTACACAGATTATTTCTAAATGGCATAAGCTGCAAGATATACCCTTGCCAAGGAGAACTCGAAGGCTACTCAGCTACAACAAGAAGTTTAGAGAAATTTCTTATAAGATACAGTGCCTGAATGGAGTCTTAAAATATAAGCAAAATTCACCAAAGTAGGAAAAAACAATACAACCAAAAGAGTACTTACATGAAAAACCATGATTTGGCATAATACATTTAAAAAGCTATTTCAGGATATGAGTATAAAGAGACACATAGAGACTAGACTTTGAAAGTCCTTGAGTTCTGTTGTAAAGATCATCTATATTTTTTTCTTTTTTTAAAGGATTTTTTATTTATTTATTCACAAGAGACACACACAGAGAGGCAGAGACACAGGCAGAGGGAGAAGCAGGCTCCATGCAGGGAGCCTGATGTGGGACTTGATTCCAGGACTCCAGGATCATCACGTCCTGGGCTGAAGGCAGGCTCCAAACCATTGAGCCACCCAGGGATCCCCTATATATTTTTCTAAAAGCAAAGCTGAATCATTGAAATATTTTATAAAAGTTTAGAATAGGCCAAATTGCCTTTAGATGGAATTACCTAGTTAGATAAAGTTAGGTAAAGAATAAATTGAAAGAGGACAGTATTAAAGGCAAGGTGAACAACTATGAAATTACTGCAATATCTCAAGATATAGATAATAGGGGTCTTAAATATAGAAATGAAAACAGGGATTAAAAAGGGAGAATAAAAATAACGTGTAGGTAAATTTTCAGTATTATTAATCATTCCCCCTCCACTGATAAAAGAAAGTATAATATAAAATGTGAAGCTCAGCTTTGAAGGCCTCAATAATATCAAAAATATGCAGTGAAGCACACACAAGGGGAACAGAACCCAGTAATCTTAGAGTGAATAAGAGAGAACTATGAAAAGATAGCATCTTTATCTTATGGAGGTAGAGACATTTCACAAGGCAATATCTGTTACAGCCATGAAAACAGTTTATATGTTCAATAGGAAACCTTAGAAAAGCATGCTTATTTTGGCAAAAAGATTATTATTATTAGTGTTCATCATAAGAGCCGTGTCTCTTTCTCTGGTGTGTGTGTGTGTGTGTATGTATGTATGTTGTAGTGGGAACAGCTTTGAAGAGTATTAAGAATGAAGTAGACAATGATTTTGACTTTATGAAAATCGATAAAGGACAAAAAGTCCAATAGTTTAAGGATAATTATTAAAATTAACTTTTTTTGTTGTATTTTGGATCACAGAAATTAAATAGGCTTATTTACAGGCTGATATAAGTAAACTAGCCAAAAAGAGAGGAATAATTAATACTGAAGAAGACTATGGGGCGAAGACAATCCAAGAGTATATAATGGTAGCTTGGCTTCAAACGCTGCTCCTCATAATGCTTGTCACAGAGCAAACATTTTTAATTCCTTATTAAATAAATAGAAATTTCAGCCCATGAAACTATAGGATAGAAAGCACTTTATAGATCATAAATATGTATGGATGAGGGATACGACCAGGGAGTTAAGGTTGTTCATACCTAGTCACCTCAATTTCTTCAACAGAAATCCTAGTAGTTATCCAGTAAAAGTAAGAGGCTTGGTCTGGATGGTAGTCTTGAGGAAAGGGCTTACATTTTATAAAAATTGAGAGGAGACTAAGAGAAAAAAGTGTTAACCAGGGGAAAAAGGGACGCCTGGGTGGCTCAGTGGTGAGCATCTGCCTCTGGCTCAGGTCATGATCCCTCTGTGTCTCATGAATAAATAAATAAAATCTTTTTTTTTAAGATTTTATTTATTTATTCGAGACACAGAGAGAGAGAGAGAGAGGCAGAGACACAGGCAGAGGGAGAGGCAGGCTCCATGCAGGGAGCCCGTCGTGGGACTCGATCCCGGGTCTCCAGGATCAGGCCCTGGGCTAAAGGCAAGCGCTAAACCGCTGAGCCACCAGGCTGCCCTAAATAAAATCTTTTTAAAGAGGAGGGAGAATAATCTAAAAAAACAGGGTTATTTAGCTGTGATACAGAATCAGTTGAGATTGAGAAAGTATGAATTTGTAAGCAAAGCATACACAATACAGATTTATCTTCCCTTTGTTCTTACGCTTTAACTAACCAAGACAAAATTCTTTGAATAAATTATAACTGTGGAAATATTGGTTTATGTAAAAAAAAAGTCAGAAATATTAATTATTCAGGGTTTTTTTCATTCTAAATTTTCTCCTTCATGTAAAAGCATTTTTTAAAAAATTTGCCAGCACCTATCAACAATCAGAGTGTATTAATTATAGCCACTTAATATTTGGTGTGCAGAAGGATTATTAAATGAATGGTTGGGTTTTTGACAACGTGAAATAGACACAAGTATCTGTCTGGTACCAAAATGTGGGCCTTTCATCATGTTAATAGTTTCAAGTAAGAGTAGGCCTCCATTTCATCTATGCCATCTCTTCCTATTATTCATCATTTTCCAATGTTCAATTATTTTCTTCAGGATGGCAACTTGCTACTGTAATATTATATTTATCAGAAGAGGCAAACCTAAGAAGTCACTTCATTTATCCACCTGTCTTTTGATTAGATTACATGTAAGATAATTCTGCTTATAAATACCTGCAGAAGAGATTTCACAACTTCTCTTAACAACAATTTAAATATTTAACCTTCTTTGTTGTTAGAAAATGTTTTCCTTAGATTTTCTTAAATGCTGCAAATTTCAAAAGACAGCCACTTTTTTCCTGTGCCCTGTTGATTTTAAAGTATCTGGCCACAGTTGTTATATATAGGAATCTTGAGTTTATTCTCAGTTATTCCTAATAACTGAATCATAAGTTATATGTAAGCAACCCCTGACTAATATGATAATCAAATGAATACATTTATGATAATTTATGAGTGTTGATTCAGGGCTGAGATGAACTATAAGAGAATAACTGTCTTTAGCCCAAATAATTTCCCTTGTTCTGAGGTTTGGCTTCATCTAAAATTAATAGAGTTAGGGATGCCTGGGTGGGTCAGAGGTTGAGCTTGTGCCTTTGGCTCAGGGCATGATCCCATGGCCTCGGGATCAAGTGCCCCCACATCACAGGGAGCCTGCTTCTCCCTCTGCCTCTGCCTCTCTCTCTCTCTCTCTCTGTGTGTGTCTCTGGTGAATAAAGAAATAAAATCTTTCAAAAAATTAATAGAGTTATTCTTGCTTTCTTCTGATTATATTAGCATGGCATATGTTTCTCCTTCTCTTGACCTATAATCTGTTTTTATATTTATGTGGATTTCATTTAAACAACATATATATGGGTCTTGTTTTTCTACTCTGCTAGATTTTGTCTTTCACTTGGTTATATTTAAAGCAGTTATTTACACAATCATTAGCCCCTGGGTTTTTTCAATTTTACCCCAGTAGTAATATGCGTGATCATATGAATGAGCAGATTCGGAGGTCAAAGGTAGCCCTTTACAATCCTAGGGATCACCCCCATGCATCCAGTCATTTTGCTTTTCAACCCTGCAAACCCTAAGAAAGGGCTCAAATGTTAAAATCATCCTTTCCCTGTAGGAAAGCTCCTCTCTCTCCCAAGAGTATCACACATTATTGTATACATGTTTCTCAAGCTTTTTGCTGGAAACCTGAAATTTAGAATTTCCCCTGCTTAGCCCACAAGCACAGACATCCCCTGCAACTGTGAGTGACCTAACAGTCTTAAGTAGTTAGTTCTTTCTTCTCCTATCTCAGAGTTGCACCTAACTACCATACTTCAACTTTTCAGCCAACCTCCCTGCAGATATAGGTAAAACACAATGCCTTTTGGCAATAAATGCCAATTTTTACTTGCTTCATATAGTTCCTATGTTATCTAACAAGCTAGGTAGCTTATTTATAGAGCTGTATTAGTATAGCTTTACCGTGCCCTTTATGAAAAAATCATGTGCTTAGCTTCCAAAGCAGGAAAAAGCATGCTATCCTTCACCAATGCAACCTACTGCTATAAAAAGACAAGGAAATACCAGCAAGGAAGCAGAATATTTTGAAAATCAAAGGCATGCTTACTGCTGAGGAAAATGGGAAGCTAAATGAAAGCTGGGTGGGTATGGAAATACCAAAGAATGCTCTCAGATTTATCAACAAGGAAGCAGTTGGTAACCCCAGAAGGGGCAGGTTCAGTGTAGTAATAGAAGCAGTACAGATTGTGGTAGGTAAAGGAATAAACATGCAATGAAGCGGTGGAAACATTAAGTTTAGGGTTATATTCCATCTTAAAGTTTGAGTTTTATAAGGATCGTTTAAGGCAGGATATAAATAGTTTATCTCTCGTTTTTCATTTCTTTTATTGTTGTTTCCTTCTGTTTTACTTTCTTATATTTGAATGCAACCTGCCTCACTCTTTTTCACAATAAGCACAGCACAACATATGAAAAAAATAAATGAGTTGAAAAATGCCCTTTTGTGTGAGTTATAGTTACTGTAATGTTTCAAGTATTTTAGAATCTCTTATCCATTCTCTTTTCATTTGGAACTCAATTCTTTTATCTACTTTCTCTGAAAGCATCAGATACATATATATTTTAAGTAAGCTCCATGCCCAGTGTGAAGGCTAACTTGGGGCTTGAATTCACAACCCTGAGATCAAGAACTGAGCTGAGATCAAGAGTTGGATGTTTAAGAAACTGGGCCACCCAGGCAACCCAAGAGCATCAGAAATTCTTAATATCTTACTTAATGACAGTTTTATGGTTATACATAGAACATTCCTCCCATGGTGTCTTGATGACTCCTTTTTCTCTCTAGGTCTGACTGATATCATTGGAAATGTGAAACAGAACTCATTACATTAAGCCTAAAAACTAAACACATCTATATCAGCTAGCTGAATGTAGAAGCATAAACAGGGGTTTTTATTAAAGTATGTAAATCCACATTCATTAATAAATTACTCATTTATTCATGGTGTAGTCAATGTCTGAAAGTTTGAATCATCACTAGTAGGGTCATCTGGGGTTATTTCCTCTAAACAGAGTGTTGATATGGGATATAGTTCATATCTTAATTGTTATTCAAGTTGATTGACTAGCATTATTATTCAAATTGCTCTTACTAACATTAGAGAAAGGAGAAAATAAAGAAAATGAGAATATTTCTGAATCCTGAGTTATATTAAAGAAGTTATATATATTTATATAGTTTATAATATATGTATACACACATATACACAGATATAACAGAGTTAAATATGTTTATTTAACTAAAATTACTTAATGCCAGTTACAAAATGTATTTAGCAGAACTAGGAATAAGAATTCGATGAACTGAATGTCATCAGAATAAGGTTCATTAATTAAATAGATAACAGGCTTTTGGTTTCTTCTGCAGATTGAGGAATATAGGCAATCAAACCTTATTCCATGAAATTTGTATGATTTTGAAGTCCAATCCTTAGAGCAACTAAAATCTAATTTGTTTGGAGGCCAATTCTAAAGGCTGTACAACAGAGTTATCAAGTATAATGCTGCATTCTTTTAAGATTTTACTTATTTGAGAGAGATAGAGCAAGAGAGAGAGAGCATGAGTGGGAGAGAGAGGCATAAGGAGATGGAGCAGGAGCCCAGTGGGAGGCTGATCTCAGGACCCTGGATCATGAAGCTTAACTGCATCAGCCACCCAGGCACCCCTAATGCTATATTCTTAAGTGCATAGCTTATTTTGTGATGCATTTTCAGGGTTTTAATATTAAGAGTTTATTTATGAGGGCACCTGGGGGGCTCAGTGGTTTAGCATCTGCCTTTGGTTCAGGTTGTGATCTTGGGGTCCTGGGATCAAGTCCCTCATCAGGTACCCAGCAGGGAGTCTGATTCTCCCTCTGCCTATGTCTCTGCCTCCCTCTCTTTCTCTCTCTCTCAAATAAATAAATAAAATATTTAAAAAATAATAAAATAGAATTCATTTATGGTCACTCATTTGCATGATTATTACAGAAATTAATTTATTTAAATGCTTGAGTCCATGAAATTCTCCAGTTACCTCATTATGTTTTCATCCTTTGCCCAGAATTTTATCTTTAGGTTCATATTCTTTGCCAAATAAGGTGCTTGTTTTGTAAACATAGAACTAACTGTCCTTGATGTTTTACTTACTGCTTTACACTAATTCTGCAAATAGCACAGGAGGGAGTGCTTTGAACTAAAGTCATGTACTTCAAACATAGACTTTAATAGCATGCAAATAATATATATTTATTCCACTGTTCCTCTTTACTCAGAGTCTTATCAAGCAAAGGGAATAAGAATCAGCTTTTGCAATTTAAGAGAGCACAGTGAATACACATTGCTTTAATTTAACAAAAGAAATATAGTAGACCAAATGTTGGTTAGTTTTTTAATTAGCAGATCAAAATAAAATATTGATACCTATATGATTATGAAGTGTAGGTTTATTTGGTTGGGTTTCACTTTCTTTTGTTTCAATGGTCTTTAACCATGTATGTGTGCTTTTTCTACACACATATCTCAAGTTCACACAAGACCTCAGGTTCAGGGCAGCCCGGGTGGCTCAGCGGTTTAGCACCTGCCTTCAGCCCAGGGTGTGATCCTGAAGACCTGGGATCAAGTCCCACGTCAGGCTCCCTGCATGGAGCCTGCTTCTTCCTCTGCTTGTGTCTCTGCCTCTCTCTCTCTCTCTCTCTCTCATGAATAAATAAATAAAATCTTAAAAAAAAAAAAAAAAGACCTCAGGTTCACCATTATTTAGTGAGTTTCCTGGCTGTTTTTGTTTTCCATTAAAAGCCTGCAGTTCTTTCAGTGATTGGACCAAAGCAAATTCTGTTTTGTTTTGTGTTGTTTTTCATTTTCCAAGAGATACCCAAGTATCTATAATGCTCACCTTTCCACTTTCTGAGGATTCCATAAAGAGAATAAAAAGAGTCTTGGGAATCATTTGTGAGGTCTGAGCTCAAAAACAATCTATGCACATGTACAAAATATCCATATGGTCACAAATGGTCTGACAGGTGACTAAAGAACTTAGAAGCAAATAATATGCGTGTATTGTCATTGAGCTAAAAAGCAAAACAAAATAAAACAACAGCTTAATAGTCTAAACCTTTTTTCTTTTTCTTTTCTTTTCTTTTTCTTTTTTTTTTTTTTTTTTAATAATTGCACTGTATAGTGAGAAGCCACAGCAATCACTACTACTTGTTGAGAATTCTCCAAATGGACTATTCCTAACTAGGTGGTATGGTCAGCTTTGCCATCCTATCCAGTCTTGCCTTCCCTAGGAAGCCAATGCCTGGATTAGTGGTATAATTGAGAAAATGTATATATTTTAATAAGTGTTGCTGGATTTCAGAAAGAAGAGATTATTTCCAATAGGAATTTAAAAGATATTGTAGAGGACATGATATTTGATCCAAATGCTGGAAAATTTACTAGATTTTGATAGGAGAGGTTAAAGAGCATTTCTCTTAAATGAGACAATATTGGCTAAGAAACAGAACAGCAAAAGTCTGGACCATCACCAGGAAATAACAAATAGTACAGTTTGTCAAAATTTCATATACGGTCAGGAAAAACACATAGATGTAAGATAGATATTAATTAGCCTTGGATAACTTGCAGAGAAATTCGGGTTTTATTTTTTAAGTAGTCAGAAGTCATGTTTTAGAAATATAAACCTACTCTAAGGCAGTAGTGATAGACATACCAGCAATGAATTATATCCTGAGGTTGGATCTACTTTGTAATCAGTCACCAGAGAGGTATATATGAGAATACTAGTCTGAAGTTCTCTTTAATAAAATTCCATCAGATTATTCCATAACTCCTTTTCTTACTGTTAAGATGTTATATAGCTTGTATGTATTCATAGAAATATTTTTTCCTGAATACAAAATTTAAGACAATTATCATTCTTTTGGTTATATGTATTTCTTCTTTAGCTCAAGTTGTCCCTAACACACTTTGATTTATAAGAGAAAAAAAAAAAAAAAACGACTTCCTCAATAATTGGGAAGAGTTCTCCCAATTTATTATTTTTTTTAAAGATTTATTTATTTATTCATGATAGACATAGAGAGAGAGAAAGAGGCAGAGACACAGGAGGAGGGAGAAGCAGGCTCCATGCACCGGGAGCCTGACTTGGGATTCGATCCCAGGTCTCCAGGATGGCGCCCTGGGCCAAAGGCAGGCGCCAAACCGCTGCGCCACCCAGGGATCCCGAGTTCTCCCAATTTATATACTAAGATCCAAACATGCAGTGCTCTAATTAAAAGCACAACTACTAAAAAAATGTTTTACACACAGTATATGATCAATAAGTACATACTAACAAGCTAAATAAAGGCTCCAGAGTTGTATTTACTATTCTTTTTTTTTTTTTTTTTCTCCAGAGAGATTAGAAAGGATTAAGGGAAAGAAGAAAGCCAGACAAGCTGATTACAGGTGGCAATCCAAATATATAACTTAAAAAAAATTGGATATATAATCAGAGAAGGGAAAATTTGGGTCCCTTGCTTATAAATAACATGTGAGTTAGAAAAAAGAACAATATTATTAGCCCTCTAGAAACCATACTCTGGCTTATGTTAGCACACATTACATTATATAGCCCCTCATCTACAAAAAGAAATATTTCCCAAATTAAATCAAACATCGATATTTTAGCTTTTAAGATAGCTACATGAATTTTCCCCATTTGTGATCAAAGGACTATTTTAATTTCCTCTGATCGTCTGCTATACACTCAGCTTAATGCCATGACCTCAGCTTTAACAACACATTTACAGTGATTGAGTTCTTCAAGCAACCGGTTAGATATGTATTATGAAGAATTTAGCTTTTTTTTTCAATTCTCTCAATCAGAACTACATCAAGCCCAAGAAAAATAGCATGCCATTAAAGAAAATAAATAGGATGCTCTGCCAAAGGAATTATATGACTTATGTTATTAAAATTAATTTGGCCACTGGAGGACATCAAATGATATTTTGCAGACTTGTTTCACTCATCTCCCATTCCATAGGTTAGAATAATATTACACAATCTTATAGCATCAGGCACATTATGAGTATTGTTATATAATAATATTTGCTAGACCACCAAAAAAAAAAAAAACTACTTTTGACTATTTTAGCTTTTGAAAGAAGTTTATTTATATTCAAACTGCAATTTGTTGGCCTAATGCCAGAAATTGATGCCATAAAACAGTAGGGACTCTTCTTCAAAAGAATTCTGTGTTTTTATTATAAATATTAAATACTTGGCAACAGTTATAAACAAGATCTTTAGGGATGCTTATTTAAATCCAAATATATAAGCTTAGGAAATGTTTATGAACAGTTATCTCCCAAATCTTTTTATAGACCGACCTAGAGCTATCAATGTAAGCATATTTCTTTTAAATTAAAAAACTGCATTTCTAATAAACCCATAAATTTGAGGTGTTGCATCCATTGCTTCTGCTGAATCAATTGTTTTGGCTGGAGCTGTAATAGATTGTGCTGATAAGAACCTAATAAATTACCTTTTGAGATGATCAGTCTCAGCACATGACAGCTCAAGTTACCCAGCTTGATTCCCCCTTTACAAAAAGGAAATGGAAGTGTAAAACTATTAAGTTCCGTGTTCATTTCTATTTTTGTTGAACCTGAAGTATAATTAGTTTATATCTCTTTCCTCTAGAGAATATTTACATGTAAGAAAGTATTTCTGTAGAGTGCTTGTAGGTTAAATATTTTAGGAGTTCAGTGATAAATTCTAGAAGTACATTCATTCGAGTAATAAAAGCTGTGCTCTTTAATCTGATCATAAAATAATTAGTAATGTTTAAATGCTTATGCAGCACTATAGTGTATAAATGATGATTTTGAAATCATTACTAAGCCAGTAAATTAATAATTTTATAGTGAGGAATGTTGTCACTTCAAGAGAGCAATGCATTTATTATTGAGAAGTATATTAATTTTTTTAGTTCATCAAGTCAATAAAACATCTTAAGATAGAATAATTATTTTCTTGAACTGGCTGCCTTCAGACTATCCGTGCATATCATTTATTGTTCTGATACATAACAGTGAATTCATGTTCGAAATACACAATCATAATAAATAGTACTCAGCACAATTTCATAAAAAACTATTATTCATTAAACAATCTCTGTAGTGCTGCTGGCAGATATTAGGCAATGTTGCTGTGTGTGTGTGTGTGTGTGTGTGTGTGTGTGTGACACAGACACAGAGGATATAGGAAATATACTTTTTCCCAATGGGAAGGAAAGATATGTATATGTTGTAAAATGAAGTATTTTTGCTTTTAACCATATTGAAGTTAGGTGGTTTGATACGGAAGAGTGTACAATAGGGGATTTAGTACAGCATAGTAGAGTTGAATATGATATACAATAAGGTGATGGGATGCTTGGATGGCTCAGCAGTTGAGCGCCTCCCTTTGGCCCAGGGCATGATACTGGGGTCCCAAGATCGAGTCCCACATCGGGCTCCCTGCAGGGAACCTGCTTCTCCCTCTGCCTATGTCTCTGCTTCTCTCTGTGTGTCTCTCACGAATAAATAAATAAAATCTTAAAAAAAAAGAATAAGAGGAGATAAGAAAGGATAGGATGGGATTTAACAGTATAATATACCAGAGCAAAGTATAAAGCATAGCATTAAATTTAATTTCACAATTTATGTATAAGCACAATATCCAGAATATCATGGTTGTGCAATCCTGAGCAGATCAATTAATACTGAGCCTCAGTTTCCTCATCTGTAGAATGAAGATTCAAAACAGTTCCTACGTCATAGATGTTTTGTGAGGAAGAGATGAAATAATGTATATGACATGTTTAGCACACATATAATAGGCATACAATTGATTTTTTTCTATCATCTTTATTTACATGTAATTGATTAGGTTCAGCCCATATATTATTAAAAAGGGATCCTTTGTATGCCATGTATGTTGAGATATTTCCATTCTTTCAACTTTAGGGTATTTATTGCTATACAGATGTTTTTAGTTAATCGTCAGTTCTAAGTTTTCCTATATGGCTTCTGGGTTTATGTCGCAATTAGAAAGTTTTTTCTTATCCAATTTTATAAAAAATATTCTTTTATATTTTCCCATAGTTCTTAATTTTAAACCTTTAATATTTCATATGGATGAGATATATAAGTAATGACAGATATTATTTATTTTTCCAACAGGGAGTCAATTTTTCCAGTCCACTCAAAGATTAATTTACATATTCCTGGGGATCCCTGGATGGCTCAGCAGTTTAGTACCTGCCTTTAGCCCAGGGCATGATCCTGAAATCCTGGGATTGAGTCCCACATCAGGCTCCGTGCATGGAGCCTGCTTCTCCCTCTGCCTGTGTCTGTCTGTCTGTCTCTCTATCTCTCATGAATAAATAAATTAAAAAAATGAAATTTAAAAATATTTATATATTCCATGGATCTGACTTGTCATCTTTATAATGTACCAAATTCCTCTAAATAACAGATTATCTTCCTGAACTTCCTGGTTAATACCTTCTTTTCCATATCCAAGTTACCAAAAACTCCTACCAATTCTGCTTCTAAATATAGCTGAAATTCATCTTGATCTCTATGGCCACCACTATAAATTTACTTTATAAATTTAGTTTATAAGTTTTATAAGCTTAGTTTAAAAGCTATTTTAAAAATAGCTTTTAAAATAGCTAAAAAAAAAAAAAAAGAATAGCTTCCTAAATAAACTGCAGTCTTGCCCCTCCTCGTGTTTGTTTTCCACAAATCAGATTCTTCCCTTTTTCCTTCAGTGATGTACCATTACAATTATAAGAAGATTCAAACTCTTTTACAGGACATATGAGACCCTAAGTCCGACCTCAGGCTTTCTCTTTGAATTCCTCTGCCAATATTGCTCTCACCCACCAAACTGGCATTTTGTTTTTTTGTTTTGTTTTAATGGTTTTTCAAACAGGCCAATGACTTTTCATTTCCAGCATAACTTGTCCTTGACTGTTCTTTCTTTGGCCCTTTTTGTACTATTTCCCAGGTCTACTTCTAGTTTCATTTCAGATGGCCTTCCCTACCTCATGACTTGAAATCTAAATTAATGTATGCCTTGTATACAAACCCTATCAGCAGGTTTCTCCATAAATACCAAAGACATTTGGTTAATTTAAAAAAAACATTGGTTCTATCTTTGTAGCTGAATATTCTTGTTTTATGAATATTTTGTGTTCCTACATCTCACTTAGGATACTCCTTATACTATTTTCAAAGTACTAGCTTAGTCTTTTTTCTGCTTATTTCTGCTTTAGTGAGAGTCATTTTTTCCTGATAACTTGTACTCCCCTTTCTGAAGATTGATCCTTAAAGGTTATTTTTGCATAGTCAAAAGTTAGATTTAGATTAAGGAATAATAGAGAAACAGCCTTCCTCCATATTTATATAGGTCACTTTTTAAATTTCTACAGCAGAACTCCCCAAAGCACTGTAGTTGACCATAGAGGGGAACAGAAGGTATCTGCCCTGAATGAGGAGAATGGGTAGGTATAAGCATTATCTAAGCTTTTTCTAGTATTTAGCTTAATCCTTGGGATGGTTAATTATACGTGTCAACCTGACTAAAGGATGCTCAAATGGCCTATAAAACATTATTTCTGAATGTGTCTGTGAGGATGTTTCTAGAAGAGATTAGCAGTTGATTCAGTGAACCACCCTTACCAGTGTGAATGGCATTATCCAATCCATTAAGAGGCTGATTGAAACAAAAAGACAAAGGGAGTTCAAGTTTTCTCTCTCTCTTTGCCTGAGCTGGCATCCTCCTTTTCCTGACAACAGAGCCCCTGGCTCTAGAGTCTTTGGACTCCAACACTTGTATTACTGGCTCCCCTGATTCTCAGAACTACAGATGCAGACTGAAGTATATTACCAACTTTCCTGGTTTTCCAGAATACACATAGAAGATTATGGGACCTCTCAGCCTCCAGAACCGCATAAGCCAATTTCTGTATATCTCCATATATATGTTCTGGTTCTGTAGACAACCCAAATATAATCCTCCCTCAAACAAGGTGAAAGACTTAATACCTTTTAGCTTAGTTTTAATTATGTTGTATTTCAGATAAGCTATCTGAAGACCTGTAGCTGGGAAAACTGCTCCATTTTAAAAATTCTGATGGAGGTCTGGATGTCTTTCAAAGCACTACTCAAGGGATGCCTAGGTGGCCTAGTGGTTAAGCATCTGCCTTTGGCCCAGGGCATGATCCTGGAGTCCTGGGATTGAGTCCCACATCGGGCTTCCTGCATGGAGCCTGCTTCTCCCTCTGCCTGTGTCTCTGTGTCTCTTTCTCTCTCTCTCTTTCTCTTTCTGTCTCTCATGAATAAATAAATAAAATCTCTTAAAAAAGAAAACAAAGCACCACTCAACATGTGTTTGGAAGATGAAGATTGCCTGCATTTAGTTAGAGACTTAGTTACAATTTGGGAATAGGGGATTGATCTTTAATTTAAAGGGTTTGCTCTTTTAATTTTATCTCTGTTTGTTTAAATTAGCTATAGCTTTGGCCCTTTCTTATTCCTCACATATTTCTAAATGATAACTTCCTGATTTATGAATCTAAAAATCCATAACACTGTTGTTTAGCACTCATGACTTGGAAAAATCTTAATAAATGAAGGAAAAGTTCACAATATTTAAATGGGAAAAAATTGTCATGCTATGTAAATAAGTAGTTTAGTCTGATGCTAGCTGTATGCATATTTGTGGGTAGATATAGATTTACAAGGAAGAGAAAATTAGCAATGGTTATCTCTATGAAATGGAATTATAGATATTGAGCATGTATTCTTCATACTTTTCCATATGTCCCTAAATGTTTTTAATTAATGTCTTTAATCTGAAAACAATTTTTTAAAATGTCTTTAATCTGTAAAAATCTAAAAAGGAATGCCATTATTAATTATCTTAAAACTATTCTGGGGTGCCTGGGTGGCTCAGTTGGTTGAGCACCACCTCTTGGTTTCAGCTCAGGTTTTGATGTCATAGGTCATTGGATAAAGCTCCACATTGGGCTCTGTGCTTTTGAGAAGTCTGCTTGAGATTCTCTCCCTCTCCCCCCTTCCCCCACACACTCTGTCCAAAATAAATGAATCTTTAAAACTAATCTATAATTTTTAATTTTTGTAACTGATTTATTTCGGATATTTTTAGTGTAAATCATGTAATTTTAGTGTGTATCATACACTATATTACACAGTGACTTAGAGAAATCAACTGTGGAATGTTTCAAGACATTGATAATGTTTTCATATATAGGAGGTGGTAAACTTTTAATTGTGGATTAGTGAAAGGCTTAAATAAGGTGAGAAATATTGTTGAGACAGTCTTGTGAGATTTTCTATTTATTATCTCATATATACATATGCAAATATAATTGATTTATAGATAAAATTGATTCATATGTGTATATGTTTGGTATATATACAGATGTTACATATAAGACAAAATGCTTTCTATGGAGATATAAAAATTTTTAAAGCACATTAAAGCAGAAAATCTACATTTTATTTTTCTGTGCTCAGTGAAGAAACTTTTCTACATTTCCACTGACATGCATGAGTGGGCCTGATTTCTAGGTGGTCCATGTATACTAGGTAAGCTTCCCATAAGAAAAAAAAAAATACATGGAAAGATATAGGGTTTAGATTTGAGGTAAAATCTCTTGAATAAATGTTAGGACCCGGGGCAAGATTACCCCACCCTATTAGAAAATGCCTGTGGATGAGTAGTGAGGAAACTTCCCTGAAATGAGATAGAGATCCATGCTCATTAAGGATCGACAAAACACAGGGAGAATATATTTTCTACCCCGTGATGTCTAGTGACACTCAGATACCTCCTGACCAGGGGATAAGCTGAGTTTCTTGACATAGGAAAATGTAAGATAATAACAGAGCAGTAGAGTCTCTTAAGTGGAAGAGTGCCTCAGTCACTTCTGTGAAAGCAGTCTCAGCAATGACATGAGAGCTGCAGTGGAAGATTGGCAGTGACAGGAGGAGCAATACCTCTGTGACAATGAAAGAAAAGCTACATGCCAACAGCAATGTCAAGCGTGAGCCATGAGGCAGAACTTGTAACAGCTGGCGAAGGCCTAGAGGCAAATGTATGTAGATGAACACCAAGGACTTCAGTTAATTTAACTGCTGTCAGGGCAAGATTTTTTTTAAGCTTCTTACAGAGGCAAGAAAATAAATGTGAGATTTGAAATCTTATAATTCTAGGTTCAAAATAAAAGATTATTATTATTATTACCACCAAAACGAATATTTCCTGTACCTGAGGACTTAAATCAAGGATTACTAAAATGATAGGGGGTGGGCTATAGAGATGGAAATGTGGTTCAAACTAGGCTGTTACTATATTTGGTTAATTCAATATCTGTGTTGCAGCATTTATCAGTAAAAGTTTTAACATAGTCTGATTTTCCTCAGCAGTATGAAACACAATAGAAGGAAGAAGAGGTCAATTTCCCTTTGTTTCTTGCAAGAAGGAAAAGTTTAGCTTTACATGAGAAAGGAATAGGGTAACTTTGAACCAAGTAGAGGGTTAAGAGGGTTTTGTTCTTTGAAAACTATGATCGGAGAAGCAACTAGTTGGACTGTGCCAAATAGGACTGCCTCATAATAGCTAAGGATTCTAAACCATGAGAAATAGAGAGGAGTTCAGACCTTAGGACGGGAAATGGTAATCTCAGGGTTTGACTCTAGTGGTAGACCAGGAGTCAGCAAATCATAAACTGATTATATTTTGATACTGGTACAAAAAGCATCACAGACTTTGGAATGTCATTAAGGGTAGAGACAGATGAAGACTTTATAGGTCATGAAGCTTATACAAATTACAAGAGGGGAACACTTCGAGAAAAAAAATATAAAAAACTATAAACATAGTACTAACGTACATGTTTATTTAAATAAAAAACAAATTCCAATAAATTATAAATTTTTAAATAGCTGACAGATATGATAATTACTTGAAATAACAAAATAGCATTTTTAAAATTTTTTATTTATTTGAGGGAGAGAGAGAGCATGATCGGGGGAGAGAGAGAAACAGGCTCCCCATTGAGCCAAGCCTGACATGGGGCTTTATCTCAGGACTCTGGGATCATTACCCAGGCCAAAGGCAGACACCTAACCAACTCAGCCACCCAGGTACCCCTAAGAGGATTTTTAAAACTATCCTGATATATCTCTAATATATTTTTGATCTTTATTTTTGTCTATATATTCTATAATGTTCTCATATGAAAACCATAGTGTAATTTGATTTTCTATATATAGAAGAGAAAGAAAAGTCTTTCTCCAGAATGATTTATTAAAATTTAATTTTTGCCATTGGTAGTTTTAAGAAGTTCTTCAAAAATTATTCGTAATTTCATGCATATTTTAGGATAATTGTCAAATTTGGGAAATCTGTTATGATATTCATGCATTTTAAATTCGTTTTAGTAGTGACTAATTCTGAGTAGTCATTTTATGAATCACCAACAAATCAAATTTATAAACTGTTTAATCGTTCACTAATGTTAGGTACAAATGCACATGTAGTATTAAGCTCCATTATAATCCATTTTTGTTTTAGTTTTTCCAGTATATCTGTAACAGTACTAAAGACTTCCTTTTGTTTAAGTTTCCTGTTAAAACAATATATTCCAGGATCCCTGGATAGCTGAGTGGTTGAGTGTCTGCCTTTGACTCAGGTTGTGATCCCAGAGTCCTGGGATTGAGCCTCACATAGGGCTCCCCACAGGGAGCCTGCTTCTCCCTCTGCCTATGTTTCTGCCTCTCTTTCTCTGTTTGTGTCTCTCATCATTAATGAATAAAATATTAAATATTTATGTATATAAATATATATAAATATATATACCTTATGAGTATCTAAGACAGTATGAAATGTAATCTCTTTATCATTCTTTATTGTACATATTACCAATTTTACCGTGTATTTTATTACTAAAGAAAAATTTGAAGATTTTTTATCTCTACTGCTTTACAATGTAGTTCTACTTTTTAAACTGGCATAGTGACTGTTTTTAATACAATGATTATTTTTGTAGAACTTTATTGAGATATAATTTACATACCATAAAATTTCATCGAATTCAGGTGTATAGCTTTTATTAATTTATAAAATTGCATCACTATCACCAAAATCCAGTTTTAGAACTTTTCATCACTAATGAAATTTCACTCAATCCCATTTGCAGGTAATTTCTCTCCATGCCTAACTACCAGTGAAGTACTGATCTGCTTTCTGTCTCTAAAATTTCTTTTGGGCCACCTGGGTGGCTCAGTCATTGATTATCTACAGCCTTCGGCTCAGGTCATGATCCGAGGTCCTGGGCCAAGTCCAGCATCAGGCTTCCAATAGGAAGCCTGCCTCTCACTCTGCCTGCTGTCTTTGCCTCTCTGTATGTCTCTCATGAATACATAAATAAAATCTTAATAAATAAATAAATAAATAAATAAATAAATACATAAATTTGCTTTTTTCCTGGGACTTCATATAAATTGATTAATAGCATGGAAAGACTTTTCTGATTTATTTCTCTCAGCATGATGTTTTTGACACATGTCCATGTTGCAGCATATGTCAATATTTCCTTCATTTTCATCGGTGGCTAGTACTCCCATTATATAGATATGCCACATTTGTTTAAACAAACATTTGATATTCAAATTTTCTAAGTTTTTTAACAAATAATAATAATAATAATAATAATAATGGTGTTATGAGCATTCAATACAAGTCTCTTTGTGCACTTACGTTTTCATTTACCTTGAATGAAAAGTAGAATATTTGGTAAGTCAATTGAGACCATTTCAGCAGTGGCAGGCAGGTTGCTGATTTTCACAGCCTTCCTACTTAGTTTGAACTGGTATACTGATAGAGCTGGGGGTACAGAAGCAGCTTCAGGCAAGAACTCCATACACTTCAAGTTATTCTATAAACTATGAAATACTAGAATGGAAGGCAATAAACAATAGGTATTTGGGTCAAGGTCAGTAAAGTATCTATAGGAAAATATACCAGTGAAGATGAGGCATCTATGAGAGTCAGGTTGCCCTAGTGGGAATTTTAGGATGGTTTTCCAGTGTTTTAGTTAAAAAAAAAATCTTAAGGAAGATGAAATCTCTTGAGCAGAAATATGTTCATGAAAACATTAGATTTAATATAATTGACATGTGGAAGCAGAAGAAATTTATACTAGGAATTGTGGCATAAACTTTTAAAAAATCATAAAATAAAAATTCTTCTCCCAGAGAAATGTAAAAGACACTGTTCTTATAATCAGAAACAAAGGACCATGATAAGATCAGAGCAGAGCATGGTGAAATGTGAGTATGGTGCAAGGTGGGGCAGGGGAAAGAGATGGTAAGGATGAGCACTTTGTCTAACTATAAGATATGTTGATTAATTTAGTCATCATCAGAGATACAATAATAAAAAGAAGTTTGTATCTACATAGATATTTTGATCCCAAATAGGAAAACCTTTTCAAAAATTAAACAAAATAAATTTTAATATGCTAGCCTAAAAGACTTTAATCCACCTTATCTTCTCTCTCCTCCTCCATCTTATCTGCCATTATTCTACTGTGTATAACCTGTGATCCTGCTTAATTCAACTACTTGCTGTTTCTCACTTTGTTGAATTCCTTTTCCATACACTGTGCACACTATATAGAATTTTCTTCCTCTGCTTGTCTTAAATTCTCGAGCCTTTCAAATCCTTTTAGTATCTTCAATACATGGGCCACCTGGTTGGTTCAGTTGTTTCAGCGTTTAACCCCTTTGGCTCAGGTCATGATCTCAGGATTGTGAGACTGAGCCCCTAGTTGGCTCCATGCTTAGCAGGAAGTCTGCTGGAGAGTCTCTCTCTCTATCCCTTCCTTCTGCTCATGTGCATGTGCTCTCTCTCTCTCTCAAATCAGTGAATCTTTAAAAAAATATGTATCTTCAAGACCTATGTACATTGTTAAGTGCTGTTTGGTAATATCTCATAGGGATTTAAATAGTGAGGGAAATAGGGTTAAGGTTCTTTATTCTAAAAAAATCATCCTAGAGATTTAAATAAGAGAAATGCTACATCTGTGTGTTTAGTTTTAAAATATAAAATATGGCAAACAAAACTTTCTTCTACACAGTGACCTCTTCAACCATGTCTAAGTAAATTTCATCAATACTGTTGAATGTCTACTATATACTAGGCACTGCTTTAAGCATTGTGGCTAGAACAATGAAGAAGACATGAGTGTGCCACCATGGAGCTTATACTCCAACTGGGGAAGATACAGTCAATAGATGAATAAATAAATATAACAAAATATACAATAATTTTGACTAGTAAAAAGTGATATGAGAAATTAAAAGGGGGTCACGGGTAATAATATGAGGGCAATATGATTGAGAGAAACCGAGATACACAACAGACCAGAGAGTAATTTGGACAGAGTGGTCAATGCATTCTTGTCGAAGAGATCATATTTGAATTAGGGCATTAATGATGAAAAGAAGTCAGCCATGGTAAAACTGGTGGTGCAGGTAAGGGTGGGATATATTCCAGGGAGAGGTCAGAGCAGTAGCAAAGGCTCCGACATGGGAATGAAGCCTGTTTGAGTTCCAGAAAGATATATACTGCTGGAGCATAATACAGGGAAAAGTAGTAGAAAATGAATTCAGAGAGATAGGCAAGTACCACATCTTATAAAATGTGCTCAGTGTAGTCAAAAAGTATGGGTAGATATTACATGACTTAAGTGATTCTCCAACACCATCAAAATGAAATTTCATAATTATTTCTATATAGTATCTCCCTTTATCTTAAGTCTTTTTACCACTTTGCAATTCATTTATGGATTTTACTGATCTCTACAACACGTTATTCATGAAGTGTTTTAAATTATGTAGCAGATAATGTCCTTGAGGCTGAGGACCCCTTATCACTCATTCTTGTATCCATGAAATGCCTAATTTAGTATCTTTATCAGGTATTAGTAATTATTTGTGGTCATGTTAAGTACCCTGATAAAATTAACCTGAAGTGAATGTTGTTGGATTGATTAATTGGCATGATTTATAACATTTTAGCAAGTAATTATTCCGTGAAGAGTGTTTTGAAGTTTTTTTTGTGTGATTTTTTTTGGGTATCACTGAAGTTTTTATAAATCATACTTGTAAAATAGTATGGAAGGATACATTAGATGTACTAGAGTATGGGACTTTATCTTATCAAACTTCATTATCATATTTATATTAGACACTAAAACAATTCTAATGAAGTTAGCAAACCCAAATGGAAACCTACTGCAAATTGCAACTTCTGTGAACTTAATTAATGGAAACTCAGGTAGTCAATACCACCAATGCAACATATCAAATCTAAAGAACTACAAGGAGACTGGGTTATTTTTTTTTTTTTTTTGTTCGGAGACTGGGTTATTGAATTCCAAAGCTGTGCTTGCATTTCAGGGATAAGGTAAATCAATGATGTGGGAAATAAACTTTATAGAACCTTTTTGCCTCTACTGTTCAATGTCCTCATCCCAGATCCTAAGATATAATGATGTAAATAAAACACTACTGTATCCTTGAAAGAACATTAATTTAGTATTTGAAAGATTCTACTGCAAGGTTAAGTAAGACTAACAGAGTTCTATATGAGAGATAATATGTTAAATACATTTAATAAACATGGACAAATTTAAGAGGAGAGGACTAGCATTTTCTCCTAGCCTTGTAAATATGTTTGTATACAAAAGTCTCTAAATGTGGATTTTAACTACTCAGACTTCACTGTGTAATATTTTATTTCCTGCAGGTTCGTAAAACTTAGCTTTTTATTTAGGTCAATGTGAATAATGTGAAATAAATCATCTTTGATAATAGAAGTTATTTAACTGGCCCTTTCCCTCCTGTGTTCAATAGAAAATGGCATCTGTACAATGGCACAGTTTCTCAAAAGAATACAAAAAGAAAACAAGCCCTACCTTTAGTTTTGTTGGTGTCCTCTCAGTCACAGAGTTTTGCAATGTCAGACCACACCATCAGTCACCAATGAAAATTAAGTTTTTTTTGTAAGATGTGAAAAACATAGTAAAGAAATTGTTAATGGCAAGTATATATTTCTATATGTTTCTTTTGCAGTAAATGGAAATAAATAACATTCCTCTCTAAATTATAAAAATCTGCCACAATGACAAGTGCTCTAAGGAAATATGTCTTTATTTCTAAATATTTACTTTTTGAAAAGTCCCATGTACTCAGGCTGTTCCTTCCTATTTACCAGTTTACTTATTTTTTTGTTAACTTGAGTATTTAAGCATAGTTACACACTTATAGGACTAGAGAGACTTTGTGTTCATTGAGTGTCTGTTGTTTTTTGTGAGGTTTTCTTACCCTTTTGAAAAATCTGACAACAGCTGTGTACCCTCTCCTCAGAATAATACACTAAAGCCCCTTCCCACAAACTTCCTTATACAGTTTCAAAGGATTTAGGATCTTTGATTTTGTTCATTCCCCTGTCTGATGTACAAAGAAAAATAGTTTTCTGCCATGTTCCTAGAACTCTTAAGAAAAGATATTTCATAACATCACTTAGTAATGCATTCCAAATGGTTCAAACCCTTTGTTAATCAGTACCATATCTCAGAAGAGATCAGATCTCATAAGTCAATGCAGACAAAAAACAATTGTCCTCCTTTTCTTTGTTATTGGGTTAAATTGAACAGGTACGAAGATGGAAATGTAACTAAAAGTAAAAATCCCCAAATCCAGATTTTTTTGTGTGTCATTTGCATTTGAATAAAACTTTTCCTTTGAACTATTAACAAACTGATAATTATGGAAATTATGAGGTGAACTGTTTTACAAAACAAACATCTGTATTCGAGTTTTCCTTTAGTACATTCAGGAAAATCTGGAGGCACTTCCTGAGACTCCAGATCATAAAGAACTGACGGTTGAAAGCAATGACTTTCTCAACAGATTTGAACATCTGCTCCCTGTCATTATTCTCAACATCTTATCTACCCTGCACTCACCCTATTTTCCTTGGTTCTACCTGAAATGTGGATGGAAAGCAATCCTGACTCACTGCACATTCCATTTTGTCTTTACAGTTAGAAGCATTTTTCAGCAGCAGGAGTTCAACAAATAATTAAGCACAAGTTTATTAGATTTAACCCCTGTGAATCAAATCAATGAGTTTCTTTATCCTTTTCCAATCTCTTAACCTTTTAATTGTTGGTTTCCAAAGTCACAAATTATCCTGTAGATTTCCAACATTGTCCTTGAAAAGACCATAGGAAAAGACCCAACTACCCTTACTATGTAAGAATAAACATGGTAGCATTAAAAAAGTAAAAATGTATGTCATTGCCATATGCAAATGTATGTCATATCATATTACCATATGAAACATTACTACCTTTATTTAAGGCAAAATGAAATATTCTAGGATCTTTATTTATTCACTTATTTCTATCATTTCACTCACATTCTGTATGATTCTATTTAAATCATATCCTTAAATACAAATGTTAAAATACTTGTGTAATTAAAATAAAATTTTAATTTTCATGCCAAACATCTTTCTGAGAGTGAACTAGAATAATGGTGCATAAACAGTGTTACAAAGGATGGTAATTCACTTATATGTATACAAGAGAAATACATTAGAACTTTAGAAAAATTTGCCTTTCAAAAAATCAAATAAAATGATGAGCATTGGAATAAAATGAGATTTCAATCCACAGGAAAGTGGTAGAGTACAAACTACAGCCTATAAAAAGTATAGGGCTTTCTTTTTCTTTTCTTGAAAATGTAAAAGTTATTGAAAGAATTCTAATTTCTAGAGCATCAAAATATACCAATAAATTATATAAATATTTATATAATCCACCAATAAATTATATATATATATATTTATTTTTTAAAAAGTAACTAGGGGCACCTGGGTAGCTCAGTTGTTTAAGTGTCCAACTGTTGGTTTTGGCTCAAGATCATGATTTCAGGGTCCTCAGATCAAGCCCATGTAGGCTTCCAAACAGGAAGTCTGCTTGAGGTTTCTCCCCCTCTCCCCTCCCCCATCCCCCATGCACACACATGCTACACACTCTCTCTCTCTTTCACTCTCTCTCAAATAAATCTTTAAAAAATGTTTTAAAAAGTAATTTAATTTAGAACATTTTTTGAAGGAAAGCACAGGGATTTTTCTGGAGTCCACAGGGATATGAAAAGTAGAACAGAAAGGCATAATATCCAAAACTGAACCTGTTGGTTAGTAATAAAGGAGGAAAATTAGCCATTTGGAAAACTGGTATCTGCCATCATTAGCTCGGTATCTTCCCAATACTTAAAGAGTTTTTTGATGATATAATAGTGATACTAATAATGATTTTTTGAAACTTCATAATGAAATTGGGCAGTGTTTGGAAGATGCTCAGAATTCAGTAAACCAGTATTTTCCAAATTTATGCATGGACAAAGAATCCATTCAAAGTGAAAGAGAGACCAATTGATTTTAATACAGCAGAATAAGAAATATTCTCTGATACAGTTTCAGAGATAAAATACATGAAGATGTATTTTAGAAGTTGCATCAATTGCTTTGTTTGTAGTCTATTCTAATGTAAGCTCCCTAAGGGTACTGGTTTTTTGCCAGTTTGATTGACTGCTTTACTACAGGTACTTAGAAAAACACCTGATAATAAACATTTTATAAGATAACATGTGATAAAATACGTGGTAAAAGCCCAGGTGGCTCACCAGTTTAGTGCCACCTTCAGCCCAGGGTGTGATCGTGGAGACCCGGGATTGAGTCCCACATCTGGGGACTGTGCATGGGGCCTGCTTCTCCCTCTGCCTGTGTCTCTGCCTCTCTCTCTCTCTCTCTCTCTCTCTCATGAATAAATACATAAAATCTTAAAAATATATATGTGGTAGAGAAATTGTTAAAAGCATCACAGGCAAGATTATATTGGCCATTCCCATCATTGGATATTTTCACCTATTTTCTTTCTAGAAATTTTACTTCTTCATGCAAGCCCCTGTCTATGGCAACCCCTATGAGTCCTATCTTCTCTTGATATTGTATTTTTCTCCGGTGCCAGGATCCCCAGGCCTTGTTAACTCACCTTCTAAGGAAATCATCAAAATTCATATAACAAAATTTTATTGCAATATTTTTTGTGTTTTCTAGGTCTCTCATATCTGTGCTTGCCTTTTATGACCAGAAGTACTATATAAATTTTTTTCTCTTAGCAAAAAGTACAATTATCCTTGCTCATGTCATAAAATATAGGGTTTTATCTATGAGAAATGGATATCATCTTGACATTTTTAAGAAAAGATATAATATCATGTGGTGTGTCCTTTTAGAAAGATAATTGGCGGCCTTGGGAGAGAGACATACTGGACACAGGAACTTGTCAGCAGGCAATGGTGATAAGTAGAGTAAGAGTATGAATAAAGCAAAAGCAATTAGTTTGGAGCAGAAGGGGTAAAGCCTAAAAATATATATGGGAAATACATGCCATGTTTTATCTTAAATAATTACATATGAGATAAGGGAGAACTCAATGATGACTGAAATATTATGCAAACTTTGAGGGAGAAAAAATGTTATGCCTGAGATAATGCCTATAAGAAATAAACCATGTGTATGGAAAGTAAAAATTAGCTTGAAAATCTTGATATGTGGTGCCTGTGAAACAATGAAATGAAGATGTCTAGGTAGCACTTAGAAATGTCTGGTTCTGGGACCTAGGAGAAAGACCAGAGCTAGGAAAAGAGATTTGACAATCGTATATTACTGGGGGGAACAGGATTTGATAAAAAGGATGAAATCCATTGGTGAAGCAGAAAAGGAGTCGCAAAAGTGCCTAAGGGTAGAAACCTATGACTCAATCTTTTCAGATGCTTTGGAATAGTGAAATGGAATAAAGAAACATTTTTTTTAAGATTTTATTTATTCATGAGAGACAGGCAGAGACATAGGCAGTGGGACTCAATCCTGGGATCCTGGGATCACGCCCTGACCTGAAGGCAGATGCTCAACCACTGAGCCACCCAGGTGCCCCAAAAAACATTTTTTAAAGAACAAAACCAAAGAAAGATTTTTAAAAAATATGTCCAATTCTCTATGTCAATGTCCACAAAAACTTTTTTTAATTGTAGCATATCAACTACATGGATCATGATTGAATCATAAAGAAAAATATCTGTAATACTAGACCAAATATAAAATAGAATCATAAAATACTAGATGCTATGTAGTATGTAATATTACTATTGCACTCCTATAAAAATATCAGCATATAAATAACTTTTGAGAAGCAAGAGATTGATTAAATATGGGCTCAGTGATGAGATTGAATATAAATAGAAGCTTTGACAATATTTTATGATTCATAAAGGTTTTTTTTTCCTAATTGTCTAAACTTCAGTTTTCTCATTTGTAAGTTAGGATTAATAATAGCGTGGAGAGAATTAAATGTGATCATTCATGTGCTTAGCACATGATTAGCACTCAATAACTGTTAGATATAATTATTAATTTTGATTATTGTTAGAAAATAGAATAAAAAGCAAAATAGACTTCTGTTTTTGAATGGTTGTCACATTTAAGAAATTGTGGTCAGTCTCAACTTATGCATCCTGGGCAAGTTAGTTTCTCTGTGTAAATAGCAATAGCACTTAACCGATATATTTGTTGTGGAAATATAATGAACAGGGTAAAAACTAGAATAGTGCCTGCATATATATTTTATTGTGTTTATATAGAACTTACTTTTTTGTTAATGTTTGTAATATCCTTGTTATTATAAAATTGGGGTCATTTTATGAATTTCTTAGGATTTTTTGAACTAAATGTTTAAAAATGCAGGTGGTTCTTGAAACATAAATTCAAAACAAAAATGTCCAGTGAAAACAAGATTGACATGGGCTATCTTAACCTTCAAAGATAGAACATTTCTTTTTATCAATTCCATTAATCCTCCTAAAAACAAAAACAATACATAATCATTGCATTCTCTATCATTGTGCTGTGATATTTAAGCTTCTTTTATGTGTGTGTTAAAATATACATGAATATCTGCTTTTCAGCTTGGAAGATCACAGACCACTTATTTTCATATTCTCGTCATTTTGTGCATTATTTTTTTGCTTCAATGTTTATGAGTTCTGTGATACGATGCAAAACACACACCATCTTAAAAATGGGAATGAATACTCAAGAAAATTTAATCTACGAGTTGTATAATCTTAAGGTCAAGCAATACAAGCGTTTCACAATTTCTACACTTGAATAAAAAAATGAAACGAGAAATGTCAAGGGTAACTTCAGGTTTATTCACTATTATTTATAACAAACCAGATATTTCTGAAACTGGGAATAAAACTAAGGCACTAAAAGAGAAAAACAATCTCAAACACAAAATTTGTGAGTGTACAAAATAATTTATAAAATTATGGTATTGTTACTAATTTTTTGTTTTTAAACAAAATAAGGCACCCTACTGGTAAACCCTGGATCTCATATGCTTATCCTTTACAGTAACCAATAATTCCTGAGGAATACAAAAAAAAATTAAAACAAAGTTATTCTGTTGGAGGACACATTCCTGTGCATGCCTTTAGGAATTCCAAGCCAAAATCAGATCCATTTGTTGATGTTCTATTGATAGGGGAGAGATTGGTTCTTGTCTCACAGAGTAAAAGAATGAATCTTGCCAACCACAGAGTGAGCAAAGTAATAGAAGTTTATTAATCAGAGATAAAGAGAAAGCTCTCAGAAGTGAGAAGGGTCCTGACAGGGTTGCCACTCAGGGTTATAATGCCCCCTCTTTTCTAGGAAACTGACTAGGGAACTTGATGAATTTCTTGTCAATATCAGGGTGGATTTGTAAATACCATGTCTATATTTAGAACAAACATGGTGGATTTAAACTATATATATATATATATATATATATATATTTTTTTTTTTTTTTTTAATATGAGCACAAACAAGGTGCTCCCTTCTCTCTTGTTAATATCTCCTCCATAGCAATTCCCTACATCTGGGATTTCTGTGCTTATTTAGTAGCCATTAAAGGCGATACTCTTTAACATTTTAGAGCTAGGGAGCCAGGTTTACTTTTCCTTTTTTACTGTGATATCTGTTTTCTTGAGATGGGTAGGAGCCAGACTCTGGGGCCTTTCCCTTATCTTTTCCTGCGTAGCCCCGTTTGCTCCTAACTTGTTCCTACATCACTATTACAGTTGCTAAAATATTCCTGTAATTATTGTGACAAAATTCTACATTCTGTAATAACAGAATCTACTTTTCACTTTGATAGCAAGAGAGCAAGAGATAAATTTTATGCAGTGCTTAAGATTCATGGATCCTAAAGTCAGAGCAGTGTCTTCAGATTTAACTCTGTCACTTTATTGTTGTGTGACCTTAGCTAAATGTTCTAATCTTTCTGAAACTTAGTTTTCTCATTTGCAAAGTGAAAATAATTACAATAACCTATAATAGTAATGCAACTCTTAAGGCTATTAGGAGTAGTAAGTGAATCAATACACATGTAGTACTTAGAACAGTGGCTAGCAGGTAGCACACAATAAGCATTATCTATTAACAAATACAGATGCATGTGTTTACGGGTCTTAAAGCCTGTAAATTTCTGCAAGTAATTTTTTTCTGATGATGAACCAATAATCACCCTGAATACAATTTCCCTATCGCATTTTAAATTATGGAATCTGGACCACCACAGTTAATGCTGCTTTGCAGAGGTGTCTCTAGTTGATTATGGAGAAGTTTTGGAACAGGTCAATAATTTAATATTTCTCTTCAATCAATTATATCAATACATCTATAATATCCTCCATGAATAAAATTATAAATCATTTGATGTTTTTAAGCAATGTGGTAAGAAACAAAGCAGCATAAATATTTTACATGCTCAATAGAATGTAGCAAAAATGGTACATTCTTTGTTAGAATTTTTTTTTAAGATTTTATTTATTTATTCATGAGGAACAGAGAGAGAGAGGCAGAGATACAGCCAGAGGGAGAAGGAGGCTCCATGCAGGGAGCCTGACATGGGACTTGATCCCAGGTCTCCAGGATCATGCCCTTTGCCGAAGGTGGCACTAAACTGCTGAGCCACCCGGGCAGCTCTCTGTGAGTTTAAACAACTTGCTCTTTGGGATAATTTTCTTCCTTCTGTGTTTCTTAGTAGTTGTGTGACCTTATACTAGTTTTATTTTTGTTTCAGTCTGTATCTCAATTTCTTTTCCAGAGGAAATAAAGTAGATAACAGTGTGTTCTTCATGGTGTTTTATGGAAATATAATGAAATGACACATATAGACAATTACCTGAGCTATAATATAGCAACATTTAATTGTTGACCTTGTTATTCGGGTCCCAAATCAGGTTGTACCATTCATTCTCTTTTTCCCAAGAGTAATCTTTTGGGATCTACCTTCAGCATGCACTCTAAACTCCACTATTTTCCATCATTTTTATCCTACACCTGCAAAGTTGGCCATGTAAGTTACAACATGTTACTCCAAGTTTATTCTCACAACAGTTCGCAAGCTCCAGTGCTTCCTCATTGCATTTAAAATAACATTGAGAGTCTTTAGTAAGGACTGTCTCTTCTCCCACTTATTGGTAACAAACTATCTACCTTCATCTCCTTGATGCCATTTGAATAAGTCAAACAAATTTTCACCTCATGATCTTTCTGCTTGACACTTTGGTTTTGGCCAATTATTGCCTGACTATAAAACATGACTCAGTATTTCAGTTAGGCCTCTCCCCAAAATTCATCTACCTCTTAGTTCCTTACTGTCCTCTATCATTCTCTCTCTACTTGATACATAGTTGTGAGCTTAAGTCTAAGCACTCTGTTTTACACAGAGTTATAGCCCCACTCCTAGAAGAGTGCCTGGTAGGCAGCAGGTATTAATATTAGTTAATAAATTTAATTGCCATTATAATAATTATCTGAGTAAGGGCCAGAATAGATACATTTCTTTTTCTAATTATTGAATTATAACTGCTTATAAAGTTAGAAACTTTGGAAAATAAAGTATTTGGCAAAAATTATATTGTCAAGAGTCACCATTCCCCACCTGCATTCCAAGAGATATAGTTGAAAATTTGTGACAAATTTCCTTTCAGAATATTTAATGCATTTCTATTTTTAAAGAATTGAGATAGTAAAGCAGAAATCATTATAGCTATTTAAAACAGGAATATGTTTAATAGAGGTTATCAGATACTTATAAAATCATTGCGTTATGAATAACAAAAAGTCACTGTTAGCTCCCCAGCTGCCATTTCCTCTGGAGGCGTCAGGCAGTTGGAGGAATCACAGGAAGCTTCAGAGGATGATTACAGCGGCTTATAGCAATGCGCGGTAGATTACAGAAAAACACCCTGAAGCCCTGCAAAAATTTCACATCTGTCAAAGTGCATGCTTGTCCGCTAATGCTGGAGGAAAAATAATATGCCCCAAACTTTCTCCCTTATTCTTCTCCATCTCAATAAATGGCATAACTTTCTGCCAGTTGCCCACACCAATTATCTAGATGGCATTATTAACCTTTAATCTCCTCCTCAAATTCCAGTCCTGAGTACTGTTTATTTTACTTCCAAAGTTATCTTAAATGTCCCCTTTCTTTCCAGCTTTATTTGTAATAACTTCCCTCATTCCTCAATTGTTGCAACATTCTACATTCTTGCTTCTCTCCAATCTATTCCCTACATGGGAGTCAGAACTTTTTGCATTAATTTAAATGAGAAGCACTTCCATTACACTTAGGATAATACTAAATTTTTGAAGCACCAGATTTAGCAATTGACTATCTAAAATGAGTAAAAGTTTTTTTTTTTTTTTAATTTTTATTTATTTATGATAGGCACACAGTGAGAGAGAGAGAGAGGCAGAGACACAGGCAGAGGGAGAAGCAGGGTCCATGCACTGGGAGCCCGACGTGGGATTCGATCCCGGATCTCCAGGATCGCGCCCTGGGCCAAAGGCAGGCACTAAACCGCTGCGCCACCCAGGGATCCCATGAGCAAAAGTTTTAAAGTAAGAGAAATGTGGTTTATTTTTTCTAGAAGTAAATTGGATAAAGATATTTAGCAAGCATTCGAATTGTATATCTGGAGCATTGGTCAGAAATAGAAAATAATAATAAGCAAAGGGGCAGGAATCAAGAGAATGATTTCTTCTAAGAAATCTGACCTAATGATGATAATCGTCCCAATACACTAAGTTCTTAAATAAATTGTAATAAAGTGAAAGTAATATTCAGTGATTAATTTATGAAATGGAGCACAGAAATTCTGAAGGTGAAGAAGAAAATGCAACAGCAGAAAGTTGTAAAAAGAAGAAAATAAGATCCAGATGGCAAGTCTCTTCAAATTGAGTTAGATACTAGAGAAATATCTAAAACTTCATGCAGTGATTCTAGACCTTAGTACTTCTGCATGCTAATAAATTCTCACCAGTCTTTTCATTGATTACCAGTTGGATGTTAGAAATCTGCTATAACACAGACACACACAAACACACACACACCCTCTGTTATCTATCAAGTTCTAAAATCCTGACAACTTCAATTTAAATAAATTTAAAATTGTAGGAGCTATTCATTATAGTTCTGTTTGTACTGATTTTTTTTTTGCCTTAGCTATTTGATCACTACTTTTAGCACTCCAATTAAGTAATTTAGTATTCCATATAACACATAAAAATTCAAAGTGATGTAAAAATGTATTGGTTATCAAAAATACGCTGACCTAAATGTAATTGTATAATATATTTTTTTAATTTTCTTTTGTCAAACCAGTCTTTTTACATTTTTTTTTCATTTTACAGAAGCAGTCTTTTAAATTCATCTACTAATGCCTCTGAGGTCAAAACCTGTTATTTTTTCTCAATCCTTTGGCTTTAATATGTTATTTAAAGAAACCAGACATCAGCTTCAACATATCAAATGAAGCCAACTATGACCCAGGTATAGGCTGACCCTTTCATAGTCCCCAGTTCTCCTATTTTATTTAACTAGGAACATTTGTTCACAGATACTGATAGGAAATTGACAAATGCTAACTGACAAGCACCTGGTACTTATTAAGCAAGATCTACAAGAAATCATAGATCATATACCTTTGTTAAGCAATAAAACTCAATACAAAGAAACACATTAAAGTACCTTTCAAATATATGAAAAATATTTATTATAATGGAAATACAATCAAACCACTGATTTTTCTAAAAATAAAGTTTAATGATTTCCTTCTTCCCCCATCCTAGGAACAACATCGTCACCATAATTTCACCAGTAACAATTGCTGCCTTTAGTTCGCCAGTTGCTCTTCAGCAATCCCATTGCAACCAACCACTATACACCTGACTCAATCTAGCCTCAAATCAATCACATGCTAATATAGGGATCACTATCATTGAATAAACTTTCTTCTCTGTAATAAGAAACAAGATAAAACTATTTTTTTAGAAAGTTGTCTAAAGTTTTAAACAGTTAAACAGTAGCTTGACCAAATAGTTAAAGAGTATTCAGTACTAGAAAAAGAAAGGAGCTGAAAGCAAAAGTAGAAGATTGATTTGCCAGTGGCATCTGATTTTACACACTTACGGAACATCTTCTCTATGGAAATTCTGCTTTTCCAAATGACCCCACAGCTTCTGCCTAAATTTTTCATATTGTTTTCTGTGGATCAAAGGTGCATCAAAAGTGCAGTAAGAATGTTTTTAAACTTATGCAGCAATCTGAATTGAGATAGTTATTAGCTAATTTTAACCAGTGTGGGGAGGGGAAGGAGAATTAATTTTCTCTGCCTAAGTATATGCAAAAATATCCCTAAATAGGGCACTCTTAAGATATTTTTATTTGTTTCCTTTAATACAATGGCATTTTATTCAGTTATAGATAATCTTTAGAAATTGGCCAGGTAAAAGATTTCCATATGGTAAGTGGTCAGTTATAAGATCAACCAATAGATACAGAGATGACCATTCAAAACATCATAAGTAACTTTATTTGAAAATATTTCATTTCCCCTCAGTATTATTAATATCTGTGAATAGCTTGCATCCCAACTCCATGTCCTAACCTCAGTGATATATTGCTTTGGGAGGGAGTCCTGAACATACCATCTTCTAAAAAACAACAACAACGATAACAACAACAACAACAAACCCACAACCAAATCAAGTAAAGTATTGTATTATTCAGCTTAGGCTACAACAAAATATTACAGACTGAGTGGTTTAAAAAACAGAAATTTGTTTTCTAATAATCCTGAAAGCCAGAAGTCCAAGATCAGGGTACCAAAATGGTTGGTTTCTGATGAAGACTCTTAGCTTGTAGGTGGTTGCCATTAGATATGTGCTCACATAACTTCCTCTTACACATAGAGAGAGTAAACAAGATATATTATTTCTCTTCCTATAAGGACACAAATCCTATAGGATCAGAGCCCCTCTCTTAAGATCTCATATAACCTTAACTACTTCCTTAGGGGACCCATCTCCAAATATAGCCACACTGGAGATTAGGACTAAAATATATGATTTTTGGAGTCACGCAAACATTTAGTCGATAAAAAGCATGTTGTGAAGATATAAGAGAAATAATGAGAGAAAAAAGGAAAACCCAGGAGCTCTGTTTTAAGTATTATTTAAAGTAGTGCATACTTTCAAATGTAAATATGATACATTCAATTATCAACATAAGAAGTGGAGAATAACATGCAAGCTTTGAGTATGGAAACATTTTTATTTTAATAAACCTTGCCTGCCAAATGTTATTATAACATATGTAAGATGGAATGAATTTCAGCAAAAATAGATACTTTTCAATTTAAACATAAGGATGCAGCATTTGGAACTTTTGAATTCTATACTAGTTGTTTAAGTAACACAAGTCACGAAAATAAAATCACAACAGAATGAAAGAATGGGTTTTTTAAATTTATTTATACAGCAGTATCAGCAGCAGCCCTCAATTCATGCAAAGTTCAGATCCAGGTTATTATGAATCATGCTGGTGCAGCTTTATGAGTAAAATGACCCTTGACCTTCACATTTCCAGATGTTGCTATTTGCTGTTTAATAGTCAAAACAGAGCTCTGACCCACACTGAGTACTGGCAGGAACTCAGAGTACAGTAGATATGGCTATTTATTTTACATATCAACAGAGTTTGGGCGTGTCCCCCGTCAATATATTCTCATAAATCACTATTATGCACATGTTTTTTTTTAAGGATTCGTTGAATTAATGGCTGTGCATTTGTTCCTTTTTTTCTTTCTTCCCATCTCCCTGTGGGTAAATTGTTTCAACTGCATTAGTGGAGAATACAACTCTAACTTCATTCAAGAAAGGTTGAGAAAAACAATTAACATTAATTCCTCTGTCTTTCTGTATCAGAAGAGAAGTTCTGAGCAATCCACAAATGTAGATAGATGTAAACCAGGATTTACAAGTGGTGCTAAGTAAATATGATGTAAAACATGTCATTTCATTTAGGAAAATGGGTTTCAGATAAAATTCATATCAGTTGCCGTTTTTCTTTTCTTTTTTTTTTTTCTTTTTAGAATGCATTTATTTGAGAGAAAGAAAGCACGGGCAGAGGGAGAAGGAGAAGCAGACTCCCCGCTGAGCAAGTCACCTGATAAGGGCTTAATCCAGGACCCTGGGATCATAACCTGAGCCTAAGGCAGATGCTTAACAGACTGAGCCACCCAGGTGCTCCACTTTTTAATGTAAGAAATACATCCCTAAAATACAGTATGAAAGTGATTATTAAGAATTTGTATTTGTAAAGGCACTCTTACAGGAAGTCTCGAAATTGGGGAAAAACAAAACAATAAATTGCTACCACATATTAATATATATTTAATACATAATCCAAAGATTCTCATAATCATTCACACGTCCACAATTTATAATATATAAATAATATATTTATATCTCAGTATAGAAGGATATATGAACACAGTATTTGTTTAGTTTTAAATATATGCAACATATTTTGGACACCTGGATGTCTCAGCGGCTGAGCATCTGCCCCTGGCTCAGGTCATGATCCTGGAGACCCAGGATCGAGTCCTACATCAGTCTTACTGCATGGAGCCTGCTTCTCCCTCTGCCTATGTCTCTGCTTCTCTATGTGTCTCATGAATAAATAAATAAAATCTTAAAAATAAATAAATACATGTAATATATCTGTAAGTTTAATTAAAATGTTTAATCACTGCATTTACTTTTACAGAAATACTTTTAGATTTTATTAATATGTTTATTTACTTTTAGGATGCCTTTTGAAAAGATATAATATTGTTTCACCTTGCAGTTATATGTGTGGCACAATACATGCCTTTCCTCCTAGTGCTCAGCTTCTCTTCCTCTTTCTCTTCTTTCTTTTTCTTTTCATCCTCTTACCAGTGATGAGTACGTACTCTGTGGCACTAGGTCAAACATTTTATGTGGAATGTGTTATTTAAACCACACTGCATGTACAAGCACTAGCCATCCAGATGTTTTGTCTTTCTTGTTGAGAAGGAAATACAAATTAAAGGAGCCTTAATTCTACTAATACCTGTTTAATCTCTTAATTAGCTTTCTGGTTCTATCTTATTTAAAATTGTATTTCAATTTACCTGGATCACTTTATTTACCTCCTTAATTTGACTCTTATGTTTTAGTTTTGTTTATTCTAGGTATTTCTTAGTTGCAGACTAATTATTTTTTCTCTATTTCTGTGTCTCTCATTTATACTTCATCCATTTTAAGACTATATAGAATAATACAAACATTTATATACATTCCAGTCTAGATTACCTGGCATCAGATTTACTTATGCTAAGATATTTAGGCCTTTGCCATTAGCCAGCAAACATGGAGGAAAAATATACTTAACTTTCCTGACCACACTTAAAAATTTGAGCTCCTTCTGAATTTTCTGTCTCCATTCTCTGCTTTAATTTTTATGATAATTCTTGCACTGAATTAAAATGTTGTAATTATTTCTCTCTAGAGTCTCAGTTTTCTAAGGTTGTCTCATTATTCACTTCTGTATTCTCAGATTCTATTTCAGTGCTTTGTACATAATCGAGGTGCAATAGTTGTATTTATAGAATAAACTATTTTTTTCTTGCTAAACAATGATTCTTTCAACTCAGCTCTTCCTTCAGTATGTTATTCTCCTTGTTGTGGAATTTCCACTGATGAAGACTGATTGATGGTAAACATCCTTAGTTTGTAAAAATAAAAATAAAATAATCACTCCTAGTTTGAATAATAGGTTAGCTGTTTTGACACATAGTATGTCTCAATAATGTGATGTTATCTTTCCACACTTTTACAAATGCTGTCATTGTAGTTGAGAATCTTGTGTCAGTGTTACTTCCAGGTAAAATATCTGTTCTTAGATTACTTTAAGATCACCTTTTAACTTTTGTGATCTTCAGTTTCATGGGTGCCTAAGTATCAATTTCTTATTACCTATTTGGGACACATTCTTAACATTCTCTCGATCAAAAACATTGTTATTCTTTATGTTATCAAACTATGCCTCTCCTCCAGTAAGGACTCCTAGTAAAAGTATTTTGGCCTTACTCCTTGTCTTCTAATCTATCATTTTTCTACTACTTTATCTCTGTGTTGCACTCTGCGTAATTTCTATTCTGGATAATTCTTTCACTCGACTACTTCTGTCTTCAATTCCAATTAATCTGAAGTTTAAACTATTAAGTCCAGTATTTAATTTTAATGCCTAAATATTTAATTTATAGGTATTCACTTTGGTTCCTTTCCAAATCTGTCTGGTCTTTTTCTTTTTTATTTTGAATGTCTTCTTTTATTTATCTATTTAATCACTTACACGTATTTTACAGTTTATTAATTTATTTAGTGCTAGCTGTTGCTCCAAATAGACACCAGTCTCTGTGCCATATATTCCTTGCAAATGCAAATCAGGTCAGTCAGGGGTTTGGAGCTGAGTAGTCTTCCCAGAGCCCGTTTGAGTACACAATTTCCTTTAATATCTTGGGTCTGCCTCCTCCAAACCCATACTTTCCTCTCCATTATGCAAGGATGAGGAAAAAGGGAATGAAGGCTTGTATGTTGGAAGCGTTTACCTACTAGGTCTAGAAGAGACATACATCAGTTTTAGACACATTCCACAGGCCAGGTTATATGGCCACAGCCAACCACAGGGGAAATTTGGAAATGTAATCATTCCACCTCTGAATCTAAGAGGAGGAGCACCAGCTATGCCCTGTAGTCTCATCCAAGAATTCTCTTCTGCTTTGCTTGACAGATTAATCATGCAATGTGTTTCTGTCTGCTGCTGACATCATAGTAGCATGGTTCCTCTTGTATTTTTGTTATTTTAGATTAAAAGCTTACATTTGGTGGGACTTTATATCAGAAATCCTGAGTTACCTCAGTTCCCAGACCTCACAAGTAAAGTAGTATGCATATTAATAAAAAAAAATCCATGTGACTGGAAGCATATGATCACAAAATGTCTGGGGAAATATTTTTCTATGTTCATTTTACCCCATCAGTAGCCAAACTTGAAACAGACAATATTATTTTTATTTCCTGTTGAAGGCAGGCTTTTTTCTTTTCTTTTCTTTCTTTTCTTTTCTTTTCTTTTCTTTTCTTTTCTTTCTTTTCTTTTCTTTTCTTTTCTTTCTTTTCTTTTCTTTTCTTTTCTTCTTTTCTTTTCTTTTCTTTTCTTTACTTTCTTTTTCTTTTCTTCTTTTCTTTCTTTTCTTTTCTTTTTTTTCTTTTCTTTCTTTTTGATTTACATTTACAGAGGTTAAAGACCCTTTGAAAGTCCAGACTTCATGTCAGATTCTGTTTCTTAAATTTTCACATTCCATGTTGACCTGTACCTACCTGACCATTAGCACTGAAGCCCTTCGATGACCACTATTAACAAAAACTATCAGGCATAACTGAAGCATCAGCACTCACTTACTACCCTAGTTTTCAATTACAGTCTTTTGGACCATTATCCACAAAGCTTCTGGTACCGTTATAAACACCTGTCTTCTAGCATAGCTGCTACATCAGTTCTTACTTTCTACTCTTTGTTTTTGAACCCAAAGAGTTGTACTTACAGTCCTAAATATTTCAGTATATATTTTTGGTGATGTTTGCTATATTCTATCCAACATTATTTTTTGTCACAAGAGAATTTACAAAGCATCTTGTCTTCTATTGTTCTGAAACAATTTTCCCCTTTTATCTTCTTTCCCTTACTTTCATGATATTTTAATAATTTAAGATTTCATTTATTTATTTATAAGAGACACACAGAGAGAGGTAGAGACAAAGGCAGAGGGAGAATCAGACTCCCAGTGGGAGCCAGATGCAGGACTCAATCCTGGGACTCCAGGATCACACCCTGAGCTAAAAGTGGAAGCTACTGCTGAGCCACCCAGGTGTCCCTATTTTAACAGTTTTAATAACCATAATTTAACAGTGTTTAAAGTTAGTTGTTATGATTGGTTTCTTCCCAAGATATACAAGATGTTTATTATTTATTACCTCCAATTACTCCACTGCCTCCCATCTCGCACAATTTTCCTGTCCATAATTTTTCTGTATTTTAAAAATTTAGCTAAGTCTTAATTAGATTTCCCATGTATATAACAGATTCTTTGACCACTGTTGCATCTAGTATCCTATTCCTTCCTACTGTGTAGAAATTCTTTCCAACTAAATAACATCCTTACTAAGTTTTGTTTTTTTCTTTTTCATTTTATTTTGTTTTTTTTTATGAATGTCTGTGAGTGGTGGCTTAATTTTTTTCATTAGAAAATGTCTATTTTATACTTACTTTTTCAACAAGTGTTAATTCACTTTTTTTTTCTTAGGTAAGTATTTATTTTATGCCTACTCTTAATGCTAGTTTACCTGGAGCTGGAATTCCAGATTAATAATCACTATTTTTTCCCTGAGCACCTTGAATGTAACATTATCTTTTGTGTTTTACTGATATCAAATTTAATATCAAGCTTATGGGATTTTTGTAGTTATCCTGTCTTTTTCCTCAGACTGTTTATACAGTTTATTGTTATTTATCTTCACTTGGGACTGACTATACTTCTAGGTCTAATGATTTAAGATAATTATGGAGTATTTTCAATTTATATCATATAGCGCCTCTCTTTTTTTTTCAGAGACTCCAGTAGATTTTGTTAGACTGTATAATTTTACCCCATAAGCTTCTTAAGCCTCACATATTTTTTCATCCTTTTTCACTCTGATATGCATTCTTCTTAGTCTTTTCTTTCAATTAACTAGTTCTGTCTTAAACTGTATCTAAGTTGCTATTTTTTACCCATTAATGTGTTTTACTATTTTATAATTTTATTTCCAAAATTTTATTTTTTAAACCTATATTCACTGCCTCATGGTATCTTATTTTGAAGATTATGTCTTAATCATTTAATATGTTCATTTTACTGTCATAATACTTTTATAAATTCTTGACATTGTAAGCCTACTTTTAATTAATATTCATTACTTTTAATCATGTGAGATTGTTTCCTAATGAGCTTTGTAATTTTATATTTTTAGCTCATAATTTGTCATGCATTTTCTATGGAAATATTTTAAAGCTTGTCAGAGAGCAAAACCAAGAACCCAGAAATTAACCCCCAAGTGCCACAGGGAAAATAAACAAACATAACAAAACAAACCGAGAGGGTAAGACTGAGTCTTCATCAAGGAACTGCTAACGTGTACCTGGGTGTATTTCAGAATTGCTATTGGACCAATCACTATTACATAGTATTGGGCGGGGGAGAGGAGGGCTGTGAGGATCCTCTTTTAAGTGGGTATATCAGTTGCAGTTATCCAATGCCTGTATCCCTATGGATGCTGCATATGTTTGGAAGAGGCAGGTGGGCAGAGAGGACAGAAAAGGTATCCCTTTGCTTCACAGATCTTCATATCAAGAGTATATGTACATAAAGAGCTTCATCTGACTTGGATCTGATATAGATTGAGATCCTGAGCTTTGATCTGAACCTAATGCTATAATCAAATATCAATTTTGAGGGGTCTTGGGAGAAGATAAGACTATTTTGTGAGTAGCAGGGATATAAATAATGTGTAGTCAAAATGCAGTTTGTGGTAGTTTTAAAACACCCACAAATCCTTTAACACTGTTCTCATTGAGGAAAGCTTCTGTGTCCTCCTCCTTTGAATCACAACTGATATAAGTAACTAACTTTGAACAAATAGACTACAGTGGATGTGATGCCTCAGGGCCCCTGAAGCCACCTTATAAAAGGCAGTATTGATTCTGACTTGATCATGAGGATACTTCCTTTTGGAACCTTGGGGCTACCATGTAGGAGAGGGCCAAGGCACATTGAGAAGCCATATGTTTGTGCTCTTGTGAACTCCAGGTAAGTTTGTAGACAACAGCCAAAATAACTCACAGGCATGTGAAGACTCCTCCTGCTGATTCCAGCCACCAGCCATGGAGCCACCCCTACCCATCATGTTTTCAAAGACTATGCCCCAGGAATCATGCAACAAATAAAACAGTACTATTATGCTCTTTCTAAATTCTAAGCCCAAAGAACCCATGCATACGTAAAATAGTTGTTTTAAGCCAGTAGCTTTGTGAGAATTTGTTTCATAGCAATAGAAACCCTAATAGGCTTTGTAAATTTGCATTTCTATTATAAGCCAGAAATTTGTAACACTTTATCCGGAAACTCTTGTGTAGTCTGGATTTAGTTGGTCTTGGCAGAGAAATGTAATTAGTTCAGGATGTAATTTTATACTTCTTTATCAGCTAGAATTTTCCTAGGTCAAGTTATGGTATACACTGAAGCCGCACTTATTGGATGTTACACATGTAGTTACAAATTTTTAGAAGACATCTTAGATAGTCCAAGGGCAGAGGGAACCATAAATATGCTTATTTGCCTGTGTTTGCTGGTGGATATTTTAGCCAGTGTTTACACTGAGGATTTTTTTTATGGTCAGGATTTCATTTTCAAACATTGACCCTTCAGGATCCCAATACATAGTTCATATTTCTATATAGATAGTAAAACCCAGGTCCCTAGGTTAGAGAAAAGCTCCCCATCTATCTTCACAAACTCATTGATTTAAAAAAGCCACAACACCAACTTCAGCATTGGATACGTACTGAACTTATTTTGAACTCTGTCTTCTATATGGAAAATAAGGAATTGTGCTTTCCTATATATGACCACAATTACATATGCACAAAAATACTTGATATAATTTGTCTTGCATATCCAGTTGTTTATAGTAGAAAGATTTTCAGATTATCTATTCATACATATTGCTATCACATATATTATTTTTGTTATGAACAAAAATAGTATATTTCAGAAAATACAGATATGCATAAGGAAAACTCCATTTTCATAAATCAAATATCCATATATTACATTTTAAAGAGTTTCTTCTACAGCTTTTCAATTTTTTTGCTACATATATATGTTAAAAAATGATAAATGTTTTTATTTTACCCTAATGAAGTCATACCAAACACAATGTCTTATTACTCATTTTACTTAAAATATTTCATGGATGTATTATTCATGTTATTAAATGCAGTATATACTAATCATTTTTATTGCCTCTATAAATTTTTACTATTAGACTATATCAAAAATTTTCTGTTACTGCTTTAATGTTGGATGGTTATGTTTCAAATATTTCAAAATTAAAAGCAGACTTGTGATGATTATCTAAATATTTTGTTACATGTGCTCTATATTTTGGCTGAAGGTACAAGCTTGATTTCCCTCCAAGTACAGTTAGTTTTGTATTTTATTTAGGCAGGCATATTTCTTATATACCTCAATTTATATGTAGCTATTTCGCCCCAGCATCTAGCTTGTTAGGTAGATGTGCTACTTTAGTCAACTGGAATCAAACCAGCACATCCCAGATACTCTGGAAACAGACTAGCAACTTCCCAGATACCCTGGAGCTAGACTGCCCAATACAGTAACCACCAACCACATTTGGCTACTAATAGCACTTGAAATGTAGCTAGTCTGAATTGAGTACAAGAAAATAACATAAAATATCTCATTAATAAGTATATACTAAATATATATTGAAATTAGAAATCTTTGGAATATAGGGTTAAATAAAATAGAATTCCACCACTTTATTTGTACTTTTATTTTGAATACTTACTACTCAATATTATATAGTAGTCTTTAATGAAAGAATGTAGTCTTTCTTGGAAGAATAAGGGACCACTCAAAAGGCCAAATGGTGAATAGAAAGTGCAGAACTTTATTTCAAGGGGAGCCAGAGGTGGGGATTATAAACTAAACAGGTTTGTTCCTCGTCATGTTTGTCTCTTCACCTTATATTAGCTAGAGATGAAGTTTTGACCCAAGTACTTTAGCAATGAGAAGTTCCTTTATGAAATAAATTCCTATCTAGCTAAGAAAATGGTTCATTTCTTGGCCCCATGGATATGTCTGAGAGATAGAATTAATAATAAAATGTTACATTATACATTGTTGTAGCCATTCAAAATTTAGTAAAACAATTTAGTAAAACACATTTATAGCACTCCATTTTACAACCTTCCAGAAGTGGCTTTTTTCAAATTCAGAACAGGAAAAGAATTTGCCCCAATTATTATGGATGAGATCAGAACTGAAAAATTACATAACTTAAACATAATAAACAGTTGTTTTAAAATTGCCAAATAGCTACTTGTGCTACTATGAGATGATACTGTTCCTATTATACTTTTATCTCTTTCAGGATCATATATGTAATTTTGCCATTAAATCATCCCCATTAATTTTCTCTTCTTTACTGCCCTATATTTTCTCACAGAAAAAAAAAAAAAGAGCTATTGTCATCTACCCTAAAGTCTATTCAGTGAGAAAAACAGATTTAATAGCAACAGCAAAGAATCAACAGATACATAAAAGTTATAATGCCTGGTAGCACATTGTTAAGCCATCTGTCATATGCATTATGGTTGCATTAGTCCCTTTATGTTCTCACAAAAACATCTTTGAGTTTTCTATAAATACTTCTGTTTTCCACTGTAGTAGCATTCAAACTGCAATACCTATTTTCATAACATTTTCCACACTGCCCAGGTAGTTTTTGAAAGGACAATTTTAAAACTGTTCCATTCAAACTTCTATTATAATTTTTTTGAAATGGTGTATGTTTTCTAAAGTTTTAAAGATTTTTTGAACTTTTAGAAATATATTTTGTAAATATCAAGTAGTTAATTTAACATATGTGTGTGTTATATATAAAAATATATAATGTTAATAGAACCTAGAACAATACTTAACATTCAAAAAATATATATTGAATGAATAAAATATATATTGAAAAATAAATATTGATGATTTTGGCAGATCCTGATGGTTGGCTAATCAATTTCCATCCCCAAGGATATTTTGCCTCTCCTATCTGCCAACAGTGGAGGCTAGAATAGTTGTCTCACTCTCTGGGTCTTATTACCCTTGGAGGGGGGGTCGTCACATGACATAATTCTGAACAATAAGATGTATATGAATGTCTGCAAGGAATATTCATGAGAAAACTTTTGCTTTCTTATGAAAGGGTGGTTGGATGGTTATAGCTTGACCTACTCTTCCCCGCCTCTTCCTGTCAGTTAAGGTTATTTTTCCTGGAGCGGTGGTGATCATCTTAGGATCTTTGGGAGAGGCCATAAGAACTGCAGATACAGAAGACTGCAAGATATCTGAGCTGTTATAGCTATTACCATCACCACCTCTTATTGTCACTTAATAAAAATAAGAAAAAAAAACTAGTTTGTTTAAGCCATCAATAGCAAGAGTTTTCTTGATAATGACTAAATAATAAATAATGTAATAACCAAGGTGATGATAATATAATAAAATATTTGAAAGCCAGGCGGTAGACAACACTCAAAACAGTGACTGAAACAATTCATTGCTATATTGTATTGCCTCCCTATCTCAATCTTCTGATCTCAGCTGCCCTCAAAGAACAATACAGAGCCAATGACTAAGACTTCCATGGTCACAAGTGTTGTTTACTGTTATATACTGAGCAAGATATGTCAGTTTCAATCCCCTTACATAAAAATGTGTACTGCAGAGGGTTAATCTATTAGAATGCTTAGCGAAAAACTTTAATACATTTGAACATAAATTACATTCCCCTAAATTCAGATCCTTTAGATGATGTGAATTTCACTTTTAAGAAAGAAAGAATGGTGAGAGGTACCTAATCTAATGAGCCGATGTTTTTATCACTCGTTCTTTATCTCTACAATTAGAAAAAAAATGCAATGAGAGATGGAACTTGAATAATAATCTAGTTCCTATTAATGTTCATGATCTCCATTATAAGTATACTTTAATTTTTGTCAAGATCTTTATCATGCTCTCCACAGTGTGATAGCTAAGGTGTTATTTGACATATGTTTTGCAATATTTAAAATATAATTTGTGGACACTGACACTTTCTATGTGCAGCTGCCAGATGAGGGGTTTCCCCAAAAATGAGTTTTCCAGACCTCTTGTCTGCCCATGTATTGTAAAATAGTTCCCTCCAGGTATTTTAGCAGATTCAGGAAACAATTTTGCTACCATTAGCTTCACCATGTTGGGTCAGAGGCGCTTCATAAACCCTTGCATGGTCATTTTAATTTTATGGGTTTTATTGAGAGAAAGTCATAAAGTAGTCTAAACCATAAAAGAATCAAAGACTAACATGTCTGTGCTTTACAAAGGCATATTTTCCATTATTTGAATATTTCAAGGTCTGAACCAATTTATTGAATACGTCATAACCCCTTTTAAATTTCTGGATCATTAAGACAAGGCGAGAACAATGAAAAATGCCCACTGAAACCTCACAGGAAATTGCCTGAACAAACAGAGTGGAGAAATATTAAATATTAGTATTAAATATTAAACTAAGGCTATTTTATATTAAAATTCTAGTTGTGGAATATTTGCTATATGAACTATCCCAATAAAAACATGATTATTTTTTTAGCCAGGAAAAAAGTTTTATTTTGCTTTAAATAATTAAAATATCCCTTTGTCATGAAAAGAATTATATAATAGAATAGTCTTAGGTCAAATATTCAAGGTACAAGTTTTCTGCAATATGAGTAATCATAACTAATATTAAAAGTTACATTTCCTTCCACTTCCAAGGTAGGTATCTAATTAGAAAGATATATAATTATTATATATTCTGAATTGACAATAAAACATTTATATAATTAGATTCACTAAATGAATCTGCTATTATACTCTAAGAAAATCATCTCTTAAACATTTCATTATGAAGCATTTCATACATAAAACAGAAAAAACAATATATAATATAAAGTATTAAATTATGAATACTTGTGAATCAAATAGCTTAATAATAGATTACATAATGTTTGAATGTCCTTATATTCACTCCTTTCTTTCTTACTCTCTAAAATTTTGTTTATTATTTATTTCTTATTTAGATCATTTTAAATAAATAATAGAATATAAATTTTGCCTTCTGTTGATTTCAATCTATTTGAATCATATAATACATACTTTTGTAGTGCACATTTGTTTTTCATGTTTGCTAATGTTTCCATAGTTATTTATTCTTTCCATTTTTAATAATTTTCTATGTTTCTGTTCTGGGTTTACATTTTTCCTGGTGACTTTTATGAGAGTTTGCTAGATACTGTCCAACTTTTCAAAGATGCAACATCTAGTTTATTTTCTCTATTTGTTGATTTTAATTCATTAATTACTGCTCGTCTTCACCATTTTATTTTTTAATTTTTTTGCATAACTCTATTTTGTTTGTGACATCTAAATTGGGATCCAAGGTTTACGTTTTTAGCCTTTTTAAAAAAATGTATGTATTAGATGCTATAATAGTTCCTATGAAGACCTTTTGTTTTAGGCTATAAAATTTGATATTATTTAATATCATGTATAATCTCAGTATATATATATATATATATATATATATATATAGTGTGTGTGTGATATTTTTCTTTAGCACTTGAAAGACATTCTTTTCCTTTTTTTCTGCTATCTATGTTGTTGCTAAGAAGTCGATTATCAGTCTAACCGATATTTTTTTCCGATATTCTTTCCCTAAACAATACTATTCTGTATGCTATTAAGATGTTCTCCTTGACCTCAATGCAATATAGTTTGTATACAATTGGTTTTGCTTAGGTTGTATTGGGTTTTGTGAATCTGAAAATTCACAGAAATCTCATGACATCTTGTTTGATGTCATACTCATTCAGAAGGTTGTGTGTGACTTTGACCAGTTGCCTGAGTAGCTCAAAGGCTGGACTCATCTGAAAGTTCATCACATGTATGATACCTTCACTAGAAAACTCAAACAGCTGGGAACTAGAATAGCTGGTCCTCTATGTGTTCTCTCCAGCCTAAAATCTTCAGTCTACTCATATTTATTTTATTGCTCCTAGAGCTCCAAAGGCAATTGTCCTACAAGAGACAGCTAGGTAGAATTTGTATTTCCTTTTTTTTTTTTTTTTTAACTTCTCCTCAGAAGTCACAAAGTGTCATTTCTGTCATGCTCTATAACATGAAGTTTAAGAGATATATATGGTTTAAGAGGATAGGGTTTAGTTAGAAGAGGCTGTGAAACAGGATATATATTGTTGAGGCCACATTTGGAAATTACAATCTACTATACGGTGCAAACCACCTGATAACTCTGCAGATAATTTCCTGGCTATATTTTATTTTGTAGATTCAGATAATGTGCATATGAGCTCTGAATCCTCAGGAGGTTTGCTTATGATTTCAAATTTTCAGGGAAGTCTCATTCCCAATTTAAGACCCCAGTGCTTAAGTCCCCTTTATGGGTTGGATTTTGTGCTGTTATGGTGGTGGTGGTAAAATTTATCATTCATCAAGCAACAGTACATGTTCTTTACATGGGGTCTCCTGTGTCAACTGCCCACCTTGCCCTAATCAGATTGTAAACTCAAAGCACTCTTCATCCTTTCATGTCTGTTAAAACTCACATTTGATAGGTTTCACTGGGAGAGAAGTGCAATAGAGATAGGAAGGGAACAATGAGAGAACTTTTGGGGTTTTGTAAATGCTTTATTTCTTGATATGGGTACTGATTAAACAGCTAAGTTCACTTTATTAAGATTGATATGTACATTTGTAATTTGTACACTTTTATGTCTTATGTTCTACTTCAGTAGAATTTAAAACAAACCAAAAAATGAATGAAAAGCTGTGGATAACGTGAAATTTAGAAATGATTTTGTAGAGCTGTCTCCTATTTCAGCACTTTAATCTTTTTTTTAGCACTTTAATCTTTTTTGGTTATTTTCATTTTCCAATTAATATTGCTAAAAATGGATGAATGGAAGTATTGAATTTATCATAATAAATTCTTTTGAAAATGTCACTGTTTTTAATTTACCCAAGTCTACCACCATTTAAACAAGTGTATCATCCCTGTGAAAATAATACAAAATTCATGGAAGCCTATACACTGTCAAAGTATGCACCAAACCATAATTTGGTTTAAACTATCAACATTGAGAAAGAATGTTTTATCCATGATAGAACATATCCCATTAAGGATCCATCATAGGATGGATCTCTTATTTTAAAAAAAAGGAGACAATTAGGTTTCCCAAAAATATGTGATGAGAGTACAACATTTTTATTCCTACAATTTACAAATTAATTTCAAAGAAATTATTTATTTTAGATTTCCACATGAAAATGTGTAATGTATGTCTTATTACCATAGTTATCCTATTGGTGAAATGGGTTCTACTAGCTTTAGATAAACACCCTACATTGTCTCTGGCATGGACTCTGGAATCTTATTATTTACATTAATATTTAATTTTTGCTATTGTTAATTTTATACCAAACAAATATATAGGACTTACATGTGAAGCTCTGAACCCACTGATACTCAATAGCAAACCTGCTGTTTGCCATACTTAGCTGCATTGCACTGAAGAAGAAAGTTTATGACCCATTTGGCTTTACCCAGGATGAGGTTACTAGCTTGACTTTCAGCCCACCACTGTTCAAATATTAGTGTTTTGATGGTTTTGTTAAAGATATAGGAAATGAAAGTTAAGTTCTAGAATTTTTTTTCACTTTTTTTATTTTAATCACCCAGTGCTTACAATAGCAAGTGCTCTCCTTAATTCCTCTCACCTATTTCACCCACCCCCGAACCTTCTCCCCTCTGGTAACCATGAATTTGTTCTCTGTAGCTAAAAGTCTGTTTTTTTTAATTTCTCTCTCTCTTTCCCGCCCCCTTTACTAGTTTGTTTCTTAAATTCCACATACAAGTGAAATCAAATGGTATTTGTCTTTCTCTGACTTATTTAATTTAGCCTAATACTCTCTAGCACTATAGATGTCCTTGCAAATGGCAAGATTTCATTCTCTTTTATGGCTAAGTAATATTCCATTGTATATGTATCTATAGATATAGATATATAGATATGTAGATAAATAGGCATATGCATCACATTTTTATCCATTCATCAATTCGTAGACACTTGGGCTGCTTCCATTTATTGGCTATTGTAAATAATGCTGCAATAAACATAGGACTGCATGTCCCTTTGGATTAATGTCTTTGTATTCTTTGGATAAATATCTAGTAGAGCAATTGCTGGAATTGTAGGGTAGTTCTATTTTTAACTTTTAGAGGAACATTCATATTATTTTTTACAGTGGCTGCACCAGTTTGCATTCCCACCAACAGTGCACAAAGGTTCCTTTTTCTCCATATGCTCACCAACACGTATTGTTTGCAGTGTTTTTTATTTTAGCCATTCCGACAGGTGTAAGGTGATACCTCATTTTAGTTTGGATTTGTATTTGCCTGATGATGAGGGATGTTGAGCCTCTTTTCATGTGTCTGTTGGCCATATGTATGTCTTCTTTTGAGAAATGTCTGTTCGTGTCCTCTGCCCATTTTTAATTAAATTATTTGTTTTTTGGGTGTGGAGTTGTATCAGTTCTTTATATATTTGGATTCTAACCTTTATTAGATATGTCATTTGCAAATATCTTCTCCCATTCTATAGGTTGCCTTTTAGTTTTATTGATTGTTTTTGCTTGTTTGGGTTTTTGAAGTGCAGAAGTTATTTTATATTTATGTATTAGAGAGAGAGAGAGCATGGGGGAAGGGGCAAAAGGAGAGGGAGAGGGGCAAACGGACTCCCTGCTGAGCAAGGAGCCTAACAGGGGGTTTGAACCTGGGACTCTGAGATCATGATCTGAGCCCGTCAGATGCTTAATCATCTAAGCCCCCCAAGCACTCCCAGAAGCTTTTTATTTTGATGTAGTACTAATAGTTTAATTTTTGTTTTTGTTTTCCCTCTAGAAAAAATTCCCTTGGCCAATGCCAGAGAAGTTACTGCCTTGGCACTTTCCTAGGATAGTTATGGTTTCAGGTTTCACATTTAGTAAATTCATCCATTTTGAATTTGTTTTTGTGTATGGTATAAGAAAGTGGTCCAGTTTCATTCTTTTGCATGTTGCTGTCCAATTTTCCCAACATCATTTGTTGAAAAGACTTTTTCTCATTGCATATTCTTTCATCCTTTGTGGAAGATTAAATATCCAGATAATTATGGGTTTATTTCTGGGTTTTCTGTTCTGTTCCTTTGATTTATGTGTCTATTTTTGTGCCAGTACCATACCGTTTTGATTACTACAACTTTGTAATATAACTTGAAATCCGGATTTGTGATACCTCGGGGTTTGCTTTTTCAAGATTGCTTTGGCTATTCAAGGTCTTTTGTAGTTCCATACAAATTTTAGGATTGTTTGTTTTAGCTCTGTGACAGAGGCTGTTGACATTTTGATAGGGATTGTATTAAATGTATAGATTGCTTTGGGTAGTATAAACATTTTAACAATATTTTTTCTTTAACATGAGCACAGAATGTCTCCCCATTTCTTTGTGTCATCTTTAATTTCTTTCATCAGTACTTTATAGTTTTCAGAGTAGTTTTCACTTTGCTTAGATTTATTCCTAGGTATCCTATTAATTTTTGATGCAACCATAAATGTTTTATTTCCCTAATTTCACTTTCTGCTGCTTCATTATTAGTGTATAGAAATGCAACAGATTTCTGAGCATTTGTTTTGTATCTTGCAACTTTACTGAATCTGCTTATGATTGTTCACAGTTTTTTGGTGGAGTCTTTTGGGTTTCCTATATATAATATCATGTCATCTGCAAATAATGATTGTTTTATTTCTTCCTCACTGATTTGCATTCCTTTTATTTCTATTTTCTTATTACATGTTCTAGAATTTTTAACACTTCTCTGGAAATTTAGACTATAGGTAAGTGCTAGAAGTTTGTTCACTAGTCAAAAATTTATGAATTCCTCTCATATGCCAGGTTTTTCTCTACCTTATGAATGTACAGAGATTACCAAGACATAATATATTGCTTTCAGAGAAAACATTGGACTTTTTCTAATGCAATAATATTCAGGAAAAAATTTGAAAATAATATTTGGTTGAAAACATACCCCTCTTTTCTATCAATGACTTTATGTCTTTTGCATTTTTCAAAAATTTAAAATAAAAAAGTGTGTGATGGTTGGGATTGCATGTTTTAATATAAATGTTCCTGGAATTTCATTTTATTTTTTAATATTCCTGGACTTTTAAATCACAATTCTTTCCACAATGCAGTATAGCATAATATTTGTTGGCCTTTCTAAGTGAAGGCCTATGCCTCAAGACAGGTGATGATGTGGCAAGTCCAGCCTCTATCCGGATCAGCCTATAATTCTAAACTAAAAATAAAATATAGTAGACATTGAGGTTCCCCAAGAGAACTTGGCATATGCCCTGTGTAAAGACCAACATCAGTTGTAATTAATGTCTTACGCATACCCCAAGCTTGGGCTTCTCTCTCTCTTTTTTTTTTCTTTGTACATAAGACAAGTTATTCAGATCTCATTGGAAACTGGGCTTTTTTCCTGAAATACTTCTACCAGGGAGATCCACTGTCAAACAGATGGATTGCAGTTGATAGTGATTAGTGTTAAATAGCAATTTTATACAATTTCAAATATATTTTGTAAATTCTACCAAAGGTTCTTATACAATTGAAAAGTTGAACCTTAGCTATGTCACTGATAAAGTAACTGAAAAAAATATCTGAAACTTAAGGGAAATAGAAGCATTAATTTATTAAGATGAACACCTCATTAGTCATATAACTTGAAAATGCATTTATCATAGATGCAGATTGCTCTTTGGGTTCTCTGCACTAGACTGTACAATATATTTATAAAATATATGTTTAAGATATGCATTTTTTTATCCATCCTTTCCTGAAAGACAGAGTATAATAAGATGCTATTCAGTTTTTGTCAAAACAAGTTGTACTCTACACCCTAGCCACACGAAACTACATATGTTTCTTGAATATGGCTCCAGTTCATGCTGGGCCTTCTGCCTAGAATCACATTTCCTCCAGTCCCTTCATCACACACATACATAATGTGATTTTTCTGCCTTGTAAACCGTGATTTCTCTTGCATTATCATAAGCTTCTTATATTATGTTGATTTGTTAATCTTTAAACTCCTCACTTAGCATAGAATCTGCTACATAGTAGATACTCAATGAAAGGAAAGAAAAAAGAGAAAGAAAGAAAAAAGAAAGAAAGAAAGAAAGAAAGAAAGAAAGAAAGAAAGAAAGAGAAAGAAAGAAGAAAGAAAGAAAGAAGAAAGAAAGAAAGAAAGAAAGAAAGAAAGAAAGAAAGAAAGAAAGAAAGAAAGAAAGAGAAAGAAAGAAAGAGAGAGGAAAGGAAAGGAAAGGGAAAATAAGTAACCAATAAATGGTATACATTCAGTAAAACACAATAATAAAGATTCACAATATTTCCTTCACTTAAATGACCAGTTTGGAGATTTCAGAGCATATAAAATCTAATGAATAAGTGAGCAAAAATGTTTTCAATTATCACCAATTCATGAAAAATTGGAATATTGAAAACAATTCTAAGCATGAAATAGTGTGTGAAATCATTATAATAAAGCAAAACTCAAATCTGATATTATCGTTGGTGAAACTGAATATCGAGAAGGAGAAAGGGAAAGAGAGAGTGTTTTATATATGAAAGAAAAATAATTGAAATTGAAGAGATTAAAGTGTAAGGCCTGTAAACATTCCACAAAGAATGAGTTTCCAGCAATGATAAGATTATATAAAAAGTTTCTTGGCATGATGCAAGCAAGGACACTTAAAATTTTAGAAGTCACAGCAGGAAAAACTATTAGCAGTATAAATGAATACATAAAGTCAAGTTAAGCATTTCAAGACCCATGCACATGGCAGCTTTTTAGTTAGAAAATATATTAAGAATCAGAATTTTAAAAAATAATCAACCTTAAAATTAAAAAGCAAATATAAAATATAATAGAGCTTAAGAATTCTTTTCTACTTCCAAACCTGAATTTAATAATTGTTTAAAAAGATGTATAAACTCTTTATGATTAAAATTATATTATTTGGGAAAGTCACAGTGCCTTATTGATGTATGTGAGTATGTTGTTTATATAATAATTGTTTACTACTGTTTAAACAACAGAATTTTGGTTCTCTTGTTTATAATTTATTTATTCATTGTCAGCATAAGAAAATCCCCTCGGTCATGTGAATGAATTTTGAAGAGTACTGTGTGCTTTCAGGTTACCCCAGTTTTTTCTTCTCCTGTATTTTTTGTTCAGAATCAGGTGGTGTTTTTGGGATTCATATCTAGTAGGAACTCATTAATCTATGATTTTTCCCTTATTTGTTGCCATATGCAGAGGTCTCCTGGGTCATGTAAGTTATTTCAAAAACACATGAAGAAATGTTTCTATTGTTAATGGGTTCCCAGTGTTTATAGATCCTAGCTAAGTCTATCTAATTTGCATCTATTAGGTATGTAATAAAATTGTATTTTTCTCCTCTTAAAAAAAATTACAGGGACACCTGTGTGGCTCAGTAAGTCAAGCATCTGCCTTGAGCTCAAGTCATGGTCTCTGGGTCCTGGGATGGAGCCCTTCTTTGGTCTCCCTAATCAGTGGGGAATTTGCTTCTCCCTCTGCCCCTTCCTCACTTGTTCTCTCTCTCTGTCTCTCTCTCTCTCTCAAATAAATAAAATCTTTTAAAAAAATTACAGTGTTCTCCAATATAGCCTCAGTTGGATGGCTCTAGAGATTGGAGTGTTGCATGAATGAAACTTAGGAAAATATAAGTTTACTGTTCCCCACCAGATTTTATAGACACCACATTTTAAGTTTAAATGTTTCCTGTAATGAAACATTTGGGAAAGACTCTAAAATAATTCAGTGATGAAAAAATATTCAAATTAATTATGAAACTGGTAATTTGTTTCTATGCATGTCCCTTTTTATATGTCTCTATTATTTAAAATGTACTACAATTTACTCAGATTTTATGAAACGTGAGCAAAGTGTTGCAGAAGGGGAGGTGTTTGAGGGGATGGGGTAATCAGGGGATGGGCATTAAAGAGGGTGGGTACGTGGTGATGAGCACTAGGTGCTATGCTATGTTTCGGCAAATTGAATTTGAATTAAAAAAAAAAAGAAACGAAATGTTTTCATTCAGATTCACCTATTTCCTTTTACAGTACAAACAAGATTAATGAAAACACCACCAGAAAATAGCAAAAGTAAATAAAAACAACACTGACGTACACTGATATTAGACTGAAGACTAGAGACCAGTCTTATCACATTACATCATGACCTACTTGAGAAGGCATTTGGTAAAGAAGAAAGCAGAGTAGCAGAGGGGTATAGAGATGGGAAATCCAGAGGAAACCTGCTGTCTTGAAAACATCCAAAGTTCATGGGATTTGGCGTCTTTGTGTTCTGGCTTGAAGTCTGTCATGTCCAAAGTGATACAACCATGAAACATAAGGTAAGAATTAGTTATATACCTTATCAAAACATCAGTTTATATATCAGTATCCCTAGATTATCTACAGTGAGGTTTACCTTACACAGAAGCTCTTACTCAGCAAATGTGCATACATCAGAAAGCAAGTGCCTTTACTTATCCCTCAGCTGACTCTGTCTTTCCTTGATAGTTGCACAAGTATTTGGAAACATTTTTTAATATAAGTACATCTGTATATATTCATATTGTAAAATAAATTACTGCCTCTAGTCCCCAAACTTATTCTTTAGCAAATCTTTTTTTTTTTTTTAATTAGCCATTTGTTAGTGGAAACTTCTAACATTTTTAATTTTGTCTTTGTCTCTTTTTTTTTCTTATTGGAATTTTTTTCCAGCTTTCCAAAAACAAAAATATCAAACAAAAGAGAAAAAAATATTTGTGATACCTATGCACTGGAAATTAATATCAAATCAATATCAGAACATTAGGTAAAGTTGTTGTCATAATACTCTGAAAACATGATAGATTTTACTACTGTAATTTTTCTTTACTATTATATCTTGATATTTCCATGTCATTAAATATGCTTTGAAAACATTCATAAAACTTGCAGAATAATTTATGAGGTGGTTGAATATGCTTTATTAAAATCTGACATGCTCTTATATAGAATTTGAATTACATTTAGTTTATCATTATTTTAAATAATTTTAACATTGATAGACTAGCATTCTTCTTTAATTATTACCTCGGGATAAATTGTGAAGAGTTGTATCAGCTCAATTATTATCTATTTTGTTCCACATTTTTATTGGTCAGTTTTGATTTCAGAACTACAATCCTTTAATTACTAGAACTTTTGAAATGTCTTAAAAATATGTATTCATTGGATCATATTCCCTATCCTTATTTTTATTTTACACATGTTTCTGGGCAATCTCCCATGAGATTATGGGATGCTCATCTCTTAGTATGTTCTTACAATTATTTTCTCTGTATATAATCGTCCTGAATTCTGATTGTCTTTAATTATTTTTTCTCACTTCATTCTTTTTCATTACTTTTATGACTCAATTTGTTGAAAGCATATAACTTATTTGATGACCAGGAAGCAATATGCTACACATCCTGTATGCTATTTTAATAGTTTTATCTTTATAGAGACATTTTGCTAGACTGCAGTTGTGTCTAGGAAATTTGTTGACACTTTGGTTTGATTGTGACCCATAATAACTTTTTAAATTTCAAATAGTGAGAAATAGGAACTAAAATCTTTTAACACATGTGTTATAAAGACAATGAAAATAAAAATCAGGGACACCTGGGTGGCTTAGCGGTTGGGTGTCTGCCTTTGGCTCAGGGCATGATCCTAGAGTCTCGGGATCAAGACCCGTGTTGGGCTCCCTGCATGGAGCCTGCTTCTGTCTCTGCCTCCCCCCCACCCTCTCTGTGTCTCTCATAAATAAATAAAGTCTTTTAAAAAAAGAAAATAAAAATCAGTGACCATAATATATTTAGAAGATATATAAATATTTAGGTTTTGTAAAAATACGTTTCTAAATAACCCATGAGTTGAAAAATGTCACAAGAGAAATCAGAATATATTCTAAGATGTAAAAATGGAAATACTGATATTTGTATGCTACTACTAAAGCAGTATGTAGAGGAAAATGTATAGCTTTAATTGCTTATATTGTTGAAATAAAAGGATCAAAGTCAGTGATCTAAACTTCTACCTTAGAAGCTAATAATAGGAGCAATTTCAACCCGCAGTATATATAACTCAATAATATAAAGACAAGCCAACCAACAAAGATGGGCAAGATACTTGTGCTTTAGGGGCACCTGGGTGGCTCAGTGGGTGAGCATCTGCCTTTGGCTCAGGTTGTAATCCCCGGGTCCTGGTATTGAGTTGCGCATCAGGCTCCCCAAAGGGAACCTGCTTCGCCTTCTCCCTCCAGTATCTGCCTCTCTCTCTGTGTTTCTCATGAATACATAAATAAAATCTTTTTTAAAAAGGTACTTTTGTTTAAAAAATCCATTATCTATCTATCATCTGTCTATCCATCTATCTATCAACACACACACACACACACACACACACACACAAATATTGATGGAATCAACTTGAAGGGGCTCTCACTGGCCAAATTGCATAAGTAAATGCATAGAATAAATTGGAAAGCACTTTCTTAGAACAGAATGTTTGCTAATACATGTAAGACTAATGTGGCTAGATAATCATTGTTAGATGTCAAAAGTAACTGATGAAAGTTTGATGGGAAGCAAGATATTTAAATAGTCATAAAATATATCCCCATAAATTAATTATTAACTTCTAAGGAACACACAGTATCCCCTCAGTGAAAAAACTTGGTTGACCTTACCTTCAACAGATGATCAAAACCAATCATTCTCTATAATGGGGCAAACATTGATCATGTGCCCCTTAATACTACAACCTAAGATAGATACATCACTTTATTGCTACTCCTGACAAAAAACTCAAATTAAGGACATTCTACAAAATAGTGGGCCTGTATACTTTAAAAATATTAAAGCTAAGGACAACAGAAAAAACCTGAAGTGTTCCAAATTAGAGGAGATGAAAGGATCATGAAACGAAATAAAATACATGATCCTGGATTTGGTCTAAAATCTGATGAAAACAATGTTATTGGGACATTTGACAAAATTTGAATATGTATAATAGATTGTAAATATTGTACCATAATTAAATTTCCATGTAAGATGGTTAAACATGTTAAAATATTTATACAGAAGAAAGACCTTGTCTTGGAAATACCTTCTAAAGTATGCAGGAGGAAAGGTATATGATAGTTTCAATTTACTTTCAAGTATTTAAAAAAATATTTCATCTATCTCTCTCTATATATATATACATGATAGATACAGATACCTATATCTTTATTATTTTTGCTTTATATATCTATCCATTTGGATGCAGAATACAATTGTCTAGCATAAGGGGAAAAGAATAGCAGCCAAATATAAATAACTGATAAATGTGGATAGGAGATATATGAGAGTTTATTTATCATTTTTGCACCTCTTCTTTAAGTTTGAAATTAGAGTAAAAATCAGCATTAGCAATTATCTACAATTTTGATGTTTTTATAAGAATAATACTGAGTGTAAATTAGGAATGATTTAAACTATATCAACTCTGTTTCTTATTCCTTTATTGAAATTAGAAATAATACAGTTTCAATTAGGGTAAGCTTCATGTTAATATGAATTTAGTTACACAGAAGTAGATCACCTCAGAAATAACTTTGATTTAATATTGTTTTAATTTTATTATCTCCTGCAAATTTTACAAAAGTTAGTGTAATTTTTTTAAAGAACCCATTTCTTAAAACATGAGATATTATGCCACTTACGAAAGGAAACAAAAGAAAGACGTCAGTAAGTGTTAATTTAGACAAGTGAAGAATGTCAATTTAATTTAAAACAATAGCAATTCCTCAGCTTCTAAATTGTTAACATTCATGGACTTTGCTTCCTGGGGTTTCATATTCAATGATCTCCCAATATATTGCTCAAAAGAGACATGAATCTGAGGAAATTGTTTTCATAATTAATCATAAATTATACTTGCTACTCTAAAGGCAATGATCTGTAAAAATTTAATTAAGAAATGAATAGTGCCAAGTCTCAATTCTGATTCAATGGCTCTTTGAATCATTTGTTCTATTGTATTTATTTAAATAAATGTCTTGGCAATAAAATGGAAAAATGTCATAATGGTTGTTATTCAGCTCAGAACTACCTACTTAGAATTTGGTAATGTTATGTAATTATCAAAATCCCACATAACTAAATCCAATCCTTACCAACCTCTCAGTATGGAAAAGCAGTTATCATACTACATGAGAAAACAGTCCTATCATTCCCACTTGACTCCTGTTTTTGGAAGTCCAGGACTATGTCTCATACTTAATTTATTTCTAATAAATTTAGCACAAAGTCCCACTCACAGTAAGTTTTGATAAATCTTAATGAATTAATTAACTATGAGTCAAAGATTGACACAATGATCTTCATACCATAATAATTATTTGAGCATATACCATGTAATACACATTAGCAACAGCGTTGGGAATGCAATGATGAATATTATCTTTTATAAACTTAAAGATGTTGGGCAACATAAAGACTTACTTCTCCCCTTGATGTTACATGTAATCAATACTCATCTAGTCCTGATTATTTGATTTCTTCCTCACATATTTTAAAGCTGTTATGTGAAAGTTTGTATAATGGGGAAGTTAAGGATGTAAAGAAGCACACTGCCAGTGGTTTATCTTGGAAAGTTTGAATGAATGTGTTGTTGAGAAAGTGACATCTATGCTGAGATATGAAAAATGATTCTAGTTATAAAAATAACATATAGGGTGAACTGGGCAGTACAGGTATACCTCAGAGATACTGTGGGTTCAGTTCCAGACCACTGAATAAAGGAAGTAATGCAATTAAGTGAGTCAAATTAATTTTTTGGCTTCCTCGTGCATATAAAAGTTATGTTTCCACTATACTACTGTTTATTGAGTGTACAATAGCATTGTATCTAAAAAACAATGCACATACCTTAATTAAAAATACTTGATTACTAATAAATGCTAACCATCATTTGAACTTTCAGCAAATTATAATTTTTTTTTGCTGGTGGAGGATATTGCTTCCATTTTCATGACTGCTGACTGATCAGTGTGGTGATTGTTGAAGGTTAGGGTAGCTGCATCAATTTCTTAAAATAAGACAGCAATGAAGTTTGGCACCTCAGTGGATTCTTCCTCTCAGGAATGATTTATCTATAGCATAAGATGCTGTTCATAGCATTTTACCCACAGTAGAACTTCTTTCAAAATTGGAGTTAATCCTCTCAACTCCTGCTGTTGCTTTATTAAATAACTTATGTAAAATAAATAAATCATACATACATAATACATAAATAAATAAATAATTTATGTATGGGGTGCCTGGATGGCTCAATCAACAACTTTTGATCTGGGGTCATGAGTTCAAGTCCTACATTGTGCATAGAGGTTACTTTAAAAAATGGTTTATATAAATTGAACACCAATAAAAAAAATAAATTAAAAAAAAAATTAAAAAAAAATAAAAAATGGTTTATGTAGTGTTTTAAATTCTTTTTTTGTCATTTGAACAGTCTTCACAGCATCTTCACTAAGAGTAGATTCCATTTCAAGAAACCACTTTCTTTGCTCCCCCATAAGAAGCAACACCTCATCCATTAGTTTTATTCTGAGATTGCAGCAATTCAGTTACATTTTCAAATTCCACTTCCAATTCTGGTTCTCTTGCTATTCCCACCACATCTGCAGTTACTTCTTCCACAAGTGTTGAACCCCTCAAAATCAACTTTTTCCAGACTCCTGTCAATGTTGATATTTTTATCTCCTCCCGTGAATAATAAATGTTCTTAATAGGATCTAGAATGGTGAATCCTCTCTAGATTTTCAGCTTCCTTTACTCAGATCTGTCAGAGGAATCAGTCTATGGTAACTAGAGCCTTAGAAAACCTATTTCTTAAATAGGAAGATTTGAAAGTTAAAATTACTCCTTGATTCATGGGCTACAGAATGGATATTGTGTTACTAGGCATGAAAACAGTATTAATTTCTTGTGTGTCTCCATCAGAACAGTAATATTTTGAAAGAATTCTTTCATTGTTAGAGGTCTTCTAGATAACTTGCTGCAGCTTCTACATCAGCACTAGCTGCTTCACCTTGCTCTTTTATGTTATGGAGATGGCTTCTTTCTTTAAACCTCAAGAGCTGACCTCTGCTAGCTTCAAACTTTTCTTCTGCACCTTCCTCCCCACTCTTGGCTTTCATAGAACTGAAAGAGTTAGGATCTTGCTCTGGATTAGACTTTGGCCTAAGAGAATGCGGTGGTTGGTTTGATCTATCCAGACCACTCAACCTTTCCTCATGTCATGCTGTTTCAGTTTCTTATTCAGTTTCTTATCATTCATATGTTCATGCACTTTTAATTCCCTTCAAAAACTTTTTCTTTGCATTCACAATTCATCTGTTTGGCACAGAAAGACTAGTTTTCACCCTGTCTCAGCTTTCAACATGCATCCTTACAAAGCTTAATCATTATATTGAGTATATACTAGATTCAAAGCAACATTATAAGTTCTGGACTATAAAAATAAAAGTTAGTTATAATGATGTAAGTATTTTAGTGAAAGAATGTGCATATGAAGTGGAAAATCAATGTTGCCATGAAAATCTGAAATTAAATAACACCTCATTGGAATTCACATTAAATTAGCTTAAATCTTTAATAAAATTTGTAGTTTCAAACTTAGTCAATTTCTTGTCCAATTGGCTGAACTTTTTTTTAAATGCCCTAACTTGGTGGTTGAATGTGTTCCTATTCATATTTAGGTTAGGCAATCATAGTAAAATTATTCCTCAAGCTAAAATGATTGATTTCATTGAACTCACAGTTTCCTGCTATTAGACTGATTTTAAATGCAAATATAAACATTTTCTTTTAAATTTTGAGGATTGATGATGTACCATAACATCTGAGGCATTATATATCTGAAAAAAAATTAAAATACTCAAAAGTCTTATTCAAAAATATATATGTATATATTAAAAAATCTGTCTTAGTTTGGGTTCCTCTAGAACCAGACTCTGTGACAAAGATTTGAATGCAAGCAGTTTATTTGAGAGATAGAATAAATATCTTTTGAGAATTTGGAGGTTAAGTCAAAGAAGGAAAGACAGTAAACAGAATGAGAAATGGGTGCATTATCTAACCAGTCATCATTGTATTAAGTGCTTAAATTAGAAAAAATTCAGGAATATATATATAAAGAGAGAGAGAGAGAGAGAGAGAGAGAGAGACATACATATAGCACCTGGGAAGAAAATGTTAAGATTGAAATCATAGAAGCCACAGAAGAAAAGACATCCTTATTTGAATATATAAACAAATTTTAAGTTATATAGTAAAAGGTGCTAAATTAAAAGAAAGTAAATAAGGATCACAAATAATGTATTAATATTCATGTTTTTCAAGAGCATCTGCACATTTAAAACCATAAAATAAATATTCCAAAAGAAAATTGTATAAATTAACATCAAAGAAGAGTTCGTTTTAATAAACTATAAGTATACCTGATGATATTCAATCTCACTATAAGTTGAGGACAAAACTGAAATAATGAAAAGTCACATTACCTATACAAAATGTGAATAGATAATAACACTTATTATAGCAACTACTATTAGAAACTAAATTTTTATACATGACTCATTACCTCAAGTGAAACAATTTAGTGATATCAATTATAGTCAAAGATAGATAAAATATCTTCTTTATTTCAATGTTCCCATTCATGAGCATCTATCTCAGAAAAGTAAGAAGACATAGATGCACAAAAATGTGAAATGTGGTTCGTTGTCAAATTACATGTTGAAACCAAAAATTAGAAACTGAATGAATGTCCAATAATAGGGAAAGGGTTGAAAAAATACTGATTCATTCTTGAACAATGTGGAATATTTCCCTAAATATACTTTTATCTATGCCATTGACTTGAAGAAATTTTCATGAGGATTTTTTAAAGATTTTATTTATTTATATATTTATGTATTTATTTAGTGAATGAGGGGAGGAGCAGAGGGAGAGGGACAATCTTTTCTTTTTATTTTTAATTTTTATTTATTTATGATAGTCTCACAGAGAGAGAGAGAGGCAGAGACACAGGCAGAGGGAGAAGCAGGCTCCATGCACCGGGAGCCCGACGTAGGATTCAATCCCGGGTCTCCAGGATCACGCCCTGGGCCAAAGGCAGGCGCCAAACCGCTGCGCCACCCAGGGATCCCGGAGAGGGACAATCTTAAGCAGGCTCCACTCAGCACAGAGCCCATGTGTGACTTGATCACATGACCCTGAGGTCATGACCTGAGCCAAAATCAGGAGTTGGATGCTCAACAGACTGAACCACCCAGGCATGCCCACTATAAGGAATGTTTAAAGTTAGGCAAATGTTGCTTGAACAATATATCATATTAACATTGTAAAACAATCACATTAAAATCCTGTGTGTGTGTGTGTGTGTGTGTGTGTGTGTGTGTGTGAAAGAGACAGTTTTTGTATATGGTTACATGGAAAAGGTGCTGGAGGAAACCCACTTAGTTGTTAACTTCAGTTTTCCTTTGGTTAGGGGTTTATTAGGCTAAGAAATCAAATAGAAATGGCCTTTTAAAAAGTTATCTTTTATAAAAATAGCACAAATGATCTCCTACAAAGACATGTGTAAATGTAAGCCTAGAAAATCAAAACAATACAATTAACTAAACTTGTTCGTGTTCATGTAACTTTTTTTTCCTTTTTTCGTTAATCAGAAAGATTTTTATCTTTTCCTGGATTCAGTCAGAGTCATACGTTGCATGTAGTTCTCATGTCTCCTTGGCCTCCTACATTTTGTAGCATCTTTTAGACTTTCCTTATCTTTCAAGACATTCACAACTTTGAGAGGTACTGGTCAAGTTTTTTTCATAAAACCCCTCAATTTAGATTGTCTGATGTTTTCTCATAACTGGATTGATGTGACACATTTTTGACAAGAATATCAGAAGGTCACATGCCCTTCTCAATACATCATATCAGGGCTGCATGATGCCAATGAAATTTAGGAGTTGGATTTTAATACATATTCTTATTTTCTCTTGTATATTGCTGTAATAAAAATATACAAGTTGCATAATCAGTAAAAGAAAGGGGCAATAAATGGAAATTTGGAGATGGAGCAGTAATTAAATTGTTTATTAACCTAGCTTATAGCCCTTTACTAAATAGGTTTCTAGTTTTGTGAATTTTTCCCCTTTTTAATTTTCTTATTTGAATACACAGTTAAATAGTATTTATACTATTCAGAATAGAATAGTGTTTATTACAAATAAATTGAAACATGGCAAAACAAAAGGATTCTCATCATGTTTAAGCTTTCCAAATCAGTGTAATAAAATTTCTTTCCATATCCATACCAAAAGAAAGTAGTGATCTAAAAACAATACAGTGCAATTATTTTTGTGTTCATAAGAACAAGGCCATCAATCTGATATTCAGTTAATGGGCTCTTTTAGAAGGCACCATTTTCATTTGTGTTTTATAGTATAATGATGAAGGAGTTTTGGAAACCATATGCCCCCCCACTAAAAAAAAAAATCTTTAGCATTCTTTTTAAGAGAAATTGAGTAGTGTTTAGTGACCAACCTGGCACTCTTTCTTGATTTCAGACGAAACAAAATAGGCTGTCTTCCAATTCATTAAAAATATCTGATGCTAGCCAACTTTTTCCAGTATTAAATGTGTTATAGTCCTCAATTGTACGTCAAAGCTACATTATATAAATATTACGGTAATCAACTGTGAAGGTCCCAGATGCATTGTAGAAGAGAAAGGGAAGCCTTTTATCAAAAGCCAGATCCTGCTTCCTGAACAATGATAGTTTCTTCAGTTTCTCTCTAGAGGATCGAATTTAGTTAGTATTCGTGGAATGGGAAAATGAAAAATTACTATACACATGCATGCATGTGCACACACACAGTATGCACTCAAACTTTTCAATGATCTTAATAAGTCTTTTTCTTTTGTAGATATTTCATTGCTTTATTGAGACGTATGTGCTTCAAGTGTATGTTTTAAGACAATTTTTAATGATCTTCTAAGAAGGAGTGCTATTGCTTTATTATTCCTTTGAAAAAGGATTTTACCTTCTGCTGCTCATCTAAATTTTAGCATGAAGTAAGTATAATTACCAGATGTTATGGTAATTTAACTAGACCATCTTTAGTTTACCACTCATATTACTACTATTTTGTTTTCAAACAACAAGAAAATTTACAGTGTTCATGTTGTCTCATTAACTTTAGTTATTTAATGTGGAAGCCTAGGGCAATATCTTTAAAAAATTAGATTTGTATTACTATGCTAACAAGAAAACTCACACTATCCCTTAATCAGTATAATCCTTTATAAAAGTCTGAAAACTACCTTAAATGTATTTGTTTGGTTTCAGGCGTTGATACAAACAAAACATATTTGTTTTCTAAGTGTTCATTTGGCAAATATCTAATGCTTTCTGACAGTGTATTAGGGATAAAAGTATATCAAAAACATAGTCCCTGCCCTGGAAAGTCTTACTTTATTTGTTTTGTGTATACAATAACATAGGGATAGATATTTTTTCACTGGCTTTCACATGAAAAGAACCTTTTTGTATTCCTCTGTGTATGTGTGTATTTAAAGGGCTGAGAAGAACATTTTGAATTTGTTTTCAGGTTTGCTCTGGAGAGAGAGACCATTATGTCCAAACCTATGGTGAAGATGTTTTTCTATTGGTCTTTCCCATTAGAAAGGCCCTGAGGCCTCATTCCTTTCCCTGTTATACCATTAAAGTCAAAAGTTCACATTTGGCTAGATATGTAATTCTCATGGTTTTCAGGTTTCCCAGGAAATCCACTCAGAGATAACATTTTTCTTTGCAGATTTATAGTTGATCCTCTTGAGAATTCTATAGGTGAAAAAAATTGGGAAAGCAGGATATTACCAGATGCCTTGGGAAGCTCTGAAGCTGCAATGGCAAAATGTTGACAAAAGAACCAAGGCTTGTGATCTCCCCTTCTTGAACATAAATTAGATAAGAATTGTACCCAAGGTAGCTTAGTTGGCTAAGCATCTGACTCTTGTTTTGGCTCAGGTCCAATGAGTTTTGAGATCAAGCTCTATGTGGGGTTCCATGCTCAGTGGGAGTCAGCTTGGCATGTGATGTTCTCCCCTCCACCCTTTCCATGACTTGCATTCTCTCTCTCTTTAAAATAAGTAAGTATTAAATAAAATAAAATAAATAAAATAAATAAAATAAAATAAATAAAATAAAATAAAATAAAATAAAAAAGTAAATAAGGAGGATCCCTGGGTGGCTCAGCAGTTTGGCGCCTGCTTTCAGCCTAGGGTGTGATCCTGGAGTCCCAGGATTGAGTCCCACTTCAGGCTCCCTGCAGGGAGTCTGCTTCTCCCTCTGCCTGTGTCTCTGCTTCTCTCTTTGTGTCTCTCATGAATAAATAAATAAAATATTTTTTAAAAAAATAAATAAATAAAATAAAATAAGTAAATAAATATTAAAAAAAAAAAAGAATTGTACCCAGGGAAGGTATAATACTGGGCAAGGCAGCTGCTGGGAATAAGGTGGCCTAGATCATGTATACATATTTTTATATGTATATAATTTTATACATGTGATTGTGTATATGTATTTGGGATATTTGTGCTTTTTCACATCATAAATGATCCAAGTTTTTATATGATAAATGCTTCATTAAAATAGTCATACATACAAAAATACTAATGGATATGAACATAGAAAATCATATATAGGGCCTTTCTGAAAAAAAAACTTCCAAATAAAACAGTACTTACATAAATACTATAAAAAGTATAGTTTACCATAAATCCCTCTATAAATTCAAATATAATTTTATTGAAATTATAAAGTAGCTTTCAACACTTTTAGAAAAATAGCTGAGAAATTTTAAAAAGCAGAGTCTAAATAAAAAGTTTTTACAAAAAAGTATATTAATATATCTTAGAAGAGGACTATACAAAGAAATCAATAAACAAGTATACATTAAACAAAAGGAATATGAAAGTGACAGCACAAATCACTGGCAAAGAAGAATTTTGGCTAAGAAGTGTTATTTAATAAAGAAACCTAATTACAAAATTTCAATTACAGCTTTAACATGTACGATAGAAACTTACTAAAGTAAACCAAATATATAAATTTACTTAACAAATATGGGTTAACAATATTGTTTTGGAAGTGAAGAATCAGAAAGATAAGTCTAGGAGGATATTGAAATTGTGGTATCTGAAAATAATGACAGTCATTTCAAAGGTGTTCCTGACAATTTGGCTTCTACATTATTTTTAGTTTTTATATTTTATGTTCAAAATTCAAAATATATCTATTATACATATCCTCTGTATGTTCAGTAAGGTAGAAGTAAAGATGAGCATGGTAAAGAGAAAAAAAATGAAGATATGAAAAACACCCAAATGAAACTTTTAGAGAATACAAATATAATAGTTTACACATAAAATATACTAAAAAGATTTAGAGCAGATTAGATAGTGTAAAGAGAATATCATTAAATTTGGATATAGGGCAAAACGTATACTATAAATCCCAGAGTAGACAATAAAATTAAAAATAGTTCTATCTAATAAGCCAATGGTAAAAACAAAATAGAATAAAAGAAATACCTAATACCAACTATAAAAAATGGAGAAATAAGTTAAAAAAAAGATAAACAGAAAATAAGCCATATGGGAGATTTAAGCCAACAATATTAATGACATTAAATACAAGTCTAGACACTTGAATTAAATGATAGATTAGATTAAAAAGGCAAGAGCTAACTATATACTGCCTGAAAAATATCACTCAACAAGTGGATTTTAAAAATTAAAAATGAAAGGATGCCAAATGACATACCATGCAAACCCTAATGAAAGGAAAGCTGGAGTGGTTATACCCCACATCTTATGGTAACAATTATAGTTGGAAATGTTGGTACTTCATTTTCTGTAATTAATAGTAAAAGTAGACAGTAAATCAGGATATAGAAGCCTGGAAGAACACCATCAACTAATTGAATATATTAACATTTATGGAACACTCCATCTAATAACAAAGAATATATGTTCTTATCAAGGGCACCCAGAACACTAAGTAAAATAGACATTATTATGAGCCATAAAACAACTCTCAATAAATTTTAGGGAATTAACGTTATATAAGGTATGTTCTCTGACCATACAAGAATTAAAAAAACTTAACAACAGAAATATATCTGCAAAACTCTCCAAATATTTGAAAATTGACTCATAAATCAGAAAGAAAATCACAGAACATATTAGAAAATGTTTTGATCTGAGGAAAAATAAAAACAATATGTCAAAATTTGTGGAATGCAATTAAAGCAGTGCTTAGAAGCTTATAGCATGGACTCTGCATTAGAAAAGAAGAAAGTTCTCAAATCATTCTCTCAGCTTCGACCCTAGGAAACTATACAGAGAAGAGAAAATTATACCCAAAATAAGCAGATGGAGAAATAAACAAATACGTAAATGCAACCTTTATTACGCATTTAAAAATAATTCAAAACCCAGAGCAAAAGGCTCCAGTTGTTTTAAATTGGGTTATATACCTTGCTTGGGAGAAAACAAGGCACCTTGCTTAATACTCACAAGATAAATGAAGACAATTGCAATATATCTAGTTCTCTAAAAAGAACTACAGCACTGTTACCATAAGAAAAAAATGAAAGCATCATTAGCCCAATTAACAAATGTTTACCATTTTCTTATAAAATGAACATTCTCCCCCCTAGTGAAAATAACTCAAAGCCATGTTTATAAATATATCATAGACATCAAATTGTTAGAATCATTCTGGAAAAGTATTTCAGCAGTTTCAAAAAGGCATGAAAACATTCACATCTAGTTACTTGAAAGGGAATCTGTCATAAGGAACTAATCGGCAGTAAGGACAGACTGCTAAACTTTTATTTCAGGACTTAATCTCAGATTTGTCACTTAATTTTAATATCAGATCCATCACTTAAAAAAACATACACAATGAGAATAAATGTACTGATGTTGTGGAGTGTCTGAGGAGAATCAGCTCTTAGTAGAAGCCATTTATATTGAAGATACTCACTGTATCTTTATTTATGTTAGTGAAAACTATAAAAAAGTATAAAAGTATTTGCTTAAACAAATTATAATATACCCATCAGATAGGATAAAATATAACCCCACACATAAAGAATAGTAACAAAAAGAATATTTTAAGTAGATAATTTCACTGCATGTGTATGATATGTTGTTTCTTAAAAAAGAATAAAAAAGAAAAAAGCAGAACATGAAATTGTAATATATAATATACTCTCAATTATGTAAAGTGAGTACAGAGAAAAAACGGAAGAAAATGTGCTACATGTTTAGAGTAATTGTCCCTGAGTTTTATAATTGTGAAGATTTGGGAATATTTTTTTCTCTTTACTTTTCTATCTATTTTACTTTAATGGTATATTTCATTGTTATCAAGTGAAAGAAAATATTGGTTTCTTGCATTTGGTGAAAGCAATGTTGAAAAAAGAAAAAATCGATTTAAAGATATCACCACTATACAACTAGAAATGGATAATAGAATGAACAAATGAAGAAGTATACCAATTTGCCTTTATTATAATATTTTATTAAGTAGGAATCTATGAAAATCATCTTGTTAAAAACTTTGTATAATATCCTTTGAAAAGGTTTCATTTAAAAACTACAATAAGTGAGTTTAGGCTCACCAGCCTTGAACATTTGTTCTACTTAAATTACTAATAATTGATATAATTAAGCAGTATTATCCACAAATTATATTACTATAGATAGTTTTAATTAAAAGCATATAATTAATAAAAGGCTTTTTATTTATTTTTTTATTTTTTTATTTTTTTTAATTTATTTTTTATTGGTGTTCAATTTACTAACATACAGAATAACCCCCAGTGCCCGTTACCCATTCACTCCCACCCCCCGCCCTCCTCCCCTTCTACCACCCCTAGTTCATTTCCCAGAGTTAGCAGTCTTTACGTTCTCTCTCCCTTTCTGATATTTCCCATACATTTCTTCTCCCTTCCCTTATATTCCCTTTCACTATTATTTATATTCCCCAAATGAATGAGAACATATAATGTTTGTCCTTCTCCGACTGACTTATTTCAATAAAAGGCTTTTTAAATATATCATTGTTATTAATTTCTCTCTAAAGATTTATTATATATTCTGAACAAAATGTTGTTTACCCCATGATTAAAACTGTTGATGAAATTTTATCAGGGTGGTAAAGTCACAAATTTTGAGTCATAAGAATAAATTAAGAAATAGTCTATGCACTATATATGGAAACAAGTTTTTAAAAAATTTTAACCTCCTATTTAACAAATGGAAAATAATTAGATATTATAAGTGAATAATTCCAACTGATAAATCATCAAAACATTTGAAAACACCAATTGTAACCTTTTTCTCCGCTCATTTCAATAATGAGTAGATTGAGATCAAGATACATTTTATTTTTTTTATTTTTTTAAAGATTATTTATTTATTTATGCATGAGAGACACACAGATAGAAAGAGAAGCAGAGATACAAGCAGAGGGAGAAGCAGGCTCCTGACATGGGACTTGATCCAGGGTCTCCAGGATCATGCCCTGGGTTGAAGGCTGCGCTAAACCAGTGCACCACCCGGGCTGCCCCCATCAAGGTACATTTTAAAGCACTTCACATCAGTTGAGAAAAGTTAAGTATTTTAATGGTAAACTATACAAATGAAGCACACAATACAAATAATCAGCCAGTGGATGTTTTTCATAATGTGCAATACTTTATTACTGCTAGTATAGCCCACATTTTATCAAATATTTATCTATAGATGGATTATAATAAGAAGCAATTGATAACAGAACATCTTGACATTTTTTTCTAGTGAAACCTCTGAAAATTTAAACACACAAGTCAAACTGTAAAATAATCCTTAGAATTTTCTTATGCAGAGTAACTGTTCACGAGTGTTTCCAAGGCTTAGTAGGTAAGAATTTAGGAATTTTAATCTCAATTCTACTTAACCAGTATATCAATTTTGTTGCTGTAACAGAATCCATTGAGATTCAGAATCTAATGAAAGACCCTATTTGTAGAAAGAGAGCAAGCATTTAAAATATTTAAAATGTATATCATGTTACTCAAATTTCCAGGAGGTCTTTAACCCACTTGGAGCTAGATATTATTCCAATAAAATCAAATGTATGTATGAAAATAAAATACACACTATAATTAAATACATTTTAAAAAACATTTAATCAGGACAGCCCAGGTGGCTTGCTGGCTTAGCGCCGCCTTCAGCCCAGGGCCTGATCCTGGTGTCCCGGGATCGAGTCCCACATCCAGCTCCCTGCATGGAGCCTGCTTCTCCCTCTGCCTGTGTCTCTGCTTCTCTCTCTCTCTCTGTCTCTCATGAGTGAATAAATTAAATCTTAACAACAACAACAACAAATTTAATCAAAATACTTAAGTTAATATTTAGAATGTCAACATCTTTAAAAATTATCGTGTACAAAATATGTCAGTTCAAGGACGTTTATCATTGCATTATTTATTGTATGTTTTAAAGTTATTTATCTAGAAGGGAAAGACATCAATTTAAACCTAAAAGATTACTTAAACACTTACTTCTAATCCCTCTCATAACTTGCATTAAAATAGCGTTTGAAAGAATTCTTAGAAGAAATAACCCACGTTAACAAACAAATGGAAGAAAAGGTAATAACAGAGGAAGAATGTCAACAAAATTTAGGATAAATGGATGTGGAGCAGTAACTGTTGACTTAGCGTAAGAAGCTGAAACTTAAGTGCCTATGTCAGGGCAAATTTAGCAAGGAGCTAGTATATTTATGTCCCAAAACCCAGTAAGGATGAATAATTGACTCAACAAGTGGCTTTGGAAGATAGAGGGAAAATGGAACTAAAACTAAGAAACGATTTAAATTTTGTGCAAGAGTAGTTAAGAATCTCAGCTCTCTTGCATTCCTTGCAACGAGGAAAACTGTTCTTCTTATCTAACTGCATCATGCAGATGAAGGAAGATTCATCTCTTGAGAGGCATATCTGATAGTTAAAAGCTCATTCTACAAAAGAACATTACCAGAATGACAATTCACCTTTTCAATTCACTGCATGGCAGTTCCACAACACTTGATTCATTGAAAACCAATTAATTGCTCCAGCTGGCTGATATACTAACTAGCCAATTTGTGGAATGATTAATTCGCTCATTAACTTGTCTCTTTTAACTATTTCCTTTAAAAATATTTAATATAAATACACATTAATATATTTATAATGTAAATTATTTGTATTAAAGCATATATTTGAGAATGCATTCATGAACATTGTTAATTTATTTCCAAGAATATTGTATGTACAAAAATATAGATTCAGAATTTTTTAAATATGATCTAGTACTTTCTATGTATGTTTAGATTTTTATTTCCAACAATACTGTGAGCCAGATGTTCAGAGAAAAACTTAAACACAGCTATAAACAATGGATAAGATATGGTTTTAAATATAGCTGTATTTATGTATGTATTTAAATATAGCTGTAAAAATGTAATTTTAAAATGTAGGGGTTTTTTGTTTTATAATATCCCTTAGTTTTAAAATACAGTTTTAAACAAAGTTTCTCATCTCTAGTTTTTGGAAATAATGAGGACTATTTACTGAGGTCAAAAATGACAAGAAAATACAAGTCTCTAGGTATAAAACTTTAAGGATGTGATCAATCTGGGTTCATCTGTCCATCTTTGGAGCACTAAAATATGCCTTTGATTAATCAAATGAACCTAGGATAGCTCCAAATCCTGGCGTAGAAGGGGTGAGAGTGGAGTGAGGGAGGGCACAGAACTGAGTGGAGTTTCAGATATAATCACTTACAAAAAGTCAGGATCTATGGAGAGTAATAACTTTAGTGTGTACATGAAAAGGAGCCTGACCCAGAGAGAGGGGTAATACCTACCTGAACCTTGGCTTTGGGCAATTCCTGAGAAAAGTACTGATATACAAAAGGAATTGGTTATCCAATAAAATGCTTAACTCTTGGCTAAAATGAATAAATTTTGACCGTATAAAAAACAATAACATCTAACTTAGTGTGTTTAAAAGTCAAGTAATAATTGATATAAGCCCAGATGACCATACTATGCTCACAAAATGTATTGATAAGAGAGATAATTAAGTCAATAATTATGAAATAAAAGGGCAAGGTTCACAATAAATTCATAAAATGTTTTAAAAGGCAGAAATCTATATTATCCATCATAGACTAATACATTTTTGTGTACTATTGATAATTGCTTAAAGTTTCTATAATTTCAGAAGTAATTTCTGAAATTTTGAGAGCATCCCAAACTTCTCAATCTGATAGATGGCAAAATGAATTCACACACACACACACACCAAAACAAGTAAGAAAAGGTTCAACTTAATCTCCGTGAATCAAAGGCTGTAAGTTTTGCTTAAGTTAGTTCAAATATGATGCAGATAAAATGTGATCTCTTGGTCTTTAACCAAACCAAATTAAGGTCCAAAATCCTTGACATTGTATGCATACTCTTAATAACTTCAACATTTATTATTCCATACTCTTCTGTCTACAAAATATGATAGAGTAATAAGCAATTTTTTACCAAAAGCATATTGCCTTTGTAACTACACCTATGCCTGCTATTAATAAACTATACCATAATTAATAGTTTAAAATTTTTGAAGTGATTTATAGAATCAAAATTAGTATCTCCAGTTTTACAATATTCTAGAACTGAGTGGAGTAACCAATCTCAGTGATATTGCTAGGTTCTAAGGAAAAGCATACATATTCTAAAATAAATCCTAGTTGAGTTTAGTTGCTTTGCTTTTTGCTAGTCTATAAGGAAACCAATTAGAAACAGATGTATTCTCACATTATGATAGAAGACGGTTTATGGATAAGTGATTAATTACACCAGTGTAACGTATGGAGGAAGTAAAAGGGATGGTGCAGAAATACAGCTAGAGCTAGGCCCAAGGGACAAGGGGAGAGATGTTATTGAAAACTGAAAGCAGGAAATCCATGTATAGTCAAACTCATTGAAAATAGCAGTGCTCTTCCCTTTCAGGAAGTGAGTCTGGATGATTTCAAGGAACCAGGAAATAAATACCTTTCTTTCCTCCTTCCCATGTCCTGATTAGGGTTCTGTTGGCACAATTCAAATTGAAGGCAGAATCCAGATTACAGTGATGTAATTTATGAATACCAACATCCTGGTAAAAGATCAGAGTGGGGAAAGGTGAGAGATGTGGAGGGGCAATTGGAGAAATGCAACACACTCAATATTTTGAGCTTAGGAAGATACATCATAGGAGAAAAATAAAATAAAACATTGATTATTACTAAAATTCTGACTGAAAAAAATCACAATAACAAAACAGTCCCAGATTTTCAAAAGGTGGAATCAAATGCCAATGAAAAACTAGAGTACAATGAATTAGTTGTATCACTTCCTTTTATGTATACATATGCTTAAGTATTTCCTTTTTCTTTTGAAGTAGAGTTAATGAAATAATATTTTTAAAATACTTTAAATATTTAATATCTACATGAAAAGGTATTGTAACTCATACTGTAACCATTATTCTATAATAATAAAAATTCCATTGTGATGAATATTTCCATAACAAAATAAAATATGCCATTTACCTGAAAAGTTAAATTTAAATAATGGTTCTTATAGGTATTTTTTAATTTCATAATATTTCAAGCAATAAAAAGTTCAAATAATAAACAGTTGATATTAAAAGCTAGATATAAATTTTAAAGTTTCATTCCACTTTATCTTCACAATTACAAAAACATTTAAAAGATTGTTAAAGTTTATTTTCCTCCTTACAGAGCAAATCAGGACAACTTTTAAAATGACCTATATTTTCTTGTAATTTTACCTAAATATTTCATTCATGTTGTTATGCGAGAAGCAGAATCAAAATGGGAGAATTTTGAAAGAAACAAAATTTTTTCTTGGTGAAATGCAAATTAATGGCACCATTTTTATTTGTTTTTATGGTTTTGGTGTACCTAGGAATACTACCTCTGTAACCACAGAAACCTAGATTACAATTCTTACTTGAGCCATTTTTTCTATAAATAGATTTGTGAGGTTTTTAGTGTTTAGACGAGACAAATATCTCAGTAGACATTACCCTTCCACCCACAACACCAACAGATAGAGCAAATCTAGATATGTCCTACCTACTAATAGATTTAAGCAAGTTTCTGCTAGGAAGAAAACTTCAGATCTAAGGTAGATACACAATTAATCCAGCTTTTCCAGTTGAATGTGGCCACATGACCGAGTTCTAGCCAGTGAAATAATTGAGATTCGGTAATGACTACCTTTGATTTCAGCTGATAGAATCTTCCACAGATTCCTCTCCATGTTTTTTTCCCTCTAACTCTCCAAGATGGCAGTGTCTAAGGTGGCATGAAAATCAGGCAGTGAAAAAAATTTTTTTAAAAATCAGGCAGTGAAGATCAACTTTTTCCTGAATCTGTGAATAAGTGTAACGAGGGCATCACCATCTCTCCCCTTCCCCGCACACGCACACCTATTCCACCTCCTTGAGGCAATCCTAAACTGCATGTGAGTAAATTATAAACTGAGTTAATATTAAGCTATTACCTATTAGGAATGAATATTTAGTATAAGATAACTTAATATACCTAATGTAATGAATTGGTTTTTTTGTTTAAAACACATTTTTAATAACAAAATTATTTTCCCTTAGCATATGTTTTTGTGATTAAGAAGTCTTTTCTTAAATGGAAACATCTACATTTTTTTACTGAAGGCAAATTTCTATGTGTGAAGAGGAACTTTGTTGATAAAATTACTGCTGACAAAAAAAATAAAATAAATTATTGCTGACATTTGAAACAACTAAACATTTTTCATATAAGCTGTACAGTATTCTAAAGCCTCTGTAGAGGGATTTCTCCTTAAATCTAGGGTTCAGTATGTACAGTTAAATCTTATCCTTAACAAAGTTTAGAGTTGTTAAAAAATCCTATGTGATGTGCATACTGTTCTTTCAACTTGGAGATTCAGAAATAACTATTACAGCAAAGAATGAAATAATCTTTGAGAAAAATAAAATCCTCCGAGTATTCAACATTGATTTCTTTCAAAAACTCTTATCAATCTTGAGAAGAAATCACATTGTCAAAAAGAAGACTCTCCCAAACTCTACACAATAATATTATCAATAGTATTGAGTTTTTTGGAAAAAAAATCTCCAGAATACTGGAGTATTTATTTGTATGTATAATACTGTCATGGCAAAATGTAGATTCCTTTTTTATTAAGTTTTTCATTTTAACTCCAGTATAGTTCACATACAGTGTTCTATTAGTTTTAGATGTACACTATAGTGATTCAACAGACTATTCAGGGCTCCTCAGGATAAGTGTACTTTTAATCCCCAGCACCTATTTCACTCACCTGTGCCCACCGCCTCTCTGGTAACCATCAGTTTGTTCTCTACAGTTTAGAGTCTGTTTCTTGATTTACCTCTTTCTGTTTTTTTTTTCTTTGTTCATTTGTTTCTTAAATTTCACATGAGTGAAATCATATAGTATTTGTCTTTTTCTACTAACTTATTTTGCCGAGCATTATAATCCTTAGCTCCAGCCATGTTGTTACAAATGGCAAGATTTCATTCTTTTTATTTATTTATTTATTTATTTATTTATTTATTTATTTATTTATTTATTTTTGCTGAATAATATTCCATTATATATTACCATCTTGGCTTAATCAATTCATCTATCATTGGATCTTTGGTTCCAAATGTTTTAAATGTTTCCACAGTCTAGCTATTTTAAATAATGCTGCTATAAATATAGGGGTCCTTATATCCTTTTGAATTACTGTTTTTGTATTGTTAGGGTAAATACCAAGTAGTTTGATTACTAGATCATATGGTAATTCTCTTTTTAACTTTTTGAGGAAGCTCCATAATGTTTTCTACAGTGTTTGCACCAGTTTACATTCCCCCCAACAGTGCATTAGATTTCTTTTTTCTCCACATCCTTGCTAACACTTTTTGTTTCTTCTGGTTTTGATTTTAGCCATTTCCACAAGTATGAGGTGATATATCATAGTGGATTTGATTTGTATTTCCCTGATGATGAAAAATGTTGAACATCTTTTCATATGTCTGCTGACCATTTGTATATCTTCTTTGGAGAAATGTCTGTTCATGTCTTCTGCCCATTTTTGAATCGGATTATTTGGTTTTGGGTATTGAGTTGTAACAAATCATTATATATTTTGGGTATGAACTCTTCATTGGACATGTAATTTTTAAATATCTTTTCCCATTCAGTAGGCTGCTTTTAGTTTTTTTTTTAATGCTTCCTTTGATGTGAAGAAGCTTTTTATTTTGATATAGTTCCAACATTTTTTTTAATTTATTTTTTATTGGTGTTCAATTTACTAACATACAGAATAACCCCCAGTGCCCGTCACCCATTCACTCCCACCCGCCGCCCTTCTCCCCTTCCACCACCCCTAGTTCGTTTCCCAGAGTTAGCAGTCTTTACGTTCTGTCTCCCTTTCTGATATTTCCCACACATTTCTTCTCCCTTCCCTTATATTCCCTTTCACTATTATTTATATTCCCCAAATGAAAGAGAACATATAATGTTTGTCCTTCTCCGACTGACTTACTTCACTCAGCATAATACCCTCCAGTTCCATCCACGTTGAAGCAAATGGTGGGTATTTGTCATTTCTAATAGCTGAGTAATATTCCATTGTATACATAAACCACATCTTCTTTATCCATTCATCTTTCGTTGGACACCGAGGCTCCTTCCACAGTTTGGCTATCGTGGCCATTGCTGCTATAAACATCGGGGTGCAGGTGTCCCGGCGTTTCATTGCATTTGTATCTTTGGGGTAAATCCCCAACAGTGCAATTGCTGGGTCATAGGGCAGGTCTATTTTTAACTCTTTGAGGAACCTCCACACAGTTTTCCAGAGTGGCTGCACCAGTTCACATTCCCACCAACAGTGTAAGAGGGTTCCCTTTTCTCTGCATCCTCTCCAACATTTGTGGTTTCCTGCCTTGTTAATTTGCCCCATTCTCACTGGTGTGAGGTGGTATCTCATTGTGGTTTTGATTTGTATTTCCCTGATGGCAAGTGATGCGGAGCATTTTCTCATATGCATGTTGGCCATGTCTATGTCTTCCTCTGTGAGATTTCTGTTCATGTCTTTTGCCCATTTCATGATTGGATTGTTTGTTTCTTTGCTGTTGAGTTTAATAAGTTCTTTATAGATCTTGGAAACTAGCTCTTTATCTGATATGTCATTTGCAAATATCTTCTCCCATTCTGTAGGTTGTCTTTGAGTTTTGTTGACTGTATCTTTTGCTGTGCAAAAGCTTCTTATCTTGATGAAGTCCCAATAGTTCATTTTTGCTTTTGTTTCTTTTGCCTTCGTGGATGTATCTTGCAAGAAGTTACTATGGCCGAGTTCAAAAAGGGTGTTGCCTGTGTTCTTCTCTAGGATTTTGATGGAATCTTGTCTCACATTTAGATCTTTCATCCATTTTGAGTTTCTCAACAAGATACTGGCCAATAGGATCCAACAGTACATTATGAAAATTATTCACCATGACCAAGAAGGATTTATCCCTGGGACACAAGGCTGGTTCAACACCCGTAAAACAATCAATGTGATTCATCATATCAGCAAGAGAAAAACCAAGAACCATATGATCCTCTCATTAGATGCAGAGAAAGCATTTGACAAAATACAGCATCCATTCCTGATCAAAACCCTTCAGAGTGTAGGGATAGAGGGAACATTCCTCGACATCTTAAAAGCCATCTATGAAAAGCCCACAGCAAATATCATTCTCAATGGGAAAGCACTGGGAGCCTTTCCCCTAAGATCAGGAACAAGACAGGGATGTCCACTCTCACCACTGCTGTTCAACATAGTTCTGGAAGTCCTAGCCTCAGCAATCAGACAACAAAAAGACATTAAAGGCATTCAAATTGGCAAAGAAGAAGTCAAACTCTCCCTCTTGGCCGATGACATGATACTCTACATAGTCCCAACATTTTATCTTTTCTTTTGTTTCCCTTGCTTCAGGAGACCTATCTGAAAAATGTTGCTATGGCCCATGACAGGGAAAGTACTGCTTATGCAATAATTCTAGTAATTCTGGTAATTTCCAGGATTTTTGTGATTTCAGGTCTCACATTTAGGTCTTTAATCGATTTTGAGTTTATTTTGTGTATGGTATAAGAAAGTGGTCCAGATTCATTCTTTTGCATGTAGCTGTCCAGTTTTCCCAGCACCATTTTTTGAAGAGACTGTTTTTAACCATTGCATATTCTTTCCTCCTTTGGCCACATAATCACAGTTGGCCATATAATCACAGTTTTATTTCTGGGTTTTCTATTCTGGTCTGTTGGTCTGTGTCTATTTCTGTCCCATTACCATACTGTTTTGAATAGTGCAGCTTTGTAGTATAACTTGAAGTCTGGAATTGTAATACCTCCAATGTTCTTTTTCTTTTTAAAATATCTTTGGGCCCTACAGAGTCTTTGGTAGTTCCATACAAATTTTAGAATTGTTTTCCAATTTTGTGAAAACTATTGTTGGTACATTGATAAGGATTACATTAAATGTGTAGATTGCTTTGGATAATATAGACATTTTAACAATATTTGTTCTCACAACGCATGAGCAGGGAATCTCTTTCCATTTCTCTGTGTCATCTTCAATTTCTTTCATCAGTGTTTTATAATTTTCAGAGTACAGGTCTTTCACCTCTTTGGTTATGTTTATTCCTAGTTACTTTATTATTTTTGGTGCAATTGTAAATGGTATTTTTTTTATTTCTCTCTCTGCTGCTTCATTATTACTGTGTAGAAATGCAGTAGATTTCTGTACATTGATTTTGTATCCTGATACTTTACTGAATTCATTTATCAATTTTAGTAGTTTTTTGGTGGAATTTTTAAGTTTTTCTATATATAATACATGTCATCTGCAAATAGTGAATGTTTTACTTCTTTACCAATTTATATCTTTGTTATTATTGTCTGAAAATATAGACTATTTTTAATAAATATGTATATGTTTTTTCTTTATAAATTAATATATAGATATGTTAAAATCCATATAGTATAGAGGATATAAGTGATAATTAAATGTTTCTCTGTCTCTCCATGACCATAATTCCCTCCATTGCTTAAAAATAATAGCTACTCTCCACAAGAGACTTCAAGAAAATTTTTTTATTATTTTATTCAAGAAAATTTTATACTTCAGGAAATTTTTCTTTTTCACATTTTCTATGACAGGAACTTTCACTAACTATTTTATATTTTATTGTATAAAACTTATATTTACAGGAGTGCCTGGGGGGCTCAATCAGTTAAGTGTCCTATTCTTGATTTTGGCTCAGGTCATGATCTCAGGGTCCTGAGATTGAGCGCTGTTGGGCTCCATCCTCTGCATGGGCTCTATTTGAGATTCTCTCCCTATTTCTCTGCTCCTCTTCCCACTTATGTGCACATGCTCTCTCTCTAAAATAAATAAATGAAATATTTTAAAATATATATTTATACCTAGATACATATTATTTTTTATGTTTATTTCTAGTATAGTTTTGTCTAAAACATGGTTATTATTATATTCCACTTATGTCCAAATTTCTGCCAGTTTACCCTTCATACTCCTTTTCAGCCTATTTCTTCTTTGTTATCTTTCTTTTTTCCTCCCTCCCCCTTTAACTCATTATCTTTTTTCTTTTATTCTCAGTCTCTCTCTCTCTCTTTCTCAACACTTTAAGAATCTGTATTTTTTTCATTTCTTTGAAAGCGGTGAATTTTTTCTGAAATGTCCACTCTTTTCTGAACTAATTCTTCATATTATATGTTATACATGTGCTTTCTATTAATATGTGATTTGCTTCTATTTTAAACATTGATTTTCAGAGATGTCTGCTTAAAACTTACAAGGTTTCCAGGTTAATAACAGGATATCCTTTGTTTGATTATAGAGCAACAGTATAGTAAGTGCTTTTTACATACTATATCACTTAATTCCCACAGCAAATACAAGTTTGTTGCTATCCCTAATTTATAAATGCAGAAAGTAGGTGTTAATGAGATTATATATACTGATAATGAAAAAATGCATATTAGAAACATTTTTTCTGGTTATTATTCATTTTTGTGGAGCTAGTTTTATGTTAGAACTCATGTTGTAATCACAGATAATGGTTTTCTAAAAATAAGAATATAATATTACAAATAAATCGTGAATTCTAGGGATTGTCTGGGCTTTTCTCCTGCTAAAAATTGTTTTAAAATCACCTCATGGCAATAGTGTTTTAGAATGGTGTATTTGGACCACACTCAAAAGGAAATGAAAAAAGAAGAGAAAGCTTAGCATCATGCATTAATGTTTTTAGTTTTATAATACCACATAACATATGGCAGCACACATAATAGATACTGAACACTTTTTGAATGTATGCAATCTTAATAATGCCATATCTGAAAACACTTTGTGACCCAATATGATAATCATACATTTTTTATTTTGCTTTATAATACAGGGGAAATTTTTATATAGTATATTTAATAGCAAAATTGAAAAATCACTAAACAGTGTTCAAAAGAAAGAGCAGGGAGAGAAAATGTAGAAGAAGAAAGGGAATGAGAAGGAGATGAAGAGGGAAAGATGTGGGAGGAGGAGGAAAGGAGGAGAGGGAAGCGGGAGGGAGAGGGGGAGAGTAAGAGAGGACAATATAGTTCACCTCTACTTTCAGGGACATAGGAGGATTTCTGAGTCTCATTTGGAAGTTAATTGTGACTATATGACTTACTTTAACCAAGAAAATATAAATGAAAGTACTTGGCATCATTCCACAGCCTCTTTAATACATTTTGTTATGCAGATGACAATTTAATTACATCTATAATTCTTAGTTCTTTGCTTTTTGTACTGCAAACAATAAAGATACTGGTTTATTGTCTTTTGTCAGTAAAATTATCCCAAATTCATCTTTACTTTTTTATCCTTTTGAAATGAGCTTATATTTCTAGCTAGATAGATTCAGGATTTTCTTTTGCAGTAAAATTCAATAATGCCAGTGTCATAAAGATTGTTAGGAGAGAGACAAGAATTTTGTGAGCGCTCTGTGTTGTGTTTGTAAAATTTTTGTTGGGTGCTAAGCATATGGTCTACTCCCCCACATGAATAGCTTAACCTGTTCTCTGAGGGATGGGATGCCACTTTAGTTTGATTTTATTTCTTCCTCAGAGTAGCAACCAATTTGGTGAGATGTCTGGTCATGGTTACAGCCTATAGTTCATAGGTTGTACTATTTGTGTTCTGTATATGGTTTTTATCCCACAGATACTTTTTTTCTATAGTTCAACAGCAGAATGATGTGTACAACTCTCCCCTCCCAGTCAGGAAACTGATTCAGGAGAAGAAAAAAAACATAATAGCTGAGAAGATTCTTCTCCAAGGTTATTTTCCCCAACAATTGCAGTAGATTAATATTTAGTTCTAGAAGAGGTTTTTCAGAATCTTCACATAGCCTACCTGTACCTTAATATCTGTTCTGCTGATCTCATTATTGTTGAAGAAATATTAAGAATTTATTTTATTTCCCAGTCTACTATGAAATTTTGTACTTCTAAATTAAGGAGTGTAGTCTAGTGTGAAAATCCTCTTTTGGTTATCTCCATTTTAAATATCTGAAAACTATTCTTTGATATGAGTGGAAGATGTGAATATATGTGAAATGTTACTTCCTTTTCAACTATATTTTATTTGCTGAGTATTTAGTTTTTCATTTTATGCTCTTTATTTTAAAATAAATGTTTCTGTGGGTTTTTTTTTCCTTAAGAAAATGTGAATTTTAGTAAAGATTAAACACTCTCAGGCAGAATGAGTTCAAATACTGGCTCTGTCGTTTAGGTTTGTTTTTAAACTCTCTGTGCTTGTTTTGTTATCTGTAAAATGTGGATAATTATATGTCAATTCATGGTATTGCTTTGAAGATCAAATATTTTCATTAATAAACTGTGCTGAGTTTAAAATTGTCACATAGTAAACACTTGATAATTATAGGGCACTATTATCTATCATCTTTATTAGAACTCCCTGGTTCTGTTCTTTATCTACCTTGTTACATCTAGTCCGCCTAACAGTAGTGTAAGTGATTATATTCTTCATTTTACACATGAGAAAACCGTGGCTCATAGAATTTGATTCATTTGGCCAAATTCCATTGACAGAAAGTGATCAAACCAGTACTGAAAGCCAATGTTAATCAATTTTTCCAGAGGCCAAAAATATGTTTTAAACACATGACAGTGCCTTTTGTAATTTTCAGAGGCATTGCTGAACATTTTTTCTTACCTCTAAAATTATTTGAAAATTTCCCCCAATAATTAAGTATGGCAAAAAAGACAAAGATGTTCTGGTAGACTTATAAAACAGCAAAAATGTTAATTTCAAGTTTTTGAACATGATGCTATAAATAATTCAGATTCAAAATCTAAAGCTATCATATTGACTATATTTCTACTTCAGGTACTATAACAATTACCAACAACTGCCTTATTTTTTTTTTAATTTTTTATTTACCTAGAGACTGTGAACTAATAATTCTTTGAGGTACTTACAAAACCGGTCATAGTGATGTCATCTCTGTGGTGTGTGTGTGTATGCATGTGTGTGTATGAAAGAGAGTCAGAGAGAGAGAGAGAAATACACAGAATAGAGAGAAAGACAGAACAGTGGATGGGGGAGATAAAGTGAGTAATTATTTCCAAACGGAGACTTTCCTACAGTGAATCTCAATTTATACATTATTCACATTCAGTCCTTTTTATGTTATTATGCCTTACTTTGTTAAGCAATGGTCAAATAAATCAGGAAAATTTGCAATATTCACTTAGTTTTCTTACATTGTTCCTAATTTTCACAATGTACTACTTGTATTCTAAACATTCTTTTAGGCTTATTTTAAGCTTTTTTTTTTTTTTTTTGAGAATTCAGAATATCCCTAGATCATACTTTCCAGTTTCAAAAAACAGAAAAAAAAAAGTTCCCGATGTAAGAATTGAGTCTGTTTAGGAAGACTAATTTTAATTCTAAACTTACTTTTGGGTAAATAGTGTGATATTTACTTGTTTATTATTGAACTTCCCTATATCACCCGAAGCTAGATTTATTCCAAAATTACATTTTAAATTATCACATAATTTATATCAGAGGTGTCTGAGCCCCGTATCTTAATTCACTGTATATTCTTTCAATACACATTTGTAGTCAGAAAAACATTAGTTTGAAGTCAGTTTATGCCTAAAGCTCCCAGACCCTTGACAAGGAATATAATCTCTTTAGAGTTGGTTTTTTAACTGTAAAATGAGAAAAATAATATTAACTTAGAAGTTTGGGGAAGATCAAAATATGCTAATGAATGTTGAGACCATAGTAGATAAATGGTAGCTGGCGTTATTCTTTTTGTTCATATTTGTCTTAGTCTGAGTCACTACTTTTTGTCTTGTACTACATAAATTATCAGCTATGTAAATCACAGTGATCTACAGTTTTAGATTTCAGTGATATAAAAGACCTAACCTTTGATGATAAATAATAGTGAACCTAAAATATATTACATTTTTTTTTAAATTTAGGAACAACATTTTAATAACGAACTCTGGGTGATAGAGATAAGTGGAGATGAACATGACAGACAAGAGGGGCAGGCTCAATGTGTTGCAATACCTGATAAGATATAAAGATTACTGATAATAAATGCCAAAAATCAACTGTGTAGAATAATGTCCATGATACACTGTTAAATTTGAAACAAAGGAAATAGAACATTATATATATAGTATGAATATTTTTGTAATAAAAGAACAGGCACACAAATAGGCACTATATTAGACTTTTTTCATTTGATTATAAATGTCAGAAGGCCGATTTGAGTTTCCGTAAATAAAAGAAGGTAACTTATTGAAAGCATATTTGCAAATATACTAACAAAACCAAAGGCAAAGCATGAATCTATTTAGGTGTTAGGGACTTATTGAACCAGATATTCAGCATTCTCTCCTCCTCTCTCGCTCTTTCTCTTTCCTTTCTCTCTCTTTTATCTCTTTCATCTGCATATCAACTTAATTCTTTCCTTCTGCAAATCACCTGCCACTGTTAGTTCATATCATAGCTGCCAACATTTCTCTCCCACTTGGCAAGTACACCAGAGAGAGGCCAGTCTTCTTTTTCTAAATCTTGTCTAGAAAGTACTGGTGAAGAATTCTGAAAATCTCAGCTAATCAGGTTTTTACCCACTGATCATTAATTGCTTATAAGGAGGTGTTGTCAAGCAGTACAGTCATAGGTGTTGAGATCCCATTATTAAGTTTCAGGGTGATTCCAGAAAAGCATGCATATGACTCTGGCAGCTACTCCAAATAATATTTATATCTCTATACATTAATTTATATATTATATAATTTATACATTATATCTATCTGTAAATCTATATCTGTGTTTATATATAAATACATGAAATTAAAGGGCAAGAGGGTAGTAGGGAAAAAGCAAGAAAGATGGGGACATTTAAGTAAATATTTATGACATTAACATTAGTATATTAGGGATATAGTCTGAAGTGGCCATATAGCCTCTGATAAATTATTTGGCGGCTGCCAAAAAAAAAAAAAAATTAATGTGTGCTTAGCTTAGGCTGCCCGAATTGACATGGAATCTCCAACACAATGGAGGGAAGATCCATTTTAATCCAGTTAGGTCACATTTGAAATAGGTGTGCTAGGTGTAGTCAAAATCTAGCTGATCTAATGAAGAGTAATCAGCAAGGGGAAGGAAACCTATAATGGGAAAAGGAGTTCCCTATCAGGGGAAGTTAAAGTAATAGCCAAGTATCAACTTTATTATAGATGATATTCATGCATCAGAATGATGGCAGACGGGTATTTAATCAATATTTGTTAAACTTAGAGCAGAACTGAAAAGCTACAATATCAGTTATGCTTTTCTCTGTTGCTTCACATTTGATGTAAGATAGCATTTTATCAAATTTCCTTTCCATATTTCCTTTTAAAGTTTGAAAATAACACTAGGTGACTCTGACTTTTCTCCTCTAATTAATTTCCTCCCTCATGACAGCCATGCCTGAAAGCAATACATCTCAGTGCTGAGTAAAAATGACATGAACAATCATTTAATTTTATTGTCAATTTCCCATCCCTTTTCCATAGTTTTATGTATTGTGTTTGATTCAGTTTGTTTTTAAACTTGTTACCTTTACTTTAAAATATGCCATGACGCTTTGAAGTTATATTATATAAAGTATATTTGTGTGGTATGTATAAAATATTCGATTATGTCATTTACTTCCTTTTATAATAGTGGTCTCTTGAACTTAATAACAAATTACTTAGTACTCAATAAGTATGACTTCCAATAAATAATATAATGTGAAATTACTCTTTTTATCAATTTCCATTTGGAGAAAACATAAACCACAAATAGAACATAAGATATATGAAATATAGCAGTTTTTCTAAACCAAACTGCAACTATAAATGGAAGATTACAAAGCATTCTCAATCTCTGTGGCACATTATGGTCTATCAAGCAAAAATATAAAAGAAATTTTGCCTACATCTGAACAGCACATGTTATTTTATTGGGGATTATTTTGCAATTTATAATGAAATAATATTGTTTTATACTCAAAATTAGGAAAGCAAAATTAGAACTTTGGTTGAGTAACAAATGTAAAACAAACACAAAACAATAGAATAAGAAAGAAAATAAACAACCTAGACTGAATTAAATCCTAAAGATAATTTGTAAATTCAAATAAAAGAAAAAAAAAACAGTTAAAAACCTAAAAAAAGTGGGGGGGAAGAACATATCTTCAAAAACATTTTTTTTTCCTTTCTGGATAATTCAATGTTAAAAAGTAAGTGAAAATAAAAACGAATCAATTTGGTCACTATATAGTTCATTCATCAACAAGTATTTTTATCATCTACTATTTTTTCTAAGAGCAAGAGTCCTAGAGTTGGAGGTATTCTAGGGTTGCATAATAAGTAGAAGTAAGATAGTGCCATCTAAGAAAATAGAGTGTGAATGCACAAACAGGATGAGTTGACTTAACATGCAAATTTACCAATAAGACAGTCAGTATGATTATATAGTATTCTCCAACTATATCCAGCTGGTCCAGAAAAGGAGGTACAAAACGGATTTTTTTTTTAATTGAACTGGCTCTGCAAGTAAGAGGTATAACAGAGTCGAAGATGACTGTAGGAATGTGTATTTGATGTATAAAAATAAATGCATACAATTTATTCTGGAAAGGAGGGAAATATTCTTTTAAAAAGTGAAAATATTCTAGGATTAATGGATTTTAATTCTTGATGGAGTTTAAGGTTTGTTCAAATTTGTAAAGAGAGTAAGCTGGAAAGATGGGCAGGTGGGTTTGAGATTTTGATGCTTAAACCAAAAAAAAAAAAAAAAAAAAAAATCCCCAACCCAGATTAAATTCTTTTTATATAATGTATGTTTTTAAGAGACATCACTGTAGATAACAGTACAATTCACCATATTTATAGAAACACATGTCAAAGCATATGTTCTAGTCATGGAGGGCCAAGAGCATGAAGAATAGTATGCTCATGTCATTGCCAAAGGTGCTGAGAAAGCTTTCGTTTCCCAGCCAGTAGAAAATCTCTCTGTGTGTGTGACTATCATGAATAAATAAATAAATAAATAAAATCTTTAAAAATAAAATAAAAAAAATAATCTTCAGCAGCAGATATGTTGCTAATAGTAACAAACATCTTAAATATAGTCTGCTTGTTAAAGAACTCTTAGCAGCCAAGGTAATGATAATCTTTTGCATAGAATGAAACAAATGCAGTCAGTTATATTTTCTGTTAAAAAAAACCTTTTGTTTTTAATGAAGGATTTGCATTACATGGTAAATACATATTCTTAAATTTAAAATTTAGACAAGGTGAACAAAAAATAAAAGCACCTCTCACTCCAGTATACATCCTGATATAAATCTTAAGAGTGTTCTATATATATTTATGAAATATTTAGAAAATAATTAATTTAGCAAAAATTAAATTCCTGAACAAAATATTAAAACAAAGAACAATTACAGTTAAAACAATGAAGATGAACAGGTTTGTTTCAGAAATGTTAGACTATGACACCCACTAATTATGAACAGTAAATTGCAATAATAAATAAATGTACCTTGAAAAATGTTTTCTGGTAAGGTATAGAGATTAAACCTAACTGCAATACCATACTGTTTCAGTGCCTGAAGAAAAAGTGGAATGGGTACAGTGTTGGCTTCTAAGAATATTTCCTTCATTATAAAATATTTTCATACAGTAGTAATCTTATTTTGAGAAATTCCATCTAAGCACAATAGTTTTGTTTTGTTTTTCCACAAATGGAGTTTTACTGAGAAAAAAAGTGAAATGACTTGTCTGCATCAAGATGTTTGCCTAAACACCTTGGATATACCATCAAACTTTCAAGTACGCCAAATTTTAACCTGCAAATAATTTGGGAGACTATTACGTGTCATACTCTAATCTATAAAAATGAACATCAGGGGGATACCATATCCTTGTGCCAAACACAAATACATCCTTGTGTTTGATACAAATTACTGTTTTTCCAATGCAAACAGCTTTGAATTTCTATATTCAGGTTTACTTGCTAAGTCAGACTCCTGCTATATATAAATTTGAAGTATGATTACACTAAAGGAGTTACCATGAAGAACTATTGAGAGAAAAAAAAAAAAAACCTGACAACTCATCTTCGGTGTACACTAGCTATATAATTAAATGTCTGCATGGGCATAGACACACACTATTCTAGTAAAACAAAAAACAAAAAACAAAACAAACAAACAAAAAAACACCCAACCCCAGAACTATTTTTCACTGATTCCCAAAACAAGACAAAACGACCTAAAGAAGTACTCCGAGAAAGGACTGGTTACAACTTCTATCCCACTACCAACCTGGTTCCATTACTTCTTTAGGAACTTCCCACTGCCATCACCACATTATGGAAGACTCAAGACAAAAGGCCCTACAGCTTTTACCTCTACACTTTTTCTGCTAGAACACATATTACCACATTGCTTCAGATTGATATAATTGAATAGGGATCTGAATTATTTAACTTTTACTTGAGACTCTTAGAGAATCTGGAGATAAATATATACACTCATCTAGATGAGAGGTAGTAGTAGTTTAAAAACTTGGTATCAGCAGTTATGGGTGAGAAAACTTTCCTCTTCTACATACTAAATTTCTGACCTTGGGTAAACCATCGACTCCCTTAGCCCCCTTTTACTCCTCTAAAAATGGACATAATGTTTGTTTACATTATTAGGATTGTTTTAAGTATTTAAAAAAAATAATTCACAGAGGGACACCTCGGTGGCTCAGTGGTCGAGTGTCTGCCTTTGGCTCAGGGTGTGATCCTGGGGTCTGGGATCCAGTCGCACATCGAGTTCCCTGTAGGGAGCCTGCTTCTGCCTCTGCATATGTCTCTGCCTCTCTCTCTCTCTGTGTCTCTCATGAATAAATAAATAAATCTTTAAAAATAATAATAATTCACAGAATTTTATACAGTGCTGAATAATGAGCACCTAATAGAAACCATCTATTATTACTCGGGCTTTTTATATTCTTTTTTTTTTTAAAGATTTATTTATTTATTTATTTTTTTATTTATGAATGATAGACACAGACAGAGAGAGAGAGAGGCAGAGACACAGGCAGAGGGAGAAGCAGGCTTCATGCTGGGAGCCCGATGTGGGCTCGATCCCAGGACTCCAGGATCACGACCTGAGCCGAAGGCAGACGCTAAACTACTGAACCACCCAGGCGTTCTCATAGGTATTTTTTTTAAATAACTAATGAATCCAAGAGAAGTTTTATTGATTATTCAAGACCAAGATGGAAGGAGGTACATTTCAAAAAAATAGAATTTCTGGATTATCCACTCTTTACTTCAGTCTTAATCTTGCCCTGAGTATAATTTATAGATAATTTTGAACTTTTATTTGTCTCTATAGCTCATTCTATTCTCAAATAACTTATTTTATATAATGGAATATACTAAGGTATAGAAATGAATAAATATAGGTAAGACCAAGGCAGGACATCCTTCTGGTACTATACCAAAAATTCTCTACACAGTCTTATAGTTAGAAATGATGGCAGTAAAAGGTAATGGCAATTTATAATCAAGAGTCCATAGGAGCGGTGATTAAAATGCCATCACTTAAGAATTTACTCCTGTAATCTATGAAATCATTTGTATCTGCTAGTCTTGACAATCAGACTACACACCTCTGATGGTAAGAAGTATACATCACACATTTTAATTTTATGGTGCCTTTTTTGATAGTCAAGGAATTGATATAGCATGTTTTGAAGAGGTAATTTTCATTATTAAAAGAAGTTCTAGCTAGCTCTGTCACTTACTATGTGAGTTTAGAATGAAAAATTGCAAAAAAAAAAAAAAAAAAGAAAAGAAAAATTGCTAAACCTTCCTTTAGTGAAATGTAGGAGAGAATTGCAGTAGTTAAGAACTAGAATTGTGAAATCAAACAGAACTGAAACTATATCCCAGTTATATAATTCACTGTGAGAATCCTCTTCAGACAGTTTATTCATCTATTTATAGGTTTAGTTTTCTCCAAAATAGATGATGAGTACCTACATCATGGGATTACTGCAAAGACTAAATGAAATAATGGATATAGAGAATATGATGCAGTGTCAGGGTCTTAATGTGCAAGCACACACACACTCTTTAGGAATTTTTAAGTTACAAATTTAATGAATTATAAGGTTAAGTTAAATAAGATAGCGTGTTAATTTCCAGTGTAGAGGAAGCATTCATAAATGGCAATGTGAAATTCACATGAAACCGTCCATATTAAATAATACAACAATAAAGAGAAGATGGGAGGGAGGAAGAAGGAGAGGAGGAGGAAAGGAGTAAAAGAGGAGAGAAGAAAGTAAAGAGACAGAGGAAAAGGAGAGACGAGAGAAAAAAGGGTTTATTATAACATTTCAAATATATGAAAAATACCAATTTAATGTTGAAACCCTGTATTACTTTAATTTTGCTGACTCTTATATTTTCCCCCTTTATCACCTTTTGAATATTTGCTGGCCCAAGTATTTCAATTAATAGTATTCTCTCCCACTGTGTCCCTTTAGGAACCCATGCCTTGGTAAAGGTTAAAAAAGAGTAAGAAATCAAAAAATCCTAATCAAATGTAGTAAAATTTGCAATCACATTTGGTAACTCATTTATCAAAACAGGACTAGAAACCCTTGGGTCATGTAGCTACAGCCCTGATATTCAAATAATACAAAATATAACACTGGCCTAAAAGATGACTTGTTTTTTCAACTGGGAGATACACACATGCACATGCACACACACATACATACACACGTTTATGTATGTAAATGTCTAGAGTTTTTAGTTGTACTTACTGACAGGAATATGAAAAAATATATCTACTCCATTTTCCTAGGATGGGAACTACATACTTGTTTACTTAGAGAGATTGCTGATTTTTCAAGCTCCCATATCTGGAAGTCCCTCTTTCTATTTTTTCCTCTTAAACTTTTTTATTCTTCCTTCTACTTTTATATTTTCTCTATCACTAGTTTAATAATCCTCTTCAGTGATCTAAAATACTCTATGTCAAAAAAAAAATGTAGCTATATTCGAAGCATTCTATCTATTGGTGTGTAACAAACCATCCCAAAATCTTGTGACATAAAATGATAACTATGTTTTTATCATTATAAATTCTCTAGGTCAGGAATTTGAACAATATATGGGAGAGATGGCTTATCTCTGATTCTAATGTCTGTTATCTCAGCTAGAAGTCTAAGATGGCAAGAGAAACTTTAATGGCTGTGGTCTGGAATCATCTGTAGGTTTCTTCACTCACATGTCTGATGCCTGGGCTGGGGATACGTGAAGGCTAGACTTAGCTGGAACCATTAACTAGAATGAATACATGTGATCCTATCTCCTCCTCCCCCTCCTCTCCCTGTCTCTCTCTTTCTCCCTCCTCCGCCTCCTCCTCCTTCTTATTCTTCTTATTTCAGAGGTAGAATTTAGAAATTCATCACTTGCATATAACATCCAGTGTTCATTACAGCAGGTACCCTTCTTAATGCCCATCACCCAATTATCCCTTTTGTACCCACTGCCCCTCCAGCAACCCTGTTTGTTCAGCATCTCTTATGGTTTGCCTCCCTCTCAATTTTCATCTTACTGTATTTTTCCTTGCCTTCCCCTTTATTCTTCTAATTTGTTTCTTAAATTCCACATGTGAGTGAAATCATATGGCATTTGTCTTTCTCTGACTGACTTATTTCACTTAGCATCATACCCTCTAGTTGTATCCATGCATGTGTCCTTTCCTGTGGCTTTAGCTTCACAGTACGGCTGCCTGGGGATAGTTCAATTTTAATTATTTTTACTTAATTTTTTCTATTGAGATATAATAGACAAAGTATTGTATTAGTTTTAGTTGTACAATAAAATGATTTGCTATATGTATATGTTGTGAAATGATTGCTACCATAGGCTTAGTTAACATCCATCACCACACATAGTTAAAATGTTTTCTTTTAATGAGAACTTTTAATATCTACTCTTTTAGCAACTTTCAAATATACAATAGAGTATTTTTAATTATAGCCACTATGCTGTATATCAAACCCCCATGACTCATTTATTTTATAACTGGGATTTAAGGAGATCATTAAGTTTTAATGAAATCATACTGATGGACTCATTTAATCTAATAAGATTAGTCTTCTTTTAAGAAGAGGAAAGGACACCAAAAATCTCTCTTGCATCCACTGAGGAAAGTTTATTAGAACACATGGAAAGGTGGCCTTCAGCAAACCAGGAAGAAAGGTTTCAGGACAAACCAACACTGCCAGAACCTTGGTCTTAGACTTCCAAGCTCCAGAACTTTGAGAAAATAAATGACTATTTTTTAAGCCACACAGTCTGTGGTATTCTGTGGGCAGCCACAGCAAATACAGTAGAAGGGGTTTGGAAAATTATAAGCAGAGAAGTGACAGATTTGAATTTAATGTGATCACTGTGTCATATGGAAAATTGGAGAATGAAAGCGGAGAAAACTGTAAAAGTGTTGAAAAATGATAAGAATATAAATTGGGTCAGTCATTTTGGAAGACAGCTTGGCAGTGTATTTAAGTGTATAACGTCTGATAAATAGATTCCATTTTAACCACTTTACAGATGGAGTAACACAATTACCACAGATATTTATGCCAAGATGTTCATTGCAGCATTATTTATAATACTGCAGAACTGAGTCTAAGTTCCTGTCTATTGAAATGGTAAAACCAATAATGATATAACTATAGGGAACAACAATTTAGAAATTGAAAATAATTATACATACATGACTCTTATGTTCTTTTATATGTTTATGCATTTATATGTATATGTAAATATGAGTATGTTCTTTCAAAGCAAGTGTGTATGTATAGGTATACACCCAAATGTACACACCCCCACACTGAATTTTCTTGTGAATAAAAAACTTCTCAGACTATACGTAAGGAATGGTTAGTGGTTATTATCTATGAGAAGTAGAAATGTTGAAGTGAGTGTGAGTAAGGTGAGTCTAGAAAATGATTACTTTTCCTTTAATACACTTCTGTACTATTTTATTTCTTATGAGCATATGTTTCCATTAAATAAGTTATCTATTTTAAACCAACGAAGTATTACAATTGTGTAACAACCCTTTCTGCAAAGTTAGGGTCCTTAAATATCTGGTTCTATGTGCATTATCTACAAAATGAGTTGATTTCAATTTTTCTTTGTACAAAAACAACATTACATTTTAGAGACATTTGCTAGCCAGACAACTGTTAAAGAGGAATGCTTGAATACATAATGAATATGATTTTAAATCGACAACACAATCGGTGAAGCAGATGGAATGCACCATATCATTTTCATCAGATTTTAAAAAGACTATATAGTTACTTTTCATCAGAGGATCCTAAATAGGATGCCTGTGCGCCTAACTGCCTCATTAATCACTAGGATATTATCTGTGATCTTCATTAGGGACTTTTTGTACTGCTCTATCATCTTAAATAGGGTGTGTTTTTTCATTTCTCCAGACAATGAATTAATTTAAAAAAGACAACTATGTTTAAGACAATAAAACTTCTTTCACATACTTGAAGCAATATCCAATTTTATTAAAATAGATCTGTACCACCCTTAAGCTATTCTTAGTCATCATACCATGTTGTAGCAATTTATTAATTTAATAATCTAAACTGATTACTTGCTCATTAATCTTCATTTGCTATTATCTGTAATATGGCTTCAATATTCTCATCTTTAAGTCATGTGAGTTGCCATTAATTTAAAATAAAAACGTTTTCAAATCATCATATTGTTATTCTCCTGATTCACATCTACTTTCATCTCCTTTATGATGGCATGTATTTCTACACCTTTTTTGTTCATTTTATTGTTTAATCTCCTCTTTTGTATTGCCACAATTGATGTACCCTAACTTATGTGAATCTAGTAAATCTCTAAACCATCTTCAGTAAGTTTCTATGAACCATCTGTGCAGTAGAGTACATTTGCCATATGGTATTATGTTGTGTTCGTATTTTATCTTGACAATTTCTGTGGCTGTTGAATATTTGTTAACATTCGATTGTAAATTATATAGACCAGACATTGTTTTTTGTTGTTACTTTGTTTTCTTTTATGTCTTTATCATCTTAGTAGATAATGTATTTGGATATTTGAGAGCTCTTTAGAAATGGGATCATACCCCCTCTTATTCTGCCTTTTTTCCTGAGGTGTTTTATTACTCAAAATGATAGTATTCTTCATAGTTATTTGACATAGATTGGCAAGTTGTTAAACTATCTTCTTGTTCTGGCACTCATGCTTTGAAGTATATTAAAAACATAATCATTGTGCAGATTCAAACTCCATCTATATACACATTAATAGTAGGGTTTAAAATGCATAAAAATGCAGCCATCTAGAGTGTCCAGTTGTTCACTCTTTGCCCATATGACTAGCCATTTAATTTAAGGACTGGTAAACTATGCTTTCTAAAATCAAGACTGAAAGAAAACATCTGTTGTTTATTACATTGTTCCAAGGAGTCTTGGGAGAATCTCTCAAGGAAATATAAAACTAGAGAATATAATGCACCCAATCAATTAAAGTGATGATTATAGGAATCTTCTCTGCCCACAGTGGTATGAAACTGGAAGTCAATTATAAGGAAAAAATCTAGAAAGAACACAAAAAAATATAGAGAAATAGAAGAAAGAATAGATAGAGAAATTGAAGAGGAAATGAAAAAAATACATTAAGACAAATGAAAATGAAAATACAGTAGTCTAAAATCATAGAGATGCTGCAAAAGCAGTTGTAAGAAGGGAGTTTATAGCAATATAGGCCTACACCAAGAAATAAAAAAATCTGAAGTAAACAGTCTGAACTTACACGCAAAGGAGCTAGAAAAAGAGGATCAAGCAAAGCCCAAAATTAGTAGAAGAAGGGAAATAATAAAGATTAGAGCAGAAATAACTGATAGACTAAAAAGAGAAAAAAATATATAAAAATATTAATGAATCCATTTGGGGAACAGAAGCTGTTTTTTTTAAGATAAACACAATTGATAAACTTTAGCTAGAAACATCAAGAAAATAAGAGAGAGGATTCAAATAAAATCAGAAGGGAGGAGGAAAAATAGCACCCAACATGACAGAAATACAAAGAAGAATATTATGAAAAATTATATGCCAACAAATTGGACAACCTAGAAAAAAAATGGATAGATTCCTAGAAACATATAACCTACCAAAACTAAGTCAGGAAGAAAGAAAATTTGAACAGACCAGTTACCAGAAATGGAATTGAATCAGTAATCAAAAACTCCCAGCAAACAAAAGCCCAGGACCAAATGACTTCACAGGCAAATCTTATCGAACATTTAAAGTTGATACCTATTATTCTCAAACTATTCCAAAAAATAGAAAAGGAAGGAAAATATCCAAATTCATTCTATGAGGCCAGCATTACCCTCGTACCAAAACCAAATAAAGACTCCACTAACAAAGAGAACTAACCACGAGTATCTCAGATAAACATAGACACAAAAATCCTCAACAAAATAATAGCAAACTGAATTCAACAATACATTAAAATAAATTATTTACCACGACCAAGTAAGATTTATTCCAAGGATGCAAGAGTGGTTCAGAATTTGCAAATTAGTCAGTGTGATATGTCTCATCAACAAAAGAAAGGATAATAACCACAAGATCATCTCAGGTAGATGCAGAAAAAGCATTTGACAAAGTATAAAATCCATCCATGATAAAAACTTTCAATAAAGTGGGTTTAGAAGGAATATAGTTCAACATAATAAAGGCCATACATGGAAAATCCTCAGTTAACTTTGAATTCTATGATAAAAAACAGAGAGCTTTTCCAAGAAAAGATAAGGATGCCCATTCCCACCACTTTTATTCAACATAGTACTAGAAGTCCCTGCTACAGTAGTCAGAAAAAAGGAGAGAAGAAGAAAAAGAAAGAGAAGAAAGAAAGAAAGAAAGAAAGAAGAAAGAAAGAAGAAAAAAAGAAAGAAAAAGAAAGAAAGAAAGAAAGAAAGAAAGAAAGAAAGAAAGAAAGAAAGAAAGAAAAGGAAAGAGAAAAAGAGAAAAAGAAAGGAATTAGAATTATTGGGCAATATGATATAAATGACTATGAGGTTCTTGATATAATGCTTCTAAGAAGTCTTTTATAAAATTCATATAGTCAAATTATTGGAAGTTTTCTTTGTGATTTTCCCTAAACATTAATTTACAGAATATTTCCTGATTACATAGATTTTCCTTCACCACATATGTGGTCTAATATTTCATGGCATCTATTTGTGTTTGTGAATAGAAGCAATTCAAAATAATGTTTATTTCAGTAAAAACAATTAATTACTCAGGGGATATTTATATAAGCTAACCTTTTCTTTTTGAGTAAGCATTTCATTTTTCAAATATTAAAGTTATTTTTATAGCAGCTTTATTGTAAGACAACCTACGTACCATAGAATTCACATATTTAGCATGCACAATTCAATGATTTTGAGTATATTTACAGTGTTGTACAATCAACACCACAATCAGTAAAACATTTTCACTACCTTAATAATAAACTTACACTGTTCAACAGTCACTTTTTATTTCCCCCAAAGCTCAACTAGCCCTCAGTAAACACGAATCTATTTCTGTCTCTAAGAATTGACCTATTCTGTATATTTCATATAAATGGAATTATGCACAATGTTGTCTTTGTGATTGGCTTATCTTAGCAGAATGTTTTGAAGGGTCATCCATGCTGTAGCATACATTAGTACTTTATTACTTTTTATTATCATATAACATTTCATTGTATGAATATACCACGTTTATTTATCTATTAATCAATTAATGAGCATTTGGCTTTTTTTCTAATTTTGGCTCCCGATATAATGCTACTATGGACATTCCTATACAACTTTTGGTGAGGAAATACGTTTTTATTTTGCTTGAGATATACTGAATAGTAGAAATGCAGGGTCATATAGTAACTCTATTTTTAACACTTTAAAGAGATATTAGATAGTTTTTCAGAGTGGTTGCACCATTTTACATTTCCACAGCGTACAAAGTTTCCAATTTGTCTACATTCTTGCCAATACCTGTTAATAGCTGTATTATTATTATTATCATCATCATCATCATCATCATCCTAGTGGTTATGAAGTGGTTTGGTTTTGATTTGCATTTTCTTGATGACTAATAAAGTTATTTTTAAAGTTCATGTTCTGTTTCTAGAACATATTCTGCTACATTTAAGTGTCTATCCTTGCACCTGATACATACTTTAAATTATTGTTCTATAATATGTTTTAACATTATTTCCAGTTTCAGTATAACCTTTATTTTGCAAAACTATGCATTTACATTCTTATTTCTTAATTATTCCAGATTAAGAATAAAAATACTTATGATTTAAAAACACAATTGCCAGTTCTGCTTCTGAGTACTTTTCCAAAAGAAATGAAAGCAAAAACTCAAATAGATATTTGTACATTCATGTTTATAGCATCATTATTTACTATAGCCATTAGATAGAAGCACCCCAGGTGTCCATCAATAGATGAATATATAAAGAAAATGGGATACATACATACATACAATGGAATACTCTTCAGCTATAAAAAGGAAGGAAATTCTGACACATGCTACAACATGGTTGGACCTTGAAAGCATTATGGTAAGTAGAATAAGTCAACTACAAAAGGACAAATGTTGAATGATCAACTTATATGAATTACTCAGAGTAGTCAACATCAGAGACAGAAAGTAGAATGGTGGTTTCTAGGGACTCAGAGGGAGAACCTGCAGTTACTATTTATTTATTTATTTATTTATTTATTTATTTATCTATTTATCTATTTATCTATTTATTTATTATTTGTTTTTTTAAACATTTTATTTATTTATTCATAGAGACACACAGAGAGTGAGGCAGAGACAGCAGAAGGAGAAGCAGGCTCCATGCAGAGAGCCTGACGTGGGACTCGATCCAGGGTCTCTAGGATCATGCCCTGGGCTGCAGGCAGCGCTAAGCCACTGCACCACCGGGGCTGCCCCGTGGTTACTTTTCAATGAGAGTTTCAAATGAACAAGTTATACAGGTTCTGGAGACGAATGGTGGTGATAGTCATACAACAATGTGAATGGACTTAATACCACAGAAATTTAAAATTAAAAATGGTTAAAGTAGTAATTTTTGTTATTTATATTTTACCATAACAATAGAAAAAAACTAATATAAGACACAGTAGAAAATGTCAATAGAATTTCATAAAAATGATTAATTTAAGAAAAAGTTGAAATTTTGAAAAATTTAGTTTCCACACTATGGAAACTTTTACGTCACTTGTCATTAAAATCTTTTTTTTTTTTTTTTACTTATGTTAAATAAAATAAAAAGATTTTATTATTTATGAGAGACACAGAGAGAGAGGCAGAGAGGGAGAGGCAGGCTCCCCACAGGGACCCTGATGTGGGCCTCATCCCTGACCTTAGGATCATGTCTTGAATCAAAGGCAGATGTTCATTTCTTCTAGATTGTCTAATTCATTGGCATATAGCTGCTCATAATTCATTTTTAAAATTGTTTGTATTTCCTTGGTATTGGTTGTGTTCTCTCCTTTTTCATTCATGATTTTATTAATTTGGGTCTTTTTTCTTTTTAATAAGGCTGGCTAATGGTTTATCTATCTAATTAATTCTTTCAAAGAGCCAACTCCTGGTTTTGTTGATCTGTTTTACAGTTCTTCTGGTCTCTATTTCGTTGAGTTCTGCTCAAATCTTTATTAACTCTCTTCTTCTGCTTGGTATAGGTTTTATTTGCTGTTCTTTCTCCAGTTCCTTTAGGTGCAAGGTTAGCTTGTGTATTTTGAGTTTTTTTCCAATTATTTGAGGGTTGCTTGTATTGCGATGTATTTCACTCTTAGGAGTGCTTTTGCCATATCCCAAAGATTTTGAATGGTTGTATCTTCATTTTCATTAGTTTCCCTGAATCTTTTTAATTCTCTTCTAATTTCCTGGTTGACCCATTCATCTTGTAGCAGAATGCTCTTTAACCTCCATGTGTTCGAGTTTCTTCCAAATTTCTTCTTGTGACTGAGTTCTGGTTTCAAAGCATTGTGGTCTGAAAATATGCAGGGGACAATCTCAATCTTTGGGTATCAGTTGAAACCCAATTTGTGACCCAGTATGCAGTCTATTCTGGAGAAAGTTCCATGTGTACTTGAAAAGAATATGTATTCAGTTGCGTTCAGATGAAAAGTTCTGTATATATCTGTGAAATCCATCTGGTCCAGTCTATCATTTAAATCTCTTGCTTCTTTGGTGATGTGCTTAGAATATCTTTCATTTGCAGAAAGTGCTGTGTTGAAGTCTCCTACTATTAGTGTATTATTATCTAAGTATGTCTTTACTTCAGTTATTAATTGATTGATATACTTGGCAGCTCCCACATTAGGGGCATAAATATTCATGACTGTTAGGTCTTCTTGTTGGATAGATCCTTTAAGTATGATATAGTGTCCCTCTTCATCTCTTACTACAGTCTTTGGGATAAACTTTAATTTATCTGATATGAGGATTGCTACTCCAGCTTTCTTTTAAGGACCATTTGGTAAATGGTTCTAGAAGAAATGGATGCATTTCTGGAGAATCACAAATTACCAAAACTGGAACAGGAAGAAATAGAAAACCTGAACAGGCCAATAACCAGGGAGGAAATTGAAGCAGTCATCAAAAACCTCCCAAGACACAAAAGTCCAAGGCCAGATGGCTTCACAGGGGAATTCTATCAAATGTTTAAAGAAGAAAAAAATACCTATTCTACTAAAGCTGCTCTGAAAGATAGAAAGGGACAGAATACTTCCAAACTCATTTTATGAGGCCAGCATCACCTTAATTCCAAAACCAGACAAAGACCCCACCAAAAAGGAGAACTATAGACCAATATCCCTGATGAAAACAGTTGCAAAAATTCTCAACAAAATACTAGCCAATAAGATCCAATAGTACATTAAGAAGATTATTTACCATGACCAAGTGGGATTTATCCCCAGGATGCAACACTGGTTCAACACTGGTAAAACAATCAGTGTGATAGATCATATCAACAAGAGAAAAAACAAGAAGGATATGATCCTCACAACAGATGCAGAGAAAGCATTTGACAAAATACAACATTCATTCCTGACCAACTCTTCAGTGTGTAGGGATAGAGGGAACATTCCTCAGCATCTTAAAAGGCATCTACAAAAAGCCCACAGCAAATATCATTTTCAATGGGGAAACACTAGGAGCCTTTCCCCTAAGATCAGGAACATGATAAGGATGTCGACTCTCACCACTGCTATTCAATATAGTACTAGAAGTCCTAGCCTCAGCAATCAGGCAACAAAAAGAAATAAAAGGCATTCAAATTGGCAAAGAAGAAGTCAAACTCTCCCTATTGGTAGACGACATGATAACTGTACACAGAAAACCCAAAAGACTCCACCCCAAGATTGCTAGAACTCATACAGCAATTTGGCAGTGTGGCAGGATACAAAATCAATGCCCAGAAATCAGTGGCATTTCTATACACTAACAATGAGATTGAAGAAAGAGAAATTAAGGAGTCAATCCCATTTACAATTGCACCCAAAAGCATAAGATACCTAGGAATAAACCTAACCAAAGAGGTAAAGGATCTATACCTTAAAAACTACAGAACACCTCTGAAAGAAATCGAGGAAGACACAAAGAGATGGAAAAATATTCCATGCTCATGGATTGGAAGAATTAATATTGTGAAAATGTCAATGCTACCCAGGGCAATTTACACATTCAAAGCAATCCCTATCAAAATACCATGGACTTTCTTCAGAGAGTTGGAACAAATAATCTTAAGATTTGTGTGGAGTCAGAAAAGACCCTGAATAGCCAGGAGGATATTGAAAAAGAAAACCAGAGCCGGGGGCATCACAATGCTGGATTTCAAGTTGTACTACAAAGTTGTGATCATCAAGACAGTGTGGTACTAGCAAAAAAACAGACACACAGATCAATGGAACAGAATATAAAACTCAGAAATGGGCCCTCAACCATGGTCAACTAATATTCGACAAAGCAGGAAAGACTATCCACTGGAAAAAGGTCAGTCTCTTCAATAAATGGTGCTGGGAATGTTGGACAGCCATGTGCAGAAGAATGAAACTAAACCATTCTCTTACACCAGACATGAAGATAAGCTCAAAATGTGAGCTTATCTTAGAATTTAGAAAGAGCTTTCTATCTTTAGAAAGATCTAAATGTGAGACAAGAATCCATTAAAATCCTAGAGGAGAACACACGTAACACCCTTTTTGAACTTGGCCACAGCAACTTCTTGGAAGATACATCTATGAAGGGAAGGGAAACAAAAGCAAAAATGGACTATTGGGACTTAATCAAGATAAAAAGCTTCTGTACAGCAAAAGAAACTGTCAGCAAAACTAAAAGACAACCTACAGAATGGGAGAAGCTATTTGCAAATGACATAGCAGATAAAGGGCTGGTACCCAAGATCTATAAAGAACTTATTAAACTCAACAGCAAAGAAACAAACAATCCAATCATGAAATGGGCAAAAGACATGAAGAGAAATCTCACAGAGGAAGACATAGACATGGCCAACATGCACATGAGAAAATGCTCTGCATCACTTGCCATCAGGGAAATACAAATCAAAACCACAATGAGATACCACCTCACACCAGTGAGAATGGTGAAAGTTAACAAGTCAGGAAATAACAAATGTTGGAGAGGATGTGGAGAAAGGGGAACCCTCTTGCACTGATGGTGGGAATGTGAACTGGTGCAGCCACTCTGGAAAACTGTGTGGAGGTTCCTCAAAGAGTTAAAAATAGACCTGCCCTACGACCCAGCAATTGCACTGCTGAGGATTTACCCCAAAGATACAGATGCAGTGACACCTGCACCCCAATATTTATAGCAGCAAGGTCCACAGTAGCCAAACTGTGGAAGGAGCCTCGGTGTCCATTGAAAGATGAATGGATAAAGAAGCTGTGGTCTATGTATACAGTGGGATATTACTCAGCCATTAGAAATGACAAATACCCATCATTTGCTTCAGCATGGATGGAACTGGAGGGCATTATGCTGAGTGAAGTAAGTCAATCGGAGAGGGACAAACATTATATGGTCTCATTAATTTGGGGAATGGAAAAAATAGTGAAGGATTAAAGGGGAAAGAGAAAATGAGTGGGACATATCAGAGAGGGTGACAGCACATGAGAGACTCCTAACTCTGGGAAACGAACAAGGGGAGTGGAAGGGGAGGTGAGTGGGGGGTTGGGGTGACTGGGTGACAGACACTGAGGGGGGCACTTGACGGGATGAGCACTGGGTGATATGCTATATGTTGGCATATTGAACTCCAATAAAAAAAATATACAAAGAAAAGAAAACACAAAGGCAGATGTTCAGCCGCTCAGCCACCCACATGCCCCACTTGGCATTAAATTCAACTTTAGTTTTACTACCAAATTTTTTAAGTAACCTCTCCAGTATGTCTCTTCTTAAGTTTAATCTGATATTCTTTATATTACTAAGTTAGATAATATTTTAAAATATGGCTTGTTTTGGTCTATTGTCAGTATAAGATGCTTTGTGTCAGGCAGCTCATTATTTCCTACAACTTAAACTTATATACCTTGAATTTTCCTAAAGCTTTTTATTCAAGGTATTTCTCAATGGCATATAATCATCAATTGTTAGTTAAAACAAGAAATTTTGGAAATAATGCATCTATATTTAAATGTTAATTAAAACATAGCCATGGCATTGCTCACCACTACTTTAAGGTAAGGCAAAGACTCTTTTTGAGCATGGATCTGCCTATTTAAGTTCGCATTATTTCTTACCTAAACTGTAATCCATCACATATTTTTTGAATGTGGTTTTTCAAAACCATCCAGCCAGACTGAAAAGAATCATTCAAAATTTAGGCTCATTAACCTCAAGTCTGTCCTTCATGCTGTGCATGTATCCTATACCATTGCTTGGTATGTTCACTCTGCCATTCTCCCAAGTAACTGCATCTCTCTCTCCCCCAACATCCAATACTTCCTTCCCATCCATGCTCCCAATTGATGACTGTACTTTATCTTTCACTAGAAACATGAAACAAGAGAAATCCCTTGTGTCTTCACTACCATGTGTACCAATCTCTTTCCTTAGAAGAGGTCATACCTTCATCTTCCCTGCTGTTCCTATAGAATAGGTGATCTCTCTTTTGCCCAAAGACTAAGCTTTTTATATATGCACCATATCTCTCTTGCTTTTTCAAGAGTATCTTTTCAGCAATATTCCCTACTCTCATTCTAATCACCTACTTCCTATCCATTGGATTAATGCCATGAGCATATGAACTATTTGTTATTTATCTTGTTTCACAAATAGCTTACTTTGGCCTCAGATTTTTCTACAATTAGCAGTACTTTTTATTTTATTAGTTCCTGTTTATAGAACACAAGCAAACAACAAATCAAATCAAAACAAAACAAAACTTTGATTTGTATAAGGCAGTTTCCAATCCAGGGCCATCTATTGCCCCACTTTTTTATGTCTGAACAAATCCCTTTTTCTGTTTTAAAGATTTTTTTTATTTATTTATGAGAGAGAGAGAGAGAGAGAGAGAGAGAGGCAGAGACACAGGCAGAGGGAGGAGCAAGCTCCATGCAGGGAGCCGACATGGGACTCCATCCCGGGTCTCCAGGACACGCCCTGGACTGAAGGCAGCGCTAAACCGCTGAGCCACAGGGGCTGCCCCAAATCCCTTTTAATTACCATAATTCACACCAGTTTTTAAAAATGTGACTATTGAAAAAAAAAAGGCTCATTTTTCTGCAAAATATACATATTTTACCTTTTTAAAATTTATTTATGGAAAGATATGAACATGCAACTAAGTGACATCTGACATCTAAAAGCAAGTCTTTTTCATTATTTTGTCTGTAGCAAATAAATTCTACTTGAAATTTTAGACTTATTTTGGAAATTGTGAGTCTTAACTCTTTTATTCTCACATTTTGTATCTTTCCCTAGCCAAATAGATCTTTTTTTTTTTTTTAAATAAGTTGGTGGACAACTTCCATAAGATAAGAGAGAATGATAATAAAATCTTGAAAACTTTTCTAAGCATTTATCAACAGATTAAAAAAGTCTCAATTCAATTCATCTGGATGTTTACTCTACACGGTGACTTTTTTAATTCACGTGAAAAATAAAAGATCTCTCTCTCTCTCTTTTTTCTAGCATAATAGTCCAGGACAATTCTCTTGCTAATTCTGTGATTTTGACCTACTAACCCAGTTAGTATACTGGGAAAAAGGAATAATAACATGCAGACCTGTGAGAACTGAAGCCCAAAAGACACATCTGGTCATCAGAAGGGAATGTAATGTGCCAACAGCAAATAGTAACACTTACATGATACCATCTGCTATAGTGGAACTAATGAAGGAAAGAAAAAAGCTAATTTGAAGTAAATGATATATAAATGGGTTGTTCATCCAAACAGAATAGGGTAGGGCTGTCGTTCTTCCCTTTTGATTCAGTTTAATATGTGGGCAGTATATGGATGATCGAATGATGTCTGCCACTCGAAGTTCCAGAGCATTTCAAGTGATAAATATCTCAGGGGAAATCAAACCTTTGGAAGAAGCAACTATGCCAATTAATATAAGCAAGAAACTTGGAGTTTTAGAATAAGAAATTTATCTGGACTTTGTATCAATCACCTGATTAAGTAATACTTAATAAATAGGGGGAAAATCGAATAATTTTTTCTAAGATAATGATGTTCACCACCATCAAAAATACTATCCATTTTGTCTGGAAAGTATGTCAATTGCAGATTCTTTTCTGACATATACAAAATTTGTGATAGGGGATTTTTTTTTTCTGAAAATTGTTTGAGTGTTGGTTTAGGCCTATTCTGACTCAGTCTAGCTGTTTCATTTTTTTAAGTTAGATAAAAAATGCAAAAGTTGAGGTAAGTTAACAGGAGCTCCTAAGTAAGTTAAAAGAGAAATGGATCACTGAACATGTTGGAAGGTGAATAAAGTTTGAAGCATTGCTTTCTTGAACATTCTATCGACAGTTCCTCCAGCGAACAATTTTATTTGGAGCTTAAGAAGTGAGAGATAAGGTAAAACTATCTGGTTCTGCAACAGTAATAGTGAGGCCTCAATATTCTTTGAGCTATAACAGTCAATAAAGGTGTCAAAGGATTGCACAGATTTTTGAGTCCAGAAAAAGAAATTGCAGGAGACCCTCAGGCATTGTAACAATACTGTTTGACATTGATTTAGCATTGGCTGCTGCTTCTTAAATGTACATAATCGTGTATGTTACAACTCACAACACCTTACTAGGGCTCTCATAATAAGAACATTGGAATTATATTAATTGTTTTTTTATCTCCTATTTTCAATTAACTACTCCTTCCTTGTCTTCTTGCTTTATATCATAAAATTCCCTCCGGATATCATTCCATTAATCAATATGTGATAATGAAATATGATAATCTTTGCAATTAGACATCCATGTTAGTGTATGTATTTATTATGCCATGAGTCATGCACACTAGCAAAAAACAAGCACCCAAAGCATTTCACACCTAAGACCGTTTTTGCCTCAACTAAGTTTTAGGAAAAATACTGGTATGTATGTAAGATGCACTTGGATATTGTCTAAAATTATACATAATTTTTTTATTTCTTTATTTCTTTTTTGCATTTCTCTGTAGTGCAATGTTTAGCTCAGAGCTGGAGCATTTTGAATATGTAGACTAATCTTCCTTGGCTCTTTATTTGATATAATTTCATTTAAATGTGTTATTCATTTGGCCTTTCTTACGCTTGTGTGTTCGGGATTATTTTCTCAATACCCATTTTAATAGGGCTTATATTGTTATTCACAGATGTGGGAATATCATGTCTTTGAGACAATGTATTGCTCAAGGGATCTGAAATGCTATAAAGTCAGTTATGTCTCTGATATATTAAGGTTTAGATTTGGTGAACATATGTAAAGGCACATGAAACTACTGTAATAACATACAGGCAGATGCTAGAAAATATTTACATCAGAGGCCAGAAAAAAATAGATGTGTAACATTTTTGAACTGAGAATAATTTTAGAGGTAGGTCTCAATTTTGAGTTTGTATATATGTGACTATCAATGGCAACTTTTCAAAGTAGTAATTTTGTCCCTTTTTTCCCTTCTATTGGTGTGTCTGGCAACAATTTTTCCCTAGCTTTTTATAGTTTCTAAAAATACATCTTGAGATTCTCAAAATACATGAAAGCAAATTCCCAGCCAGTTCTTCACTTGAGCATATTTGCAATGGCGGTATGATTCTAAAAATAATATTTATGTTTAATGTATCCTGCTTTGAGATTTGTATAAGAGGTTTTATAGCTTTGTGAGTTGTTAGCATATATGATTATATAAATTTGAAAAGCTGAATCCAATGCTAAATAAATGTCAGTGTGGTTGTGAGGGAAAATGTAATCATTTACATCAGCTACCAAATCTAAACATTGTATAAATATGGTAAAATCTCTAAGAACTGCTCCCGATAAAGAAGATTGAATTTTGCAGCTATAGATTTAGCAGAGGATGAAATAAAGGACCAAACTAACTTTCTCAGACTTGTGAAGCTTTGACAATCTCAAGATGTCAACTTGTAAATGTAGAGAAAATTAAACCCAAATGAAACTGGAAAAATAATGCAGTCATTTCATACACTTTTCAAAGAATAAAGTGCATCACAGTTTCTTTTGATGCCACAAATTTCCATGTGTAACACTGACCTGGTCATTTTTCATTTCCTTGTTTCTGTTTGTTCCTTTTGATGGTGAAGATTTTCCTCTTCAATCTAAACCCTGATAGTAAAAAAGTAGAACTCCATGCCATCCCTGAAAACAATAGGGCAGCATAATGGTTTAACCTAAAAATTGGCCTGTTCATTCTGGTTTCCATGCCAAAAAAAAAATAGATTTCTTTTGTTACTGTTGTTGATGATGTTTTGTTTCATTTTTACTTGTTTATTCTACGGCTTGAAACTATTTATATTTGGAGCCAAATAATTATTGTAGCATTCTCATGCATTGTAGGATGTTCAGCAGCATCCCTGGTCTTTACTCAATAGATGATAGTCCCACACAATTGTGACAATCAAGAAATGTCTCCAGATATTGCCAAATATCACCCAGCAGGCATTGAGAGCAAATGATATATAAAGGATAGTTTGGGACTTTGGGGACTCTAATATATGAGAAAAATATAAAGGGAATACATACAGTATTTTATTTCACAAAAAAAAAAGATAACAGTTTTAAAAATAAGGAAATCAGCATGATTGGTCACATACACACACACATATATCCATGTGATGCAAACAAATAATTGACATTTAACTTACTAAGCAGAGAAGTAGTTATTAGGACAATGAAATATTTGAAATCCAGATTTCCCTAGCATAGCAAGGCTTTGTTTCTTTGTATTTCAAGGAAAAGTGGTGAGGTGCTTTACCTTACCTTGTAATTCCTTGGTTCATTTGTGGTTTGCTGCTGCCTCTCCTTAGCTGCTTAATATTCTTGTATATTCATACATGTACAGTGTATTATGTTATTGTAGTAGCCTATTGGTACCTGTACATCAGAAAATTAACTCACTTTGCATCTGAAACTCAGTTATTAACCTTGAGGTATTTTATTATGAAAAATAATTTATACTGTATGTTCATATTATTAAAAAATACTAAGCAGGGATCCCTGGGTGGCGCAGCGGTTTGGCGCCTGCCTTTGGCCCAGGGCGCAATCCTGGAGACCCAGGATCGAATCCCACGTCGGGCTCCCGGTGCATGGAGCCTGCTTCTCCCTCTGCCTGTGTCTCTGCCTCTCTCTCTCTCTCTGTGACTATCATAAAAAAAAATAAAATAAAATAAAAAATACTAAGCAGTGTTAAGAAATCTACACTCCTATGTTGACAATTACAGAGAATTTGTTGATTTTGTCTATTGAAAGACAGGAATTAATAAAGCCGTGCTTCCATGACAACAATGACTCCCCTTTGCCCCAACAGCTGCATTTTTAATTATAGCTCACCATTTCCTAGTAATAACTAGTAAATAACTATTTACTTACTAGTTTCTGTACTGAATGTGTTTTCTTGGTGCCTGAGCCATTAAAGCCCCAGTCTACAAAAGCTGAATGTCAGGCTACACATTAAAGCTGAATTTATCATCTAGAAACTACCCCTTTGACAATTAACATTAGAAAGGGTGACATTAAATCAAACCACATGAATGGTTTCTGATATAGAGTTCTCTATGAATGTAGCATCATTATTCAAATTTCAGTATTTTTGAAGCTTCCATTGAGCAATAATAAAATAAAAATAGATGCGTTATGATATGATTTTAATATTGTATACTTTAGAGTATCAAGAAAAGCTTGAAAACAATATTTAGAAAAACTTCTTAACAAAAAAGCTATACCTGGGTAAAATGTGTCTTTTGGATGACTTCCTAATCAAGATATATATTTTTTGGTGACTAGTCCTTTTCTGCTTTCTCCTATGTCACCTTATCACTCAGAACACCTCTGCTTTCTTCCAGCTTTATGTTGCACACCTCCTGTCAGGAGTTTGCATGAGTAAACACTATTTGGGCTTGCATTCATATCTCCAGCCTCCAATGCCACATTATCAGTGTACCCATACCAGATTCAAGATTCAACAATAGTATGCCCCAAGAACTGTTGTTGGGTACTTTCACAAATCATCTCACACCCCATCACATCACCTATAAGCTAGTTAGTGCCACTTTCAATCTGAAGAGGAAGAAATGGAGACTTGGAGTGCTTTGAGTCACCTGCCCCTAGGCACAAAGCCATTTCCTCTTGCCTGTAACAGTTCACCTCATGCATCTGATAAACTAACTCCTCTCTTTTGATGATGGTCACTCAAGAACCATTATTCTGATAGGCATATTATTTGATAGGCATAATTTTACTTTGATTTTTAAAATTTATTTATTTGAGAGAGTGAGAACATGAGAGAGGGAGAAAGAGATAGCATGAGCAGAGGGAGGGGCAGAGGGAGAAACAGACTTCCTGCTGAGCAGGGAGCCCCACATGGGGCCCAATCCCAGGACCCTGGGATCATGACCCCAGCTGAAGGCAGATGCCTAACTAAGCCCCAAAAGGTGCCCCCAAAAGCATATTTTTATTTTATTTTTTTAAAAGATTTTATTTATTTTTTCATGAGACACACACACACACACACACACACACACACACAGAGGCAGAAACAGGCAGAGGGAGAAGCAGGCTCCATGCAGGGAGCCCCACGCGGGACTCGATCGCGGGTCTCCAGGATCAGGCCCTGGGCTGAAGGCAGCGCTAAACCGCTGGCCACCAGGGCTGCCCCCAAAAGACATTTTTTTAAAAGACTCTTTTAAATATTGTGACTTAAATATTTAACCTAAATGAAAAAAAATAGTGCTAATTTCTGATCAGATAAGAAGGACTCTCTCCTTGATAGGCCAGATCAACTATGAACTACATATGAGCCCTATTTAATAATTAAAGGTCCATTTTGTTCCTGACCTTTTTTTTGCAGAGCTCATCCCTTAGAGGTGCATTAAAAAGTATGAATTGATATGATAAATGTAATTTTAAACTAGAAATGAAGTAAAGCCTCTGCCTAGAAGGTGACTTGTCTAGGTCTATTATTTAAATAGTAAAAAAGCATTTTACTGAGAATACACACACACACACACAAAACCCTGAGTTTAAAGTCTTTCTCTTATAAATGAATAAAATATCAATGCTCCTTCAAAAGGATTGTAGTGGAAATATTCACCCTATATATTGTTAATTTTATGAAATCAATGCAGATCGTTTTGGAGAATTACAAATTTTCGTAGAATAGTTCTTATTAGAATTATAAAATTTATGAAGTCATGATACAAGTTATGGAATTAGGAGTCTTGTTCAATAATAAATGCTGTTCTTGAGGAAATGAAAGCCCAAAGAAAATGGATAAAAAGTAGAAAAATCTATATTTAAAGGCATAATAGTCATTATGTCAATTATGACTTTTTAGTGGTAAATTATTTTTAAATATATATAAATGGACGTTTTAATTTTTCTTTGTCTATGTATATTAATGACATTGAGCATAGATTATTGAAATGGAGACCAGAAAATCCTTTAAGTAGATATGAATATACTGATTAAGAAGAAAATGAAAAAAAAAGTGTATTAGAAAGAACACAAGTTCTCTAACTTCCATAATTTCCATGTAAACTACTGCAAGTCACAATATTTCAGGTCTTACAGATAAGTACATAATGGAAATAGAAAATTTCACTTTACAGAATTACTGTTCAAGTGAATCTACAACGGCAATGATAGCTCGGCCCATAAGAAAGCAACCTTAAGCACAAATCCAGTGAATTCCATTCTGGGGAGGTATTTGAACATTAGGGACAAAAATTTGTCAAAGAATTCAAAGACTTCTGCACAATGTCATTTTTTCCTAAAAACTAGATGAACCATTGGCAGTTCTTTTCAACTTACAAATTGTTTTTAAACAAATCAAAAAATAAAATCAGGTACTATAAAATTTTATTTCCCCAAAAGTGCATTCACAGAAATGCAGAACTGGGTATAAATAGGATAGTGAGTAGAGAGATTTAATCCAGATTTTAAAAACCCATTGTGTGCATGTTTGCGTGTGCACGCGTGTGTGTTAATAAGCAGACACACTAGGTATTTCCAGAGCTATTGAAACAGAAAAGCTTATATTCTAATATTATAGGAACATGTGAATAAGTTACAGATGGAGAAATAGTTGATCAAGGTTCTTTTTAAAAAACAAAATTGTGAAACAAAACAAAACAAAAAATTGTGGGCGCCTGGGTGGTTCAATGGTTTAGCACCTGCCTTCAACCCAGAGTGTGTCCTAGAGTCCCGGGATCGAGTCCGACATCGGGCTCCCTGCATGGAGCCTGCTTCTCCCTCTGCCTGTGTCTCTGCCTCTCTCTCATTCTCTCTCTCTCTCTCTGTGTCTCTCTCTCTCGTCTCTCATGACTAAATAAATAAAATCCTTTTTAAAAAATTAAAAAGTAAAACCAAAATTGAGGGGCACCTGGGTGGTTGAGCATCTGTCTTTGGGGTGCATGATCCTGGGGTCCTGGGTAGAGTCCCACAATGAATTCTCCACAGGGACCCTGCTTCTCCCTCTGCCTATGTATCTCCCTTGCTCTCTGTGTCTCTCATGAATAAATAAATAAAATCTTTAAAAAAATTGAATGACTTCTATGATAAAGAATAATTTGTAATTTCTTTTCTCTTGCCCCTCTTTTCTCCTAGACAAGGCAATCACTGATCTTTCTGTCACTAATAGAATAGTTTGGATTTTCTAGACTTTGATATAAATGTAATCGTACTGTATATGTTCTTTTTAAATAATCATTTTTATGTATGCTAGAGAGTGATATGTAAACCATGTGGATGTATCTGCATGCTGTCAACATAGATTGCAAAAAAAAAAAAAAAGAGAGAGAGAGAAAAAAAAAGAAAATATGATTGAGAAGACAAAAATGTGGAGATATTCCCTGGATACAAATTTCCACAACTCTTTGGAGAGGAAGAACTATAATTTAATATCAGAACAACATTGGTAATATCATTACCTTGTTTATAAATAATCATACATCCTTTAGTTTATATTTAAATATATGTACTTTTAGGAACACCTGGGTGGTTCAGTGGTTGAGCATCTGCCTTTGGCTCATGTCATGATCTTGGGGTCCTGGGATCTAGTTTCACATCAGGCTCCCTGCAAGGAGCTCCTTCGCTCCTTCTCCCTCTCCCTATGGTCGCTGCCTCTCTCTGTGTCTCTCATGAATAAATAAGTAAAATCTTTTAAAAAATAAATATATACATATGTACTTTTATTTTGTAATGTAGGTTCAACGATCCTTACATTAATTTGCTGAGACTGCCATACCAAAATACCACAGACTCAATGCCTCATACAAGAGATATTTATTTTCTCACAGTTCTGGAGGCTAGAAACCTAAGGTGAAAATGTCAGCACATTTGCTATCTTCTGAGGCCTCTCACCTCAGCATGTAGATGACCGCTTTCTTGTATCCTTAATGTTGCCTTCACTCATTCTTTGTATGTCCGTTGCCTATTCTCTTCTTTAAGGACACCACTCATATTGGATTAGAGTGCACCCATATCTTCAGTCACTTTCTGAAGTACTGGGGGTTAAGATTTCAGTATATGAATTTTGTAGGATACAATTCATCCTATAAAAGTCCTCAGTTATTCCTTTTCTTACCTTTAAAAAATCCTGAATTTAAGGTACCTAAATCTAATCCACAACTGAAAACTTCAGTTGAAAAATTTAGGCATTTAAAAGAATGTTCCTAAGATTTGTATGAATGATGAACATTACAGTGAAAGCTCTCTGATACAGAAAGTACTTGTAAACTGTAAAATGATATATGTATCAATTCCACTTAACCCACGATTAAATTTTTCTGTATGTTAGTGAATGATATGTAAAATATATTGCTTTGTCTCATCGTTCTAGGAAATATATTTATAAATGCTTCTTTTAAGGAACATATTTTCAGGACTAATTTTTGAGATCTCATTTATTGCCTCTTTAAATAATTTCCCCTTAAATTTTCAGGCAAACCTGTTTCTTTTTTTTTAATTTCAGTTAATAACCATAGGTACTAATTCTTTCTTATTTGAGGGGTAGCTTTTAAGAAAACATTCACCAGAATCAAAATGAAAAAAAAAATTGTGTCAAGTTTTTAAATTTAAAATTGTAAGATATTTAGACTTAAAAATTACACTCTTTCTGCAAATGATATGGTTGTTTTGTCGAGCTAGCACAATGTTTTTAAATGGAGATACTTTAATATCTGTGATTATATAACATCAAAAATTATCTAAGATAGTGATCATAGTTTTTTATAATGTATGCCAAATATATTTTTAAAAATGTTCTATAGGAAACATAATTTTAAGTGAGTAAATGAAGCACTTTCCTCTTATGTTTTACTTCAGATATTTTACATGTTTAACCAGATACATAACACATTAATTTAGGAAACATCATTTATTTATTATAGACATTGTGCTTTATAACTTCGTATGTTTGTACATCATATACATACACGCATGGTATAACTTTCAAATTAATAAACTAAAGATTTTAACAAATTTAAGCATATATAGGTTTAGAATTCCAGTTCTCAAAACTTACCTTGTTTGCTTTAAGCTTAATTAATATAAGATCTTATTTTTTTGGACCCTGTGAAAAGAATGGTTACTATTGATTACAAAACTGTTAAAACAAACACTTAGTATAGTGTATATTACAAATTTTAATCTACACAACTTCAGAGACCTGCATACAGTTGTAAAGTGAGATGTACTTAATGGCCACATGAATAATAGCCTCATATTGCAAAAAGAGTGGAATCACTTTGCAGTCAATTTTGTTATGGGATGAGTTGTGTTCTCCCAAATTCCTATGTTGATGCTACAATCCCAGTACCTCAGAATGTGACTGTATTTGAAAATACAGCCTTTAAAGGTGTAGTCAAGTTAAAATGAGGTCCTTAGGGTGGGAAATAATGTAATATATCTGTGGTTCTTATAAAAAAGAAGAGATTAGACATAGACGTACAAAAGGAAAACCTTTGTTAGAGGACGTCACTTGCAAACCAAGAATAGAGTCCTCAGGCAAAAAATAATAAAAGTAAAAATAAAAACCAGCCAGCATCTTGATCCAGGGCTTCTAGCTTCCATGACTATGCTAAGCCTCCCAGTCCATGGTGCTTTGTTTTGGCACTGTAGCAGACTAATAGATTGCCCATAATAGATTACATATAATAGATTGCATACATACACTTTGGTAATAAAATTGCAGATATTTCTCCTTCTCTTTTACCTATCCATTTAATATATATTTATCAAGCATTTATATGTGGAAGGTTCTTGAGTACTCTTCTAAGTCCAAGGCATTACAGTTTTGAACAAGACAAACAAGCTCCATGCTTTTTATCAAGGTATAGTTAAGGCTAGAGTGAAGAGAGGTAGACTGCAAACAATCACATGAGCTAAAGAATGTCATGAAGTGATCATTTCTCCAGTGGAAAAAAAAATTAGATTGAAGTGTTAATAATAGCTCTTTAGCAGAGGCCATATGTACAAATTGATTTGGCTTATTCCAGAAAGAAAATGACCTGTGCTCATTGAACATTTTTTTTTTAGGTTGCCATTATTTTAAATAACCCTTTTAGCTGATTTCTTCATCTCTCTGATGGCTCATTTTGAGAGATTGTAGGGGAAACCTGTAATAAGAGAGAGTGTGCAAAGGCAAATATACAAACCAGTTTTTACTTGCTAAAAACAAAGGGTTGTGCTTGACTGTGAATGATGCTAGGTGGAGAGTCGGTTAGTGCCAGCCATTCTCCTCTCTGACTCTGGTGGTCCCAAACCTTTATTTGAGGAATGGGCCACTCTGCTCTGATTTGTCCTTGCAGGGCTGTCCCATCTGTTTGTTGTGTTTGCAGGCAGTCTGCAGGCAGGAAACTTTGCTTGCATATTAGCCACTATATCTTTCAGAAGTGAGCACAGATGTCCTATCCCAACTGATTTGGTTTTCTGAGTGAACCTTTCTATTCATTTCTCACATGACTTGGTCATTTATTTATAGTCATAAATGGTAGGAAAAAATAAAATTGTTTCTGGGCTACTTCATAGACTTGAAATGTATGTGACTTTTATATTAGAGTTTATAATAGATGGTTGCTTTTAAAATACAGTTCTCACACTTTCATGGATATGAAAACTGACAATTTCATTTTCAAGTCTCCTGCATAGCAAAATTAGAAATTGATCTTAAAATTAACATATGCTTCCCTATAAAGATCTCCTATGAATGTAGATTACATCACTCATAGGATGCTAGAGAGACTCAGAAAAATCCTTTAAAAGTGCTGCAAAATGCACATATACCTTCCTTGGTTTTTGACATATAGTAGATACTCAATATATATTTGTCAAATCAAAAAATGAATTCAATTTCAGAGAATTCTATAGACCTTTGTACTTTATTTCATTGGTATTACTTCACATTGAACTATGTAAGTCTTTGGAGTAATAGAAAACTTTGGTGTTATTTTTATTCTTTTTATATGTCAAAAATACATGACAAAATTAAGTATTGGTTTTATTCTTTAAAGTATTCTAAGGCTGGGTTTCCTAACAGTGATACAATTGACATTTTGGACTAAGAAATATTTTCTTGTGGAGCTGTCCTGTGCATTGTGGGATGTTTAGCAGCATCCTTATACTGTATTCACTAAATGCCAGTAGGACTTCCCCAACACACAGACACACAGACACACATACACACACACACAGACACACACAGACACACACACACACACACACACACACACACACGAGAGAGTGTGGTAATAAGCAGAAGTGTCTCCAGACATTGCCAAATGTCCCCTGGGGAGCAAGACCACACCCAATCAAGAAAGACTGCTCTAAGGAGTTTATTAAAACACCATAGCATATTGAAAAAACAAAGTTTTTAGGCTGTATACCAGAATTTAAGTATCAGCTTTGCTACTTACTAGCTGTGACTTTTAGTATGTCACTTTGTTGTCTGGGATTCTGTTTCCTCATTTGCAAATTGAGGACCATTTTTCATCTGCTGTTTAAAAAACTTAGAATCAAATGACAACTCCCCTGGTTTCGGAAGCATAAGTACAGTCTAAGATTGGAAAAAAATAACCCAAAGAAACTAATTTTCTCTGGTTGGTCAGAGAAATCTCTCAACAGTAACATGCAAAATGAAACATGAAGCTAAAAATGCAGGTCTTGGGATGAGAAGGATGAAGAGTAGTCTGTTGAGAGGGGAAAGCAAATGCAAAGACTAAAGTCTTTGTCCAAAGGATATGCACTTTTCTTCCCATTCTACAGTGATTCTGTCCATTTGTTGAAGATCAGGTCACCCCAAAATTTGCCACTTTGGCATATGAATTATTTTGAATTTTTTAACAGATTTTATTTATTCATGAGAGACACAGAGAGAAAGGCAGAGACATAGGCAGAGGGAGAAGTGGGCTCCCTGTGGGCAGGAATCAGGAATCAATCCCAGGACCCTGGACTCATGACCTGAGCCAAAAGCAGATGCTCAATCACTGAGCCACTCAGGTGCCCAGATTATTTTGAATTGAAGACAACTGAGAAAAAGGAGACACAGGAAAACCTCCATGCCACCCCCCATCTGCCTAAAAGTAGGGCATATATTCCCCTGTGCAGATGTTCTCCCTTTTCCAATACCAAGAAGAGGAAAGCAGCCCTTAACACCATAGAGGGAGACAGTACTGAGATGAGGCTGCATAAATAAATCATACTAACTATTCCTTGTTGACTCTCATTAGTTTCCCCCCATATTATTAACTTCCACAGTTGAGCACCCAAGTACCCCAAACCCCCTTTGCTTTGCTAATCACTCCTCCCTAATTGATCACCCTTTGTTAAAATGGTATATGAGCTCTCAATTCCACCTGCTTTGAGTTTTTCACTTCTGTGAAGCCCCTATAAACATAAAACATTAACATTAGATAAAACTGGTATTCTTTTTTTCTGTTAATCTTTTATCATTATGAGTCACAGGCCCTATTTATAGAATCTAACAGAGTAGAGGCAAAGATTTTTTTCTCCCCGACAGCCACTGTATGTCTACTTACCACCAGAAATTCTGGAATATATTAGGATCCCATTAATTATTTATTGAATAGATGCATATATGTTAATAATAACGTTAATTTTTAGGCCTGGTATAAAAGGAGGCACTTCATGTAAAAGAACCACAAAGTATATAGTATTGTACACAGCTTATGGTTATTACCATTTTTGCTTTCACAATCCTTATACCAATATTACATAAACTAGTATAATCAGCAAAAAACTTTTATTTCATAACATTAGATTAGCATAAATTTGAATTTAGGATTAGAAATAGAATCTTATCCCTTCATATAACTTGGTTCCAGCCACATTTCTATTATATTTCATTCTTGTTCTTTAAATGAATAACTCATCAAAGTTTACGAATATGATGTGATTCTCATATTCTAGAATAGGTATGTTATGTTGCTTTGATTTCAAAACCTGTAAACATAAGCATACTCTGTAAAGAATATGGACTGAGTCAGGACCCAATTTTGGTTCTTAAATAGCATGCTTTAAAAGATAGCATGTTTAGTTAAAGAATTCCTGACTCTTTGCGAACATTACTTTTATTTTACATATTTAGAGCATTAAGTTTTATGGGTTATGTGGCATTTACCACCTCATTGATCCTACTGAACTTCAGATATAACTCTGTGAAACTTTCATTTTAATATTAGATTAGCTTTGGCCATCTCTTTGATAATGCCTTATTGAAATTTTATTTTTTCTCTAAACTCCTAATTTTGTTTGCATTTTTCTAGTTAAGTTTATTACTCCTTATAAACTGCTGCTGATAATTTTCTACAAGCCTTAGATTTAAAATATGTATCACCTTGTAAATTTTAATGATAGTATTTTTGTTTCTCTATATGGTGTGATTACCATTGTATAATATTTCCCAGAATGATCTTATGAAATGAAAAATAAAACACGTTCACCCAATCAATCACAAGGAGAAGTTATCATTTCAGCCACAGTGGTTATCTGACAGTTCTGCTATATGGTCACTGGCAAACTGAGGCCAATCTACTCTTGAATGTAGATACTCCTGTTCTATTTTTTCTATATCCAGAAGTAATTAAAAGTGGGTCATAACTACTGTGTTGAGACTCCAGATTATTAAGGTAAATCAAATGTTATGTTTCCCAAACAAGTATATTTGTTGAATAATTCACCTTTATGTCACAGGCCCAAATAGAAATCTCAGATATAAACATATTTTATTAGTCACAAATTAAATATGAGTAGTTCAAAATTATTTATCCCTATGGCCACCCCCCCCCCAAAAAAAAGAACACTTGAGTCAGAGGATAAAATGATTCCTGATGCTTCATCTCTTTAATCATTGTGGTAGGAAGTACATGATCTTCATCAAATTATAGGATTTACCATCAAATCCTGTAAAATAAAATGAGATTGCTATAATAATACTAAGCTTTATTATGTCTTCCTAAACTCTGCATTCACATGAGAAGAAAAAAAATCATGAGACTATTTTTTTTTACAGTCACAAAAGATTTCCTTTTTTGTTTTTTGCCTACAATTATCTTAAATTTGCATCTTTTCACTTCTAACTTGGCAACATTTTATCTCATTATCACACATATTTTTTGGTGTCTATGATAGCCAGAATTCTAAGATGACCCAAGTTTCCTGACCACTTGTATAATCACCTTTTCTTGAGTTTGTTCACGTTGGCAAATCATTCTGGTGATTGTGATAGCTCGTACAGCAGAAAGGATTTTACAGACCTAAGTAGGGTCCATGATCAGTTGATTTTGAGTTAATCAAAAGGGAGCTTACCCAGGGTAGCCTGACCTACTCAGCTTAGCCATTAGATGTGATCAAAAAGACTGAAGTAAGATTCTCCTCTTGGCATTAAAGGAGTAAACTACCATAATTGTAGAGACAGCTATGTGGCAGGGGCCTCTAGAAACTAAAACCGTCTCTAGTTGTCATCCAGTAAGAAAGGAGAGACTTACAGTGTTACAATCACCAGGAACTAAATTCTATTAACAACTAATGAACTTGGAAATGGAGGCTGAAGTCCAGATAAGAATGCAGCTAGACTTGGGGTGTGTGAGTGGCTCAGTTCGTTAAGCATTTGACTCTTGATTTTGGCTCAGGCTATGATCTCAGGTTGTGAAATCCAACCCTGTGTCAGATGGGCAAGGAGCCCGCTTAAGATTTTCTCTTTCCCTTTCCCACTATACCTCCGCACCCCCCAAAGAAAGAATGCAGCTAGATTGAACCTTGATTTCAGCCTTGTGAAACACTAAAAAGAGAGCTCAATTACAACACGCCTGGACTTCTGATATACAGAAAATGTACTATAATAATGAGTTTTTATATAAGCCACTATGTTTGAAATAACTTATTTGAAGTCACTAGGTTTGTGATAGCTTGTTACTTGCGGTGCCTTCTCTCTAATAATTCCCATTTCTAAAGTATAACAGAAACTCAATGCAATTTGATATTTCATGGAATCATTATCAGTCCCCAATTTTATGCTCATTCTTAAACATGTATGTAGTAAAGGAGATAATACAAGGCCTAGGTCTATCCTGTTTAGAAGTATGTGAGGCCCAAGAAGTTTGAAAAGGGGCTTACGAAGGAAAAACGGACTTAAGGGTTTAACACGTCAAAAATGAAGTAAAAATATAAGGTATGATAAAATGAGGACAAATAACTATTTTTTTTACATTTTTTCGACCACATTTGAATTCTATCATGGTTTACCCTTAGATGGTTTATTCAGATCCATTTGTATCATACCCTCATGTACTAGTTTTTTTCTCCCTGATTTTTTGATTATATTATTGTCTATGAGCTGAGTGAGCAATGCCAGAGAACATTCTCAATGAATACCTTTTAATTTTTATTAGCATCTGTGATCAAGGATTTAGTGAAGGGCAACGATGAAGTTAATGTTTAAAAAGTAAGTTGCAAAAATTTTTAAAAAAATTAAGTTGCAGTACTTTTGGTAACATTGCAAGTTAAAAACAAACAAAACAAATCATAAAAATCTTAACTTTGAAACATGGTACTCTGAGTCTTTTTTTTATAAAAGCTGCAAAATGAGATTTTTAGCTAATGAGTGAGACTTGGCAGGACATAAATGGAAATATGTTTCATTGGCCAACATGTTCTGGAGGCATATGAGTGTCTAAATAGATGACGCTCAAAAGAGTATTTTTGGCATGAAAGTGCCTCCAAACATTTTGATCAGGAATTTGATTGCCATATGTCCATATCCTCCAACTTAAACGATGAACATACTTCAGGTCTCTTGAGGTTTCTTATTTCCTGGCAGTACTGACTATTTTACCATCAAGCATTGTGGCTTGCAAAATACATTGTTTTTCTCTCTTCCATAATTATCCTTGTATATTGATCATTTCAATATAAACTGTCTGGAATTTGAGCTAAAGCAATGATTTATTGTAGTTCAGTATTGAGAGAAGCAGCCATGTTTAGTGCTCACTTATGAACAGTGTTTATGAATTTTCCTGTCATAACACTTGACCAGTGAAGCTTCCATATACAGATCCATGTTTAGTCATAGATGTTCATTTTCCCTCTAAACTCCTCTAAATTATAGCTTTCTAATGTGATTAAGATGTCATTTTCACCTCTGTTCCTACAGAGCCTTTCAAAAGGAAGATATCAGAAAATATTTGCAAATACATTGCTGAGTACCATACTTGTTCAATCAAATCACTTTGTTTTAACAAAACATGCAAATGTCACCAATGGTAAAACTCCAAATCTGAGTTTTGGACAAGGTAATTGGGCCTAAACTTTCCTAATGCTTTGGAAATCCTAGAATTACTTAAAATATATTTTGAGGAAGGAAACATTTTGTTGATGTTTTTCCAATTCACATCACCATGTGCTTCATTTCTTTTCTAATACCATGGATATGTTAAACATTGGTAAATATGTATACACAAGTAATCCTGCTTCATGGAAATCTTAAGAGTAGCTATTCCTTTTTTTTTTTAATCGAGCTGAGTTTTTAAATATGACACTCCTAGATATATATTGTAGACAGTTGGTAGTTGCATGGTTTTTAATTTAATAGACTTTATTTTTGAGAACAGTTTTAGGTTTACAGAAAAATTAAAAGTACAGAGAAAATGATTGCATTTTAGTTATAAATGTTTATTTCATTATTAGTTCCTGTGTGACTCCCTTTTGCAATTACTATTACAAAATGCATTGTTAAGGAACCCTGAGAATCATGAAACAAAAAGCATCAAAATGAAATATAATTGATTAATTTATACTACAGGCAAGGTTGGCATGCCTTCTAGGCAGCAATAGAAAGGGTTCAATCAGGAGCTCAAGTGCCATAATTAAATATAAAGGTTTTTGTATTTGATACCTCACCTACTGAGAAGGGGAATTTCTCTTCTTGCATTAGATAGCTTGAGACCTCAATCTCATATCTGATGGTGTCTGGGCCCATTTAAGTCGTATATCAAATTAAATAGCTCCCTGGCTAGCAGACATTTATGAGTAGAATTCTGAATTATCTCAATCTTTCAATTTAATAAAGGAGATAGTATATCTTAATAGTTTTTGTGTATTCAAAGGACTTTATAGAATTCAACAATGACTGAATATAAAACACTTGGAAGACAAGAAGAATGATTGGTTGAATCAGAGAAGCATTAAGTTGTCTGCTCACAATCTGTGCACCACAATCCTCATAATGGTGCATGAATGACCTTGTTTCTCCCTGTGGCAAGCTGCCATGCTCGACATCTGTGGAAATTGTTGCATGCGTGAATCCCTGAGACACTGTCCTATAACTTCCATCCTTCTGCTGGACTTCCTTCCTCAACTCAAGTTCTGAGGGTGCAGCAGTATTTTGGGGAATGTGATCTGAGTGCACAAAACACCACTCACATGCAAACTGAATTTAGAAAATAGAATAACCCAATTACCAAAGTGAGGACAATATGCTTGCTACAGTTATCTACTTATACTCAAAGAAAGCTGCATATGGAAATACTGAGCTTATGAGTGACTCCAGCCAATGTGAGGAGAATCCTTTTAATGACATTCTGGTAATTAAGCCAATTACTCTCTCAAATAAGAGTATCTGCACCTATGCCCTATATCCACCAATGCATCCATGCATCCACCCAGCCGTGTATTGATCTATTTATCTCTATATCTGTCTCTTTCAGTCATCTATTTGTCTTCTTCTGTCTCCCCTAAAAACCATCCCGTCTTTGAGTATTTCCCATTTTTCTCTACTAGCTACATACTTATCTTAAAATTTTTCTTTTAAATATTTTATTGCACAGTAATAACAGATATACACTTCTTCCAAATAATACTTACTATTTTCTCAAGTCTAATTTCATCTTCTCCATAGCTCTCCATAGCCCTCCATATAATTATGTACCAGACTGTCTAGCATTTATTCCCTAATTTCCTGATTCCTCAAATACATTGTAATAATCCTCGTATCAGAGACCATATTTCATTTATTTTTGTGTCCTTCATTTTTCCTAACCTAGTACCCTATGAATACTCAAGGCTAAATAAATATGTATAGTATTAGTGACAATGAGTATCTTTTACATTTTCATGCTAGCTTAATTTAGAATATGAATATATTGGTGCATCTATTATAACTCACAGTTGTAAATAAGACTAATAATCATGACTTTTCACTACATGTTAGACACTATGCAGCATACTTTATATACATTAGTGTACTGGTTTCTGACAGACCTGGAAGATTGAAGGGATAAAAAAGCTGAGTCATCCCAGCTAAATGATTTACCCAGATTCAGAGAACTAGTAAGTGGTATAACTAGGATTTACTTTTAGAGCTTTAAGACTCCCCACCTGAGGTTTATAACTACTACATTATGTTGTAACTTCTTGAGTTTGGCATGTGAGACAGTCATTAAAATATTCACCATTCTGGCCATCTTCCTTGTGGACACATAATCCAATTGAATTTTCTCACCCCATTTGATTTTAGCATGGCCATATGATTTCCTATCCCATAAAATATAAATAGATTCTATGACTCCCTTTCTGATAGAAGCTTTGAATGTCAATTTGTGATATACCACATTTTCTTGCCATTGCTGAGGTAATTTTAGAAACTTCCATAAGTCTTTTTTTGGGTGACTACAACAAGCATAACTCTAATGTTGGTCTATATTATGCCTATTCCATGAATGAGGGGAAAATTGTGTTAATTTACTGCCATATTGGGATTTTTTTTATTATTGCAAATTAACCACATCTATCCTGATATAACAAGAATCTGTTCTTGAAGAATATTTTTTCATGATTTTTTTCTTCAGTTACCTGTTTCTTGTTTGAAAAACAGTCTGTTTATGTCCAGATACATAACTGCAACATTATATTCACTGATATGCCACAAAAGTTGGAAAGTCAATTCTTAAATCAAAACTTCAGTAGGACCCTTTACCAGGTCATTTTGAGAGCTTTTAACAGATTTAGGATCTGGAATCCACTCTACATCCACCAGATCAAAATTTCTGAGAGTAGGCCATAAAATCTAAATCTTCACACTTATCTTTCAGGGGTCCTAACTATAATAAAACTAGAAAATTAATGCCATCATTAGTAGAAGGCAACATTTATTTCCATAGCTAAGTCTTGGGCTCAGTTTCCTCTTTGAGGCATGGCAAGAACTATTCCTTAATATCTTTTTGGTAAGTGACAACCATAAGCAAAAAAATAAAAATAAAGTGAATTCAAATTTCAATGCAAATTACAAGTTTAAGAACATTTCAGTCTTCAGGACAAAATAATCAGGATATAATGAAAAAGTATATTTAGAAAAATGAAATTAAGACTCAGAATGTAATTACTTCAGATCATGTTCCTTGAGTAAAAATCCAAGTATTATGTTTTCATTACAGAAAATATATGGATGCAAACTACATATAAGAAAAAATGAAAGATAAAAATCAGCTTTAATTTGGTATATCTTTCCAGATTTATTTTCTCCTTATTTCACTATGATAGCTTTAGTAGATATATAACAGCACACATTCAACATAAGTGGTATCATGCATTAAATACTGTTTTTATGTATTCAAGGGGATATTGTTTCCTCTTATTATTTTACTTTTTCTAATAATATTATCATTCTTATGGTAGTGAATAATACGTGTTTATAATGCATTCATATTTTATAATCTATTACCCTTCATGATTTCTCAAGCTGAATGTATCTGAAATGTATGAGTTTGAATGCAGCTCTGATACAAATTCATGTAACCCTAATTGGGTTAGTTAAATTCTCTGAGCTGCACTTTATAACTTGTGTAATCCTGGTACCATGCAATCCTTAATTGTCTTTTTTTTAGTCCTTACCACACTCCTCTAAGATAAGTATCTTCATAGAGGAAGACAGACTACTCTAGAGATACCATATAGCCATAATTAAAACCAGTGCTGTCTACCTCTAAAGCCTTCAGACTTTCACATCCCAGTATGAGTCTATTTGTTTTGATTTTTTAATAAAAAAATGAACTCTGCCTTCAAATATAAGAAACTTGTCATTGCAAAAGTTAAAGTATCTGTTTCTTCTTTGGATGATGTAATCAAAAGGGCACTGTCTTTAGAACAAAAAACTTCCAGGATTCAATTATCGCCTCTAGCATCTACTAAGCTCTGTAGCCATGGTCAGGTACCTTTCCTGTACAAAGGACATCATAGGCTATTTGAAGTTTTTCTTTCTTTTCTTTTTTTTTTTTTGGAGTTTATAGAAAATGAATCCAAAGTGCCTATAGCTGTGTTTGATACATAGTGAATGCATATTGATATTTTGGCTCTGTTGAATTTTATAAAAGCTCTAAGGAATAGTTGATTAATTGATATGCTTTAAAAGTATGTTCTTTGGATAAGAATGTTTTTATAAATATGAACAGTACTTTTATTGGGTGACATTGTTTTCTACTCCCTTTATCCTTTTTATAGAATATTCTACTAATATTGAACATGAGCCTGACAACTTTATCCAGAACTTATGAGTAGGTCTCCTGTGCTTACAGTGGTCATCATGGTTTAAATTACACTTAGGTACTCATAAATATTGGGTTTATTATGAATCGCTAAAGATAATTGCATGTGCACAATAATTACAGGTAACTGGTCATTAAGTCTAATAGGTTTACTTTATTGACAAAGAACACTGATACCTATAAAGTAATAGAAAGCTTTCTTTTGCAAACAAAAAATTTTTTACAGATTTCTTGTTAGAATGAGGCTAGGTCGAAATATGGAAGATAGGCTTGATTATAAATAAGGAGCATGCTCTTTGCATTAAGTGGTGTATGGCTAGACATGCTGCATTCATTTCACTTTCCAGACAGCCAGAGTTGGATTCAGAAGCAGCTAATTGCCTTGGGGACCTTCTTTGGCATCTTGCCCAATGGTACTCTTCATGGGAGGAGCAGCTTCACACGCAGCACTTAAAAGCATCTGGGTTGCTGTTGTTCTGAATGCTACTGCTGACAGATTTACCATCTGCCTTTGAGAAAGACAACAGTCTGGGGAACTTTGATACTAAGCATTTGCATGATAGCCTTTGACAGTCAAAAGCACTCATTAAATAAAAGACCAAAATATATCCTATCGAACCTAAACTAAAAAAAAAAAAGAATGAGATTTACTTTTATTTTAATTTTCTACAAATGAAACATGAAAATTCATTGATGGTAGAGCATTTATTGAGCGCTAACTCATGCCAATACTAAGTGCTTTACATTTCCACATTTAACCTGCACATCCGCACTTAGATGGTAGAATCTTTAACTTTAAAAATAAGGAAACTAATACTTAGAGAAATTTGCTCAAGCTTACTTTAGAGTGTATCAGAGCAAGGTATCCAAACACCTAAATTCACATAGTCAAAGTCAGTTTACTCTAAGCTTTACCTCTGTATATATTGCATTTTTATCCATTTTGTCTTTGGAAGTTCATGTTCTGGAATGCCTTAGCATAGGTTGATTATTTAATTAGTGATGCAAGTATACAGTATATTTGTATTTCAATAGATTGTATAGTGAAGATAGATTATGCAGAATGTGGTTATATTGAGATCAGGATTGTAAATTTGATCTTTTCTTGACTCATGAGCTTCTCCAGAAGAAAATATTCAAGGAGAGACTGTATCCCTAATTCTTAAAGATGTATGTTATAGGTAGGACCAGGTATGGATGACAAAAGTGCACTTCACCTTTAAAACAACTGGAGTACTTGTCACAGTGATATGAAGTAAATAAATAAATAAATTAATTAATTAATTAATTAAATGAAAGTGCTAAGCAATTGTAAGATACATCATATCTGAAGGATAGCATGTCTGGTTAGTATAATGTTTATTAACTCTTGTAGTTTATAGAATAGGTTTTTAATCATCATTATGTTTTGCTTTTATAGAGGATTGATAAAATATATACTCTTAGCAAGTGAGATGTGATAGGCATGTATAATCATATTTGCACACTATTACAAATTATATACACTGTTTCTTTGCTTAAACATTCTTGGCCTGATCTGTAAACACTCAAATACTGATGATCTCAATGCCATTAATAAGATATCTATGTTAACTTTAAATGATAATTTAATTTAAAGTCCCTAAACAGAAATACATGGATACATTTAAAATTGAATTGCATCTTTTAAAACAGCTCACTGTGGACATTTCCTTCTGTTCCTTAAAAGGCAGGCTCATTCCAGCTGTAAGCACTTGCAGTTGGAATGCATATCTTGACCTAGAGTTGCCCTGCTTTCTTTTCCCTTGGGGAAATCTACCAACCTGGTTGCAGACTGTCAGTAGGAAGATAGGTAGAATGATTTATAACCAGCCTGTGGCTGTTTATACTACAGTGCATATAGCCAAATCACACTGGAGTGGAAAATGGAGCAGAAGATATTGATTCACATTTTTTTAGGAACAGCCCGAAACCCCACAAGCACAATCAATACTGAGTCTATTAACTCAAAATATGCAGTACACTAATGAATAGTAGAAAAAAATGGAAGCAATAAAGTAACTTTAAATGTAGAGAGATTGCAACATACAGAGATGATGTGCATGAGTCTGAAGTTCATGATTTAAGATTACTCGGTATAAATGAAATATAATTCTTAGTTATAGTTGAAGACTCTGGTTCCCTTATTGGTATCAGGCAAAGAAACAAGTTAATTTATTGGTTGGCTATCAAAGTTTCCAATAAGTCAGATTAAAGTTAAAAGGAGGAAGAAATGTATGGATCAATTAAATCTGAGGTAATGCATATGCATAAGCACTGATCCACAAAAGTATGGTGTAGTGGCAAGAACTGGGTCATATGAATCTAGTTTCACCAATGTAGGAAGATCTCTAGGATCTGAAGGCAAATATGCTTAAAGACAAATCTTGCTTCAGCCACTTGCTAATTGTATATCTCTCTCTAGATAAGTTGCTTAATTTTTGTGGGGGGTTTTGCATCTAATTAATTGTGAAATGGGCTAATAACAACATGATTTCATATTTTTCTTGTGAAGTTTAGAGAAGAGAAAAGGAGGTTGTCATATCTAAAGCATTGAATCAGTGCTAGTGTCTGCCTTTCTTCTATATTTTATTGCTTACCGAAAATGTCTTACTTGATGTTCACGGTCCCTCTGAACCTGCTCCCACTCATTCTTCCAGCTTGATGTCCTCCAATGACACAGCATACAAAAATAAACTTTAAATTGGTTGGTTAGTGGTTCTTGACTTTCCTATACTTCATACAATCCCTGCATTTTTCATATTAAATGTGAAAAGGGGTTTAGATCTTTCTCAAGTTAAAACTAGTCTTTTTGTAAGTCAGCTGACCAAAAATGATTTTGACTTGTTTAAAAGAGACTGTGGGTCATTCAGTTCCAGTTGGTCAGAATGTCTTCCTTTTTAAAAATTCTACAGAATCTTTTAAACTGAATCTTCAAAATATTCTCAAGATTACAATAAAATGGAGATATTCCTCTTGCTCACACCCTGAATGTCCTGAATAGTTAGGCATATTTATGTAGCTTGTATATTAGGATTCTCTGTGAGCTTTCCTTTACTAAAAGAAATTAAAACCAACTAAATATGCAAAAATATGCCTTGAGGGGTAGCATACAGTGGTTCAAAAATTCAGATCAGCAAACTAGTTAAATTGATTAAAAACTTAGGAATAATATGCTGTTTAGATCAATGGTGCCAAACACAAGTATTTGCAAGGGTAGAGTAACATAATGGAGTAGACAGTGTAATGGAACAGGAATGTTGGCAAAAAAGGTGTATTGGAGAGTGCAGGCTTCATCTAAGTGATATCTCTGGGGCTCAGCATCTCTGCGTCTCTGTATCTGTCCATCTACCCATTCATCTCTATCTATCCTTTTTCTATCTACACATATTTCCTTGCCAATCCAGACTTATCTACAAGACAAACTCTCCAGAATCCAGCCACCTTGTGATCTCTGTCCTAATGCGCATAAAGAAGCTACACTATGACACACACATACACATACTCATAAGTTTACTTGCAATTATTGAATATTAAAGGAAAGAGAATCTTGCCTTAAAGTAATGGCAAAGATTGAATCAGAAGTGATATAATTGCCATATTCTTCTTTTCCCTTCCTCTTCTTTTTTTTCCTTCTTTATCCTATACATACTCCATGATTTACTGTCCTCCTCACATATTCCAGGAGAACCAGGCTGAACTCTAGCTACATGCAGGAGAGCATATCTCCTTTCTAAAGGCAGAGAGGGGAGAGGAAAAGAGAAGCAGCCTCACTGAGAGAGAAAGGTCTTCAGGATGTCCAAGCAATGTGGGTAACCTATTGGGAGAGATTGACCTTTTTTCAGGAATGGTTAACAGAAGCTTCCTATGAGACCAGCCAATGAGGATGCACTCTTATCACTAACCTTATTGCCTGAGGTCGCCCAAGCCATTTAAAAAATTACAGTGATAGAATTATTTTGTTAAAATAATAGGTTAAATCATGTAAATGCATATATGCTATATACTATATATGTATATTAGAATTCTAATAACAGTTCATTTTTTAAATATAAAGGTCTATTTTTCAGTTTTTATATGTTTGGCTTTCAGGCAGAGTTTCAGGAACATGTTGTGTATAAAGTAGATTTCCTGAACTTACTATTCTTTTCCTCTACATCTCTGACAAACAAATCTTATATATGTCTCCCAGGATTTCAACTCTACAGATTCATTCCTGTCTAATTATAACACAAAATTGCTGACTCCTCTAAACCTGTAAAAGCACTACTCTTTTTTTTTTTTACCTTTAATGGTAGTTATTTTATAGTTTATATCATAATTACTTGTCTGTCTCATCTCTATCTTAATGCCACCTTTTCAGAGATTTTATTTTTTATTTTTATTTATTTTTTCTTTTCAGAGGTTTTAGACATTTTCTTCCCCCAGATGTTTTGTGCTCTGTGCTGAATGAAGTAATTATGAAAATGAGTAATTGGTTGTTAAAGTACTTTTAGAAATTAATGAGATTAGTCAAATAAGATTATCTTTTATAATAGTATGTTAGTTGATTAGTTCTCATTAATGTTAAGAGTCAATTAATGCATGTGAGTCAAATAAGTTAATAAAAATAACAAAGATAAATCAATTTATACATTTATGATCCCTTTAACTTTAGACACCCAGGTACTACAGCATTGGATAAATTTCCTGGAATACATATCTCTACTTCAGTGATTCATAGCTATCTTCTTCTGGGACTGTTAACATTTCATTTAAATTTTCAAGCTTGCTTTTATCTGATATTCACTCTTAAGCACACCCTGACACAGAAATCACCTGAAAGCATTTCCTCTATTTGTATTCCAGCTCAAAACATAGCTTATATACCACATTTCCTTCTCTACCTCTTTCTGTATATGTGTAAGTGAAATACATACAAGGCTTGATGTCATCTTCTGTATCTTAAAACTTACTGCTGCATGTTGACTTAACTACTGAAGCTATTAGGTGAGGCGCACGTGCATTTGGAGAGAAAATGTTATTGTTAATATCAAAAAGAGGTATTTACCAGCATCTTTTTTGGAATTCAAAATTTTGGCAAAGGGTAAGACAGCACCAGTTCTAGAAAAGTAGTTAAAATCTTAAGGGAAGGGCTATAATTATGAATTCTTAAGGAAGATAAGTGTACACCCAACCAAGTATTTCCCACATCTTGGGATTTGTATTAAAAGTAATGCTTCTTAAAAAAAAAAAAAGTAATGCTTCTTTTGGACAAAAGGCGTCAATAATGAAATAAGAAATAAAGTGAACCAATTTAATCTGCCCTGTAGGAAGCAAATTAAAGTTTTATCTCTTTTCTTTCTCTGAAGATTAATAGATTTGAAAAGTAGGCCTTGTGAAAGGCCTCACTTGCATTATTAAAATGGACATCTAAAATTGAAAATACAAAAGTATTTTAAAAAAATATTGATGTGATAAGGATTTTGCAGTTTGGGAGCACAATATAAAATCTCTTCTTATAGCTACTTTCCATTTTGTATTTTTGCATCATATTAAAAAATACCGTGATGCATTTCAAAAACACACAAAGCAAAATAATATTGAGGGGGGGAACTAAATTAAGGAAAAAGAAGGATGATTGGAGTCTTCATGGCTATTGTCAATAATGTGAAGGAAAAATCAGGAGGTTCTAGCTTTTTATTGAGGATATGATGAATGATATCATACTTTTCTTACATTTTTTTTCTCCAATCCCCCCAACAAATCACTAGGTTGAATACTAAGGAGGAAAAGCAGTGTCCAAGAGATATAAAGGGTATCATTTGTACAAGTTCACACAGGTCATAAGCTGCAGACTGGAAATTAAACCCATGGCTCTTCTTTCCCACACTCTTTGTAAATAAATTATTTTTTTGAATACCAAAGATATTGCTTAAAAAAGGGTCAGTGAATACTGGAGGAATTAGCCATCCCAATAATGTAACATCAGAATAACAATTTTGTAAGTTTGGAACATATATTATGATAAGGCAAAAAAAAGAGAGAAAAATTATTTCTTCAGATATGTTTGCTATTTTCTATTTCTATGACTGAAGAGGATAATATGAAGGTAAATATGATAAACCTTTAAAAAATATCTTGGAAAGTGCAAGTAAATACTATCTTCACCTGTTTCCAAAAGTTGTTTAAGGGATTTCCTTGGGAGATGATTCTTTTGTCAGCGTGCTCAAAATATGGCTGCACCTAAAAAGAGGGCTGGTGATATTACAACTTTCGGTAATGTGATTCTATGGTATAGTATTATATATCACAAATCGATAATTTTTGAAACATAAAAAAATCAGGACTTTATTTTGTGAATCATCACTATATAGAAAATGTTTTGTCATCATTCTAGTTTTTGTGACTTTACCTTTAATATTTTCAAGAATGTTAATCTTATTGGTGAAGCTTCTTTTAAAAAAAAATATATCCCACTTATTCCATTAAGTTTTACCTATAGGAAGGAAATTCTAGTTAATTGATTCATTAAAATAGGGAGTACTAGAAAAAAATGTACTACTCTAGGGTCTGGGGATATTCACAAATCAGAAGACCAACAAATTACATTCTCATAGCGCATGCATTACAGTGAAAGAGACAAGCAATAAAAGAAAACTAGTGTGGAAATAATTAAAGGATAAAATTAATTTAATGAAGAATTCTATGGTTACAAATTAAAATGGATAAGGGCATAGAAAGTGATGGGGATGGATAATGGTTATGATCTTAGTTGAGAAAATCTATAGAGCTTCACCAAGGAGATACTGTGTTTTTGGAGGCCTGAATAGTATGGAGCAATATGTATCTGAAGAAATACTAACAAGACAGGTGGATGTAAAAAAATGACAAGAGTAAATCATTCCTTAGAATTTGCAGTATACAGGGCTCCTCAGTGGCTCAGTCAGATAAGCATCTGCCTTCGGCTGAGGTCATGATCCCGGGATCCTGGGATGGAGCCCTGTGTTGGGCTCCCTGCTTGGCAGGAAGCCTACTTCTCCCCCCTCCTTCGCCCTTCCTTCTGCTTGTGTTCTCTCTTTCTCTCAAATAACTAAATAAAGTCTTAAAAAAAAAAAAAAGATCTTAGAGTATACAGGCCAAATACCCACCACAATCTTTGTAAGAAAAGTAATGTAACACTAACAGAAATAATAATGAGAAAAATTAATTGTATATTATGTGAATATTGGTTGGATGCCCATCTGCATACAGAGAATATTTATCTAACTTCATTGCAACCAGATAAGTATGGCCTTGTGACTGGATCCTAGGCAATGGAACTCAAGCAGAAATGCTACTTCAAAGCCTTTCCACTAAACTCTCATTTAGAATCATCCTTACTCTTCTTTTTGCAGGTTCTTTAGAACCCCCTGGGAAAACTTGGGAGTTATGTGTTGAAGATGACATACCCAGGAGATAGAATAAACTAGAATCCTTGAATCACTACTTGGAGGAGAGCTGATCCACCTGGACTTTTATGAGTGAGAAAGGACCTTTTATTTTGCTTCACCACTGAGATATGGAGATTTACTCATTATAGTACTGTTACCCTAAATAGAAATAGCCAAGCTTTTCATATTTCATAATATAACATATTTCATAATTGCTAGCATTATGAAAGATAAAAACAAAACAAAGATGACTTGTGTAAAGGGAAATCTGTCATTGTGGAAATGAGAAAAAAATAGGAAGAAGGAACTAAATTTAAAAAATTGTGTAGTTACTTTCAGTAAAATTGTCAGAAGTGGGTTAAGTGTCAGGGACAAAAGATAGTTAAGACAGAAGCCCTGTTCTTGTGATGGGTACAGATTAGTGATAATATTGTTTTATGTTTATTAGTGTTGTCCAGATGAATTCCTGTTCATCACTAGCACATGTGTATCTTCACTATAGAGCAGGGAACATGGTAATTACACCTGTCATTACTCTTATTAGCTTTCATTAATTTATGTTTTCAAATTATTTTCATCTATCTGATCATAGCTGTCAGCTACTTTTGTCTTTGCAGATATGATTTTCCCAGAAAACACACTTGGAAAAGCGGTTATAAGTAACCTAGACCCCGGGGAGAATCACTGAACTCGTAAATGACAAGATTCAGATTTTGTTTTGTATTTTTTCACTTGTTTGGTTTGTGGGAGTTTTTTTGTGGGTTTTCTTTGTAGTCATCTATTCTTCTAGGCTTCATTTGGTGAAAACAAAATTTGGATGTAATGGTTTCATCAAAATAATGCCACCCTGTGAAACTCAACCTGGTACCAGCGCCGGCATTTCTCAATTACACAGCTTTCCTCCATCAGGGCCTTCAAAGCACAACATTAACTATACTATTCAAACTTTTACCGCATGCTATTGAATAATATTTTAAATAAAAAATTTATTAAGATTTCATGTTGGACACTTCCCTATATACAAAGGGAATTGCATATGTGGCCATAGTCATAAATTTTAGCCAATTGATATTGAGTAAAATTGTAAAGATGACAGAAATGAATTTGTTCTAAATTCTTGGTTTCTAGCTAGTTATTCTAATTGTTCAGAAAATCTTAAATGGTAAATTTATGACAGTGTTTGAAAAACTATGGTGTGAAATTTTGATATAATCATTGCCCTTTAATGCCATTTTATATCTGAATATCGATGCAAAGTATTATAAAATTGCTTCCTTTAGAAAATGTGTAAGAGGGCAGCCCGGGTGGCCCAGCAGTTTGGCGTCGCCTTCAGCCCAGGGTGTGATCCTGGAGACTCGGGATTGAGTCCCCCATCAGGCTCCCTGCATGGAGCCTGCTTCTCCCTCTGCCTGTGTCTCTGCCTCTCTCTCTCTCTCTGTGACTATCATAAATAAAAAAAATAAAAAAAAAAAAAAAAAAAGAAAGTCACTCTCCTTTGCTGTGTGTGCTTCAACCACACTAACCTTTCATTCCTGTTTCCAAGCCTCTTCCAGTCTCTGGGTCTTTTCTAATTCTATTAGTCTTGCACTTATTTCTTACTTGTTCTTTCAATCTCAGCTCTAATGTTTTTTCTTAGGCTAAAGCTTCCTCTTGATCACCCAGTTCTCCTATCATATTTAACGTTTTGTTGATAACAATATATTTGTTAGATAGATGAGCTACATGTTATGAGTGAGAATGAATGAGCTACATGTCATGAGTGCAAAGTAGAATATTAGAAAGAGGTTGGGCTACAAGAATAGATTTCAAGAGCTAGAGAGACAAAGAAATAGTTTTCATCGAAATGAGAAGTCTTGGTTGCAATAGTAGAAGAAAGATTTGAGAAGAGGATGGATATGAAGGATGTTATACTAAGATTTAAAATCTTAGGAAAATAGGAATATTAAGAGACTTGTAGTGGAATGAGAGATTTCTTTTTTAGAGGATTACCATTCTGGAAATGAAAACAGTGATTTTGGTGTAGGACACATGAAATTCAAGGTGATAGACTTGTTGAATTTAAAGAACTTGAATATACAGATTGTGCTTTTCAGTTAAAAGATTGGAATTAATGGAGTAATATGCTTATAAAAACCTTTTAATTTCTCAGAATCTAAGAAATTCAAATCAGGATCATACCACACATGGCTATTAGGAGCTGCCTTATCCATGATTAAGTGCCATGTACTTGGGTAATTTGGTGATAAAGTTAGGAATCTCTACTCTGAGGGTGTTTATGAATGAATTGTAGATGATTGTTAGAGTGTGACAGCATCATTACTTGGCCAGTAATATCATGTGTTCCATTATTAGTTAGTGGTTTAAATACATCTTAAAATAAATGCATTTGTGGTGTGATTGGGGATTAAGTGTTCAGATTTGAGGCAAATAAATGACAGAGTTAAAAATATTTCAACCAGTAAACAAGTATATAATATAATCCTGGGTTTTGTGCCTAATAATGTGCTATTTGCATTCCATAGACATAGTCCCTATATTTTATTGGTGAACCAAAGTGCAGTTCAAGGACATTTGCTCAGCCATTTCTAGTAATATAAAGTACTATATTGTGTTTCTCAACTACAAAAATAATGTTAATGAGAAAGCATAAGGAAAAATTGTCAAAGTTATGTTGCTGGTGAGGGAATGGCAACCTAGATTTCCTGAATCTATTTTTCATTTGAGGTTTTACATAGGCTATACCTGAAATCCTAATGTTACCTAAAGATGGAGGTGAGAACCAAGTACATTGCGTGTTATCAAATCCAATTGCTCTGATAAATTGCTTACCTATATTATTCCTTTTTTCAGAAACACTCAAGATTATCTTAACATTACTGTATTACCCTTCATCTTCTTTTTATCCGTCACCTTCCTTTACACATGCTATACTTATTATCAGAAAATATTATCATAGTTACATATTAGAAATAACTTCTAGGGGAATTTTAACCATTAATTTTGATACATGAAAGATCAGTGTAGATTTACTTTTTTAAATACCTCACTAGATTAATGAAAAGGCACCGGTATTATGTTGATTTTATGGTTGATATTATGACTATCATCACACGAGTGCAGACACACACACACACACACATCCTGAAGCATTCAATGAAATTTTCATCTTTCCAAAATATCGAAATTTACCCCAACTTCCAACATAACTTTCAAAGTCTGAGATAAATTTTCTAAATGCTAAATGTTTAGGAAAGGTGATTTTGAAATTAACAATTGAAATGGCCTAATGAATACACTTTTATATTATGTTCTGTTGCATTGCAACAATTATTTTTATCCAAGAAATTAATGTTATGTACTTTGGTCAACATTTCAGCTTCAATAGCATGCTTTGACGATCCTACAAGTTTTTTTTCTAAAAGTACAGAAAGCTTTTAATTGTCTGAAAGAAGGAAATTCTTGAAATTGTATTCATTTGGGTAAAAAATTGTAAGGTTTTACAAGGACTTATTGTTTTTAAATGTGTTGATGTGAAGAGTGGAAAGAGTAAGGATGGCGTATCATATACCTGTGACATTTCTCAGAATTAGGGGTCAATAAGAAAAAATTTAACCTCTGTGTGTCCCAAATTTATCATCAGTAAAATGGATAAAATCATGCCTACTTCAAATATTAAATTATTTCAGGGTGACTAAAGGTAGGAGCATAGGAGAATTACTATCATTATTCTGTTACTCTTAAAATTGGTTCCCACTTTAAACATATGCTATCCATTACAGGGAGTTTTCTCCATCACTATCCTTTTTTCCTACTCTTTATTCTTTCTTCTTTATATGTCTCCTTTACACTTAGTCTTCAAAGCCATTTTATAGAAAAGAACAAATGGAAAAATCCAATACAAGAGTTGATCAGAGGTTGAAAGGGCAGCCACTTTCCTTATGCCTCATAAACACAATAATAATAGTGACAAAGTATTACATTTTCAAAAAAAATAAAGTATTACGTTTTCATTGTTTATGAAATCTTTAAAAACGGACTCCATCTTCAAAATATGAAATATATCTTCATAATGCTTCACAATCACAGATTTATTAAAGCAAAAATGGTGTATTATTTATATAAATCATATAGTGAGAATTCTGGCTCACTAGCCAAACTCCCACATGTCTTTTCTTCATCCTAACAGAACCTGGATTTTATCTGGGTTTCTACTCTTCTAATGCAGGATCCATTTGACCCAGTGGTGAGCCTTGGAGTGTGCTAATCAACCATTGTATTACGCTAGCTGATTTCACAGGTTCAGTAGTGGCATATGGCCAAAGCAACCTAGTAATTTAGGGATGCTTGATTGGAATGCTGAGATGGAAACATTCTTCTCTTTTCCCTTCTTCTGGAAGGTGTTATACACCAAGGTGGGATTCAGAATAACAGCAGTTATTTTATCACCCACATGAGGATGAAGCCAATACACAGAGGAAGGCAGAGTTAAGAGAATTATAGGATATTTCCAGTCAGAATCTGACATCTTCTATCCCTCTGGGCTTCACATTATATGAAACAGTAAAATTTCTCATTTTAAAGCCAGTTTGATTTGGGTTTTTTATTACTTACATACAAAGCATTTTAAATTATAAGGGATAAGATTTGAAAATTTTAATGTGATGGAAAATGTGAGGTTTAGATTACATACTGTGACATGGTAGGTCTCACAGAGAGATTGCTTATTGCAGAATTAGAACTTGTCCTCAGATCTCTCCCCTTCTCCTTGTCATACTCTTTCATACAGTAAGTGCCTTTCAGTAAACCTCATAACAAGAAAGTATAAAAGAGTAGGGCTCCAATGTTATCAGATTGTTCCACTATACTAAGAAACATATGAAAACCCTTAGTCTTTCAAAGGGAATAGAGTCTCCTGTTCTTTTCCCCATGGACTTAATTACATGCTTACCACCTCGGGATTTGTATTTTAAATCCAAATATTTCAACTGAACTCCTCACCAGCATACTCACATATGTTGTTTAATTCAGACAGCATATTCCTGAGACTAGTAAGACCTGAATCACCATTATAAAGAGCAAGTGAGGACTGATGGTATATGAGATTGCTTATACTACAGACTTGTTGGAGATTTATTCTTTTCATTATACACCGACAATTATGACAAATTTTGATAATTTTTAAATATATAAGTGTAAATATATGTTTATATCTATACATAGATATGAATTTTATCTATATAGAGATAAATATGATAACTAATAAAGATAAATTTTTTTTAATTTATTTTTTATTGGTGTTCAATTTACTAACATACAGAATAACCCCCAGTGCCCGTCACCCATTCATTCCCACCCCCCGCCCTCCTCCCCTTCCACCACCCCTAGTTCGTTTCCCAGAGTTAGCAGTCTTTACGTTCTGTCTCATCTTTCTGATATTTCCCACACATTTCTTCTCCCTTCCCTTATATTCCCTTTCACTATTATTTATATTCCCCAAATGAATGAGAACATATAATGTTTGTCCTTCTCCGACTGGCTTACTTCACTCAGCATAATACCCTCCAGTTCCATCCACGTTGAAGCAAATGGTGGGTATTTGTCATTTCTAATAGCTGAGTAATATTCCATTGTATACATAAACCACATCTTCTTTATCCATTCATCTTTCGATGGACACTAGGCTCCTTCCACAGTTTGGCTATCGTGGCCATTGCTGCTATAAACATCGGGGTGCAGGTGTCCCGGCGTTTCATTGCATTTGTATCTTTGGGGTAAATCCCCAACAGTGCAATTGCTGGGTCGTAGGGCAGGTCTATTTTTAACTGTTTGAGGAATCTTTCTCTTTCAGTACCCCTAAGTTAAAACCTGCCTCTAACTAGTCTCTTTGATTTACAATTTATTAAAAGTTTTGATCTACTATACACAGTCATGGTTTTGATATTCTTTCTGATTATGTCAGTTAGTTATTGCTGTGTAATATGCTACCCAAAAATTTGTGGCTTAAAAAACTTAAAAGAAATAAAACAAGGAAAATAAATAATATTTAAAGATAAATTAATAATATAACAAAAATGAGAAACAACAAAAAAGAAAATAAAATAAATTAAAAGGAGAAAAGCGATGTAACAAATAGAGAAAATAAAAAAAGCAACGAAAAGAAAGGAGAAAATTATTACTCTTCGTGAGCCTGCATGTTGACCATGTGATTCTGCTGATTTGGGTTGAATCACCGAACATAGTTTGGTCTTCCTTACACATCTGCAGACAGTGAGAACATCAGTTTCAGTGGTCATCTCTGATTCATCTCATCCTCTAGGATGATAGTCTCAGTTTGTTTTCATGGCAGGGGGAAGACTCCAAGAAGAGCACTGGACCCATTGAGATCTAGTCTCAGAACCAGCGTAGTGATGAATTGTTCATGTATTTTAAACTTTCTCAGTGTCATAGCATCCATCTCTTCATTATCAATCTTTTACAGAGTTTAGAGTCATTAGACCTACACTGTTCTTCCTTTCTTAAGGTGAAGAGAAAACAATAGCACAAGAACTATCTCCCCTCAAACAACAAAACTACAACAATAAACCCGAACTATGTGAACAAACAATATAAACTTTAAATGCATACAATGCATATATTTTAAAAAGTAAAAATAAAACATAAGAAAGAAATTGATATAGAAATATATAATGGAAGAATATTTTCTAGCAATTAGAGAAAGATGGTATTCCAGCAGATTGATAAGGTTCACGCTCTATCAGAATGAGAAAATAAAAGGAACAGTCAGCCACAAACAACACAACATCCTGATGACATTACTGAACATCAAAACAACAAAGAATATTATAAACATCCAGATAGAAAATAACAGATCTTTTACAAACATAGAAATATCAGAGAGGTCTCCCATTTCTGTACACCCACAGTGGGGGTACAATACAGTTTTGTTTTGTTTTGTTTTTAAAGATTTTATTTATTTATTCATGAGAGACAGAGAGAGAGAGAGAGAGGCAGAGACACAGGCAGAGGGAGAAGCAGGCTCCATGCAGGGAGCCCGATGTGGGAGTCAATCCTGGGTCTGCAGGATCAGGCCCTGGACTGAAGGTGGCGCTAAACCGCTGAGCCACCGGGCTGCCCTACAATACAGTTTTGTAAATTCTATGCACTTTTTTTCCAAAAGGATGTGACATAATTTTTACCTTTTAAAATTAATTTTAACTAGCCACACTATAAAAATTAAACTTATGGACAAACCAAAATCCTGCTTGTCACTGCCCTACCAACCAGGCATCTCCCTTGTTTCCAGAGGAAATGATTATTATCAGTACGACACAAAAAAGAAAAGATGTGGTCTTTTTTTGTAACTTAGGTATTGAATATTTCAGTCACCTCTAGGAAATATTTTGGGAAGTGGGGATGCAGTTTTGAATAGTCTTTGCTATTACAGTGTTTATGTTTTAGTGGAATAAGAGAATCAATTAAAAAATGAATGTGGGGATGAAAAGCAAACTGAAATTTGCTTGATAATTTCTTCCTCTTTTATACGAGGCAGCAAAAAAGACTGGTTTATTTCTGAAATTACTGGATTAAGAAACATAGATGTAAGCATTTACTTAAATAAACATATCCACCAAAAGAGGTTAAAAAAGGCAGCCTACTATATGTTTCTTCATGGGAAAAGAAGAAGAGAGAAGAAAAAGTAGGGGATCCCTGGGTGGCGCAGCGGTTTGGCGCCTGCCTTTGGCCCAGGGCGCGATCCTGGAGACCCGGGATCGAATCCCACGTCGGACTCCCGGTGCATGGAGCCTGCTTCTCCCTCTGCCTGTGTCTCTGCCTCTCTCTCTCTCTCTCTCTCTCTCTCTCTCTCTCTCTCTGTGACTATCATAAATAAACAAAAAAAATTAAAAAATAAAAGAAAAAGTAGGAAAAATATAGAAAAGGCAAAAGGAAATCAGCAAAAAAGCTTATGCTCAAAAATATTACATACATGGGGCACCTGGGTGGCTCAGTGGTTGAACGTCTGCCTTTGGCTCAGGTCATGATCTCGGGATCCTGGATTGAGTTCTGCATCAGGCTGCCCACAGGGAACCTGCTTCTCCCTCTATGACTCTGTCTCTCTCTCTCTATCATGAATAAATAAATAAAATATTTTATTTTATTATTTTTAATAAATTAATTTTTTATTGGTGTTCAATTTACCAACATACAGAATAACACCCAGTGCTCATCCCGTCAAGTGCCCCCCTCAGTGCCCGTTACCCATTCACCCCGACCCCCCGCCCTCCTCCCCCTCCACCACCACCCCCAGTCCGTTTCCCACAGTTAGGAGTCTTTATGTTCTGTCTCCCTTTCTGATATTTCCCACACATTTCTTCTCTCTTCCCATATATTCCCTTTCACTATTATTTATATTCCCCAAATAAATGAGAACATACACTGTTTGTCCTTCTCTGATTGACTTACTTCACTCAGCATAATACCCTCCAGTTCCATCCACATTGAAGCAAATGGTGGGTGTTTGTCGTTTCTAATGGCTGAGGAATATTCCATTGTATACATAGACCACATCTTCTTTATCCATTCATCTTTCGATGGACACCGAGGCTCCTTCCACAGTTTGGCTATCGTGGCCGTTGCTGCTATAAACATCGGGGTGCAGGTGTCCCGGAGTTTCATTGCATCTGAATCTTTGGGGTAAATCCCTAACAGTGCAATTGCTGGGTCGTAGGGCAGGTCTATTTTTAACTCTTTGAGGAACCTCCACACAGTTTTCCAGAGTGGCTGCACCAGTTCACATTCCCACCAACAGTGTAAGAGGGTTCCCTTTTCTCCGCATCCTCTCCAACATTTGTGTTTTCCTGCCTTGTTAATTTGCCCCATTCTCACTGGTGTGAGGTGGTATCTCATTGTGGTTTTGATTTGTATTTCCCTGATGGCAAGTGATGCAGAGCATTTTCTCATGTGCGTGTTGGCCATGTCTACGTCTTCCTCTGTGAGATTTCTCTTCATGTCTTTTGCCCATTTCATGATTGGATTGTTTGTTTCTTTGGTGTTGAGTTTAAGAAGTTCCTTATAGATCCTGGAAACTAGCCCTTTATCTGATAGGTCATTTGCAAATATCTTCTCCCATTCTGTAGGTTGTCTTTGAGTTTTGTTGACTGTATCCTTTGCTGTGCAAAAGCTTCTTATCTTGATGAAGTCCCAATAGTTCATTTTTGCTTTTGTTTCTTTTGCCTTTGTGGATGTATCATGCAAGAAGTTACTGTGGCCGAGTTCCAAAAGGGTGTTGCCTGTGTTCTCCTCTAGGATTTTGATGGAATCTCGTCTCACATTTAGATCTTTCATCCATTTTGAGTTTATCTTTGTGTATGGTGCAAGAGAGTGGTCTAGTTTCATTCTTCTGCATGTGGATGTCCAATTTTCCCAGCACCATTTATTGAAGAGACTGTCTTTCTTCCAATGGATAGTCTTTCCTCCTTTATCGAATATTAGTTGACCATAAAGTTCAGGGTCCACTTCTGGGTTCTCTATTCTGTTCCACTGATCTATGTGTCTGTTTTTGTGCCAGTACCACACTGTCTTGATGACCACAGCTTTGTAGTACAACCTGAAATCTGGCATTTTGATGCCCCCAGCTATGGTTTTCTTTTTTAAAATTCCCCTGGCTATTCGGGGTCTTTTCTGATTCCACACAAATCTTAAAATAATTTGTTTAAAATCTCTCAAGAAAGTCCATGGTATTTTGATAGGGATTGCATTAAACGTGTATATTGCCCTGGGTAACATTGACATTTTCACAATATTAATTCTGCCAATCCATGAGCATGGAATATTTTTCCATCTCTTTGTGTCTTCCTCAATTTCTTTCAGAAGTGTTCTATAGTTTTGAGGGTATAGATCCTTTACCTCTTTGGTTAGGTTTATTCCTAGGTATCTTATGCTTTTGGGTGCAATTGTAAATGGGATTGACTCCTTAATTTCACTTTCTTCAGTCTCATTGTTAGTGTATAGAAATGCCACTGATTTCTGGGCATTGATTTTGTATCCTGCCACGCTACCAAATTGCTGTATGAGTTCTAGCAATCTTGGGGTGGAGGCTTTTTGGGTTTTCTATGTAGAGTATCATGTCATCGGCGAAGAGGGAGAGTTTGACTTCTTCTTTGCCAATTTGAATGCCTTTAATGTCTTTTTGTTGTCTGATTGCTGAGGCTAGGACTTCCAGTACTATGTTGAATAGCAGTGGTGAGAGTGGACATCCCTGTCTTGTTCCTGATCTTAAGGGAAAGGCTCCCAGTGCTTCCCCATTGAGAATGATATTTGCTGTGGGCTTTTCGTAGATGGCTTTTAAGATGTTGAGGAATGTTCCCTCTATCCCTACACTCTGAAGAGTTTTGATCAGGAATGGATGCTGTATTTTGTCAAATGTTTCTCTGCCTCTAATGAAAGAATCATATGGTTCTTGGTTTTTCTCTTGCTGATATGATGAGTCACATTGATTGTTTTATGAGTGTTGAACCAGCCTTGTGTCCCGGGGATAAATCCTACTTGGTCATGGTGAATAATTTTCTTAATGTACTGTTGGATCCTATTGGCCAGTATCTTGTTGAGAATTTTTGCATCCATGTTCATCAGGGATATTGGTCTGTAATTCTCCTTTTTGGTTGGGTCTTTGTCTGGTTTTGGAATTAAGGTGATGCTGGCCTCATAGAACGAATTTGGAAGTACTCCATCTCTTTCTATCTTTCCAAACAGCTTTAGGAGAATAGGTATGATTTCTTCTTTAAACGTTTGATAGAATTCCCCTGGGAAGCCATCTGGCCCTGGACTCTCGTGTCTTGGGAGGTTTTTGATGACTGCTTCAATTTCCTCCCTGGTTATTGGTTGTTCAGGTTTTGTATTTCTTCCTGTTCCAGTTTTGGTAGTTTGTGGCTTTCCAGGAATGCGTCCATTTCTTCTAGATTGCCTTATTTATTGGCGTATAGCTGTTCATAATATGTTTTTAAAATCGTTTGTATTTCCTTGGTGTTGGTAGTGATCTCTCCTTTCTCATTCATGATTTTGTTAATTTGAGTCTTCTCTCTCTTCTTTTTAATAAGGTTGGCTAATGGTTTATCTGTCTTATTAATTCTTTCAAAGAACCAACTCTTGGTTCTGTTGATCTGTTCCACAGTTTTTCTGGTCTCGATTTCGTTGAGTTCTGCTCGAATCTTTATTAACTCTCTTCTTCTGCTGGGTGTAGGATCTAACTGCTGTTTTTTCTCTAGCTCCTTTATGTGTAAGGTTAGCTTTTGTATTTGAGTTCTTTCCAGTTTTTGAATGGATGCTTGTATTGCGATGTATTTCCCCCTTAGGACTGCTTTTGCTGCATCCCAAAGATTTTGAACGGTTGTATCTTCATTCTCATTAGTTTCCATGAATCTTTTTTATTCTTCCTTAATTTCCTGGTTGACCCTTCCATCTTTTAGCAGGATGGTCCTTAACCTCTACGTGTTTGAGGTCCTTCCAAACTTCTTGTTGTGATTTAGTTCTAATTTCAAGGCATTATGGTCTGAGAATATGCAGGGGACGATCCCAATCTTTTGGTATCGGTTCAGACCCGATTTGTGACCCAATATGTGGTCTATTCTGGAGAAAGTTCCATGTGCACTTGAAAAGAATGTGTATTTAGTTGAGTTTGGATGTAAAGTTCTGTAGATGTCTGTGAAATCCATCTGGTCCAGTGTATCATTTAAAGCTCTCATTTCTTTGGAGATGTTGTGCTTAGAAGACCTATCTAGTATAGAAAAAGCTAGATTGAAGTCACCAAGTATAAGTGTATTATTATCTAAGTATTTCTTCACTTTGGTTAATAATTGATTATATATTTGGCAGCTCCCACATTCGGGGCATATATATTGAGGATTGTTAAGTCCTCTTGTTGAATAGATCCTTTAAGTATGATATAGTGTCCCTCTTCATCTCTCACTACAGTTTGGGGGAAATTTTAGTTTATCTGATATAAGGATGGCTACCCCTGCTTTCTTTTGAGGACCATTCGAATGGTAAATGGTTCTCCAACCTTTTATATTCAGGCTGTAGGTGTCCTTCTGTCTAAAATGAGTCTCTTGTAGACAGCAAATGGATGGGTCCTGCTTTTTTATCCAGTCTGAAACCCTGCGCCTTTTGATGGGGTCATTAAGCCCGTTCACGTTCAGAGTTACTATTGACAGATATGAGTTTAGTGTCATCATGATATCTATTCAGTCCTTGTTTTTGTAGATTGTTCCACTGAACAACTTCTTAGAGGGGAATTTTAAGAGTCCCCCTTAAAATTTCCTGCAGAGCTAGCTGGTTTGGAGGTCACATATTCTTTCAATTGCTGCCTGTCTTGGAAGCTCTTTATCTCTCCTTCCATTTTGAATGAGAGCCTTGCTGGATAAAGGATTCTTGGTTGCATGTTCTTCTCACTTAGGACCCTGAATATATCCTGCCAGCCTTTCTGGCCTGCCAGGTCTCTGTGGAGAGGTCTGCTGTTACCCTAATACTCCTCCCCATAAAAGTCATGGATTTCTTGTCTCTTGCTGCTTTTAGGATCTTCTCTTTATCTTTGGAATTTGCTAGCTTCACTATTAAATGTCGAGGTGTTGAACGGTTTTTATTGATTTTAGGGGGGGATCTCTCTATTTCCTGGATCTGAATGCATGTTTCCCTTCCCAGATTAGGAAAGTTTTCAGCTATGATTTGTTCAAATACATATTCTTGCCCTCTGTCCCGTTCTGCGCCCTCGGGAACCCCAATTAAACCTAGTTTTTTTTCCCTCAGGCTGTCGTTTATTTCCCTTAATCTATCTTCATGGTCTTTTAATTGTCTGTATCTTTTTTCCTCAGTTTCCCTCTTTGCCATCAACTTGTCTTCTATGTCACTCACTCGTTCTTCCACCTCGTTAACCCTCGTCGTTAGGACTTCTAGTTTGGATTGCATCTCATTCAATTGATTTTTAATTTCTGCCTGATTGGATCTAAATTCTGCAGTCATGAAGTCTCTTGAGTCCTTTATGCTTTTTTCTAGAGCCACCAGTAGCTGTATAATAGTGCTTCTGAATTGGCTTTCTGACATTGAATTGTAATACAGATTTTGGGAGAGAGGACTGTTTCTGATTCTTTCTTTTGAGGTGAGGTTTTCCTTCTAGTCATTTTGCTCAATGCAGAGTGGCCAAAAACAAGTTGTATTGGGAAAAGGAGAAAAAGAGAGAAGAGAAAGAAGGAAAGAAAAGAGAAAAAGAAAAAAGGAAGAAAAAAAGGAAAAAAGAAGAAAAAGAGAAAGAAAAAGAAAGAAAGGGGAAAAAAGGGTGGTGGAAGCAAACAGAAATCAAAAAAAAAAAAAAAGAAAGAAAAGAAAAAACACGGGGGAGTATCTTCTGATTCTGTATACTTTAAGTCCCTTGACTCCCCTGGAACTGGTCCGTCCAGCTGGTCTTCTGGGGGAGGGGCCTGTTGTGCTGATTTCAGGTGTTAGCACTTGGGGGAGCTGCTCAGCCCCTGCCTGGTGCAGGGCTCAGTGGGGGTTGTTCACCCCGTGAGGCCGCAGGAGGAACAGCCCCAGTGGCGGGGCCAGCTCTGGAGCCCTGGAGTCAGCTCCGGCAGGAACTCCAGAGCTCTCCGTCTGCAGGGCCTGGAGGCTCCGGGGCGGGGCCGCTGATCTGCTCAGCTCGGGCAGGAGCGTCCTCGCTGTCCTGGGCCCTCCCGGCCTCTGCCTGTCCCCGGGGGAGGCCGGATCCTGGGCTGTGTCCCGGCGCCCTGTGCTGCCGGTCTGCGCTGTTGGATTCGGTTCCGGCCCCGCAGCCCCCTCCGCGGAGCCGCCCCCGAGCCCCCCGAGCTGCTCCCCCCCGCAGCCCCCTCTGCGGAGCCGCCCCCGAGCCCCCCCGAGCTGCTCCCCCCGGCAGCCCCCTCCGCGGAGCCGCCCCCGAGCCCCCCCGAGCTGCTCCCCCCCGCAGCCCCCTCCGCGGAGCCGCCCCCGAGCCCCCCGAGCTGCTCCCCCCCGCAGCCCCCTCCGCGGAGCCGCCCCCGAGCCCCCTCCGCGCAGCCGCCCCCGAGCCCCCCGAGCTGCTCCCGCCCCGCAGCCCCCTCCGCGGAGCCCCCCCGAGCCCCCCGAGCTGCTCCCGCCCCGCAGCCCCCTCCGCGGAGCCGCCCCCGAGCCCCCCGAGCTGCTCCCGCCCCGCAGCCCCCTCCGCGGAGCCGCCCCCGAGCCCCCCGAGCTGCTCCGGGTCCCGCCGTGCGCGCTGCAGCCCTTAGGGAGCTCGGCGCACTCTCCCGGGGCGCAGGTCCCTGTTAGTGTCCCCGGGAGCCCGAGGGCATCCCCGCCCTCCTGGGTCCTGCTCCACCTCCCCGCGAGCCCCTTTCCCCCGGGAAGGTCGGTGCAGCTCCTGCGTCTCCGGGACGGGGCTCTCCTGTCCTGGGGACACTCGCCCCGGCCTCAGCCCGGCTCCTCGCGGGGCCCCTCCCCCTCGGAGGCCTTTTGTGTCTTTATTTCTTTTTCCCCGTCTTCCTACCTTGATAGAAGCGCGAACTCTTCTCACTGTAGTGTTCCAGCTGGTCTCTCTTTAAATCTCAGGCCGAATTCGTAGATTTTCAGGATGATTTGAAGGTTATCTAGGTAATTTGGTGGGGACAGGTGACTTGGGGACCCTGCTCTTCCCCCATCTTGCCCTTCCTCTCCAATAAATAAAATATTTTAAAAATATATATTACATATAAAATTACTTGAAAAGAAAATTAGAGTGAACTTATCTTCTAAAAGTAAAAGGTTGAATGAGGTGAAGTCACCTTGTGCACTTGTGATGAGCACTGGGTATTGTATGTAAGTGATATATCACAGATTTCTAGTCCTGAAACTAATATTACACTCTATGTTAACTAACTGGAATTTAAATAAAAACTTGAAAAAAATAAAACACAAAAAAGATAAAGTCACTTCTTAAAGGGAAAAAAGAAATAGAGTTCCCCTTGAATTATACAAACAAAAGCAAGTGTACGCATTCCTTGAGACACACTTAAAACCAAGCAATCAAGGAGTTGTAGGTAAAAATGATGAAGTGTATATTAGGTACTGTGTACTATTGTGTTTATTGTCTTTAGCTGCTGAGCAAGTTTTTCCATCTCCTCCTCTCTACCCTAGGTTGCTCAGGTCTAGCTAAAGTGGGGGATGAAGACTAGGTGGGGTACATTTTCTGTGGGGCAGCTTCAGGAGTGCTCTTCCCATTATCAGTTGGGGTTGAGGTTTTACCTCTGGGGGTCCACATTGGAGGGGTATGAATCCGAATCTGTTGTGTCACTTATGTGTGGAGGGCCTGCTAAAATTAGGGGAAATAAAGCCAAGAACTTTGGTATGGAGTGACTATAGTTGGATATAAGGAAGTAACAGCTAACTTGAATCTTCATGTAGCTATCAAGGCCACATTGTTATGTCTCTTTCTCAATCCTGTGAGTTACAGTAGTTCTTTTGGCCAACCCATTTCCTCTTCCCCTTAGACTTTTGTTTGGGGGACTTGCAAATGTATGAGACTTGACCAGTATTTAAGCAAATGTTTTATTCTTAATATTAGAAAATAACCATTGTCGTATTAGTATTAAAACAATTTTGTCTACAAATTACAAAACAGCCAACGAAGTAGAGAAGATTATTTTATCATGACCAAGAACAGAATGAACAATGGCAATATAGCTGCCAAGAAACTTTTCCACAGTAATTCCACAGAAAATATGTAAAGCAAAAACTATATAATAAACAAATAAAAAAACCATATAGCATTAAAAGAAATCAAGAGGAAATATTACTATATTCCTCTCAACATTTGGCCAAATCAAGTAGGAATCAAATAAGAAAGATCATAAAAAGAGTTCTGAAATTAATAATGACTTATTAGATATATACAAAAATAGTGAATTCTTTTAACTTTCATTCAGAAAATTTACAATTAAACTATTATTCAAGGAAAAAATTTAGCTTTACATGTATATACATAAAAAGAAGAAAGGTAACAAATTCAGTAATCTAAGCATCCATCTCAAGAAGTTAAGGGAAAGAATATCCCAGCAAGTTAAATTTAGAAAAGAAAAAGAAGAAAAGAAAGAAAGAAAGAAGAAAAGAAAGAAAAGAAAAAAGAAAAGAAAGGAAAAAGGAAAGGAAAGAAAAAAGGAAAGAAAGATAAAGGCAGCTATCAACAGAATCAAATACATAAAAGGAAGGATGGCCTAATAAAATTTATAATTTCTTGGTAAGTCTGTTCAATGATATTATTTTCCCTTAGAAAAGATTGACTTTTGCTTATGGCCTAAAACACATCTGGAGGCCAATTAGTCCCCTTCCAAAGATGGCCTGAGATGGTTACATGTTGGCTTTATTCCTTCTGTCAACCAGTCTATTTCTGGTTCACCCTCATTCCTTGGGTGCTCCCACCAGAAGCCAGCAGTTTTTACCAGAGGCCCTTCTTCTCAGACTTCTGACTTTTTTCCTCAGCCCTATGAGATCTCTAAAAACTCTGCTTGGCTTATTATCTTTTTTTTTTTTTTTCCACCAATGTCACTTTAAGAATCAGCAGTTGTTGCTTAAGGGAAATAAAGTGGCCTCAAAGTTTGATTTAACTTCTCTCATCTTTTCTTCTTTTCCTAGCACAACATAGTCTCACTGTGTTGATAATTTCCCGAGGCTTCAAAAAAGAATTTTAAAAAACTTTTGTTCAGTTTATTGAATTTTTCTCAGCATGAGTGTTGGTCTCAAACAATCTATTGTTGGATGTGAGATTCCATCTAAGTAAATTTTTCCTTCAGATTAAATAAAAATACAATTGCAGTCCACTGGGGGCCTAGAGAGGAATTAAGAAATGGCTTGAGAAAAATTGCTTCTCTTTTTTCACCTCACGGCAGCTCTTTATGGAGCCACAGATGGCATCAACAGTGATATCCTCTAATTCTGACCCTCTCTTTTTCTCTACATTTCATACTTTCAGTGCCTTTCCTTGTCTAAAATTATTCCATTGTCTGCTCTTGCTGCAGAGGCACTGTTCCTTCTGAAGCTGATACCAAACTCCCTGCAGGGTGTTGTAATCAGCTCTGGACAACAGGTGGGACGGACTGTGGCTTTAGAGCTTTGTTGCTGCCAGTGCATAGAAACACTAGTTTATTTATTTTGATTTTTAAAAATATTTAATTTATTTATTCACGCGAGATGCAGAGAGAGAGAGAGGCAGAGACCTAGGCAGGGGGAGAAGCAGGCTCCCCATGGGGAACCCAATGCAGGACTCGATCCCAGGACCCTGGGATCATGACCTGTGCCAAAGGCAGACGCTCAACCAGTGAAGCCACCCAGGTGCCCTTGAAACACTGGTTTACTATAACACTGGTTGCTTTTACTTGAAGGCTCTCATGCTTAGTCTCTTCTTTACATAAGCTGAAGATAGATAATTGGCAGGTTGATGTCTGATGCCCTCAACTGTCTACTTTGTAAGAATCCTAGTTTAAAACATTTTGGCAGTTCCTTGCCACTCTGTGGAGTTATTCTGTAACTACTAATACCAGTTTTGGAGCCCAACTGAAACTTCCCACACAACAGGAAAAATTTCCTACACTGGCTTATACTAAATTTAGTTAATTTTGGTTTGAAATATCATTAACCTAAGACCCCAGAAAATAATTCAAAATCCCAAACAACACTGTGGGAAAATTTTATACAGATATTCTTTATATATATAACAAATATAAATAAATTTATATATATATATATATATTTATATTTATATTTATATATGTAGCACACATACTAGCTAAATATTATATAGACCGGATCCTATTTGATGCCAGTTCCTTTATACTATGAGTGGGTGTCTTTCCAGAAAATAGTTAGTGCTGTGATTCTTTCTTTTCCAGAAAGGAAATACTTCCTGCTAAAGGGAATTTTCAAGCTATCCCGAGAATTTTACATTATATTTAAATCATATGCAGTTTGTTTTATTTTTTTTTAATTTTTATTTATTTATGATAGTCACAGAGAGAAAGGGAGAGGCAGAGACACAGGCAGAGGGAGAAGCAGGCTCCATGCACCAGGAGCCCGACGTGGGATTCGATCCTGGGTCTCCAGAATTGCGCCCTGGGCCAAAGGCAGGCGCCAAACCGCTGCGCCACCCAGGGATCCCCTGCAGTTTGTTTTAATAAAAAGAAAAGCAGGTTCTTTCTCACTCCTTATTACCCAGTATTTGAATAAAATTGCCACACCAGAAAGAATGGAATATTTATCTGGTTTCCTAGTTTCTTTTCTCCGTGTCTGAGTCTAAGAGTGACTATTATCTTTGAGAAAACAATCTCTGATTAACCAGTACCACTCTTGCATAAGCACATACGCGTATCAAATCATTTAATCTTTAAAAAAACACTATACCAAAAACAAAACAAAAAACATTATACCGAAGAGGAAACTATGGCACAAAATGTTGACTCAGTTTGCCAACATAGTAAATGGCAAAACTGAGTTCTAGGAGGCGTTTGGTGTGTGCGTCTCCTTCTCCAAGCTCCTATGCTACATTGCCATGGTTCTGGCACTAGTCCTTAATGCCCTGATATTTTGCACACTGCCCTTCCTGGTGCCACAGTATTTTTTTACTGGCATATAGGACTCTCATAATTTTACTTCATTTTCTCATCCTTTAATTTTAAACAGCATATATTGTCATTTTATATTACACAGTACACATTGAGGGAGTTTTTATAGGTACCCACTCTTGGCCGCTCTTTCTGTGGTTAACCTAATGTATTCTATACACACGTTTAACATAGCAACTAGAGCACATTTTAATTTATAATACGCTTAATACACTTACACTAGAATTTAAGATATTTGATTCCGAGGACCATGTCTAAGTTAATGCTATGTTTCCCATACCCTGCCTTGTGTCTGAGACCTTCAAACTACTCAACCCATGCTCATAGGATTAAACAATCCAAATGTGCTTCACCTGTCTCTGGATAAAATCACTGTGTACTCCTGTTTCTGCTCATTTGGTTGTGTCACTGCGTTCTCTTCACTTTGTACTTCTGTACACTAGGTCTTCTCATCCCAAAACTTTTTGTGAGGATTCTTTTTCACATGGGAGATTGAATATCTTCTTCCAACGTTGCATTGTCTCTTCTGTCACTTTCCCTTAATGATAGGATTATAGACAACCAGTCCCAGTCATATTCTTCACTGCATTATGACCTGCTAACTCCCAAATTGTCCTCTTAGGACTAAGGGTATATGATGCTACTGGTCAGACTTTTGTCCAATAGGATTATGCACATTATTCTCAATATACTCTATATTGGCCCTTTGTCACATCCAGGGAATGTACATTGTCAGCACTGCTTTCTCTTCTGTCGACGGAGTAGTCATGATTGTGCTTGTCGCCCTTCTGCAAATGAGAAGGGAAATTTTTACATTCAATATTCATCACTAACTAGGAAACAGGAGTTTACCAGACGCTGAATTGCCAATGCCTTGATATTGGACTTCTAAACTCCAGAATTATGAGGAAATCCATTTTTTGTTACTTAAGCCACCAACTCTCTGATATTTTGTTATGGCAGCCTTAGCAAACTGATGTACAATTCATAGTTTCAATCATTTAGTTGCAATCTATTACATATTGTTTCTTAGAATTATTTATATATTTCCATATGCAACGCTGTCTTCCCAACAGATTAATAATGGCTTCCAGGGCAAGAACTCACCTTGTACTTTTGTTACTTCAGTAACAATGTCCAGCAGTACAACACACACAGCAAAAACTTAATGATAATTTATTAAGCCTTTTAATTCATTAGAGTAACATTTATCTTACAGGGTAAAAGTTTGACTAATTCATAGAACAAGGAAGTGAAATATTTATATGAACCTTATTATATATAAATATATATGTGATATATAACATGTATTAGATAATACATATGAAGTATATACAAAATCTACCAATACAGTTTATCTTTAATAGGGAATGAGTATGGAAAAAGCAAAATAATAAATGATTTATCAGGCTTTCATACTTTCATATTTATATGTCAAAAAATTCCTCTATATCCACTACCTTGTTATACAACCAAGATGAAGTAATGAGGCAACAAAAGAAAAAAAAAATTCTTCTTTTAGGATATAGCTTTAATTTTCATTGTTTTTTTTTTTTCCTTAGCTTTGGCAAGACTTCAGGGTATGTTAGATTCTGAAGAAAAAAAAAATATCTGCTCTTAAGCCACTGGAGTACTATTTAATGCAGACAAAATGTAATTTTCAAGAAATCCCTGAGAAAACAGTCTGCTAATAACAAATGTTACTGAGAAACAGTAAGGTTTTAACTCTCTGTAGGAAAATGGAAAGCAGATCATTTGAGCTCCTCAAGACTGAATCATATCACTTCTTTAACATTGTTGAATAATTTGAGGACTTAAAAACAAAGTAATACTAATCAGTATAGACTGTTAAACACTTTATTCACTTTATGTAAATAATAATATTTATTAATGGTTGGAACTGCCTATCTGATGAACAAATATATTTTTAATTTATTCATGAGAGACACAGAATGAGAGACAGAGTCATAGGCAGAGGGTGAAGCAGGCTCCCTGTGGGGAGCCCGATGCAGAACTTGATCCCACGACCCCGGGATCATGACCTGAGCCAAAGGCAGACACTCAACCACTGAGCCACCCAGATGCCCCTGCTAAACACATATAAACTACCAAAAATAGTGCTACTGATTTAATTCCCATCATTAGTTACTCAGTTATGGTCAGTTAAAAAGGCTTAAATGTGTGTATATTTATATGTGTGTATATATAAATGTATATGTGTATATATATGCATGTGTATATGTATATACATATATGTATATACATATATACATGTACATTGTTTATAAATGTGTATCTGTATACACACACACACACACACACACACACACTATGGCTCTATCAGGAGGGCACCAAAGAATTTGCTCCTGATTAGCTTGAGGTTGTTCTTTCACTATGTTTTCTTTAATTCTTGAATTATTCATAATTGAGCCATAAAATTGAACTGTGATTTTACTAAATGTGATTTGTATGTATTCTAAAGTAATCTGATTTGTTTTTTAGAGCATAGTTTCACTACTACTAAATAACAAAATTTTTAAAAAGGGAAAAAAAAGAAAGAGAAAGGACAGGGAACCTGAAAGATTGCCAGCAAGTCACTAGAAGCTAGATAGAAGCATGGAAGGACTTGCCCCATTAGGTTTCAGAGAGAACATGGCCTTGATGACTCCTTAATTTTGAACTTCCATTTACAGATATGTGAGACAATAAATCTCTGTTGTTTTCACACAAACACACACACACACACACACACACACACACACACGTACACACACACAGCAGAGATTCTGGATCATGGTAAAACAGAACAATATAAAAAATAAAAATAAAACTGGTGAGTCAACATGGAAATTAAATAAATGATTGATGTTGGGTATGTATAACCTCAAATGAAAATGAAGACTTAGCATCTATCCTCAAATAAACTTTTATTTTTAGCTGACAGGGTATAAACACATGAAATATATTAGTAGCATTTATAAAATAACAAATGCATAAATTATTTTGATATAAATTTAGTAAATATAATGCTCATAAAGTTGAAATGGAGTTTCAACTCACAGTTTTCTATATGAGGTCATCGATAATTTTTTAAAAATTGTATTCAAATAAGATTTTCAAGAAGAAAATTTAAAATAACATCTTCAATCAACTACATAAATATAGGATCTAAAGATACATGTATTCCTCCTTAAGCTTTATGATGATAAGCTTGTATCAGCTTTGCTATACGCATATGTATGTACACACATACACACACACACATATATATATACCCATATTATTTCTCCACCTTCTTCTGACCATTCACATGTATATCCATCTAAAAAATATAACTAACAAAAAAAATAACTAACAATAATATCTATTATTATGAAAGATATATTATGAGAGATTAGTAAAATGGTGTACTGCTATTGTGAAATTCCTTTTCTCCTTTCAAGACCAAAGACCCCACCAAAAGGAATAATATCCCTGATGAACATGGATGGAAAAATTCTCACCAAGATCCTAACCAATAGGATCCAACAGTACATTTAAAGGATTAATCACCATGACCAAGTGGTATTTATTCCTGGGTTGCAAGGGTGGTCCAACATCCACAACTCAATAAATGCGATACACCACATTAATAAAAGAAAGGACAAGAACCATGTAATCCTCTCAATAGTTGCAGAAAAGCATTTGACAAAGTACAGCATCCTTTCTTAATCAAAACTCTTTATAGTGTAAGAATAGAGGGAACATACCTCAATATCATAAAAAGCTATATACAAAAAGCCCACAGTGAATATCATTCTCAATGGGGGAAAAACTGATAGCTCTTTCCCTAAGTCAAGAACACGGCCTGAATGTCCACTCTCACGACTGTTGTTCAACAAAGTACTAGAAGTCCTAGCATCAGACAATAACAACAAAAAAGTAAAAGGCATCTGAATCAGCAAAAGAAGTCAAACTCTCACTCTTCACAGATGACATGGTACTCTATGTGGAAAACCTAAAAGACTCCACCTCAAAATTGCTAGAACTCATACAGGAATTCAATAAAGTGGCAGGATATAGAATCAATGCATGGAAATCAGTTGCACTTCTAGACACTAAGAATGAGACAGAAGAAAGAGAAATTAAGGAGTTGATCCAATTTACAATTACACCAAAAACCATAAGATACCTAGAAATAAACCTAACCAAAGAGGTAAAGGATCTGTACTCTGAAACTACAGAACACTTACGAAAGAAATTGATGAAGAAACAAAAGAAATGGCAAAACATATCATGCTCATGGATTGGAAAAATAAATATTGTTAAAATGTTTGTGCTACCTAGAACAGTATATACATTCAATGTAATCCCTATCAAAATACCATCAAATATTTTCAGAGCTGGAACAGAGAATCCTAAAATTTATATGGAACCAGAAAAGACCCCAAATATCTAGAGGAATGTTGAAAAAGAAAACCAAAGCTGGTGGTATCACAATTTCAGACTTCAAGCTATATTGCAAAGCTATAATGATCAAGACAGTATGGTACTGGTACAAAAAGAGACACAAAGATCAACAGAACAGAATAAAGAATCCAGAAATGGACTCAACTCCATGGTTAACTAATCTTTGGCAAAGCAGGATAGAATATCCAATGGAAAAAGTCTCTTGAACAAATGGTGGTGGAAAAATTGAACAGCCACATGCAGAAGAACGGAATTGGACCATTTCCTACACCATACACAAAAATAGATACAAAATGGATGAAATATCTAAGTGTGAGACAGGAATCCATCAAAATCCTAGAATAGAACACAGCAACCTCGTGACCTTGGCCACAGCAACTTCTTGCTACACACATTTCCAAAGACAAGGGAAACAAAGGCAAAACTGAACTATTGGGACTTCATCAAGATAAAAAGCTTTTCCACAGGAAAGGAAACAGTCAATAAAACCAAAAGCATATGTCTTATCAGATAAAGGGCTAGTATCCAAGATCTATTACTGAACTCTACCTCTGGGAAAAAACTTAAAACCATATTGTACCATATTCACCCTTCCTCTTGTGATTTGAGACAATAAAATGCCCATGTGATAATTAATTAATTAATTAATTAATTATAGAAAAAAAGAAACTAATATGTTCACAGTGGTCAAGGAAGCCCTATTACTTTTTATTATCTAAAATTAATTTTCATATTGTACTAAACCTACCAAACTTGTTCTTCAACTTCTAAAGGATCATATGCATTTTTTACAAAGGAAGGATTTTGAATGCGTAGTCTAAAACCATCACTACAAATGTGCTCAATAAACAATTACAAATGTGTTTCAATAAACAAACACTTTGTTGCTTAGACAAAAAGCAAACTGTATAGTTCATCTCATCCAACCGCTTTTTGAAAATGAGGTAACAGGATTCCTTAATAATTGAAGCACTTGCTGGGAATGACAGCCAGAACCAGGCCTGGAAGCCAAGTGTCCCATATTCCGATCTAATTTTTATTATTTGATGCCACAGAGCATTTATCTGAGATCTTAAGAAATCAGGGTGTTCTAAAAGGAAATTGGGCTTGCAGCTTAATGAAAATTAAAGAAAAGAACAAATGAAAATCCAGCAGATGTAAAGTGATATTTCATTGTAGATGCGATTTGCATTTCCCTGATGATGTGTGATGTTGAGCATTTTTAAATTTTGCCTTGGCTCTTGTTTCTTTGAATGTATTGGAAGTTTTGTTTTCTTTTGTTCTGTTCTGTTTTTGTTTTTCTTTTAGAATCCTATGCTTTTCCAGATCCTTGGAGTTCCAAGGAACATAGTTTGGGATTTATTGCATAGGAAATGGTGTCTTGGAGGAAAAAAACTTAGAGCCATCTGAATTATAGAGAATGATAGATAAAAATTACTTGAAAGTCTTATAGTACATTGTCTTCTTTACATATAAGAAAATCAAGACCCAGAGAGAGATTGAAGGACCCTCTACAAATTTGAGCTAACTCTAAGGATTTTTATGAGTGTTTTTACAGTGACAAATATAGTTTAATATTTGACATAAATAGGTATTTAATGAATGTTGAAAAGTGCATTGACTATTAAATATAGGGATGATAAATGTTTCTCACAATATAAGATTTAAAAGCAAAAGGATCAAAGTTTTCATATACTATAATGTCTCAGAGTGCTTCTTATCTAAAGTACAGAGAATAATTTAATGATTCTCATAGAATTTTTCCATTATTTTTTGTTTCATAGTATTCTATTTTCCTTTTAGGTTTGTATGAACCTCAGTCAAAGTAAGTTTTTATGAAACTCATGGGCACTATACATGTGCATATAAAATGAATAATCTTAACCATCTCTTGATCTCCTACCATGGATTCTCTTCTTAAGCCAGTGCTGTGTTTAAATATTTCTCTTTGATAGAAAACTCTCTAATAATGGGTATTTAAAATAGGAAAACAAATCTAAACCTTCTGTTGGTTTAACGTCCAACATAAAGATAATGAAAGTCATAAATTAGAATAAGATATAAACAAAAAACTGTTTCTATTGTGAATTTTCTTATAGACACATATGTATATACACACATGCACACATGCTTTACATATATAAATTTTATCTTATTTAGCTCTTTTGGATAATATTTCTTTTCAAGTGGTTTGGTTTAAGAAAATTGTGACTAAGTGTTGGCAAAAGAATGAAGTATGTTTAAAAGAAGAGCAGAGTGGGTGGCTCAGTTCATTGAGTGTCTGACTCTTGATTTTAGCTCAAGTCATGATCTCAGGGTCATGAGATTGAGCCCTGCTCTGTGCTGCATTGAGAGTGGAGCCTGTTTAGGATTCTCTCTCTCTCTCTCTCTCTCTCTCCCTCTCTCTCTCTCTCTCCCCCCTTTCCTCTGCTTGAGCGCACACACATGTGTGCACGTGCTGTCTCTCTCTCCCTCTCACACAAATACAAAAATATTTTTTAAAAAATAAGAGCACAGTAAGAACACTGGAGACAAAATGTTATTGTACTGAATAAAAATTGCACAAGGATTTTTGGTAATCTTAGGCTTTAATGTCTTCAGATAAAACATTTTAGGACTGAATTTCCTGAATTTATTTGTAATCCATGGTGTTCTGCTTCTATGTTGTTACCGACCAAGTAGTTTCAAGGCTTATTAGAAAGAGTAACAAAACATAAAAACAAATAAAGAAAAAATTCCTGTACCAGGGCAATGTCTCACACTTGCTCTGTCTTAGAATATATTGACATATTTTAAAAAATGTGATGCTCAGCTCAAGTATAGTGAATAAAAGTTCAAAGATTTGACAGTGGCACAAGGAAACGTATCTTCAGTGGCTTTTGTAGTGTATAATAGTCATCATTAAGAGTCACAGAAGTCAAAAAAGTAACTCGAATACTAGTCTAAGAGAGAACCATGTGGTGCCCAACATCATGCTACATTGAGAGTGAATGTTTCAAGGCCACCTGGCTTAAATAAGCCAAGTTTTAGTGATACAGATTCAATGAACTTCATAAATAGATAAATGTGGTTGAGGTAGTGTGTGGTCACAAATCCACACAGATATGTCAAAAAAACAAAAAGTTTTTTTTTTATAAGGGTGAGAGTTGTTCCTGCCAACCCTTATTTTAAAATCAATTAGCGAGACATTTCATATTCAAATTGAATTTGGATAAGATGCACCAGAAAAGCCAATATATTCCACTTATGTTGATAACCAAAGTGGGGTGCCTTTGATGTGGCATTTTGTGGGTTTTGAAAATAGAGTCAAATAAATGTTCATTTACAAATGTATAAATAACTCGATCTATCACCATTGAAAAATCTATTTAAAGAAAAAGAAACAACAACACACCCTGGTGTTGAATAACACACACCCTGATTTAATGCTCGTGACAGCTCTTAGAACCTGTTAACATTGCCATTTTATCTTAGATTTCCTCAGAGTGGGTATATTATATTAGCTATGTGTTGTAGCCTGATGATGAAAGCTGCGATAAGTTTTGGGGTCTCTTAAATCTTAAAGGATAAATCTAATCTTTATTGTCTTTCAAAAAAAAAGTCCAAAGCAAGTGGGAAAAAGCCATATGGTACTTAAAACCACAGGGGAAATTATACTTCTTTATATAAAGTGTTCCCACTAGAAAAAAGGGTAACCCTTCTGTTTATCATTATATTTTATGAGGTAACTTCAATGAAATCATGGAAGTATTATCACATGAACAGCAAAGGATAAAATCTCTTTTGCCAGGGCCCTCGAATGATAGGAAATTTGGAATATGGCACAATTGAAGCTTATTTTCCACAGTGCAAATGAGCTTCAAGATGTGGTAAGGGTGAGTGACAGAAAAGTTTTTTTTTGCCATCAAAGAAGATGGTCAACATTTTCAAAACTTTTATGTGGGATATGAGGGTATATTTTACATGCCCAATTCAGGAACTAAAATGTACTTTTAATATAGTTTACATTGATATTTTATGTGGGCAGAGTTTGTCTGAGTTGACTCAAATGTTCCAATGTGTGAAGGAAGTACCAGCAAACATGCACAGGGAACTCACTAAAAACAGTATGTGTAGTGATTTTTTTTTTTTTTTTTTTTGGAGGAAAACTGATGAAGTCATAGCAAGGGTATTTTCCATCATGAAAAATACCAGTTCTGTCTATTTCCCTTGAAAAATAGAAGATCAAACAAAATCTTTTAGTAGAGTGTTTTCTTTCAAATATAACAAAGATTTTTTTGCAATAATAACGTGTTTCTCCTTCTTTCCATATGCTCTTTTATTCATTCATCAAGTATGTGGTATGTGACAGACATTATGCCATAATTATAGTAACAGCAGTCAGCATTTATATACCCTCTATTATGCCACTTAGCAAAATAGGTGCTCCATGCTGATCCACAGCCCACAAGAAAACTGTGAGGGAAGTGATCACAGTTTATAGCTTAGGAAAATGGAGTTAAGTGAGGCTGTGGAAGTGATATTCTTCAGGTTTATTCTGGAACCAATATTTGAATCCAGGATATCTGATTCCATAGCCCAAACCTTGATGACTTCTCTACCCTTAAGTGACACTTATTTCTCAAAGGAGACACAGATGATTACTTAAATCACCAAAAACATAGAACATTTGTAGATAATTTACAAGGAAATAAAAGTGTTTTTAAATCCATAAAAATGAACATAATAAAAATTCACTAGTGAAGTCATTTAAAAAATAATTATTTTAATGATATTAGGTAATTCACTACATCAGTATACTATACTTACAAAAACAAATAATTTATTTTCTGCTTACTCCTATAGCTGTGTTGAAATGCACAGTATAGTAATACTGACTCTTCTTGTTGACTTTGCAGAACCTGTAGAAGTAGTCAGAACACCTGAATGGCTAGAGAGCATAAATAGTTAATTTTCCCACTCTGAAGTAAATAAGTTTTGTGTACACAAAAATTGCATTTATCCAGCACAAAGACCAGCCCGTTTTAAATATGAAAAAAAAAATTTCCTCAATTGAAAGAATTATAAACTAAACAAAATGCTATTTGTCTAATTATACCCATAAAAATGTTGCAGGGTAAAGGGGTGACTTCATCTGAGAAAGAACAAAGTGTTTATGAACAAGGTTACATTGTCACTTATTGTGAACAGTTTCATTGAAAGTTCTCATATATTTTTACCTAGGAAAAATTGGAGGAGTTTTGGGTTTTTTGTTTGTTGTTGTTTTTGGTCTCTGAATTACCTTTTAATCACACACTAATAGCGTTGTCTCTTCATCTTTCTTTTTCATATGACCACTCTCTGTAGAAAACAATGCTTAGTTAAATTATTCCATTACCTAAAAGACCCCCTTTTTAAAACATTTAGAACCTAAATAAAAATTACTGGAAATTAAAGTAATTAACTTCTTTTGTCTTTCTTAAAAATTATAAGGTGTCTCACCATTGCTGATGGGAATGCAAAATTGTACATTCACTTATTTTGTTTTGTTTTGTTTTATTTTATTTTATTTGTTTATTTTTTAAGAGAGAAAGAAAGCAAGTAGTGGGATGCAAGGGCAGAGGGAGAGGGAGAAAATCTTAAGGAGACTGATTCAGGGTTTGATCTCACAAGCCTGAGATTATGACCTGAGCTGAAATCCAGAGTTGGTCCTTAACGACTGAGCCACCCAGTCACCCCTGTACATTCACTTTAGAAGACATATTAGCAATATCTGACAAGATAAATATTCCCTTGCCATATGATCCAGCAATGATGCTCCTTGGTTTTTACCCAAATTGGTCGAAAAATTATGTTAACCAAAAGTCCTGCACTTGAATGTGTATAGCTGCTTAACTGTAATTGTGAAAACTTGGAAGCAAACACAGTATCCTTAGGTGAGTGGATAAACACAACTATGGTACATTCATAAAATGGAATATTATTCAATATTAAAAATAAATGAGCTACAGGACGCCTGGGTGGCTTGGGGGTTGAGCATCTGCCTTTGGCCCAGGGCGTGACCCTGGGGTCCCGGGATCGAGTCCCACATCCGGCTCCCTGCATGGAGCCTGCTTCTCGCTCTGCCTGTGTCTCTGCCTCTCTCTCTGTGTCTCTCATGAATAAATAAATAAAATCTTTTAAAAAATAAAATAAAATAAATGAGCTATCAAGCTATTTATAAATAAGTATTTATTTATTTAAAATAAAAGAGCTATCAATGCATTATACATGCATTTCTACAAAATGACCTAGAAGAAATTTAAATACATATGCTGAGTGAAAGAAGGTAATCAACTGGCTATATATTAATGATTCCAATTACATGACATTCTAGAAAACACAAGCTATGGGTGCAGTAAAAAGATCAGTGGTTGTCAGAGGGTCTGGAGAAAGGAGTTATGAATGAACAAGTAGAATCCATTTTTTTTTTTTTAGGCAATAGATTATGTATGATACTATAATAGTGGATACATATTATATATTTGTCAAAACTCACAGAATGTATAGTAGGAAGAGTGAATCTTAAGGTAACTGTGAACTTTCAGTTAATAATAATTTCTCAAAACTACCTCATAAGTTTTAATAAATATACTCCATTAATGCTAGATGTTAATAATAGAAGAAATTGGAAGGTAGAGGAAGAGAATTATATGAGAACTCTGTGTATTGTCTTCTCAGTTTTTCTGCAAATATAAAACTTCTTTAAAAATAGTATGTTAAAAAATTGTAAAAGTGAAAACAAAGATTTGGTTTCAAAAAGGAAATTAACAATTTGAACATGGGTCAAATCAATTACATATGACTCAATAAAAGCATGCTGTGAATAAAATAAGTTAAAATTTAAATAACTTCCTACAAGGGTAAAAAACAAAGAAAAGACAAAAGGAAACAAAAACTAGGGAATGCGTATTTCCATTTGTTATTTCTGTATGGTTAAACAAAGGTAAAATTAAATGCGTATTCCAGTTCTAACCAAAATAAATCTGCAAAGGACTCATTTTGTCTTTTGACTGTGATATCTATTCAAAATGCCATTTCTTTAGTTTTTTGATTTATAGCACTAGTATTTGAGTATTTTTATTAAAAGTAGAATTGTTCACAGTACTTCTTAATGAACTGAGGTAAAATCTGGTAGAAGTATTAATTGGATCTTATGGGCAGCCTGGGTTGCTCTGTGGTTTAGCACCTGCCTTCAGCCTAGGGTGTAATGCTGGAGTCTCAGGATCAAGTCCTGCGTTGGGCTCCCTGCATGGAGGCTGCTTCTCCCTCTGCCTGTGTCTCTGCCTCTCTCTCTCTCTCTCTCTCTCTGTGTCTCTCATGAATAAATAAATAACATCTTTAAAAAATAATAATAATTGGATCTTATTTCTTGGTAAAGGTACAAACTTATACTGAAAAATAGTGTGAGAATTACTGAGGATTATTCACATGCCAGACATTTATGAATATTTTATTTATTCTTGACTGGGTTAAGTACCTCTTGGGTTAGGTACTACTGTATCTTCCATTTCAAAGATTGAAAAAATGAGACTTAGTCCTAACTTCCTCAATGTCACAAGTTTCATAAGTGGTACAGCTGAGAAGTCTACCCAGGAATTTGACACAACTTATACTCCTGAAATATTTTCAGTGTTACTGTAGAAATAATACAGAAATAAAAATTTATTATCATTTAGCAACACAAGTATTATTTTCAGTTGCACAATGTGAAACTAAATTCAAAAAATCAACTTTGTATCACAAAAATTTGGTTAAGCAGATATAAACTGTATAGAAATATATATACAAAAAATAGTTCACAAAATATAACTTTAATGTAAAAGTCACTGAAAGTGTCACAATTGATTTGTCAATTTCCAAAGGATAATATTACTTAATAAATTTTAAAATGTATTTAATATTTAACATTAATTGCATATATGCTTAAGAAATGGTAATTTAAACATTTAAATAACAAAACATTTTAAGTGATTCTTTGATTTATAAAATAATTTAGATTCTGACAGTGCCCAATATCACATTTTATATGATGATATCTTATACATGCATGAAAAATTTAGTTAAACTTCACTGATGAACTGTAGGACATATTTGCCTGTAATTCATGGAATTTCCAGTCAGATTACTAATTTAGTAAAGTTTTTTTTAGTACTTATAAATTGGTAGTTAGATCTGTATTACGTGTTTTTGATAATTTTAGACTGAGATTTTTAAAATGAAAATAATATATCACATAATCTAACATAAAGTATTTTGTTTTAAACATTTGATTATATTCTAAAAATTTAAATATTTTGATTAGGGACATCCTTACTCGTAACATTCAATAACTAGCACTTTCAATCATGATCTTTTTTTATTATATTTTTTTACTTGAGTATAGTTGACACACAATGTTACATTATTTTCAGGTATACAAGTGATTCAACTTCTTTATATGTATGCTATGCTCACCACAAGTGTAGCTACCATTTGTCACCATTCAACGCTATTTAAATGTCATCAACTATATTCTCTATGCTGCACCTTTTATCCCCATGATTTATTTATACCATGACTGGAGGCCTGTATCTCCCACCCCCTTTTACCCATTTTGCCCCTTCCCCATATGTTTGTTCTCTGTATTTATAGGTCTGAATCTGCATTTTGTTTATTCATTTGTTTTGTTTTTTAGATTTCACACATGAATGAGATACTATAGTATTTGTCTTTCTCAGTCTGACATTTTTCATTCAGCAAAATACCCTATTGGTACATCCATGTTGTCACAAAAATGACGAGATCTCATTCTTTTTTTTTTATAAATGCATAATATACATTATATATAATCACATCTTCCTTAGCCATTTATCTATTGATGGACATTTAGATGCTTCCATATCTTGTCTATTGTAAATAATGCTGCAATAAAAGTAGAGATGCATGTATCTTTTTGGATTAATGTTTTTGTTTTCTTTGGTTAAATACCCAGTACATTGGAATTATTGTATCATATGGTATTAAATTTTTAATTTCTTGAGTAACTTCCATACTGTTTTCCACAGTGGCTATACCAGTTTACATTCCTACCAACAGTGCAAAAGAAGAAAGCTAGAGGTATCACAATCCTAGATTTCAAGGCATACTACAAAGCTGTAGTAATCACAACAGTCTGGTATTGGCACAAAATTAAACACATAGATCAGTAGAACAAAATGGAGAAATAAACCCACACTTATATGTTCAATTAATTTATGGCAAAGGAGGCAAGAATACACACTGGGGTAGCATGATCATTCTTACTGAGCTCCAAGTGTAACGCGTTAGCTATTTCCTGCAGACCCTCACCTATCTGTATGTCTTTCAGGAAACATAAATTCCTAAATTAGGTCTCCTCAAGACCTAACCTTCATCAGATTTTGGTGGCACAAAGAAATGAAACTTGTGTTTTCTATAACATTGCAGAATTTGAGGGAAACTGTATAATTTTAGGGAATTTTGAATATTAATGTTTTCTTAACTATCACAGGATTAAAAATAATTGATATTCTATGTTCTATGTACATCAGATACAGGATTTATTTAAATAAAAATCTAGTGTCTATGTTATTAAGCAGTCCATGGTGATATATTTGCTTTTTACCATGATTTATTCACCAACTTTCTTCTAATTTGATGCCTCGGGCTTAATGTGTCCTTACTATGGTAACGTTGGTAAACTACTGTAAGTCCTTTTAAATCACATTTTTTCTGGGGGAGGGTATTTTTATGCATACCTTATGTTTTTGCTTTAGTTTTCACCTAAAATATTTATCTATGATTAATATTTTTGAAATAATATAATTTTATACAAATATCATGTGTGAAATTTATTCTCATTGTTGTCTATATTAGAATGTATGCTTTGGAATTAAAAAAAAGAGTTTAAACCTTTATGCTACAACTTACTAGGTATGTGAACTTGTATAATTTGCCTAACTTCTTCAAGCCTCAGGTTTCTTATGTATAAAGGAGGAATAACAATTCCTAATATACAGTTATAAGCATTAAATATTTTATTTTTTTAAAAATGTCCTCCACAATTACAAGCTTTTGATATATTTTATTTTTAAATCTCTTCCTCTTCATCCTTTTATCCTAAACATTGAAGTAACACCATAAAACTTTTTATCCACTTTTCTGAGCATCAATTTAGCTATCATCCACTTCTCTTATTTCTGGTCAGTAGCCACACCTTCACCAACAATACTATCATAGTAGGAAATCCTGAAGCAAGAGAATGAAATAAACAGAAGTACTGTGTTTGGTGATTAAAAAGTTTTTGATCTGAGTTTAACTGACATTATTTTCTGCTCTGCTCACTTAACTGAAATCATTTAAAGGTACTAACTGAAATCACTTAAAGGTACTAATAATTCATAGCTGATATTGTATTTTCTGGTAGAAATACATGTTATCTACAACTAATGGCAGCTTTTCAATCTTGATTTCTTACTTTCCTTGCTTATGTAACCCACAGTCTCTACTATGATATAGAAATATATAGAACTATTGCTTATACTTGTCTTATTTCTCATTTAATGGTGTTTCTGTACTGTTTCCCTATTAAGTGTAATTTTTCCAAATAGTTATAGACATGTATATATATATACACATACATTATTTTATATATGTATGTATGTGTGTATATAAAAACTATATGCCAACAAATTGGATATACAAATGATGTGTGTATGTATATATAATATATATTATTGTGGTTAAAACATATAGCACGAGAAGACTTCAGAGAAGATTATGGAGTAGGAAGATCCTAAGCTCACTTCGTCCCATGGATAAAACCAGATAAAACCCACATCAGTATAAATAACCCAGAAAATGACCTCAAGACTAGCAGAACAGACTCTCCACAGCTAAATGTAGAGAAGAGGCCACATTGAAGAGGGTAAGAAGGATGGAGATGCAGTGGGCAGCTAAAGGGGACAGTTCTCAAGTGGGAAGGACACCATGGGCAGGCTTGGAGAGGAGAGAGGACCAGACCCTCACACCAAGCAACCTTGGCATGAGGAATCCTCATGGAAACCCAAGGGGCTTAATTACTCAAACCTTGATAAGAAAACAGAAACTCAGATCCAGGAGGCAAAGAGAGTGCCCAACAAAACCAACCCAAGGAGGTCCATACCAAGACACATAGTATTTAAAATGGCAAAAAGTCGTGATAAAGAGAGAATTTTAATAGAAGTAAGAGAAAATAAAACAGTTACATACAGGGACACCCTGTAAGGCTATCAGTGGATTTCTCTCAGAATCTTTGCAGGGCAGAGGGAGTGCAATAATATATTAAAAAAAAAAAAAAAAAAAAAAAAACACCACCTGCAGCCAAGAACACTCTATTCAACAAAGCTATCATTCAGAATAGAGGAGAGATCAAGAGTTTCTCAGATAAACAAAAGTTAAGGATTTCATGAACTAAACTACCCTACAAGAAATATTAAAGGAAGGAGACTCTGAGTGGAAAGAAAAGATCATAAGTAGGAGTAAGGAAAATAGGAAGCACAAAAATAGTAAAAATAAGTATATCTGTAAAAACCAGTAAAGGAATTCACCAAATAAAAGGATGTAAAGTATGAAACCATATATCTAAAATGTGCAGGGAGAAGAGTAAAGAATGGGTTCAAACTTCAATGACCGTCAACTTAATATAGACTGTCATATGCATAAGATACTATATATGAACCTAATGGTAACCCCAAATCAAAACCACCAATAAATATGCAAAAAATAAAGAGAAAGGAATCCAAGTTTATCACTAAAAATGCCAGGAAACTATGAGAAAAAAAGAGCAAGAGAAGAAAGGAACAGAGAAGACTTACAAAAACCATAAAGGCAAGTAACAAAATAGCTATGAGTACACACTTACCAGTAATTACTTTGAATGTAAATAGAATAAACACTTCAAGCAAAAGACGATAGGGAGAGAAAAAGGATAAAAACAAAAAAACAAAAAAACAGGACCCATCTACATGCTGCTGCCTGCAAGAGAATCATTTCAGACCTAAAGACACATGCAGATTGAGTGTGAAGGGAAGGAAAAGCATTTGTTATGCAAATAATGGTGAAAAAGAAGCCAGGATAGCAATACTTCTATTAGACAAAAGTAGACTTTAAAACAAAGATTTTTAATAAGAAACAAAGAGCACCATATGATAATAAAGGGTACAGTCCAATAAAATATATTATAAATATTTATGTACCCAACATGAAAGCACCCAAATACAAAAAAGCAGCTAATAACAGACATAAAAGAAGTGACCAATAGTTTACAATAAGAGTAGGGAACTATAAAACCCCATTTACAGCAATGGATAATATCACCCAAACAGAAAATCAGCAAGGAAACCGTGGCTTTGAGTGATATATTGGACCAGATGGAAAAAACAAAATTATGAAGTACATTCCATCCCAAAACAACATAACACACTTTCTTTTCAAATGCACATGGAACATTCTCCAGAACAGATTACATATTAGGCCACAAAAAGAGTCTCAACAAATCCAAAAAGATTTAAGTCATACCATGCATATTTCCTGATCACAATGCTATGAAACTAGTAGTCAACCACAAGAAAAAAAATCTTAAGAGAGCACAAATAAAAAGAGGCTAAATAAAATGCTACTAACCAATAAATATGTCAATCAAAAAATAAAAAGGGAGATAGAAGAATACATGGAGACAAATGAAAATGAAAATATAATAGTCCAATGGATGCAGCAAAAGTGGTTATAAGAGGGAAGTTTATAGCAATGGAGCCCTACCTCAAGAAATAAGAAAAATCTCAAACACCTAACCCTACACACAAAGGAACTGGACAAAGAAAAATAAATGAAACCCCAAACCAGTAGAAGGAAGGAAATAATAAAGACTAGAGCAGACATAAACAAAATAGAAACAAACAAACAACAACAAAAAAACCAATAGAACAGATCAATGAAATGAGCTGATTCTTTGAAAATATCATCAAAATTGAATAGCCTTTATCCAGACTCATACAAAAGAAAATAAGAGAGGCCTCAAACAAAATCAGAAATTAAAGAGGAAAACAACCAACACCAGAGAAATGCAAACAACTGTAAGAGAATATTATGAAAAACTATATGCCAACAAATTGGATAACCTAGAAGGAATGGATACATTTCTAGAACTTGTACCTCCCAAAACTGAATCAGGAAGAAATGAAAAAGTTAAGCAGACTTATTACCAGCAAAGAAATCAAATCAATAATCAAAAAACGCCCAACAACCACAAGCTCAGGACCAGATGGCCTCACAAGTGAATTCTACCCGATATTTAAGGAAGAGTTAATACTCGTTCTCTTAAACTATTCCAAAAAATAAAAGAGGAAAGAAGGCTTCCAAATTCATTCCATGAGGCCAGCTTCCCCTTGATATCAAAACCAAATAAAGACAACACCAAAAAAAGAACCATACCTCTGCAGAACATAAACGCAGAAATCCTCAACAAATTATTAGCAAATGAAATCTAACAATATAGTAAAAACTGATTTACCATGATCAGTTGAGATTTATTCCTGTGATATGCATAGATGGTTCAATATTTTCAAGTCAATCCACATGCTACATTACCTCAAGAAGAGAAAGGATAAAAACCATATGATCATTTCAATAGATGCAGAAAAACATTTGACAAAGTACAATATCCATTCATGATAAAAATTCTTAACAGGATTGGCTTAGCTGGAACAGATCATATCATAAAGAAGGCCATATATGAAAAACCCACAACTGACATCATACTCCATGGTGAAAAACGGAGAGCTTTTCCCCTAAGGTCAGGAACAAGACAAGGATGTCCACTCTCACTACTTTTATTCAACATAGTACTGGAAGTCCCAGCCACAGCAATCAAACAAGGAGAAAAAAAAAAAAAAAAGGAGCATCCAAATTAGTAAGGAAGAAATCTCTTCAACAAATAATGTTGGGAAAACGACAGTTACATACAAAAGAATGAGACTGGTCCATTTTGTTATACCATACACAAAAATTAACTCAAAATGGATTAAAGACCTAAATATGAGACCTGAAAACATAAATATCCTAGAAGAGAACACAGGCAGTAATTTCTCTGACATCAATCATAGCAGAATTTTTCTGCATTTTCTGCATATGTCTGCTTGAGGCAAGGGAAATAAGAGCAGAAATAAACTTTAGGGCTACACCAAAATAAAAAGTTTCTGTATAACAAAGTAAATAATCAACAAAACTAACAGACAATGTATTGAAGGGGGGAAGATATTTGCAAATTACATGTCTGACTAAGTATCCAAATATATAAAGAACTTACACAGTTCAATACCACAAAAAGAAATAATCCAATTAACAATGGGCAGAAGACATGCACAGACATTTCAGATGGCCAACAGACACATGAAAAGAGGCTCAACATCACCCATCATCTAGGAAATGCAAATTATAAATACAATGAAATGTCACCACACTTGTCAGAATGGTAAAATCAAAAACACAAAAAATAACAGGTATTGTTGAGGAAGTGGGGAAAAAGGAACTCTTGTGCACTGTTGGTGGGGATGCAAACTGGGGCATCCACTGTGGAATGGAGGGTCCTTACAAAATTAAAAATAAAATTATCATATAACCCAGTTATTCTACTACTGGGTATTTACCCAAACAATATGAAAACACTAACTCGAAAAGATATATGAAGCCCTATGTTTATAGCAGAATTATTTACAATAGCCAAATTATGGAAACTGCTCATGTATGCATTGATGAATGACTAAAGAAGAGTAGTATGTATATACAATATGATATTACTCAGCCATAAAAAAATAATTAAATCTTGCTATTTGCAACAACATGGATGGATGTAGCATTTAATGATAAAGTAAAATAAAATTTCATATTTGGCAAATACCATATTTTTCATTTATATGTGGTATTCAAGAAACAACACAAATGAACAATAAAAAAGGAGACAAACCAAAAAACATACTCTACCTACAGAGAACACAGTAGTGGTTAACAAAAGGGAGGTACATTAGGGGATGAGTAATAAAATAAATAGATAAATAGGTGAAGGGATTAAGAGTACATTTATCATGACAAGCACTGAAATTAATATAATACTATATGTTAACTGGGATTTTTTTTTAAAAAATGTAACACAAAATCTTTCTTTTTTATATATTTATTTTAGACAGAGAGAGAAAGAAAGAGCACAAATGGGAGGGACAGAAGGAGAGGGAGAGAGAATCTCAAACAGACTCCCTGCTGAGCCTGGAGCCCAACTCAGGGCTTGATCTCAAGACCCTGAGATCACAACCTGAGCCAAAACCAAGAGTTGAACACAACCAACTGCACCACCCATATGTCCCACAAAATCTACCTTCTTAACAAATTTTTGAGAGTACAGTGCAGTATTGGTAAGTATGTGCACATTTACAACAGATAAAGCACATTTCTATTTCCAGTATGTCCACGATTCTTATTTAATCATGATTCAAATTGACTTTCATTAAATTCCTACCCTGTATTTATTCAGATGAAAATATGTATATACATATATACATACACACACACAAATGTGAATATATTTCTCCTATAGTGATAGAATAGATGAAATGATAAAATTATTTATAGATTTTGTAATATTGAAATACCTTCACATTTCTGGGGTAAATTCAATATGATTAAAGTATATTATTCCCTTAGTTTATGGCTTATTTGATTTGCTAATATTATAATAAGGGTAGTTGCAAAGAAGAGAGGTACTTAACACTTTTGTGTGTGTCCTATTCTCTGATTTTAGTACTGAATTTATGTTGGTCTCAAGATGAATTAGATAACTGCATGACTTCTTGTGTTGTTTTAATTTTTTATTCTTTGAAATTTTCATAGGCTTCTAAAGGCCTGTCTGGGCCTATTTAGTAAATAGAATAATGGCCTCCTAAGATGCCCTTGTCCCTATTCCTGGAATGTGGTGAATATGTTACTTTTCACAGCCAAAGGGACCTTGCAAATGTGATAATGTTTAAAGGATTTTGAGATAGGACACTATACTGGATTAAACAGGCACACCCAATTGAATAACATGTGCCCATACAAGTAGAAGAAGACAGATGAATGGTCAAAATATGTGACTAAGTATGACTTGAACCACCTTTTCTGACTTTTAAGATAGGAAAAAATAGGTATATGCATATTATGACTATAATGGTAAATGACAGAAAGAAGACACAAAAGAATATATGCATTGTTCCATTTAATAGTCAAAGCAGCCAAGTTTAAAATACATATAAAAAGCATATAAAATATAAAAATAATAAAAAAGAACATATACTTAGGTGTTGAAGAACATGGATAGCCCCTAGTACTATTTGATATCGCTGCTAGGATTTAGACTAAGGGGCCTGCATATTATCATATCTCTGTGATAGCCAGCCTCCAAAATGACCCTCCATGCTTCTTATTTTCTGCCATTTAAGTCCTTGAGTCATCCTTCTCCATGTTGAATAGGGCTGATGTATGTGACTAATAAGATGTTATGAAAGTGATGGTGTGTATATCTAGAGGGAACTAGGTACATGTTGTGAGGACAAATAGCCCTATGGAGAGGCTCAAGTGGGAAGGAACTGAAGTGTCCCACCAATAGTCAACATTTGCTAGCCATGTGAATGACACATTTGTTTAAAGAGGATCCTCTATCCAGTATTAACCAAAACTTCATAGTACTTAGCCCCACCCAGCATCTGATCTAGTTTCATAAGAAACTAGCCATAACCACCCAGCCAAACTACTGAATTCCTGACCAACTTAATTTTAAAATTGTTCTTAAGCCACTAAGCTCTGTAATGCTTTGTCACACAGTAGCTAACACATTCACCATGGCTTTAGCTCCCTCGGTGCAAATGTCGACATGATGAAAATAACAAAGAATGTTATTGTTAAGAAAATTACTTTAACAAGGAAAACCCTTGAAAGGATCTCGGAGACCCTAAAGGTCTGCATACCACATGTTGAGAACCTCTCCTCTGATATATTAACGATTATTATTTTTATGATTATTTGGATCCACCACAACATATTTAAATATTCTCCCATTGATAGACATTTACACCTTTTTCAAATACTCTTCCAGAACATAGTTATAAATATAATTTTTCTTATATTTATTTTTAAAAATAATCTTGGCATAAATTTGTGATTCCCAAATGTTATATTTGATTTTGGGAATTATTAGCTACTTAGTAATTTTTTTTAAATGCCACTACCATAAATTTGCATATCATTTGTTTTGTTAGACATATTGAATCAGATCATTGAGATAGATAACTACAAAGAAAGAGCAAGAGAGGGAGAGAACGAGAACATGAATATTGATTCAGCTATAGATGGCAGCAGACGAGTCTCAAGATTCAGGTCAGTTATTTACTGGCTGTGTCCGTTTGGACAAATTTCTTTAAATTTCAGTAGCTTCATAGCAAAACAAACAGTAGACATATCCAATAGGCAACCTACAAAATGGGAGATGATATTTGCAAAGGTCTTATCAGATAAAGGGCTAGTATCCAAGATCTTAAAAGAACTTGTCAAACTCAAGATCCAGATAACAAATAACCCAGTTAAGAAATGGACAGAAGACATGAACAGAGATTTCTCCAAAGAACACATTCAAATGGCCAACAGACACATAAAAAAAAAAATGCTCAACATTATTCAGCATCAGGGAAAAACAAATCAAAACCCCAATTAGATACCGCCTCACACCAGTCAGAATGGCTAAAATTAACAAGTCAGGAAACAACAAATATTGGCAAGGATGTGGAGAAAAGGGAACCCTCTTACACTGCTGGTGGGAATGAAAGCTAGTTCAGCCACTCTGGGAAACAGTATGGAGGTTCCTCAAAAAGTTAAAAATAGAGCTACCCTATGACTCAGCAATTGTACTACCACATATTTACCCAAAGGATACAAACATTGTGATCCAAAGGGGCACTTGCATATCAATGTCTATAGTATCAATGTCCACAATATCCAAACTATGGAAAGGGTTCAGATGTCCATCAAAAGATGAATTGATAAAGAAGGTGTGGTATGTATATATACAAGGAAATATTACTCAGCCATAAAAAAAGATGAAATCTTAACCATTTGCAGTGATGTGGATGGAACTGGAGAATCTTATGCTAAGTGAAATAAGTCAATTAGAGAAAGGCAATTATCATTTGGTTTTACTCGTATGCAGAATTTACGAAACAAAATAGAGGATCATAGGGGAAAGGAGGGAAAAAGAAAATAAAACGAAATCAGAGAGGGAGAAAAACCATAAGAGACTCTTAATCAAAGGAAGAAAACAGAATTGCTGGAGGGGAGGTGGGGGATGGGTAACTATGTGATGGGCATTATGGAGGGCATGTGATGTAATGTACACTGGGTGTTATATGCAATTGATGAGTAACTGAACTCTAAATCTGAACCTAATGATACACTATGTTAATTAATTGAATTTAATACAATAAAATAAAAAAATTCAGTAGCTTCATCTATGAAATTGTCAAAATAGTAACTGCATAGTCTGCAGTATATAGATTTCAAATGGGTTAACACATGCTATAACTTGTTACAGTGTTTGGATCACAGAATAAACATCATTACTATCCATAAATTAACTTTACACAAGCCTTGATGTGTAGATTCTTATTCCAGTTTTGTACCCAATATGAGTCTTAAGTGAGCCTCAATTGGGATGAAGGGTCTGGGTCTTATTGAAGACCTGATGAACATTTGATGTCACTGAACATTGACCCACCTGAACTGATTTTTCATAGGGTTGGAGGCCTGTAAGGGGGAAGAGACTAAATGAGGAGCAGTAGGAGAGGACAAACACAAGCATCCTGATGAGAACACCAGTAGGAACCTTGCCAAAGTTCCACTAGCAATGATATTAACTCAAGAATACTGGGGAGCAAGGAACACAAGAATTCTCTTCATATGCACATTTGAGACATTCCCAAGGCCTCCACAAAAAAACTGGGAAGACTTTGTAAAAGAGATAGATGTTCTGTAGTGTGTGAGCATGGGCAATTACCCAGAGATAAACTACTACAGAAAGAGTTACAAATAGATCAAGAAATAGCAGTTTAGACCAGAAAAATTATTTGAACAAGTTTATGCAGCCAATTAGTGGCAGATTTTCAAACTCAGGTCTTTCTCTGTCCAAAGTTTGTGCCCTTAAACAAGAAATTAGCCACATAAACAACTTGCCTCGTGACTCCAGTGCATAAGTATGTGTGAGCATAGGTCTCTAATCTATTTCTGCAGTTGAGTATTGGCTGCTTCTTGAGGATTTTGCTTTTAGGCGATGCTTAAATAAAACATGGAACCAATACAGGATTCTCATTCCAAAAGTATCTTATCAGGCATTACTTTCACATCTCATTCCCTTTAGGATATAATTGCACTCATCTTCACAGCTTTATAAGGTCAAAATTTTTCATTGTGAAGCCCCACGGCCACTTCAGGAAATGTCTCTTGATTTTTTGGATTTGCTCTCCATTCTCTGACGAACAACCTCACATAATGTTAATAAAAATGGGATTACTGGGACCTTCCATCAAAGCAATTTCAGGCACAAACTAGTCAATCAAATTCTAGGTAGGAGGACTGAATATTGATAATAGAGATGATATTCTGCATAATTTGGGGTCTCAAAGGAATATAGTCTAACTTAAAATCAGTTATGTGTATTTTACATTCTACCCAAGGTAATGGCATAATTTTACATGTAAAAGTAATGTTAAGATGATTTGGAATCACATCCATTTTATTTGTTAGGATAAATCTAGAGCTTTGAGCAAAAGTGATCTTTCTCAATATAGTAAATTGCCTTTATTAATTTTCAAATTTCATTTGCTAATCATGTGGTGATGCATCTCAAAGGAAATATTCCTGCAACATGTAGCTTAGATAGTAGGATATTGATTTTGCATAGTTTAAAAATATTTGCAATTATGTAAGTCGGCCAATCAAAATTTTCTGAAAATATAAATTCTGAATGTGAGAAGTTGTGCTTTGTGTTTTCCATTTAAATGTGAATAGACCAGAAAGGGCATAGTTTTTAAACCAATGACCTTTATCATAGTATGTCTTGCTCTGAATTCTAAATAGAGCATGCTGGTTGAAAGGCAAAGAATGACTGTCATTGAAACACGGGATTCATCAAGTTATAATGTCAACTTAGTAATGAAAATGCTTTCCTACAGTCTTGTCAATTGACAGGCTGTCATCACATATTAAAAACTGACAAGCCATTGATGAATTGGATTGTTTTTAATATTGTCCAAAGCAACTCATTTTCAAAAAAGCAAAGAAAGTATTGCTCAGTACTTAAATATTCTGTTTCTTGACTTTGTAATCATTTTAAAGTAAAAGAAAATATTTAGATGAACTTGTAGACTTCTAAGTAGAAGCAGAAAATAATTATGCATTATTAAATTGTTTCAAAGAGAACACTAAGAACTGAAATTGAAAACTTATTATATATGTCAAATAATATGCATACTATTGATAAATATAAAGCTTACTTTATTTTTTTAATATTTTACTTATTTAGTCATGAGAGACACAGAGAGAGAGGCAGAGACACAGACAGAGGGAGAAGCAGGCTCCATGCTTCTGATCGGGAGCCTGATCGGGACTCGATTCCGGATCTCCAGGAATATGCCCTGGGCCGAAGACAGGCACTAAACTACTGAGCCACCCAAGGATCACCTAAATCTTACTTTAAAAACAGATTGTCTACTATTTATAGAATAGAAGGTTCCTAGAATAAAAAAAAATAAAAATAAAAATAAAAAAAAATAAAAAAAAAGAAGGTTCCTAGAAGGTATAAAGTACAGAGTGTTGTTTGATATTTTAAAATTTAATAGTTTATTTTGCTGATGTAATGAAAAATATAGCAGACTACTAAAATGAAATTTCCTTCACCATTCAGGTGCTAGTTCTCCTGGTTGCTGGAGCTTATGTCTACTTTCTTCATGTACTCCCATATAATGGTAGAGCATATCTTACAAGAGGCTCAAGAATGGAATCATACACAGTAAATGATTGATAACATGTATGCTTAAAATGCTTATTTCACTCTTGTATTTGGTGAAGGCTAAATCTGTATTGAAACAATTTTCATTCAGAATTCTGAAAACATAGTCTATTGTCTACTAGCTTCCACCTTTGCTGATGACTGATGTCTTTCTGATTTCTGACATTCTGTTTATGATCTTTTTTTCTTCCCAAAAGAAGGATATTATGATTTTCATCCTTATACTTCTTGATCTGAGTTTTCATGACTATGGTGTGGATCTTGTGTTTATAACTATGCTTGTGTGCATGCTTGTGTGTGTGTATGCACATGTGCATGTGCAGTTTTCTTTTAGTCGAGATTTTTTCCACTAGTTTGAGAATGTTCTTTATCTATTTTTGATAATTTTCTCCCCTCCATATTTTCAAGCTTGTATTGAAAGGATACAAATATTTAGATACAAAACCTACTATATAGTATTCTACATTTACTATTTTTAATAGTAATTTTTATTATGAGTTCATTTACATACAATAAATTCACCTTTTTACATACACAGATCTATGCATTTTGACAGATGTATGAAGTTATGAAATCATCATACAATCACAACGCAGAATAATCCTTTTACCCCAAAAAGTTCCCTCATGCCCCTTTGTAAATTTTTTTCTTCCTACCGAAGGCCCTGACAAACACAAAAACACTATTTTTTGTCTGTATAGATGTGCCTATTCTGGACTTTTTTTTATAAGTGGAATCATAGAGTACATGGTCTCTATGTCTAGTTTCTTTCACTTTGAGTAAAGCTTTTTTAATTCACTGCATGTTTTAGTAATCCATTACTATGTATCCTGAGTAGAACATCCTTATATGGCTATACACAATGCATTATTCCTTGGCCAGTTGATGGACCTTTTGATTGTTTCCAGATTGGGGAAATTATGAAAGAGCTGCTACACATATTCTTGTACAGGCTATTTGTAGTCATGTTTTCATTTATTGTGGATAAATATCTAGGAATGGAACTGCTGATCATAGGTCAAGTTTAACTTTACAAAAAAATTGCTGCCAAATGATTTTATAACGTTTTTTTGGCTTACCTCCTATCTAAGAAATGTTTGCCTATTTCAGGATCACACAAATATTCTCCTCTGTTTCTTCTATAATTTTTAGATTTTTTGTTTAGGTCTATATCCATTTCATGTTTATTGTTGATATTTTTAATGTACAAGCTTTTGATATTATTGACTTCTTTTCACTATTGCCATTCCATTTTCAGTTTCATTGATTTCCTTCTAATTGTTCCTGTATTTGTGCACTGTATAATTTCACATGGTGTTTTTATTTTTACTTAATTCAAAAAAAATTTTTTTTAAGATTTTATTTATTTATGAGAGACACAGATGCGGACTTGATCCTGGGTCTCCAGGGTCAGGCCCTTGGCCGAAGGCGGCGCTAAACCGCTGAGCCACCAGGGCTGCCCAACTCAAAATATTTTTAAAATTAACTTTGATTTTCTCCTGGATATATAGGTTATTTAGAATGTATTGTTTAGTTTCCAAATATTTGGACATTTTAAGATGTTTTCCTGTTATTGGTTTATTGTTTAATTCAGTGGTGATCAGAGAAAATGATTTGTATAATTTCAACTATTTTAACTTTGTGGTTTTATTTTTTATGACACACAGTGTAGTCTATCTGGCATTTAGTCCATTTTAGGGTATGTGGATTGAATGTGTATTCTGCTTTTCTTAGGTATAATGTTCTGTAAATATCAATGTCAACTTGATAATGTTGTAGTGTTTATAGCTTTATTATCTTCTTAATATATAGCCTTATTATTTACATCCTTCTTATGATGATGATGATGATGTCTACTTCTAGTAATTTCTCAGAGAGGCATGTTAAAGTTTCCAATTATAATTATAGATTTGTCTACTTTGAAGACAGTCTTTTAAACAAATGATGTTGGAAAAACTAGACAGCAAACATGAAAAGAATGAAACTGGACCACTTTCTTACGTCATACACAAAAATAAATTGAAAATGGATGAAAGACTTCACTGTGAGACAGGGAACCATCAAAATCAACACAGGCAGTAACCTCTTTGACATCATGTTTCTTACTAGATATGTCTCCTGAGCAAGGAAAACAAAAACAAAAACATTCGGATTTATCAAAATAAAAAGATTCTGACAGCAAAGGAAACAATCAACAAAACTAAAAAGCAACCTATGGAATGGGAGAAGGTATTGGCAAATGATATATCAGATACAGGATTAGTATACAAAATATATAAAGAACTTATAAAACTCAACACCCAAATACAAATTATCCAGTTAAAAAATGGACAGAAGACATGAATAGACATTTCTCAAGACATAAAGATAGCTAACAGACATATGAAAACATGTTCAACATCACCCATCTTCAGGGAGATGCCAATCAAAATTACAATGAGATATCACCTCATTTGACACTTGTCAAAATGGCTAAAATTAACAACACAGGAAATAGTGTTAATGAGAATGCAGGGATAGAGGAATCCTCTTATACTGTTGGTAGGAATGCAAACTGGTGCAGCCACTGTGGAAAACAGTATGGAGGTTCCCTCAAAAATTAAAAATAATAAATTTCTTTCAAATTGAAGCTACAGAAGTTTCTGGGCTTGTTTATTTGTGAACATAATTCAAAGGAAATCATGGAAAAGTGCTATCTTGGAATATTGTAATAAGGAACCTAAATAAAATTATTTTGCTGAAAGGTTTTTTCTTAAAACATCATTAAACATTAAGTACAAACGAAATTTAAGTTTTTGAGGTAATTGAAATTTGAATTCTCTATGCAAGCATGTGTCTATTTTTCTTTGTGGGCAGCAATCCTACTCTGTGCTTCTCCATCTCTTGCTACAGTGTGCCATGTCATCTCTACCCAAATGGAAGTGGAAGGTTTTATTTCTATGGAGGTGTCATTGTTTCATCTAAATGACTCCAAGACAGCTGGGTCCCCCAACTCCAGATACTTACATAAAATCATTTTATAAAATGATATTGTTCCCTGGAGATACCAACCTCTCAACCAATTAAAAGAAAGGCCCTGTATTCTATAGTTTTAAAATATTAATAAACTAAGATTTTAGTAATTAGATTAAAGGTCAAGATTAAAGTTATATATTAAATTAAAATTTTAATTACTATTCTTGTATGCCATTGGCTTTCTGTTTTAAATATTGTTTTCTGGTTAAACTCGTTAATCTCATTCTCTTGAATCCTTTGAGTAGGTTTAGAATCTAATTTCTAGAAAACCACTAAAATGATTAAGTATGCCCTAAAAACATTTTGCCTATAAATATAAACACTGTTACTTACAGACTCTTAATGTTTCTTTTCTGCATAATGCAAAACAATACATTCTATAAACACATATAAACATTGTACATGCTTATTAAATATCAGGAGGCATTGAATCTATATCATTTTGTAACATTAGTATATCATAAATCAACAAATATGTAAGTGGTAACATACTTACATTTATATGTGGAGAGACAGGAAGAATTACCTGATAAATATTTCTGAGCCATGATTCACAGGATAATTTGGAGCTACTTAGACACAGCTGTAAATAATGATACATATTGGGAAAATCAATCTCTCTTTTTTGTATATAATGGAACAAATTTCATTTTGATGCTGTTAATATCTTCAGTGCTTGTAGGGCTTAGGTAGCTTTTAGTTTCCCTTTAAATAGATAACAAAAGAATGGAAACAGCTCAATTAATTGTCCAGGATTGAAATACTAGTAAGTGATAGAGAGTAGACTATTAAACTGGGTCTTTCTGACTTCAAAGCTAAAATTGGTTGTTATGTTGTTTTTTAAAGTTTAGTACTATTTTCTATTTATAACTATGATTCTAATTCATTTTATAAAGATTTTATCTATTTATTCATGAGAGACATAGACAGATGGAGAAGCAGGCTCCCTGCAGGGAGTCCAATGCAGACTGGATCCCAGGACCCCGGGATCATGGCCCTGAGCTGAAGGCAGACACTCAACCACTGAGCCACCCTAGCGTCCCTATGATTCTAGTTCCTATTTGGGTAATTATAGGATGCTTCCTTACTACAAATCTTTATTTAATTAGAATTGTAGTTAAATGAAAGAAAATATATTAAGTGAGCTGCACCTGAAAGAATAGGTCGATCTAGGCCTGATAGCCAAAATGTATGTTGGCGTCTATTCACATGTTCACATGGGCTGAACCTCTATATCTCTGGGTCCTAGGTTTCCATGTCATTTGTATTCTGGGTATTTTTGATTAATGAGAGATCTTGGTGGGAGATTGAAGGGAGTAATGAAGGGATATGACAGAGAATTTATTTCCATTTTCTCCACCTCATAGAGCATCTTTGACATTGGCTGTGTGTCTCATCTGCCTCTCACAGGTTAGACTTATCTTAATTGTAGATTTCTTTAGACCATACACACACTGGCCCTTGAATCTGGTAACATGGCCTTCTCCTTTTCCCCTCCACATTGGTTTACTGCTGTTGCTAATCTCTGCGAAAACTCTTGGCCTCCTTTTTACCTTCTCAGCCCTTCCTTCATAGTAACCAATCCCTGGATTTATATTTTCTTTATTTTAAATAGTGTTGTTTTATTTTTCTTATACAACAAAATGGCAAAAAGTGTGATGATGGTTGCTGTTAGGGAAACTCTGTGTTAGTTGTTAAGTATGAACTTTGAGAACAGTAATCTAGGAATCCAGTACTGGCTGTATTGCTTCCTAACCACGTGACTCTTGGACATTAGTAAACACAATGAAGTTTTCCTTTTTTACTACATAAAAGAGGAAAACTATGTGTCAAGGTAGATGCAAAGTTTAAAGGAGAATAAAGTGTATGCATAGCATTTTGCCCAATGCCTAGCAGTTATAAATTGTATTATCTTTGGTTGTTCTTGTATTTTTTGTCCTTCTTGTTATTATTATTGAAATCTCCCAGAAGAATGTGATTAGGACCTTCCTTGCAAGAGTTTTCCAGTGTGAATTCTTTTTTTTTTTTTTTTTTGCAATTTTATAGCAGGAGTGAAAAACAAAAACAAAAGTTTTCTTAACATATTCCCAGTAAATAGTAAATAACGCTCATAGAGCATGTATTACACTCTAGATGCTGCTTTAAGTGCTGAAATGCCACCCTAACTTATGCCACGTTATCATGAGGATCATTTTGAGCTAAAGGCACTTAATCACTCAGCAGATACAAGGACACTCTAATCTTCCAGTTTCTCCCTGAAAACAGGGGATTAAAAACTTCCATGTTCAAGATGTCCTTTCTGTACCAGGAGAAAATAAGCATTTTTGAATGGCAAGTCAGAGCCAAGAGAATTCTGTGCAAACATGCTTTGTTAAAATAATTTGTATTTTCATTTAGCCTCCCCCTATATATTTTTGTTATTTCCACAACTGCTCTCTCTTTGTTCAATCCCATATAAAAGTATTTAGATTTTGCCTTTCTTTGGGTCTCTGTTTCCTTATGAGGGCCTCTATGTGACATAAAATATGTGTGTGCTTTTCTCCTGTTAATCTATCCTCTATCAGTTTAATTCTCAGGCCCAGTCAAAAGGCCCTAAGAGAGTAAAGGTAAAATGTTGTCTCGCCCCATAGTGTTTATGAATTTAGTTCATTTAGTCATCACCATGATGCTATGGAGATAAGTACTATTACCATCATGATCATTGGACAGGAGGAAACAGAGGCTTAAGGATTTTTAAGTAACTCTCAAAGTTACACAAGAAGCAGCAGAGCATGGTTTTGCACCCAGAGAGCCTAAGTCCATAATCTGAGTAGTAAACAATCTCTTATATTGCCAAGCCCAAGTATTTTGAGGAAAAAGAGGAAAGTGGAGACATTCAAATGAAACTCTTTAAACAATTCACAAAACAATCTAATAAGATGGCTTAACTCTACCTCTAAAGAAACTGTCTTTGGCTCTTCTCTTCCAAACTTATGCTCCAGTGAAAAGATGCTTACAGCCCTCTCCTTTTTTCTTTTCTCCATTTTATTTATTTTTAAAAAGATTTTATTTATTTGTTTATTTATTTATTTACTTACTTACTTACTTACTTACTTAAGAAAGTGTGCAGGAGCAGGGGTGAGAGGAGCAGAGGGAGAGGATCAAACAGACTCTGAAATGAGTGGTTAGCCCTATACTGGGCTCCATCTCAGGACCCCGAGATGGTGACCCAGTCAAAACCAAGGGTTGGCCATTCAACTGACTGAGACACTCAGGGTGGCTTTATTTTTTTAAGGGACTCACATACAGTTTTGTTTTGTTTTGTTTTGTTTTGTTTGTTTTTCCTTTGGAACCAGGTATTCTCCTAGTAACAAGTAGTTCATTTTAAGGTGAAGTAGTTAGAACATAGTAATGAAATTCTCTAGAGAGCTTTTCTGGTTTGGATATGGATATGGTCAGAAACTTTTTCTGTGTCTTATGTTCTCTGAGTAGCCTCAGTCTCCAGGGAATGAATGAATTAGCCATTTTCAAAGTGATATTCTAACATGTTTTCTGTGTCTGTTTTAAGACCCTAAAATACAAACTGCTATAAAAAGGTGCATTTTGTCTATAAAGTAGCATTAACATATATTTTGGAGTTCCTTAATAATACCATTTCAGTAAGATTGGAATGTAAAAATATAATTCATGATTATTCCAAAAATCATTCCTCCTTATGAAAAAAAAAAATACTAATCTGATCTGGAAAGGAAAGGCTTACATCTATGTGGTGATTTTATTGCTATATATGATCAAAAATACCATTTTCAAAAGGAAAACTATTTAAAATTACTGTCATACTTAATTTGGATATCATACAAAGTAATCTTTAATAAATTTATAAAGATCATTATAAACCATGGAATTTTATCTGAATAATAAGTAGAATGTTGTTAAATCCCCTTAAAAGGTAAAACTAAAATGTAAATATCCTTTCATAAACTATCAGGATATGAAATCATTCTCTGTCTATGCTAAACTTATTTCAATTTAAGCAAAGTCAGTATTCAAAAGAAAGCTTAAAAATTTCCTTGCAGGACAATTTCTAGGTGACCAAGTGCTTATGCATTGGTCAAGATTGCTTATGCATCTTGAATTAGACTCTCCTACAGAATGCCTTCCACGGGCTCAGTTACTTTTTGAACACCTTAGTAATTTTAAAATCACTTTAATAAAAGGATAAGAGGAACAGGCTCTTTTTTTGCTTTTTTTTTTTTTAAGATTTTATTTATTTACTCCTGAGAGAGACAGAGAGAGAGGCAGAGACACAGGCAGAGGGAGAAGCAGGCTCCATGGAGGGAGCCTGATGTGGGACTCCATCCCGAGTCTCCAGGATCATGCCCTGGGCTGAAGGCGGCACTAAACTGCTGGGCCACCCAGGTGTCCCTCTTTTGCTTTTATGTATGTATGCTTCAGTAAAAGTTTAGAATTCTTCAAAGGAAAAATTTTGGAATTATTCAGGAAAGCAGTTCCAAAATACTGATTAAAATATACTTAAGGATGTAGTAGAATGGCCACCATTTACCAATCTGCCAGAGGGAGCAGTTTGTACAGCTACTTCGAAATAGCTGATCCAGTTTCTGTAGGATATGTGTGGCACAACCTTTAGCAATCTTCATACTTCGGCACAGGCAAAAATTAGCAATACTTGTTATAGCAGCCACCATTTATGGAACACCTACTGTGTGCCAGGCAGAGAGCTAAGACTTTGACTTGCATTATCTTTTTTAATCGTGGTGACAGTTCACAAGCCTGGTACCGGTATTGTGCATTTTTAGTACAGATGAGCACACTGAGGCTTCCTCCTGTTAAGTGGCAGAGCTGAAATTCAAACTCCTGTCTATCTGATCTTCACTACCACCAAATCCAGCCTCTCTAGGCAGGAGCTCTGTAGATAATCTGCACATAAGAAACACTGTTCCTTTCTCTGCTATCATAAACAAAAATGTGGATATTTTTTAGTTCTTCATCATGAAACTATCTTCAATAGATCGATAAAGGTAAAAATAAAGTGCAGTATTATGCATATAGTTTACCACTATTTTGAGTACAAAAAGAAAAGAAAAAAGCATTTGGTGTGCTTGCTTGTACATGCATGAATAGTCTCTAGAGCTTACATGAGAAACTAATCACATCAGTTCCCACCAAGGAAGAGGACAAGAAGAAACACCTTGCCTTTTTCCTTCTGTCCTTTTGATTTTTGAACTGTGAAAATGTATGACATTAAATACATAACAAATATATATTTAATATTAAGGGGAAAAAACGAGGGAGAATTAGTAGAAACCCTCCCATAGGCCAGTCACAGTCTGATCACTGCATGTTATCTCATTCAATTCTCAGAGCAACTAAAATGTACATTTCAATTTCCCTTTTTACAGACAACAAGAAATTGAGAAAGATTGAATCAATTTTCTAGGATCAAACAGCCAATAAATGGTAGAGAATAAACTTGAATCTATCTGACTCAGATCTGTTTGACTTCAAGGATTATGCTCTTTCTACTACCTTAGTTTATTAGATTTTAGCTTTGTTTCAATGAAGGATTACTATAAACATCAGTGAATTTCATCAGTATTATGAACTATATCACCCTTGTCTTACAAAATAAGCTAATTGTTATATGTTATATTGAATCAATTGAATAAGTGTGTGGACATATTTTCCCAAAGGGAAAGCCACTGTTTGAAAGGTGAAATCAAAATATAATTAAGATTTGCTGTGGTCTGGGACGCCTGGATGTCTCAGCGGTTGAGCGTCTCTGCCTTTGGCTCAGGTCGTGGTCCTGAGGTCCTGGGATCGAGTCCCACATCAGGCTTCCTGCAGGGAGCCTGCTTCTCCCTCTGCCTGTGTCTCTGCCTCTCTCTGTGTGTGTCTCATGAATAAATGAATAAAATCTTTAAAAAAAAAGATTTGCTGTGATCTGCATAACATGAAATAAGTAATTTTGTTTCTTTTTCTTTTTTTAAATTGACAAAATTTTTAGATTAAAAATTCACTTTAAAATAGTGTTTAATCCTCAATGTATCCTAATTTCCAACTTTGCTTTTTGCACTGAATAGGTTATCCTAACTCTGCATTTGGGGTACATGTTTTTCCAAAACAAATATAATTTCTTTATCAAATACAATTTTTAACCTTCAAAAGATATAGTTGTGCTACTCTTAACATGTCTGTTTCCTCAGAAACATTTATATTTCTATTAAGCTTGGTTTAAGAAGATAAATTCTAATAAATTTTTCCCAAGATGTAATTAAGGCAAGTCTATATACTCCTGATTTTAGTTGATGTTTTTGTATATGTGTACATTTTTCAGTCTTTTCCTCTAAACAGTTAAGACTGAAATATGTTTAATTTTTCCTTTTAATGAAGAGAAGGATAGAAGAGAGAAAGAGACTTTAGTTTCCACTCTCCAATATTAAATAAACTTCAAACACGTTATTATAAATGTTCTTACTGTGGGAACACAAAGCTTTCACTTAGGAGGACTTAATGCAAGCAGCATATTAAACAGAGAAACTGAGAACTTAAAGGCAGAAGGAGTAGAGCTGAGAAAACAGTACATTTTTTAAAATGTGTTTTGCTTGTTAGATAATGAATGTGTTAATTCTCTCCCTCCCTCCCAGAAGTCTCTCTCTCAATCTCTCTCCTGGTGCTACTTTTGAGGTTTGGGTTTTTGTGTGTTTCTAAGAGCCAAACCATCACCACCAACAACAAAACTCCCATCAGTTTCCAGGTAGACACAGAATATAAACTGTTCTATCAAAGGAAATCTCACCACGTTTTCTCAAAAATAGAACCAGAAGTCAGAAACACTGATGGAAATAAAGGGATCACCTTCCTTAAATTTCAGTGAATAGTTATAGAAGCAGTTTATTGTTTTCTCTTTATTCTTTGATTACGGATAATCTCATGGTAACGCATTTCTTTTTTTCCTGTCTTTCATGGGACAAAACAACAGAGGCTATGATACAATGACATTTAATGCAACTCTATTTTTAAACCTAAGGCAGACTATAATCAGGTGATAGTCTTTTGAAAGAGACAGTGACTTCTTTGTAATACAGTTCAAATAATCATTTGAAGCTAATACTTCAATTGATCTGTGTTTTTATTTGACATTCGCAAAGCTTCTTTCAATCTCTACATTTTGTCACTAATTTTTTATTCTTGTTCTACTTCTCATATACCTTATTAACATTAAACAAGAATTTTCCCTTAAAGAATATAAAAAATAGTGAAAGGGAATAAAGGGGAAAGGAGAAAAAATGAGTGGGAAATATCAGAAAGGGAGACAGAACATGAAAGACTCCTAACTCTGAGAAACGAACTAGGGGTGGTGGAAGGGGAGGAGGGCGGGGGGTGGGGGTGACTGGGTGACGGGCACTGACGGGGACACTTGACGGGATGAGCACTGGGTGTTATTCTATATGTTGGCAAATTGAACACCAATAAAAAATAAATTTAAATTTTAAAAAAAGAGAATTTTCCCTTAAACATTTCAATTAGAATTTAGAACTAGTTGAAAACCTTTAATCAAAAACTTTAGGGAGTGCCTGGGTGGCTCAGTTAGTAAAGCGCCTGCCTTGAGCTCAGGCCATGATCTCCAGGTTCTAGGATCAAGCCCTGCATTACCAAGGCTCCCAGCTCAGCAGGGAGTCTGCTTCCCCCTCTCCTTCCCCCCCCTCCCCCCACCCCCCCCACCCCTGCATGGGCACTCATGCTCTCTCTTTTTCTCTCTCATTCTATCTGTTTCTCTCTCTCAAATAAGTAAATAAAATCTTTTTTAAAAAAAATTCATACTGTCTGAATAGATATTCTTCATTATTCCTGAAAAATTCAGCTTCAATGGTTAATATAGTCCAATTTACTGGAATGAGCAATTCATAAGTTTTTAAATATGACTCTTCTTTTGTTACAATCTAATTTTGTGATTTAGTTTCGGTCTTTAAGTGAGAATTATAACAAGTTTAAGTGGCCCAATCAACTCTTGAATATGGTATCAAAATTTAGGCAGTTAAAAGCAGCATTTTTCAGAATTGTTTCCTTTTACATTCACTTTTATATATAATTACTTTTTAAATGCATAATTTAAGAAAACATTCTTCCTAAAATTTGTAAAAATTTTATAAATAATATAAATAAAGCTAAACCTTATGATTATCATGCCCTTCAGAGTCCACTCCATCTCCTCCTGATGATAACCATAAATGCACTTGAGTTGCACACATTAAGAGATATATCAGTGCATCCATTGGCATTCATATGCACACATAAAAAATATAAAGAATTTTACAAGTTTTCAGAATATCATTCAATACATTCTTACTAAAATTTAATATGTTAATATTAGTATTAACTTTCACTTAAGAATATATTTTGGAGCACTGGATATTTAAATACATGTAGATTTTTCTGAATGCCATAGTACAGCTTTCTCTGTTGGTATAAAGCTATCTTTTAGGGCACACTTTTATGTTTTCTCTCAATTACATATTTAAGATGGAAATGGATGATTGTAGAAATTGTGTACTTTCAGATTTAATAGAAAATGTCCAACCCTTCAGAAAGTGGATTGTACATTTTACTCAGGAATATTTCCATTTTCTCTCATATTCTTATCAACATTTGCTATTATCAAACATTTTTTCCCAATTTATTGTACCTGTTATTTTGATGAGATTTGATTATCTTATTACATGTGAGGTTGAATACTTTTCCATATGTTTATTGGTTATTATATGTTTTTTTTTTTTTTTTGGTTTCCTAGTATGTATTGCCTCAATTTTTATTTAGCTGCTTTTTTATATTACAAAGTGATAGGAGTTATTTATATATTTGATATACTATTTTTTTGCTCCTAATATATAATACAAATATTATCACTTGCTCTACAGTTTGCTTTTATTCTTTAACATGGTATCTTGGATGAATAGAATTTATTAATTTTGATGTTGCTGAATTTATCAACATTTTATTTTGTGATCAATCTTTTTATTTTTATTCAGGAGATTTTTCTTTAAACCAAGGTGATTAAAATATTTTCTAAAACCGTTAGTATTTTGCTTTTCACATTTAGGCTTGTAATCTTTTTAGACTTGAGTTTTGAGAGTTAAGTAGTTTCACTTTTTTCCACACATCGATAACCTCTTAAGCCAGTGTGAATTTTCAACTTTTAACGTATTTGATTTTTGAACTATCTCCCTTTTTCCTCCTATCCCAATAATAACCATGATGTTAGTTTTTTATATATCTTTTCATATATAATTTTAATGCATATAGAAACAAATATAAATACAGATTCTTCCCTTTAACTACTTTTTTTTCTTTAACTACTTTTACATAAATGGAGCATACTATACCCACTGTTCTGCATCTTGTATTTTTTAGCTAATAATATATCCCAGAGGACTTTGATATTAGTAGAAAAGATGATTTTTATTATCTTTAGTAACTGCATATTATTATATCAGCATAATCAATAGAAAATTCTATCTTTTCTGCACCACTTTGCAGTCTCTGTCGTAAGTCACACAATGACAAATATGTGGGACTATTTCTTTTTTCTCTGTAAGTTAAATTGGCTTATTTTTAATACCTGCACTAATATCCCATTCTCTTAAGTACCATAATTTTGAAATGAATCTGAGCAAGGACTGTTGTTATTTAATTATTTAATGCATACATCAATTTTAACTACAATCACTCTTTCACTCCTGGTACATCTTTTTTCTTCAAAAATTTGACAGGATTATAACAAATTGATATTCTTTAAAGTAGCGATTTTTGCTTTTTATTTACTTTCTCTATTTTATTTATTTTTCTACTTCACTAATTTCCACAGTTCAATTTTTATTTCTGTCCTCCTACAGTTCCATTCATTTTAATTTACTTAAGCTTTCTTTCAAACTTTTTAAGGTTGATCAACTTGCTTGTTATATTTCAGCCTCATTCTCTTCCAGTGGTAATTTTAAAGACATAGCTATCTTTCTAAATACAGTTTTAGTTGCATCTCATAAGATATGTAGCATTTTTGTTAAAATTCCATTTAAGGGATCCCTGGGTGGCGCAGCGGTTTGGCGCCTGCCTTTGGCCCAGGGCGCGATCCTAGAGACCCGGGATCGAATCCCACATCGGGCTCCCGGTGCATGGAGCCTGCTTCTCCCTCTGCCTGTGTCTCTGTGCCTCTCTCTCTCTCTGTGACTATCATAAATAAAAAAAAATAAAATAAAATAAAATAAAATTCCATTTAAAATATTTTCTAATTTTAGTGATGCCTGAGTGGCTCAGTGGTTGAGCATCTGCCTTCAGCTGGGGGCGCAGGGCATGAACCCAGGATCCAGGATCCAGGTCTGCATTGGGCTTTCCATAGGAAGCCTGCTTCTCCCTCTGCCTGTCTCTGCCTCTCTCTATGTGTGTCTCTCATGAAAAAATAATTTTTTTAATTTCTAAGTTTATTATGCTTTCTTCTTTGACCTAGAGATTACTTAGATGTGTAAATCTTCAAACATATAATGATGTTTATAATTATATTTTATTACCTCTTTCTAACTTAATTGCATTGTGATTTGTAAACATTTTGTGTACACTTTCACAAAAGTTTGATCCTTTGAAATTTGTTGAAACTTCTCTTAATACCCTAGTGTATGGCTGATTTTTTAACTGAGTTTTGCTTGGGCTTAGAAAAAATACACAATATTGCAGTTGTTGGGAGTAGAATTCTGAATATGTTCCTTAGGTCTTGTCGAATCAAGTTAATCAAATCTTTTATATCTTTCCTAAAGTTTTTTTTCCTGCTATTATAATGCTTTTTTTTTTCTATTATTGAGCAAGACTACCACTTGATTATGGATTTGTCTGTATCTCATATTCCTTTAAGTGTTTTTTAAAAAAAGACAACGTTATTAGGTGCTTACAAATTTAAATTTGTTTTATCTTTCTGGAAAGTTTAACATTTCATCATTACAGTATGTTTCTCTTTACCTCTATTTCTTTCTCTTTTTTTTTTTGGTAATTGCTTTAATAAAACTGAAGAATAGTATACATATAGGCAAATGAATAAAGTGTACATACACAACTTGATGAGCTATTACAAAGTGAACACACTCTTACTACCTAGTTGTGGTTAATGGGACATTACCAGAGTACAGAGACCACCATCACCCAAACTGCTACTATTATACCCTCTTCCGAAAGGTAATCATCATCACATCATAGATTGGTTTTGCTGTTCTTATTTTTTAAGATTTATAAACATGGATTTAAAAAAATGTATCTGGTTTCTTCTGCTCATCATTATATTTGTGCAGTTTATTATCTGTTCTGTTGATAGACATTTTTTTTGTGTGTCTTTTTTTTTATTGGTATTCAATTTACCAACATACAGAATAACCCCCAGTGCCCGTCACCCAATCACTCCCACCCCCCGCCCTCCTCCCCTTCTACCACCCCTAGTTCGTTTCCCAGAGTTAGCAGTCTTTACGTTCTGTCTCCCTTTCTGATATTTCCCACACATTTCTTCTCCCTTCCCTTATATTCCCTTTCACTATTATTTATATTCCCCAAATGAAAGAGAACATATAATGTTTGTCCTTCTCCGACTGACTTACTTCACTCAGCATAATACCCTCCAGTTCCATCCACGTTGAAGCAAATGGTGGGTATTTGTCATTTCTAATAGCTGAGGAATATTCCATTGTATACATAAACCACATCTTTATCCATTCATCTTTCAATGGACACAGAGGCTCCTTCCACAGTTTGGCTATTGTGGACATTGCTGCTAGAAACATCGGGGTGCAGGTGTCCCGGCGTTTCATTGCATCTGTATCTTTGAGGTAAATCCCCAACAGTGCAATTGCTGGGTCGTAGGGCAGGTCTATTTTTAACTGTTTGAGGAACCTCCACACAGTTTTCCAGAGTGGCTGCACCAGTTCACATTCCCACCAACTGTGTAAGAGGGTTCCCTTTTCTCTGAATCCTCTCCAACATTTGTTGTATCCTGCCTTGTTAATTTGCCCCATTCTCACTGGTGTGAGGTGGTATCTCATTGTGGTTTTGATTTGTATTTCCCTAATGGCAGGTGATGCAGAGCATTTTCTCATGTGCATGTTGGCCATGTCTATGTCTTCCTCTGTGAGATTTCTGTTCATGTTTTTTGCCCATTTCATGATTGGATTGTTGGTTTCTTTGGTGTTGAGTTTAATAAGTTCTTTATAGATCTTGGAAACTAGCCCTTTATCTGATAGGTCATTTGCAAATATCTTCTCCCATTCTGTAGGTTGTCTTTTAGTTTTGTTGACTGTATCCTTTGCTGTGCAAAAGCTTCTTATCTTGATGAAGTCCCAATAGTTCATTTTTGCTTTTGTTTCTTTTGCCTTCATGGATGTATCTTGCAAGAAGTTACTGTGGCTGAGTTCAAAAAGGGTGTTGCCTGTGTTCTCCTCTAGGATTTTGATGGACTCTTGTCTCACATTTAGATCTTTCATCCATTTTGAGTTTATCTTTGTGTATGGTGAAAGAGAGTGGTCTAGTGTCATTCTTCTGCATGTGGATGTCCAAATTTCCCAGCACCATTTATTGAAGAGACTGTCTTTCTTCCAATGAATAGTCTTTCCTCCTTTATCGAATATTAGTTGACCATAAACTTCAGGGTCCACTTCTGGGTTCTCTATTCTGTTCCATTGATCTATGTATCTGTTTTTGTGCCAGCACCACACTGTCTTGATGACCACAGCTTTGTAGTACAACCTGAAATCTGGCATTGTGATGCCCCCAGATATGGTTTTCTTTTTTAAAATTCCCCTGGCTATTTGGGGACTTTTCTAATTCCACACAAATCTTAATATAATTTGTTCTAACTCTCTGCAGAAAGTCCATGGTATTTTGATAGGGATTGCATTAAACGTGTATATTGCCCTGGGTAACATTGACATTTTCACAATATTAATTCTGCCAATCCATGAGCATGGAATATTTTTCCATCTCTTTGTGTCTTCCTCAATTTCTTTCAGAAGTGTTCTATAGTTTTTAGGGTATAGATCCTTTACATCTTTGGTTAGGTTTATTCCTAGGTATCTTATGCTTTTGGGTGTAATTGTAAATGGGATTGACTCCTTAATTTCTCTTTCTTCAGTCACATTGTTAGTATATAGAAATGCCACTGATTTCTGGGCATTGATTTTGTATCCTGCCACGGTACCGAATTGCTGTATGAGTTCTAGCAATCTTGGGGTGTAGACTTTTAGGTTTTCTACGTAGAGTATCATGTCATCGGTGAAGAGGGAGAATTTGACTTCTTCTTTGCCAATTTGAATGCCTTTAATGTCTTTTTGTTGTCTGATTGCTGAGGCTAGGACTTCCAGAACTATGTTGAATAGCAGTGGTGAGAGTGGACATCCCTGTCTTGTTCCTGATCTTAGGGGAAAGGCTCCCAGTGCTTCCCCATTGAGAATGAAATTTGCTGTGGGCTTTTCATAGATGCCTTTTAAGATGTTGAAGAATGTTCCCTCTATCCCTACACTCTGAAGAGTTTTGATCAGAAATGGATGCTATATTTTGTCAAATGCTTTCTCTGCATCTAATGAGAGGATCATATGGTTCTTGGTTTTTCTCTTGCTGATATGATGAATCACATTGATTGTTTTACTAGGTGTTGAACCAGCCTTGTGTCCCGGGGATAAATCCTACTGGGTCATGGTGAATAATTTTCTTAATGTATTGTTGGATCCTATTGGCCAGTATCTTGTTGAGAATTTTTGCATCCATGTTCATCAGGGATATTGGTCTGTAATTCTCCTTTTTGGTGGGGTCTTTGTCTGGTTTTGGGATTAAGGTGATGCTGGCCTCATAGAACGAATTTGGAAGTACTCCATCTCTTTCTATCTTTCCAAACAGCTTTAGGAGAATAGGTATGGTTTCTTCTTTAAACGTTTGATAGAATTCCCCTGGGAAGCCATCTGGCCCTGGACTCTTGTGTCTTGGGAGGTTTTTGATGACTGCTTCAATTTCCTCCCTGGTTATTGGCCTGTTCAGGTGTTCTATTTCTTCCTGTTCCAGTTTTGGTAGTTTGTGGCTTTCCAGGAATGTGTCCATTTCTTCTAGATTGCCTAATTTATTGGCGTATAGCTGTTCATAATATGTTTTTAAAATCGTTTGTATTTCCTTGGTGTTGGTAGTGATCTCTCCTTTCTCATTCATGATTTTATTAATTTGAGTCTTCTCTCTCTTCTTTTTAATAAGGCTGGCTAATGGTTTATCTATCTTATTAATTCTTTCAAAGAGCCAACTCCTGGTTCTGTTGATCTGTTCCACAGTTCTTCTGGTCTCGATTTCGTTGAGTTCTGCTCGAATCTTTATTAACTCTCTTCTTCTCCTGGGTGTAGGATCTATTTGCTGTTTTTTCTCTAGCTCCTTTATGTGTAAGGTTAGCTTTTGTATTTGAGTTCTTTCCAGTTTTTGAATGGATGCTTGTATTGCGATGTATTTCCCCCTCAGGACTGCTTTTGCTGCATCCCAAAGATTTTGAACGGTTGTATCTTCATTCTCATTAGTTTCCATGAATCTTTTTAATTCTTCCTTAATTTCCTGGTTGACCCTTCCATCTTTTAGCAGGATGGTCCTTAACCTCCACGTGTTTGAGGTCCTTCCAAACTTCTTGTTGTGATTTAGTTCTAATTTCAAGGCATTATGATCTGAGAATATGCAGGGGACGATCCCAATCTTTTGGTATCGGTTCAGACCCGATTTGTGATCCAATATGTGGTCTATTCTGGAGAAAGTTCCATGTGCACTTGAGAAGAATGTGTATTCAGTTGAGTTTGGATGTAAAGTTCTGTAGATATCTGTGAAATCCATCTGGTCCAGTGTATCATTTAAAGCTCTCGTTTCGTTGGAGATGTTGTGCTTAGAAGACCTATCGAGGGTAGAAAGAGCTAGATTGAAGTCACCAAGTATAAGTGTTATTATCTAAGTATTTCTTCACTTTGGTTAATAATTGATTATATATTTGGCAGCTCCCACATTCGGGGCATATATATTGAGGATTGTTAAGTCCTCTTGTTGGATAGATCCTTTAAGTATGATATAGTGTCCCTCTTCATCTCTCACTACAGTCTTTGGGGTAAATTTTAGTTTATCTGATATAAGGATGGCTACCCCTGCTTTCTTTTGAGGACCATTCGAATGGTAAATGGTTCTCCAACCTTTTATTTTCAGGCTGTAGGTGTCCTTCTGTCTAAAATGAGTCTCTTGTAGACAGCAAATAGATGGGTCCTGCTTTTTTATCCAGTCTGAAACCCTGCGCCTTTTGATAGGGTCATTAAGCCCGTTCACGTTCAGAGTCACTATTGAGAGATATGAGTTTAGTGTCATCACGATATCTATTCAGTCCTTGTTTTTGTGGATTGTTCCACGGAACTTCTTCTTAAAGGGGAATTTTAAGAGTCCCCCTTAAAATTTCTTGCAGAGCTGGTTGGAGGTCACATATTCTTTCAGTTGCTGCCTGTCTTGGAAGCTCTTTATCTCTCCTTCCATTTTGAATGAGAGCCTTGCTGGATAAAGTATTCTTGGTTGCATGTTCTTCTCATTGAGGACCCTGAATATATCCTGCCAGCCCTTTCTGGCCTGCCAGGTATCTGTGGAGAGGTCTGCTGTTATCCTAATACTCCTCCCCATAGAAGTCAGGTATTTCTTGTCTCTTGCTGCTTTAAGGATCTTCTCTTTATCTTTGGAATTTGCAAGCTTAACTCTTAGATGTCGAGGTGTTGAACGGTTTTTATTGATTTTAGGGGGGGATCTCTCTATTTCCTGGATCTGAATGCCTGTTTCCCTTCCCAGATTAGGAAAGTTTCCAGCTAGAATTTGTTCAAATACATATTCTGGTCCTCTGTCCCTTTCGGCGCCCTCGGGAACCAATTAAACGTAAGTTTTTTTTCCTCAGGCTGTCGTTTATTTCCCTTAATCTATCTTCATGATCTTTTAATTGTTTGTCTCTTTTTTCCTCAGTTTCCCTCTTTGCCATCAACTTGTCTTCTATGTCACTCACTCGTTCTTCCACCTCGTTAACCCTCGTCGTTAGGTCTTCTAGTTTGGATTGCATCTCATTCAATTGATTTTTAATTTCTGCCTGATTAGCTCTAAATTCTGCAGTCATGAAGTCTCTTGAGTCCTTTATGCTTTTTTCTAGAGCCACCAGTAGCTGTATAATAGTGCTTCTGAATTGGCTTTCTGACATTGAATTGTAATCCAGGTTTTGGGAGAGAGGACTGTTTCTGATTCTTTCTTTTGAGGTGAGGTTTTCCTTCTAGTCATTTTGCTCAGTGCAGAGTGGCCAAAAACAAGTTGTATTGGGAAAAGGAGAAAAAGAGGAGAGAAAGAAGGAAAGAAAAGAGAAAAAGAAAAAAGGAAGAAAAAAAGGAAAAAAAGAGAAGAAAAAGAGAAAGAAAAAGAAAGAAAGGGGAAGAAAGGGTGGGGGAAGCAATCAGAAATCAAAAAAACAAAAACAAACAGACAAATAAACACGGGGGAGTATCTGTGTACTTTAAGTCCCTTGGCTTCCCCTGGAACTGGTCCGTCCAGCTGGTCTTCTGGGTGGGGGGGGGCTGTTGTGCTGATTTTCAGGTGTTAGCACTTGGGGGAGCTGCTCAGCCCCTGCCTGGTGCAGGGCTCAGTGGGGGTTGTTTACCCCGTGAGGCCCCAGGAGGAACAACCGCAGTGGCGGGGCCAGCTCTGGAGCCCTGGAGTCAGCCCCCGCAGTAACCCCGGAGCTCTCGGTCTGCAGGGCCTGGATGCCCCGGGCAGGGCCGCTGATCTGCTCAGCTGGGGCAGGAGCGTCCTCGCTGTTCTGGGCCCTCCCGGCCTCTGCCTGTCCCGGGGGAGGCCGGATCCTGGGCTGTGTCCCGGCGCCCTGTGCTCCCGGTCTGCGCTGTTGGATTCGGTTCCGGCCCCGCAGCCCCTCCGCGGAGCCGCCCCCGAGCCCCCCGAGCTGCTCCCCCCCGCAGCCCCCTCCGCGGAGCCGCCCCCGAGCCCCCCCCGAGCTGCTCCCCCCCTGCAGCCCCCTCCGCGGAGCCCCCCCGAGCCCCCCGAGCTGCTCCCCCCCGCAGCCCCCTCCGTGGAGCCTCCCCCCAGCCCCCCCCGAGCTGCTCCCGCCCCGCAGCCCCCTCCGCGGAGCCGCCCCCGAGCCCCCCGAGCTGCTCCGGGTCCCGCCGTGCGCGCTGCAGCCCTTAGGGAGCTCGGCGCATCTCCCGGGGCGCAGGTGTCTGTTAGTGTCCCCGGGAGCCCGAGGGCATCCCCGCCCTCCCGGGTCCTGCTCCACCTCCCTGCGGGCCCCTTTCCGCCCGGGAAGGTCGGTGCAGCTCCTGCGTCTCCGGGACGGGGCTCTCCTGTCCTGGGGACACTCGCCCCGGCCTCAGCCCGGCTCTTCGGGCCCCTCCCCCTTGGAGGCCTTTTGTGTCTTTATTTCTTTTTCCCCATCTTCCTACCTGGATAGAAGCGCAAACTCTTCTCACTGTAGCGTTCCAGCTGGTCTCTCTTTAAATCTCAGGCCGAATTCGTAGATTTTCAGGATGATTTGAAGATTATCTAGGTATTTTGGTGGAGACAGGTGATTTGGGGACCGTGCTCTTCCCCCATCTTGCCCCTCCTCCTGTTGATAGACATTTAAGTTGTTCCTAGTTTTTGGCTCTCATGAATAATGCTGCTGTGGACATTGTAATACATGGCTTTTGGTGCCCAATTATACACCAAAATTTTATTTCTGTTGGGTTTTTACTTATAGGAAGACTTGCTGAATCTCTGATTCTCTTTGTTTTTTGGTTTTGTTTTTTTGCCTTAAATTATAAATTTTCTTCAAAATGTCTACAAAAAGACCTATCCTCTATCTGTCTTCTAAATTTGTTTTCCATACTGTGATGTTAAAATTTTCTGTGCCCTTTGTGCTTGATATGCCTCTTGTAAACAGCATATAATTGGATTTAGTTTTTAGCAGAGTCTGATGATCCTTTTTTTAATAACAAAGCATTTAGTCTGTTCATATTTAATCTAATTATTGCTATATTTGGATTTAACTCTACTATCTCATTTTGAATTTCTGTTGGTCTTGGAAACTTTTTTTTGCTATTCTTTTTGTTTGTTTTTTGTTGTTGGTTTTTTTTTTTGCTATTCTTTTAAAAATATCTTTATTGAATTAGTGTACTATTTTTATCAATAAATTTTTCTAATGTTTACTGACCTAAATACGAGCAAAAGTTTTGTAAGGGTACAAAATTACAAACAGTGGCTAACTAGGGAAATAGAACTCAGTTGAAAGGTAAAGAGGAACCTCAAAATTTACTCTGTATGTTTAATTTTATTTTTTTATATAATGGGCAAATATTTCTTTTTTTTTATTTTTTTATTTATGATAGTCACACAGAGGGGGGGGGCAGAGACATAGGCAGAGGGAGAAGCAGGCTCCATGCACCGGGACCCCGACGTGGGATTCGATCCCGGGTCTCCAGGATCGTGCCCTGGGCCAAGGCAGGCGCTAAACCGCTGCGCCACCCAGGGTTCCCTGGGCAAATATTTCTACTGAATTTCTGAAACCCAAAACTGTGGTAATTCTGCTAAACAATAATTCTAAAAATGCATACAAAAATAAATAGTTTTTTTTTTTCCTGTAATACTTTAGACTATCAGTTCAGCTTTCCCCCACTTGTCCACTCACTCGAGGCCTCATAGCATAAATATAACTTACATAGCAAAAAAATTCACAGAAAAATCATATAGAGTTTATGTTTCTTAGCATAGCAAAGAGTGTTATGTATGCAAAATGACTTCCTTGGGTTCTGGCATGGGGTCTTCAGAACTGCCCTGGCCTTTGCATATGAACCCTTGGTTTCATTAAGGAAATGATGAGCTCATGGTAAACATGATATGGGGAAAAAGACTAGAATAGTGAAAAGATCACAAAAGGAAATAGTTTGGGAGTTTTGTTGTTTTGTTTCTTCTTTTTTGAGCTTTGTCAAGTCCTGGCATATCTGTAGGCCACAGTATCCTTGTCTACAAATAAACACATTAGAGGAGATTTGGTTGATTTTAGGCCTCCAACCCATCATAAGAACAGAACAGAAGAAATATTTTAAATACTGGTAATAAGTCCTACTTCAAATCCTATCCTAGCTATGTGATTTTGACATAGTTACCTGATTTCCGTGGGATGTGTTTCTTTTTAACAAAACCTGGGTTATTTTGAGGCATAAACATTTAAAGCACTTGGAAAGAACTTAAGTTCTTCTGTTCTACAGCACAGTCAATTAATCTTTATTTTCATCTTTCTAGCAAATAGTAGGCATGTGATAATTACTTGTTTTTACTTCTTACTGATATTTTGGAATTGTATTATAAGAAAGTTCCAAATTAGTGCTTTGGAACATTGATGCAATAGCTTATTGTCTAACCTGGAATTTATAAGTTCTCCCCACTCTCCACATTATTAAAATGTGAAATATTAATATGTCATGTAGGACACCTTTTTACAAAACATGTAAATCTTTAGACATCCATGACTCTGTATTAAGAACCTGAAAACTTTATATACATTAGTGATATAATCTTATAAATAGTATGTAAACAGTATATCGGCAAAGGCAATATAAAGAATTAGGGAAAAGAAAACAAAGCAAAAAATTGAGCATAAAATTACCAGAGTCTCAAAATAAATGTTACTGCTATCTTTAAACCAATTTTACCCATGTCATCTCTTATTTTGTATTGTAAGGTCACAACTGTAATAAATTTTACTGTAAAATGGTCAATATCAAATTTGAAGGTCACTTTGGTAATTGGAAGTGAGAGCTTCCCAAAGTGAAGGCAATTGGAAAGCACAACATTTTACTTTCATGAATACTATGATTTAGTTCTTTGACCTCTAGTTGGTTAAGCATGATATATAGGAGAACATTTCACTTCTGATATATGCACGTGAAATCCTGACAAGAATTAAAGGCAGAGTGCAGATTTAATCTGCTGGCATTCCTCACTCTGCTTGAATAATCACTAAAGTTACTTTGAAGTACTTTAGAGGAGAAAAAAAAGTAAGAAAAAAGGAAAAGGGAAAGAAAAGAGAAAGCAGAAAGAGATAGGGAAGAAAGGAAGGAAGGAAAGAGAAAGAGAGGGAGGAAGGATGGGGAAAAAAGCAGTTGCTTTGCATATTTTCCTTTCCGCACAAATGGCATCCTAAAGAGAAAAAAATATTTTGAAAGGCTTTTAATGTAAACATGGACAGCTGTTTTAGACATTGTAACATGTGCACGTTTGAAAGACACATCATGAAAAAAAATATTCATGCTGAAATGTCAATTTTATAGCTCTAAGAGAGAGGTCCTAGGGTTTAGAAGTTAAAAGTGAGTTAACTCCTTGCTTATTCGAACATTAAACTGTCAGCATGGAAGTAAGTTTAAAACTTATGATGGTCTGAAAATGTGGTGCTAAATGAAGTCTGAAGACCTATTAACCTGCCTGAGATGTAAACCAGGAACTATTACACTCTGCCGTTCACCATGTTTGCAAGTACTTTAAAGTAGTGTGTGAGCTATTAGGAGGTGAACAATGAAGCTGAGGAGTGTCTCTTTTTTTCCTGAAGGCAGTGATAATGTTAGCTGTTTTCAGTATGCCTTCAGGAGATGCATGCATATAGGAAATAGAATACTGAATACTAATTTAATTTTTTTATTATAGTAATGCAGAACTGGCAATCCTTGAGTAAGTTGACCTATAAACACTTAGCTTTGTTTTAAAGCTCTACAGCAATTTAAACGGAAAACCTAACATTTGTAAACATACCTATATGTCGATGACAAACACCTTAGATCAGCACTTTTGACAAATTATTCATTGTATTAATAAAATATTTAAAGAATGAGTCCATTAAAGGAAAGATGGAGACATAATAAATACGAAATAAAAATTTAAAAATTAAATCACTTTGGTAAGGAATATGGCCATCTTTCCTTTTGCTGTTAAAATATCAGTTTTTACCTATTCAATATTGTTATGCTAAGTATAATTTTAGAAAGTTTAACAAAGGGGGCACCTGGGTGGCTCAGTGGTTAAGTGTCTCACTCCTGATTTTGGCTCTGGTCATGATCTCATGGATCGTGAGATGGAGCCGTCACCTAGGCTTTGTGCTCAGTGGAGATCTGCTGAAGATTCTCTCTCCCTGCGCTCCCTCTCTCTCTAAAATAAATAAATAAATCTTTTTAAAACAGTTTAACAAAGACATTTATGGATTATTTTAAGATAACATATCAACTAGTATATTTGTTCCTGTTTGAAAGGATGGAAATGGACTAAATCCAAATTACATCAATTGAAATAAGTTTAACCCTTTCTGACTGTGGAAACAAGCTTTGTTATAAAGATATCCTTTTCCAAGATATCCCTGTTTATGGGCTTTTAAAAATTCAAGTGGGGAAGGCATTATCCATTTTTCTTCCATTAAACTGTTAATGATATTTTTTTTTTTTAAAGGATTACACCAAAATATTTGACTAAGAAACCCAGGAGTTTCTCACTCAGGTTTTCTTACTCTGGTTACCAGAGGGTATTGATTCCTATCAAATCTAGTGGGAGGTCCTATGAGCATAGGATTCGCTGTTGTGGGGTAAAACAAAAGAAGGCTGTGACTTGTTCCTCACCAAGTTTATAATCAACCTGTGGAAAAGAGATAATGGAAGCAAAGGAAAGATAATAAAAATATTACAGCATCTGGTACTATTGATACACACAATACATGCTAGAAAATGTAAGAGAAAAGATCAGTCTAGACCACAGGGATGTTATTTAAGCTGGACTTGAAGAATAAATAAGACTGCACAGTTGTCTCCTACAGGATAGATAAGGAATTGGCCTGTGACTTCATTTGGTTCAGAAGGATAAGGTATTACCAAGTACTGGGAAAATGGAAAGAACCTCAATAACATCTGAGCTGTGACTGTGTACTTTGTTCTTTCCTGCAAGCAGATGGAGTGAGGGGCATCAGTACTGCTTATGGTTCTCTTATTCTTGTATTCTTTTTGTTGCACTCAGATCCTAAGGTCAAAATTCTATTCGTGTCTGCTTTTTTTTAACCCAGAGTGCACAATAGAGCCATGGATGTCACTATGCCATTTCAATGCCATCATTATGCATTATTACTCCCCTACTCAAAATGTGGTTAACTGACCAGCAATATGAGCATCATTTGAGAATTTGTCCAAAAGACATATCTCAGCCCCTCATCTCCAATCACACTCAAACACCAGTAAAAATTATCATTTTTGTTTAGCATTTCCTCTTATTATTCACTCTTCAATGTGTACCATACTTTTTATAATCACTTATGATCTTTGCTATTTCCCTTAATCTCCTACAGTCTGATTATTGCCATTCTCATTCTCTTTCCCCATGCCATATTTTCCATTTAAAATGATCTTCAAAAAAAATAAAAAATAAAATTATCTTCAAATATACTACTTAATTTCAGAGTTCAACATAAATGAGTAATTAGTTCTCTCCAAGTGTAATTTTACTTGGTGAAATGCCCTTGTTGTCTGAATAAGTGCTATTTTATGAATATTAAATGTAAATGCCAGACATATTAATGCTAATGATTTCATGGACCTGGAGGTTTATTAACAGAAAAAGAAGAGTAAAGCTCAGCTACGCAATGTACACAAATAAGAAAGAGTCAAAGGTTGGAGGGCAAAGATCCAAATATGGGAGAAAAAGCTCACATAGCTAAAAACAGAAATTATTATATTTTAATACAGTAGGAACTGAAAAGTGACCCTAACAAACTATTAAGAAAATCTATAGAACTATGAAATAATCTTCTTAAGAGGGATTTATTTTTGTGAGTTTTATTTTCTTATGCCACGAAAAGTGGCACAAATAATGAACTGGAATATAACCTGATTTTTTTATGTTGCATTACTGTAACATGACACGTTTTTAAGGACAGAGACTATTAAGGTTTCCGTAGGTCTATAATAATGTTCTTCTATGCTCACACATCATTCTCTCCTTAGGTAAATTTACTTCTCACAAATGGTTTTCTTTTAGTTCTTTGGAGAAAGCATGCTTCCTATGACCACAGGACTTTTGCATATACTTTATTAGCTCCCTTTGCAAACACTGCTCCACCATTTTTATTCCATAACTCTGGCTCAACCTCCAGATTTCAGCTCAATCATCATTCAGAGAAGTTTAGTTCACTTTTACTGAACGTTGCCTCATTCTGTATTATTTCTGTTCCATTTCCTGCCTTGTAATTTTGCGAGAACTAAACAAGTAATACTCTTAAAGCACTCACCACAAAGACTATAAAACATGGAAAATGCTCACTAAATATTAATGATTTTAAGCTCTGCTTATCTTACTTGGATCGGGTAGCAGTTTGCTGTATTTTAATAGAAGCCTGGCTCTCGTACCACAGCTCTTCCTGTGAGGAGACTGCCTTCCCAAGACAATAATTCAAATGTATTTCAAACTTCTTAACCTATGTATTATTAAAGAGAACTCACTTCCCTGGGTCAGGCAGATCTAGGCATGTATTGCCTCTTGTTTCTCAATATTTATATGTTTATTTATTCATTTGTTCATTTATATTTCTATGACTCTGGAACTTTCAATATTTCTCTAATGTATAGCCTCTGTTTTCTTTAAATTAACACATCATTCTTTTCACTCCCCCTTCTCTTCTGCCTCCTTTGCCTCCTTTTTCTCTGTCTCCTCTCTTTTTCCCTTTCTCTCTTTTTCTTCTTCTTTACCTTCATATGTTGCAATGACAATGGAAGAGAGTATTCCCAGTACCTTTGGATTGAGGAATATGTTCTAGGTTGGATATGAGTTATATATTCAAAAACAAAAATCATCCATTACACAGAAATATCAATGTCATGACTTTCTTATGCAATATCATTAAATGTTGCACTTCATTGCATTTTAACTGTTTTTCCTGTTGACCCCTTTATAATGTAGACAACAGTTACTTTGGGCAATGTTACATCATTAGAAACAAGAGTCGTTTAAAGGCTCTTCAAATCATGTTATTTTCATAGTTGGCACAATATTCTTAATTTTACAAATTAAATTATCTTTTAAACAGGCAAGAAAAAAAAATAAACAGGCAAGAAAACTACCTTTTTTTTTTTTTTTTGAAAACTACCTTGTTTTTGTAGACAACTGTAAAGCCAGATATTTCAAAAGAAAAATTTTAGGTTTAGAAGACTTGATTTATAGTTACAACAGACATGAGATTATTCAGTCATCAAAATGAATAATAATCCATTCTTAAGTCTGGAGAACTTGGATTCATCTTTATCCCCACCATGTACTTGGAATTGGTTGATTAATGAGATAAATGCATTCTTTCCTAGCTTGATACTTAGTGAGAAATGATCATTGTTATAGGTATACTATATGCTTGAATGTGGGCTGTAATTTATTCTGTGTAGCTTATGGTATTTTGCCACATAACCAAAAGCAACACTTTTTCTTGTTCTGAGTGACTGGCTGTCCATCCTCCATCCTACTTCAATATCTAGATTTACAAATAAATTTTTTGGGACACCTGGGTGGCTCAGTGGTTGAGCATCTGCCTTTGACCCAGGGTGTGATCCTGGAGACCTGGGATTGAGTCCCACGTTGGGCTCCCTGCATGGAGCCTGCTTCTCCCTCTGCCTGTGTCTCTGCCTCTCTCTGTGTGTCTCTCATGAATAAATAAATAAAATCTTTAAAAAATAAAATAAAAATAAATTTTTGCCAACTAAGTTTTCCAAGGGTAACATGTATCTACTTAAGTTGACCATTTACTTGAGTTTCTTCCTCAAGTGAACACGGAATCCACTGCAAAGATAATGTCCACTGAGCTAGCTGTGTTGGAGTTTAAAATTATTACCATGATTTGAAAGGGAATGGCTGATGATGCTTTCTGAGTCTCTGCAGAAGGCATTCAGCCAGAATCTTGCCAGTGATGGAGAGCAGGGCAGTGCCATTATAGCTGCTGTAGTCAGCTTTCCAGCTTTTTATGTGATAAAATATATATCACAACACTGCTTCCAATCTGTCACACAACCCAGAGTATAATGTAAATTGAATCTTGCCTTGGTGTTCCAACTTTCATCTCATCTTTTCACATACGTGGAACAAGATCTTGCCAATGGAATACTGTACGTAAGTACAGAAAACTGTCACTACCTCTGGAGTTTATAGGTGTTAAAGCACTATATAAGGTGTCAGATTTCACAGTAGGAAGTTTATACACCTGGAAAGACCTGATCTATGTCCTGCAGTTGCACAAAGCCATAAAAGTTCAGTTGAGACAAGTGTTTATTATTTTGATATATAAACGTCCTACGACTTTCTCAGAAGAAATCACATACTCAGGTATTCATGACCACTCTTACAACCAAATGCCCTCTAGAACAGATTGTATATTTCAGGCATTTGTTCCATTAACATAATTCCTTGTTTTCTCAGTGAAAAAGAGGCCAGTGTGCCTGAAAATGCCACCTTACCCTTGCTTCAGCAAAACATGTGGCCATAGTTTCTTTATTGTACTTTCAACTTTTCTAATCTTTTCAGAAGAACAAGAATGAGAGCTAAGACTGAAGAACACTGAAGATACAAATCGTAGAGAGAGCTAATAGAAATAACTTTTGAGCAAGACATTTGTTTAAACAAAAATAAGGGTGATTAGGCTGTTTTCTGTTTTATGTGAAGGAACTAGACTTGCAACAATGCTTGCTTTCACCTAGGTCTCCTGGCACATATTGAAGCATAATAAATAAGAGAAAAGAGGGGTCTTTAAAATTCTACTGCAATGTCCATTTCTAATGATCAATAATGAAATGATAAAAAATAAAAGTTGTTCTCTTTGTTAGTAGGTATATGAATTACATTGTCATAAATGAAATAGAAAATACTACACACCAGTAACATTATTCTCTTCTTTTACCTCCTAAACACATACCCATACACAAAAACGTATCACCCTGGAGAAGAAAAGAAGCTTGCTCTGTCCTTTTGTAAGTGAAGTTCTTTTCTTTAAAAATAAATCTGCCCATTAATTCATCTCTGGAATATTAAATTTAAAACATTTCAATCCTCTTTAGGCAGGTAGCCTCCTTCAGAGATTCTTTAAAGAATACATTAAGTTAATTTAAGGCCTTTATTTCCACTAAAGTTGGAACAGCTTTATTTCCCCTGGTATACTCCCACCTGTAGATACTGTTAAACTGACACCTCTCTTCCCACCCCCACCAGTATCCATTCTCATCTTTCTCATTTTAGGAGTGAACTCTCCCCTTGCTCACCCCTTGCCATACTCCCAGCCTCTCTTGAAGTTTGGTGTGTCATGGTAACTAAGTTTTTGCCAACAGGATATAAAGAAAAGCTATTTGTACAATTTCTTGTTTTTATCTTCAACTTAAAGACAAGTTCTGTGTCCTGACTCCACTTTTTCCTTTTCTGGCCCAAGACCACAAATGCAAATGCAACCTTGATACAGAAACGAAAGCAATTTTTTTTTTTGTTCAGAGCTGGCTAGCCCAGAACCAAGAGCTTGCCTGCCTACATTTAGATTCTAAAGTGAGAGAGACACATACTTCTGGTTTATTTGCATCACTGTTATTTTGGGGCATCTAATAGTAACTGACTCTATATCTCAACCTATAACATACAAAAGTGTAAGCTTAGAATAATAATGTTCTTGAGCACCAAGGTACTGGTGTAAAAAACTGATGTGTAAACAAGATTTTTTAAATGAGTGCAAAAGCAAAACCAACACTTGCTTTTTTTCCCCCAGAAATCTCAGCAGCTTGTAAATTGCTTCCTATTTTACAAGGAATGATGTATAGTGAAAGTAAACTGTACTTCTTGAAAATAATTATTTATATGTATAAATTGTATTTATAAAGTAAATCATATTTAAAACAATTATATACTTTTATACATTTAAACATATATATACATATGCATATATATATATATATGTATATATATATATATATATATATATGGGGGATAAGCAACGACACTGTATCTGTGTCTGAGAGTAGAGTTCATATATACTGAGCTTTGGTCTGAGATTTTTCATAGCCCTCAATAGCCATTCCTTTGTGCCTTGCTTCATCATTGCAGATCCATTAGCCTCCGTATCAGTGGTCCTCAAAGTGTAGTTCCCAAACCAACAACAGCAGCAGTAGCACCTGGGAATTTGTTCAAAATTCAACACAGATGTATTGAATTAGAAATGCCCAGTAGGACCCACAGATCTGTAGCTCAAAAATCCCTCCAGATGATTCCAGTGCACAATAAAGTATGAGAAAAACATGGCTTTTTAGCAATAAACTGGTAGGTAAAGTAGAATCAGCAGTCATTAGTTGAAGAAATTTGCTGAAATTATATTGATTTAAAAACAATGATCTCGAGACACCTGGGTGGCTCAGTGGTTGAACATCTGCCTTTGGCTCAGGGCGTGATCCTGGAGTCCCAGGATGGAGTCCCTGCAAGGAGCCTGCTTCTCCCTCTGCCTGTGTCTCTGCCTCTCTCTCTCTGTCTCTTGTGAATAAATAAATAAAATCTTTAAAAACAAAATCTCAAAAAAATTAAAAATTAAAAAAATAAAAACAGTAATATCAATGTTTTTAAAATAGCCTAACCTAGTTGTTTTGACTTCAGACATTCAATTAATCTTATTTAATTCTATAACAATTATAAATATTTTAAAATTATGAAATCTTGCAAATAGTATAATGCTATTGTTTTCAGGTAAGAATAGACATCACTACACAAATGTGATTATTCTCATTCATGTATTACGTCAAGACTTTCTTTTTTCTGTTTTTATATGTGCAGTTTTCTTAGAATTCTATTAAGCTGTACTATAGAAAATACATTGCAGGGCACCCGGGTGGCTCAGTCAGTTAAGCTTCTGTCTTTGCCTCAGGTCATGATCTCAGTGTCCCCGATGCAGCCCACCATAGGGCTCCCTGCTCTGCAAGGAGCTTGCTTCTCTCTCTCCTCCCTGCTCGTGCTCTCTCTCACTATCTCTGTCTCAAATAAATAAAATATTTTTTTAAAAAATACATTGATAAATATGAAAATATGTCTCCATACATCCATATTTATGTGACTTCCTTTGCATTGCTATATAGTATTCAGAAATAATAACATTTATTTAGTATTTTACCTTACATTTTCAGATTAGCTAATTTGAGAGTCCTATTACATTAGCACCATCTTCACATAAGAGTAAACAGAAAGTTTCAAGAAATTATGAGATTTTCCAAAAATTATGCACCTAGCAAGTGGAACATCCTAGATTAAAATTAAGGAATTTTGAACTCAAATATAATCACTGCATTTGCAGGGAAATAAAAATAATAAATAAGATACAAGTCCAGCCTCCAAATTTATATTGTCCCTCTATGTAGTGTGGCAAAGCGGATTATTCAAAAGGAAAGAACAGCTGGGCATTGCTTGATCTCTTCTACAAGCTGCAAACCAGCTGAATGGTCTTGGGCAATTAACTTCAATGTATATATGCTTCGGAGGGCGGGCGGAGGATTCTGGGGACAACTACAGAAGTAGAGGGAACTTAGTTCAGCAAATTTGTTTATGTGACATGGCTGAGATATTTATTTGGCATTCTCTCAGATCAGGAAATACTTGTTTTTCCATTACGTAGACTGACAGGAAGGCATATATTTTCATACAACATCATTTCACATTTCAAGATGGATGTCCAGGTAAGAGCAAACTTCTCTATCTTTTCCTGTGTAACTTGATATTAGATATTAAGGAAAAAATATACGTATATATATACGTATATATAAACAATGCAAAATGGAAGAATGCAAAATCACTATGAAAATTTAGGAAATAAAATGTCATTTTAAAGGACTTTCATGCTTGCTGCTGCCCTCAGAATTTCTACTGCAAGAGTTCATTCTCTCCATCCCCTGAGGAACCCTGGTGGACACAGGTAAGAGGCATAAGGCCAGAGATCTATGACTTAAAGCATTTGAAGCCTATCTATAAGATTATTTAAAATATTTTTTTCAGTGGGAAAGTGAATTACTGTAAACCTAATTGGAATCAACCTCCAAATCACCTACACATTCACAAATTAGAATAAAAATGCTATTTTGCTTGGGAGACTGGATTATGGTTTATTTCCATCAAATTTTCAAGTGTGACCTTTCCTCTTTTCCTGCAAGCGTAATGCAGTCAATCTGAGGGAGCACGTCTCCTCCAGCGTCCTCCTGTGTTTGTACATGTAACCTTCACTGTTCAGCCTTCAGTTTAGTGGTGAATTGTTCATCTTATTTTGTAGGTTACCCTTCCCTTGGCTCATTCGTATTCAGAATTGACTTTGTACGTTTTTATTTCTGTCCCCTTTTTATGAATATGTTGGTGCTAATGAATCCCATAGTGACCCAGCTGAATCAAGTCTGCTACCTGCTTGGGCCACCACAGTAATACTATCAAAAAAAAAAAAAAAAAAATTCTCTCACCTGGGAGTTGTGTAGCCAAGGAAAGAAGAAGCAGGTATTAGTTTTCTACTGTCTTAGCCATTAATTATAAAGGTAGCATTCCAACTGGAGATGGACAAATCTGATCTCTTTATCCATGTGTAGAACAGTGAAAAACATTAAAACAGCTGGTATCATTTTTTCTGAGGCTTTTCCTCATCCCTTCAAATAGCTTGAAAGGCTATTTTGAATGGGGATTTTTGGATCCCTGTATTGATGGTTTATAAAGAGATTGCTAAACAATGCTAAAGTGGTCTTTAGAAGAAATTGAGAATTTTGGTGCTGGCTCAAGCAACAAGAGGGAAGAAGAAAAAGAGGTTAGCAAGATAAAGTAGGAGAAACTGGAACCCATGGAGAAGATAGACTAGAGAGAAATTCATTATAATGTGGCCAGAAGATCTGTTGGAATCCAAAAACTTAATGCAAAGTATTTATCCGTTATGATACGACATAAACTCCTTTTGTTTTCATTTTTAATGGAGCATGCCAAACAAAATTTTGTCAATCATTTGGGGAAAATCCAAGAAAAAGGCTTCTATTTCAGTGATTTTTTTTTTTTTTTTTTTTTTTTTTTGCAAGTGTGCCTCAAACAGCAATATCAGCATCACCTGGGAACTTGTTAGAAATGCAAATCATTAGGCCCTAATCAGACTCCCAGGAATCAGAAGCTCTGTCAACAGAGATTAGCAGTCTGTTTAAAAAAAAAAAAAAAAAAAAGAAAAAACTCAGGTGACTCTGATGCCAGCTAAGTGTGAGAACCGTTGTTATCACACATATAGGTTTATATGGAGCAGAGAGAAGGCAGTTATAGGAGATGAGGCGCTGCAGAGATTAAGAAACCAGAGTACAAATTTGGTGTTAAATCGATTAGAATGCATAGAAGTGAAATAAGAATTTTCTGGTTCATGGGAAAGACCGGGTGTATCCTATGTAGTACTTTTAAATTCTTGTTTAAATTTTAAGAGGATGATATTAGTTTATACTTTTTAAAATATGAAATAGTGAATATTGAATGCTAACCTTCATTGTGTATATATACTACACTGGTGGGAAACTTTCAATAGCTCTAAATGATTTTGTTAAGCTGTTTCACATGTCTCCATGTTTTTCTATATTTTTAATTGTATAATATACAATATTAGTTTCAGGTGGACAATGTAATATTCAACAATTCTATGCAATACTCCCTGCTTAACACTGTTGTCACCCTCTGTCACTACATGACATTATACCAATATTCTTGACTACATTCTCTAAGCTACTTCTCATCTGATTTATTTTCGTAACTGGAAGCTTGTACCTCTTAATACTCTTCACCTATTTCACCCATTCTCCAGTCAACTTCTCCTGTGGCAACAGCCAGTTCTCTGGATTTAGGAGTCTGGTTTGTTTGTCTTTTCAAGATTCCACATGTAAATGAAATCCTATAGTATCTGTCTTTCTCTGATTCCTTTCACTTAGCATTGTACCATCTAGGTCCATCCATGTTGTCTCAAATGGCAAGAGGAATTCTTTTTTTCCTCAGTAATATCCCATTGTGTGTATCTGTGTGTGTGTAATTTTCCCTATGTTGACTACTTTTATACCACTTTTCTGTACACACACACACAACCTCTTTTTTTCATTTGTCAGTAGACACTTGTGCTACTTCTATATCTTGGCTCTTGTAATATACAAAGTTGTGATAGAAGGGGATGTGTATCTTTAGTTTTGTTTTCTTTGGGCAACTATCTAATAGAATTCCTGGGTCATGTTGTATTCCTATCTTTAATGTTTTGAGGAACCTCCATGCTGTTTTCCAAAGTTGCTGCCGATTTGCATCTCCACCAACAATGTATGAAGACTCCTTTTCTCTACATATTTCCCAACATTTATTTCCTGTGTATTTGATACAAGGCATCTGACGGATGTGAGAGGATATCTCCTTGTGGTTTTGATTTGCATTTCCCTGAAAAGTGTTGATGTTGGTTATCTTCTCATTCTCTTGGCCATCTGTATTTTTTTTTTTTGGTTAAAAAATGTCCAGATTCTCTGCCTATTTTTAAACCAGATTGTTTTTAGTGTTGACTTAGAGGTTCTTATGTATTTTGAAGGTTAACCCCTTATCAGATATTTACAAATATCTTCTCCCATTCACTAGGTTGCCATTATGTTTTAGTGATGATTTCCTTTGATGTGCAAAGATTTTTATTTTGCTGTAGTTCCAATAGTTTATTTTTATTTTTCTTGCCTGAGGAGGCATATCTAGAAAAGTGTTGCTAAGGCTTATGTCAAAGTCTTCTAGGAGTTTTGTGGTTTCAGGTCTCAAGTTTAAGCCATTTTAAGTTTTTTTTTGTGTGTGTGTTTATGGTGCAAGAAAGTGGTCCACTTTGCGTGCAGCTGTCCAGTTTTGCCAGCACCATAATTGAAAGGCTATTTTTTTTTTACCCATTGTATATTTTTGCCTTCTTTATAATAGGTTGATTGGCCATCTAAGCATGGGTTCACTTCTGGGCTCTGTCCTATTACATTCATCTATTGTTCATGTTTGTGCTGATATCCTACTGTTTTGATTAATAGAGCTTTGTGGTATTTCTTGAAAGATAGCATTGCCCTACATCCAGCTTTGTTCTTCTTTCTCAAGATTGCTTTGGCTATTCAAGGTCTTTTGTAGTTCCATACAAATACTAGGTTTACTCTAGTTCTGTGAAAAATACTGTTGGTATTGATAGGGATTGCATGGACTCTAGATTGCTAGAGCAGTATGGACATTTTATTTTATTTTTTAAATATTTTATTTATTCATGAGAGACCTACAGAGAGAGAGAGACGCAGAGAGAGGCAGAGACACAGCAGAGGGAGAAGCAGGCTCCATGCAGGGAGCCCGATGTGGGACTGGATCCTGGGTCTCCAGGATCACACCCTGGGCTGAAGGCGGCGCTAAACCGCTGAGCCACCCCGGTTTCCCCTGGACATTTTAATAATAGTCAGATCCATGAGCATGGCCTGGCCTTCCGTTTCTTTGGTCTTCAATTCCTTTCATCAGTGTTTCATAGTTTTCAAAGTATAGGTCTTTCATCTCCCTAGTTAAATCTATTCCTAGGTATTTATTCATTTTGGAACAATTGTAAATGGGACTGTTTTCTTATTTCTATTCCTAAACTTCATTACTCAAGCGAGTATAGAAACACAAAGATTTCTGTCCTACAACTTTACTGAACTCGTTTATCAATTCTAATCATTTTTGATGGTGTCTTTAAGATTGTTGTACATATAGTATTATGGTATCCACAAATGGTGATACTTTTCTTACCAAGTTGGTGACTTTTATTGACTTTCTTGCCTGATTGCTGTGGCCAGGACTTCTAGCTCTATGTTGAATAAGAATGGTGATAATGGGCATCTTTGTCTTGTTCTTAGTTGAAGAGGAGAAATTCTGTTTTTCACGAAGTAATACATTAGCTGTGGGTTTTCTATAAATGACCTTAATTTGATCTTGTTTCCTCTCAACCCATTTGGAGTTTTTATCACGAATGTTGTATTTTATCAAATGCTTTTTCTGCATCAACTGAGAGATTTATGTTATTTATATTTGTTAACATGATCTATCGCATTTTTGGGTTTGCAAATATTGAACTACCCTTGTGCCCTTTGAATAAATCCCACTTGATTGTGGTGAGTGACTTTTTCAAATGTATTGAATTTGGTTTGCTAATATTTTGAGGATTTTTGCATGTTCAATTATGTTCATGAGTGAGATTGGCCTGCTTTTGGTGTAATAGCTTAGTATAGTTTTTGGTATCATAGTAATATTGACTTTATAGAATAAATTTGTAACTTTTCCTTTTTTTTTTTTTTTTTTTTTTTTTTTGGAATAGTTTGAGCTATTAATAGGTATTAACTCTTTAACTATTTGGTAGACCTCACCTGTGAAGCCATCTGGTCCTGGACTTTGGGAGTTTTTATTACCTAATATCATTACTAGTAATTGGTCTGTTTGAATTTTCTATTCCTGATTTGGTTTTAGAAGATTCTGTTTCTAGAAATTTATGCATTTCTTCTAGTTTTTCCCATTCTCCTATATTTGTTTATAATCTCTATGATCCTTTGTGTTTCTGTGGTAGTGGTAGTTATTTCTCCTCCATTGCTGATTTTTATTAATGTTCTTGTATAAATGATTAAATGTTTATCAATTTTACCTTTTCAAGGAATCAACCCTTGGTTTTATTGATCTTTGGGTTTGGAGTTTTTTTCTCTTAGTTCTGATCTGTTTTATTATTCCCCTCCTACTTTTGGATTTTGTTTTTTTTTTTTTAGCTCCTTTAGGTATAAAGTTTAGTTGATATTTTTCTTGAGGTAGGTCTATATCACTATAAAACTTCCTCTTAGAAATGTTTTTGCTATGTCCAAGCATTTTGGACTATTTTCTTCTTAATTCTCTCCATGTATTTTTTTTATTTCCTCTTGTTTTAGTTGACCTATTCATTCAGAAGCATGTTTAGCCTCCAAGTGTGTGTTTTCCAGATTTGTTGTAATTCTAACTTCATTCCATTGTGGTTGGAAAAGATAATTGTTATAACTGCAGTTCTCTTAAATCTATTGAGACTTGTTGGGCCTCTATGTGATCTATCCTGGAAGCTGTTGCATGTGCACTTAGAGTGGATAGTCCACTGTATATAGATGGAATGTTCTAAAAGTATTTTCTAATGTAAAGCATCACTCAAATCCATTGTTTTCTCCCTGATTTTTCTGTCTGGATCCATTCATGTAAGTGGGATGTTAATATTTGCTATTAATATTGTATTATACTATCAAATTCTCCCTTTATGTCTGTTAGTACTTTGTGTTTAGGTGCCCCTTTGTTGAGTGCGCGGATATTTACAATTATATATTCTAAGATTGATTCCTTTGTCACTATCTAGCACCCTTCAATGTTCCTTGCTACAATCTTTGTTTTAAAGTCTATTTTGTTTGATAGAAGTCTTGCAACTCCAGCTTTTTCCTCCCATTTCCATGATCTTTTTTTATCCACCCTTTCACTTTTAGTCTATATGTGTCTTTTAGGTCTGAGGTGAGTCTCTCGTAGGCAGCACATAGATGGGTCTTTCCTGAATCTGTGTGCATGTGCCTGTGTTTTAATCCCATCACCCTGTGGCTTTTGATTGGAACACTTACTCCACTTCCATTTAATTATTGAAAAAAAAAATTATTGAAAAAAAAATTATTGATAGCTATGTACTTCCACGTTTTCTGGTGTGTGTGTGTGTGTGTGTGTGTGTGTGTGTGTGTGTGTGTGTCTTAATGGCTTTCTTTAGTGTTATGCTTGGATTCCTTTCTCTTAATTGTTTTGTGTACCTATTATAGGTTTTTGATTGGTGGTTACTACTGGATTCATACATATATATCAGCATATTAAGCTGATGGTTGCTTAAGTTCAATCACTTAAAAACACTAAATTTTTATTCCTCCTTCACGCTTTATGTATGTAATGTCATATTCTACATCTGTTTATTTTGTGTATGCCTGGACTGATTTTTTTTTTTTAATAGATTGAACTGATTTTTTTTTTCTACTTTTGTGTATTAGTCTCCATACTGGCTTTTAACTGACTAATCTACTCTTACTATATGTTTGCTTTTATTTGTGAAAATTATTTGCATTATTCTAGATATGGCCTTTTCTTTCCACATAAATTTCCTTTTACATTTCTTGTAAGGCTGGATTTGTGGTAATAAACTCCCCTTTTTGTTGTTGTTGTTGTTGGGGAACTCTGTCCTTCCTATTCTGAATGATAACCTTGCTGTGTATTCTTGGTTGTAGGTGTTTTTGTATTGATTTTGGTTTTCTGCTGTTTGTTTTCCTTTCAGCACTTTGAGTATATCCTGTCACTCCCTTCTGGCCTGCAAAGTTTCTACTGAAATATTCATGGACAGCCTTATGGGGTTTCCCTTATGTATAAGTCTTCTTTTCTCTTGATACTTCTTTTTTTTTATTTATGTGAGAGAGAGAGAGAGCGAGAGAGAGAGAGAGGCAGAGACATAGGCAGAGGAAGAAGCAGGCTCCATGCACCAGGAGCCCGATGTGGGATTGGATCCCGGGTCTCCAGGATCGCGCCCTGGGCCAAAGACAGGTGCTAAGCCACTGCACCACCCAGGGATCCCTTCTCTTGATACTTCTAATATACTTTTTATCATTACTCTTTGGCCTTTGAATTATTATATGTCTTGGTATGGACCTCCTTGGTTTCATCTTGTTAGGGGGCTCTCTACTTGTCCTGGGTATTTGTTTCCTTCCTCAGGTTAAGGAAGTTTTCAGCTATTTCTTAAATAAGTTTTCTGCTGCCTTCTCCTTCTCTTATCCCTCTGGGATCCCTATAATGCAAATGTTGTTGTACTTGATAATGTCATGGAGTTTTCTTATCCTATTTTCATTTCTTATAGTTTTGTTCACCTTGGTGCTTTTCCAATACCATATCTTCCAGATTACTGATTATTCAGTCTCTAAGTAGCTATCGAATCCCTCTAGTATATTTTTTATATTAAATTCTTCATCTCGTGATGCCTGGGTGGTTCAGTGGTTGGGCGTCTGCCTTCGGCTCCGGGGTGATTCTGGAGACCCAGAATTGGTCCACATTGGGCTCCTTGCATGGAGCTGCCTTCTCCCTCTGCCTGTGTCTCTGCCACGTGCTCATGCACACTCTATCTCTGTCTCTCGTGAATGAATAAATCTTTTTAAAATTCTTAATCTCTAACTGGTCATTATATATGTGTGTATGTGTGTATATAATCTCTCTGAAGCTCTCAAGGAGTTTACTTATGCTTAAGTCCAGTGGGTCTCTTTAGGACTGTTACTTTGAATTATTTATCAGGTATACTGTTTATATCTGTCTCACTTAGCTGATTTCATCCTGTTCTTTCACTTGGGGCATGTTCTTCCATTTCCTTACTTTGTCTAACCATTTGTTTCTATGTATTAGGAGGGCAGTCATGTCTCCTGGTCTTGAAAATAGTGGCCTTGTATGGAAGAGGTCCTGTGGTGTTCTTTAGCACAGAACCAGGCACTCCAGGGATATCTCCTGCATGGATTGCATGTACCCTACTCTTGTGGTTGAGTCATGATTACCTTCAGCCTAGCTGGCTTTGATAACTCCCTTTGCCTACTGTGGGCATACTGGAAAGGGCTTGGTCCCTGAGCTGTTGAGAGACATTTTTGAGGCCACCTGCTGCTATGTGATGGACAGAGCCAGCAGTCAGCCTACCTACCTGCAATTAACCTCTCAGCCATAGTTATGGGTATTAGAGGGCACAGGTCTCTGTGTGGCCAACTGAGAGGCTGGGCTGCTGGAAGGTACACTGATGTGAGGGGTTATTTCCCCCCCCAACCTCCCCAGGGCAGGAGTGACTTTGGAATGGCACTGGTCCCTGTCAGGGCTGCCTGTAGGTTGTAGGAGGGCAGTAGCTACTTTGGAGTGATGCCTGGCCAGGTGCACAGGTTAGATGGGCCAGGTTCATAGAAGAATATGTGGTGGAGCATGTGTTGCCATCAAGGTAGGTAGAGAGTGGTGGTTCTGTTCCCCCACAAGCATCTGGCTTTCTAGGCAAGAGAGGGAAAGAGCAATGCACCCACCCAGTCTCTTTTTTTTTTTTTTAATTTTTATTTATTTATGATAGAGAGAGAGAGAGAGAGGCAGAGACACAGGCAGAGGGAGAAGCAGGCTCCATGCACTGGGAGCCCGACGTGGGATTCGATCCCGGGTCTCCAGGATCATGCCCTGGGCCAAAGGCAGGTGCTAAACCGCTGCACCCCCCAGGGATCCCCCACCCAGTCTCTTTAAATGTAGTGTGTTCCTTTTAATATTTCATCTTTGTATATGAGCCTAGAACTAAATTATTTCTATTAAAATATATTCTCTCATGCTATTAGGGTGAAAATGATCAATTAATTTAGAAAAGATTAAAATGGGGATAAAGGATTCATGATCAAATTTTATAATCTTAAATGTGCATTTGTATATCGTTAAAGTCAAAGCTTGTTTCATTTTTTTATAGTTATCTTTGTTATAAAAATATTGTCCAGTTTGTCCTGCAAACTATACTCACCATGCATTCTTCTTTAATTTCTACAGTGGACCCAGGAACTTATAATATAAAACAACTTGCACAAAGAATTATATTTTTAATGGGACATTTCATAAATTTGTGTGTCCCCCTTGTATAGGGACCATGCTATTCTTTGAATTGTTCCAGTTTTAGGCTACGTGCTGCTGCTAAAGAGAGCACATATGGAATTATTTAAATATTTAATTTTTCAGACTCTTACTGTTACCTCATCCACACTTAGATAGCATTTTTTACATTAGCTCACTTTTTTATTAAACTTTTCCAAAACCTAGGGATCCCTGGGTGGCGCAGCTGTTTAGCACCTGCCTTTGGCCCAGGGAGCAATCCTGGAGACCCAGGATCGAATCCCACGTCGGGCTCCCGGTGCATGGAGCCTGCTTCTCCCTCTGCCTGTGTCTCTGCCTCTCTCTCTCTCTCTCTCTCTCTCTCTCTCTCTCTCTCTCTGTGTGTGTGTGTGTGTGTGTGTGTGTGTGTGTGTGTGTGTGTGACACTATCATAAATAAATTTAAAAAAAAATTAAACTTTTCCAAAACCTTCACTTCAGTTACCATAGAAATGCCACATTTTTCTTTTCAGCTGAAGTAATACTTGATTACATTATGTAACTAAAATAACCAGTTCAACTAATATAAGAGTTTGGGGAACACCCACAACCATCTCTTAATTACATTTATGTCAACTTAGAGGCAGCAGAATTTGTGGATAGTTTGGAGGATCTATGGGTCTACTCAAGGCCCTGAAGGAACATCCATATGTATCAGAAAGAGCATAAACAGGGTTCACTAGTGTGTCAGGGAAATGAATTAAAAGTGTTTATTGAGATTTCCATCTGAAAATTTGTTACTTACATTTTAGAAGTCTTAAAGATCATTGCTTTCATATTTTGAAATTTACTCTAGTTGTAAATGCATTTTACTTAATTCTGAATCAGATTCCTTTGAAGTCCTACTGAGTTTTTGCTGCTTCTGTGGAGAAATGTTTGTTGGAATGGATTGACAACTGAGAGATTTGTGCTCTGCATGAGCTATGCTACTGTTCAAAATGTGTTGTAAGGCCTGTCACACAATCTTCAGATCAGACAGGAAGCCTCGAGGGTAGGATCAATATTTTATTTGTGCTTATTTCATAAGTGCCTATTCCAAAGATAACTAATGTAGGCAGTAAAAAATGGTGGATAAAGCAAAATAGAAAAAATCCTATGATATTTTTTCTCCTTTCTTCCCTTTTTCCTACATATCATATCATTAATATTCTTTAAATTTTGATCACACAATAGTCGTTCCACCTTGTTCTGCTCTGAAAAAGATAATATACCTTGGCTTGTAGAGTAAGAATAGGAAAAGGATATTTTTTGTGAACATAAATTTATAATGCATCCTACATGTGTTTTTCTTTGTGGTCCATAATCTGGGAAGGAATTCTTTTCTAGAAACGTGCTTTTTTGGGGGGTGGGAGAGTAGGGGGGAAAACCTTCTATAAGGTAACTCAATATTTATAAACTTAGAGGTGATTATGAGTAAAGCAAATGCATGTTTAATTAAAAGCATTTTCTCCTACTCTAGATTGGAGATCCAAAAGCAACTTATAAGAGATATTAAACATTAATCTATAATAGAAACCAAAATATCTGGCTTCTAAATCCTAGAAACACCTTTCTTACCCTTCTCTTCTGGAGAGTGATGAGATTCATACAAAGATATCTGCAAAATAGATCTGGTATTCAAATATTCATCTTGAAACCTTACTGGAATCTTTGTAGAGTCCTAAATTAAAGCACTATAAAGATTTAGTTTTCACCTCTCTCTCTGGTCCCTTCATATGTTTATAAAACTTGCAAGTGGATTGTGAACATGTGGTATCTATTTCCATATTATAAGCTATAATCTCTTAAAAATCTTTTAATCTTAAAATTCAGCTGTATCCAATTTGAGTAATCTACATATTCTATAAAAAATAGGACTTACTGAAATATCTTTGAGAATCATTTTGAGAATTGAGAATTATTCAAATAAAAGACCACATCAACTGAAATATGGATGCATATGTAATCTAATGTTCTAGAACTAGCAGTGCCCGAACACTCTTGCTAACATACCTATGGCTCTAGAAGGCAGCAGCCCAAGTTGGGGGAAATTAGAGATTCTGACTTTCTACTGGAAAGAGGCGATGTTAAGATTGTTCAGATATTTCTTCTGCCTCTACACTTAAATTCAGCTAATTCATTCTCTTTATAGCTCAGGAGTCAGGGCTGATTTACATAAATTGCAGAGGAGTACAAGATGAAAATATGGGCACCTTGCTCAAAACAGCAGGAAAAAAATCTGGAGGTAAAAGGAACTAAAACACAAAACCTTTCCTTTTAAAAACACGTAAAACATAATAGAGGTAATGGGTACATGAGTAACAACCCAAACATACAAATTGCCACCCTGACCTTTGTTATGTGTATATCCTTCACTGTCTACCCCTATCTTGGAGTCTTTTTTGCTAAGATTCTCTATAGTCTCTCTGCATTTAGTTAGTATCAACTTATCCCACATTGCACTCTAAAAGTCCTTTCCTCGGGATACTTCTTATGCAATTAGATTATAATTTAAACTATGTATGTAATCATTTAATATCTTCACCCTCACTGGAGGGCAATCTTCATGAAGGTAGGATAGTGTTTCGTTCTTTGCCTCCTCTTGGGGCCTGGTCTGATGCCTGTTACATATTTTTTTATTATGCCTCTGCATAATGTGTGCTGAATTAATACTTGAATGAATGAGTGAATAATTGGAGGCCCCAACATACTTGGTATTACTCTTCATGCTGAGGCTGTCAGTTAAGGGAGCAAATAACTACCCATACTACTTATACTCTGCTCCACTTCTACAATCAAGGCCAGAATTTGACAGTGTGGAATGAAGAGTTTAAAGTACAATCTAAGATTGCTTGTTTGCGACTTATGTTGTAGGAATCAGAGCTGAAGAGACTCCCTGTATGCATCTGCCAATTTTTTTTATTTTATTTTATTTTTTTATTTTTTTATTTATTATTTTTTTTTTGTCTAAACAGAAATGTCGATGAGTAGAAGATCTCCTGTCTCTAAAAGACAAAGGCCAAATGACTGGCATTAGGTTAATGAGGCATGGAGAAGCAAGCAATGTCATGACTGATCTGGGTTATTATGTAGGTAAAGGTGTATCATTAGTGAATTCTGTAATCCTTGCTCCGGAGAAGACACAGTAAGAATTCACAGTTGACCTTATAAGCCAAAGCCTAATGTCCTCAGCTGCAGTTAAGATGTGAAAAAATCAAGCAGCCAGAAGAAATGTCAGAGATGTAAAATGAAATTGGGGAGTTTATGAAAAATGACTAGAACTTATTGAGTAAGAAGTTAGGGATATAGAATTCTCCTTTGCTTATAGAAGTAAGAAATATGATTATTTGGTTGATACCAGCCTTTTACAAAATATTACTACAAATAGCCTTATATAAAATATTACCAGTATTTTGTATAATCACCAGGTTGTTGCAAATGCTTGTGATAAATACTATGTATTTCAGATCCTATAATCTCAAATATTTTTTAAATATTTGAGAGAGAGAGAATACATGAGTGGGGGGGGAGGGTGGAAGAGGAGAAGCAGACTCCCCACTGAGCAGGGAGCCTGATGTGGGATTTGATTCCAGGACCCTGGGATCCTAACCTGAGCTGAAGGCAGACATTAACCTATTGAGCCACCTAGATGCCTGAAATAATTACCTACTGCATAAGTCTTTTTCGTAGTACTATCACACAGACTACCAGTTTTCATGGAAGCAAATAAAACACTTTTCAAAGAAGTAGAAGATTTTTGAAGTGTTTAAATTCAGAACCTCTAAGAATAAAAAGGTTAAACCTTCTCTTGGCTGTTACTCATGACTAACATACTAAAAAGCCTTGATTTTTGATCCTACCATCTTATGATTAAAATGAAAAGGATAGCTATATAAAAGATTCCTTTTTTTTTATATCCTTTTTTTGATATCTTTCCATTTCTGCCTCTTCTCTGCCCCCTAGGTATTTTAGAAAAGCTTCAATAGGGTATGCCTTTCTGCTAGGTGTTTCCTGGAATGCAGCACAATTCTGGGACTGGGCTAAAGGGATCTCCGCTTCCTAAGCCTGCATCTTCTGAAGTTGAACAATAAATACCATTACTTCCTGAGGCCAGTGAATCAAAGAGAAAATGGGTACCCTGTAGCTCATTCTAGCTGACGACACAAAGTAAAAATTTATCTTAAGCAATTAGAACCTTCTGATTCTTGGCATTTTTTTTTCCTATTAGTTCCTCTATTTTCTACTGTATATAAATTATATGTGTGTTAGAAAGTACAGGACAAACAGGAAAGTATCCTCCAGATTGGGAAAGCACATTGAGAAATGAAGCAAAGCAGTCTACACCATTTACTGAGTTTTATTTAGGGAAAACTTACGTTGGGGATTGAGTGGACAGATAAACCAGACACTACACAGCTATTCTCCACTCCTGTCTGGGCCTTAACACATAGCTTTTATGGAGCCAGGAAGCATTGTGGTGAGGTTAAAGTGTGGTTATGTAAAGTGCCATCTGTGTACCACTCATCTCTACTAGTTACTGAAGTGACACCTTCTATGTGCCATTTTACAGAAGATCAGAATACATCTTCCTGCATTCCAGTAAGGGCATATCTTAACTTCAAAGGCTCTTGGAACACATAACCCTGAGGGAGGTCATTGGGCAGCCATGAACAAAATGGAGGGCCAAAGATGGGAGTCAGTTGTCAGTACTCCTACATACTTGTTTCTTAGTTGCGGAGATTTGATTCCTGCCCCCCTCACATATTTAGAAGGATCATCTACAACTATGCTAATTTTATTATTGAATTCTGGATATGCTTTGCAATTTGTAATACAGCCTTTGGGCTGGTTTTAATTTTCTTCAACATTGCTGTGTTCTAACCTAAGTATGTTATTTTTCAGTATTGGCTTTTTGGTCTTCTATATTGTCATCAAAGATAATTCTAGAGTTGTTTGAGTCAGATAAAGTAAATCTAAAGACCATCTTTGAATTTAAATTTTTGTGGTGAAAGCCATGACTTGTCTATCAGAGGGGGGAAAAATGCATGTTATAACCAATTTACATAAAACTTCCCGAAAATAGTCTTGCTATGTATTTCCATGTCTCAATCCCTAAATCCTAAAAGGGACTTGTTTGGGTATCCAAACATCTTTTTTTTTTTTTTTTGCCTGAGGTAGTCCAGATTATTATTGTGCTACATTTACTTTTTCACTTTTCCCATTTTGGTAAACTATGTGGTAACTTTGTGAATGTCCTGTCTTCCCTTCTCTCATATGTCAGTAATAACTACATGTTGGTGATTCCATGGAAGATAGCTTTTGATCGAGAAACTCTGGAGTTAAACCACTACTTATATAGAGTAACCCGCCTGCCTTATAGCTCCAATTGCAGTTCTTCTTAAAGAATCTCTCTTCCCCTCTTCCCCTCCTTCTCTGGCACCTACTATTGGATGTGTGTAGGATAGCATACAGCCCTGCATGCCATGGGCAGTCATCCTGACACCAACGGGAGCCAGACTTTGATTGAAGCTCAGAGGATGACAGAACAGAGAAAGAAATCTTGTCCTTGAGGATATCTTTGAGCTGCTGATCTTTTATTTTAAAATATATTAGCTCATGGTGGTCTTGCATACTTAAAAAATATACTCCCTTAATCCTGTGTGTGTGTGTGTGTGTGTGTGTGTGTGTGTGTGTGTGTATGCGTGTGTGGTGAGAATACCTAAGATCCACTCTCTTGGCAACTTTTCACCTATCCTTTGTGACTTTTTGTCTTCATTGACAAGACTCCTATCTACCTATTGAGTTAAATATTACTATTATCCTTATGTTACAGATGCGGCAATGGAAGCATGTATCAGCAAGAGGACCTGTTCATGGTCCCATTGGTTGAGAGTAACCTCTAAGCCCCCTGATTTAGAGGGTATAGCTTAGTGGTAGAGTATTTGATTACAGTTATTTCTTATATTGAGCTTACATTAAGCTAACTTCTTAGATTGAGTTTAAAACAAGATAACTACTTGGAAAAGTGATTTAAAAACTTCTGATTTTAGGGTCCTGTATCTAAGGAACTTAGAAATTGACACTCTTTTGAATAGGTAAAAGGTAGGTTGAAAAAATCAAATCTTCTTAGATCCATAACAGAAGTGAAGTCACAGGGCAAAATACTACTTCAGGATTGTATAGATAATCTGGCTTACTAGAACAGAGACTCATGATTGGAAATGGCCCAGGGAACCAATGCTGGGGTAGGAAAACCTGAACTGTTTTTGATGAATTGCTGGAGGCTCAGTGAAGACAACAGCAAAAGTTAAAAACTCTGTGGGGACCCAGTCAGATTCCACAATATTGTGAGATTTACTTCCAGAGCTTCAACCCGATTCCCATAATACAAGAAAAAAATACCCTCAGGCTTCTAGTGGTAGTGGTGGGGGCAGAGAACAATTTTGAAATATACCAAGGCACTCTGCCTTCTTAACAAGGCTTGCCTCAAGAGTTTAACTCGTTTAACTAGAACTTAACCCACGGGAGTATTATCGAGCATAACTGACCTCAGAAAGAGCAATACCAACTCCAGACCATTCTAGCCATCCTACCTACCTAAGGGAGGGAGAGAAAAAGACAGTTAATTTCATAGTCCAGGGGCATAGGTTCTATAAGAGACTAGGACCTAATCATAGGACATACAGGACACCTCCTCCTTCCAACACATCACCGTTATTTTTTTTTCCACCATTACATTTTTTTAAACTTAAATTGAATTTGCAAAAAAAATTTCAATTTTCCAGCATATAACCCCTGCTGTTCATCTCCTCAAGTGCCCTCCTTAGTGCCTGTCACCCCATCCCACCCTCCCCTTCTGCAACCCTTTGTCACCACCACATTATTAAAAGCTTATTTACAATAGCTCCTTTTACCCACGCTATCCCTTCCAGCTATCAAAAAATTCCAAAGCATTCCAAAAAACAAAACCACAAAGAAAAAAAGCAAGCATCATCACCAGGCATGATAGAGAATGTTGGATTTTTCAGACCAGAAATTTAAAACAACTAATATGCTAAGGGCTCTGGATAAATTAGACAGCATACAAGTACAGATGGGCAATGAAAGCAGAGATGAAAATCCTAAAAATAAGAAATGCTAGAGTAAGTATTATAGCAGGAATGAAGAATACCTTTTAATTCATCAACAGTGAACACTGGCCTAGGAAAGAATCTATGGTATAGAGGATAAAAAAAAAAAATAAAAATTTCGAACTAAAAGGCAAAGACTGAAGGGAGAAAACAGTATCTAAGGACCATAGGAAACTAAAGGTGTAACATACATGAAATGAGAAGAAAACGGAAGAAATATTTGAAACAATGCCTGAGAATTTTCCCAAATTGTAGTCCAACACTAACCACAGATCCAGGAAGCTCAACACCAAACAGGAAAGATGCCAAACTACCTAGGCATATCATCTTCAAACTACCGATAAACATAAAAAATCCTAAAACAATTCAAATGGTAAAAATCTTATCTATAGAGGAACAGAGGTAAGAATCCAGCTTGTCTTCCAAAACCATGCAAACATGAAGAGAATATAACTAAATACTTAAAATGTTAAGAAAAAAACCTCGCCAACCTAGAATCCTGTACACTGCAAAGTTCTTCTTCAAAGTGGAAAAAATACTTGTACAGCAAACAAAAATTGAGGGATTTCACTGCTAGCTGAAGCATCTTACAAAAAATTTTAAAGGTACGTTAGAGAAGATGTGGTTTATGTATACAATGGAATATTACTCAGCTATTAGAAATGACAAATACCCACCATTTGCTTCAACGTGGATGGAACTGGAGGGTATTATGCTGAGTGAAGTAAGTCAGTCGGAGAAGGACAAACATTATATGTTCTCATTCATTTGGGGAATATAAATAATAGTGAAAGGGAAAATAAGGGAAGGGAGAAGAAATGTGTGGGAAATATCAGAAAGGGAGACAGAACGTAAAGACTGCTAACTCTGGGAAACGAACTAGGGGTGGTAGAAGGGGAGGAGGGCAGGGGGTGGGAGTGAATGGGTGACGGGCACTGGGTGTTATTCTGTATGTTAGTAAATTGAACACCAATAAAAAAAAAAAAAAGGTACGTTAGAATGATGAACAAAATATCAGAAACTTGGTTCTCCATAAAGGAAGGAAGACCTCAAAGATGAAATAAGTGAAGGTAAAATAACTTGGTTTTCATGTAACTGACCTAATAAAAAAATTTCTTCAAAAAACTGCAACAATGTATTTAATTAGATACGTATATATGTGTATGCACATGATGTGTGCTTATATTTAAATAAAGTGGCAGCAATGATGTAAGAAGTGGAGGGAAGGAGTTAGAATTGCTTTGTTAGAAGGTACTCCAACTACCCATGAAATGGTATGGTGTTATTTAAAAGTATATGTAAATTTGTTGTAAATGTATGCTTGGGATGATCAATAAAAGTAAAAGTAATATGCCAAGAAAGACAAGATGGAATCCTACAAAATGCTCAATTAAAACCATAAAAGGCAAAAAGCATAAAAGACAAAAATAAGAGCAACACATAGAAAACAGCAATAAATATGGTAGATATTAATCCACCTATATCGACCACTTTTAATGCAATGTTTTAGATGTACCAATTTAAAGACTGTTAGAGTAGATCAAAAAACAAGATGCAATTATATGTTGTATCTATAGGTCTTTATATCTAAAGTGGATTTCATAGATTAAAAGTATATTTTTCTCCATCAATTTTCTGATATTAGTCAAAGGAAAAACAAGAGTGGATAGATTTCTCACTCAGAACTGACTTCAAAGTAAGAGCTCCCTAAGACAGATATTACATGATGACAAAGAGGTCAATTCTCAAAAAAAGACATAATTTTTAACATATGTCTAGCAACAGAGCATCAAACTATGTGGAAGAAAAATCCTGATGAATTAGTAGAAGAAATAGTCGCCAACTGTGAAAAGGAATTCTTCTAATACCCCTCTCTCAGAAACGGGTAGATCTAGTAGAAAATACGAACATAGTTGAGCTCAACACATCATCAACCGAACAGATGTAAATCTGGACTCTACCCAACAACAGCAGAAAACACTTCTCAAGTGTTCAAGACTGATCACATTCTAGTTCATAAAGCATACTTGAACACCTTTAAAGAATTAGAAATCCTAGTGTCTAAGACCAAGTGAGATAAAACTAGAAATCAAAAAAAAAAAACTAGAAATCAATAAAACTAATAGAAAAATCCCCAAATACACGGAGATTAAACAACATGCTTCTGAATAATACATGAATCAAAGTAGAAATCTCAAGAGAAACCGCATTGTTCAAAATAAAAACAAATTATCAACTTGTAGGATGCAGTGAAAGGAACACTTAGAGAAATTTATAGCATATGTTTATATTAGAAGGAAGAATGTAAAATCAATTATTCAAGTTTCAGTGAAATTAAAAGGGTGATAAAGGAGTACTATGAATAATTATGACCACAAATTTGATAAGCTAGATGAAAAAGACCTTGAAAGACAGCATTTGCTAAAACTCCCAGGAAATAGATAATCTGTACAGTCCAATATCAAAGAAATTGAACCCGTAATTAGTAACCTTCCAAAATAGCACCAAGCCCAAATAGGTTCATTGGTGGATTCAGCTAAATATAAAGAAATTATATCTACTCTCTTTAATCTCCTTCAGAAGATAGAAGCAGAGGGAATACCTAATTCATTCTGTGAGGCTAGTATTCCTCTGACCACCAAAAGCAGACAGACCAAAAAAAAAAAAAAACCTAGATAGTTCTCATGACCATAAAGGCAAAAAAAAATCCTCAGTGAAACATTAGCCAAATCCAACAATTCATTAAAAAAAAAAAAAAATTCAACTATGACCAAGTGGATTTATCTCAGGTACACAGGGCCAGTTCAACATTTGAAAATCAGTATTATCACATTAGCAAACTAAAAGAAAATTACATGATCATATTAACAGATGCAGAAAAATTATTTGACAATCCAACACTCATGATAAAAAGTTTTTCATATTCCTGAAATGGAGAGGCCCAACCCATCTTGATAAGGCTATCTACAAAAAAAAACCCCTACAACTAAACTCCTAATTTATGTGGGGAGAAACTGAACGCTCTACCACCAAGATTACACATAGTATAAGGATGTCGCTCCTAACCATTCCTTTACAGCATCTTACTGGAAACTCTTGATAATTCAGTAAGAGAAAAGGAAATAAAAACATACTGATTAAGAAGGTAGACCTAAAACCTTTGCAGATGGAGGCAATTTACATTTATCTAAGTAGACTGTCTTGCCTTTGCTTTTGGGACACAGTTATTATGCACAAACACATTAATGGGATTTTTAAAGAAATAGTGCAATTGGCCATAAGCACTCATGGGATATTAGAAGGGTATTGGAGAATTAGCAGAGAGGATAAAAAAAAAAGGTGGAGTAAAAAAGTAACAAGCATGTGAGCTTTCAGGGTGCATTTAAAATAAATGATTGACTTCTACTCTTTACGTTATTTCCTTTAGTAACAATTTCCTTTTGTCAAGTTTTTAATTCTGTCCTGCTTAACCCCTTTTGCTATTTTTAATGTAGCAATCTTAATTTTTCAGCAGTGTTTTTTAGTAATTTCTCCCTCCCATTCCCACTTATTTTATTAGGCAGCATTATTTTAAATATTTAAGAACCTCTATGTTTTTTTTCTGCACTGTTTATTAATGTTCATGTGTGCGCATAATTTAGTTTTGTTGGAGTAAGCCTATAAGCATATAAAGGCAAATATTATTTTTCTTTTTGTTTTAAAGATTTTATTTGAGAAAGTAAGCATGAGCAGGGGAGGGGCAGAGGGAGAGGGAGAAGCAGACTGTGCACGGAGCAGGGAGCCCCAGGTAGGGCTCCTCCCAGGATTCTGGGATCATGATATGAGCTGAAGGTAGACGCTTAACCTACTGAACCACCCAAGCAGTGACTTTTTTTTTTTTTTTTTTAAGGCTTATTTTAGAGAGGGAGAAGAGAGCAAGAATTAGCACATGAGTTGGGGAAGAAGGGGAGAGAGAATCTCAAGCAGACTCCTTGAGTACAGAGCCTGACCAGGGGGCTTGATCCCAGGACACGGAGATCATGACTTGAGCTGAAATCCAGAGTCTGGCTCTCAACCAACTAAGACACCTGGATGCCCCTATTTTTTTGTCTTTTTGTTTATAGCTGTATCCCCAGCACCAAGAACTATTTCTGACATATAGAAAATGCTTGATGACTTTTAAAAATCATTTCTAAATCAAAATCTTCACTTGAAGAAATACAGCACTAACGGCATTTCTCTAGAAGTAAGCACTTCTGTTGGCTAAGTTTGTGCGTATGTATATGCAAACATGTATATATCATGGAAATATTTTCTGATGACATTAATAACCCTACCTGATTAATTTAACCTTACTCCTCATTCTGTCCTCACCATCACGCACCAATATCTGGTTCAATAGGGTGGGGGTTTGGGGAGGAATAAACTGCTTTCATGGATTTCTCCAAAAGCAGAGTCTAAAACTCTGGAATTGGTATAGTTTGTATTACTTCTCAACTGAATGAAACTCTTCTGTGTAATGTTTATTGTAGTCCTACCCCTGTCATCTTATTTCCTCCCACTCTTTTACTGCTCCCAGCCGTGCTAACCACTTGGATGGTTTTTTAGAAACTGTAAACTCTTTCCTATGTTGCTTTCTTCCACTTTCACCACTAAGCACAGAATGCTTTCTCTCTAGATCTGTATCTGGCTTCCTCCCTTACTTCATTCTGGCTCCTGCTCCAATGTTCCCTATTACTAGAGTCTTCCCTGACCACCCAGTCTAAAATAACATCCTCTCTCCCATTATTTTTTTCTATTGTGTCTTTATTTTTTCCTTCTTAGTGCTTATCATTATCTGGCATTTTATTATCTGTTAATTGTTTTTGCTCCTGCTAGAGTATAAGCATCATCAGGCAAGGGATTTTTTTGTCTTTTTCTTTCACCACTGTAGACCCAGCATATGTTTATAATAGTATCTGACACATCAAAAACACTCAATGATTGTTGACGATATGAAAAAATCTAATACTCCCGTATCAACCCCATGTTTTGTTTTATCTTTAACAGAGACTTAATGTAGAACTTTATATTTACAACATCAAAAGCAAATTAGGTCTGTGACAATAATGAAGTAAAAATGATTATAATAAAATATGATATCTGAAAATAATTTTAAAGATGGTGAACCAAACGCATTATAGGCTGAAAATTCCTCTCAATGGGATCATTTTTTAAAAGATTTTATTTAAATTTTTTTTTTTAAATAAAGATTTTATTTATATATTCATGAGAGAGAGGGGCAGAGAGATAGAGGGAGAAGAAGCAGGGTCCCCACAAGGAGCCTGGAGTGGGACTCGATCCCAGATTCGGGGATCAGGGCCTGAGCCAAATGCAGACGCTCAACTGCTGACCCGTTCAGGCATCCCTCAATGTGATCATTTTATTGCAGGTATCTTTCCTTAACCTGAGCTGAAATGAAGTTCAAATAGTCCATAACTGAGAGTCTGTCAATAATATCTTCTGGGTACTGGAAGTAGGACAAACCTAATTAAATGAGACATAAATTTGGTTTACTAGTCATTGTCTTTCAGAGATTACCACGCAAATTTCACTATATGTAATTTTCAGGTAATTGTACTAAAGTTTGACTTCTTAAAGTGGAAAGGAAATAATTAGCACATGTTTTCTCATAAACCTGGTCTTCTGTTTTGCCTGTCCTATTCCCCTCAAGTACCCTCTTCTCTAGCTCTTCTCTGCCTCTTCATCTTTGTTCCTCTTTCCTGGGTTTCCTTCTCTTTCTCATTCCCTCCTTTTCCCTTACCCATGTGAATACACATTGGGACCTTTCGCCTTAATTGTCAGACATATAGGGTTGGGTTGAAAAGTGTGGGAGCCTAAAGATAGATACACATTGCAGTCCTTGACAATTCTTTATTTATTTTTAACCTCTGGGAAAATTGCTCAAACTGTCTGGCTTGAAGTTCCTCTAAGATGGAAATGTTAGTTGTACCTACTCTGAGGGATACTGAAAGGAGTAAGTGGTTCACTACTTTCCTGTTCTAACAATCCTCAGACCACAGCACTAGGAGCTTGTTGGCATGATCTCTCTATAGACCTACTGGATCAGAAATGTGTAATTAAAAAAATATATCCCCAGGTGATATGTATGTACATTAAATTTTGAAAAGTACTGTCAGTTATATAAAACATCACTATATTTACATACAGTGTGACTTCACTAAGTGCTGTTCTAATTATACTAAAAAAAAGATGAACAGAAAAAATGTGGTATTAGAGAAATGGATTTGTTTAAAGACGTTCTTATTGATCCATTATTATTGACTTTACAGTTTTACAGCTTAGGGGTTTGGTCTCCATTTGTAAGAGGGAGGAAGAGAAAGGAAGGAAGAAAGGAGGTAAAGAGAAAAGAGACTCCATAATTGGTTAAAAAGGAATTGTTTTGATTCTAATTGTTCCCTCTAGAAAAAGGGTTAGTGAATAATGTTTTCCCTTTAAAATTTCACCTATAGAAATTGAAAAAAAATCATTTATCTATTTTGCTAGATGTGTGAAATCAAGTTTTCTCCTGATGACCCTGGTATGGATAAATTATTTAAAGCAAAGTATTCACACTTTGTTTAGCCTTGTATAGAATTACAAAACAAAAAACAAAAAAAAACTCACACAATTATATTTCTGAAAACTTAAGATCTATACAGCCTTGAGACTTTTAAATATTAACAGAAAACATACTCCTTTCACCCTAAAAACATTCATTTTTATTGAAAATATACACATGAAAACAGGATTGAAGGCATTTTTGTAATCCTACATTGTGCTTGTATAACCTGTACTGCAGAAAATGAAAAGCATCCATTTTTTACATTAAACTTTTCATAAATACTGGGATCCCTGGGTGGCTCAGTGGTTGAGCGTCTGCCTTGGGCCCAGGGCATGATCCTGGAGACTCGGCATCAAGTCCCCGTCCGGCTCCCTGCATGGAGCCTGCTTCTCCCTCTGCCTGTGTCTCTGCCTCTCTCTCTCATGGATAAATAAAATATTAAAAAAAACTTAACCTGTGTGAAAGGTATTTCTGTTATCACATTGCTTAATAGCCTTTTAAAATTAAGACAAGGGAGGGATGATAAATATGGCACCCACTGGCACCAGGAGGTAAGTATAGCTAATCACGCCCTCCTAAATACAATTATTAATCAGTTTTGTAGCAACATGTTTGGGCCCAGATGTATGCAAATGTTCAGGTTTCTCTTCCTCCAGATGGTGTTCATGAAGTTAAAGTAATCCCATAAGCTGAAACAAGCACTCTACTTTGTTGTTCTCTCTGTCCATGGGAGAGGGAAGGAAACTAGCATCCAGCAGCCTTTAAGTTTTAACATTCTTGATGTACTAGAATTGTTGTAAAAATCCAGAGAACTGGGGATCCCTGGGTGGCTCAGCAGTTGAGTGCCTGCATTCAGCCCCGGTCATGATCCTGGGGTCTCAGGATCAAGTCCCATGTTGGGCTCCCTGTATGGAGCCTGTTTCTCCCTCTGCCTGTGTCTCTGCCCCCCTCCTCTCTCTCTGTGTGTGTGTCTCATGAATGAATAAAATCTTTAAAAAAAAAAAAAATCCAGAGAGCTTATGAAATATCAAAAGATAGTTTGTGAAGCAAAATAACTATACTGCAATAATACTCCTTCAATATTCAATAAAATTTCATTAAGGCAAAAAAAATCCTACGACTTGTGATAAGCAGCCATCCTTTTTTACTTTGAGCATTAAATTACATATTTAATTTTTTTTTTAGTTTGAATATTCTTTGGATTCAAAGTACTTAAAAATTTTGACCATTCATATTTGGAAGAGGAAGAAGTTAATCCTGTCTTATAGATTTTGGATGAGATGTAAAAATCCAGAAGACCTATGGTAATAAAATAACTCCTGTTTTTATAATAAACATTAACTTCAGTATACAAGAAAATTTCCCATGGAGATAATTATATTTCTAATATTAATCTTTTTTTCAAACTCAAGCCAAAAATATTTGAGAATTTTTCAGAGGGCAAACAGATAATAGCATATTTTGAAGTATGTGATAATAGGAAGGACGTTAGGGTTCATATCTGACAGCCAAGAAAGGATTCTTGAGACTGCCTCTGGTGGAAAAAGAAAAAAAAAAAAAAAGGTGGTTTGATTAAAGCATAGGGACAGGACCCATGGGCAGAAAGAGCTTCACTTGGTGTCATGAGGTGTAGCCCATTATATACTTTCAAGTTGGGAAAGGGTTAGAAATAGAAGTCTCTAAGAAATTTTGGAAGCAAGTTTCCAGGACCTTGAGGGGGCTAGCTGTTGTTAGGAAAAACTCATTTATTACTGTCTAATAAAACCTGAGTAGTGAGATCCTTCAGATATGTAGAGGTGAGTCAAATGCTTGCAAGAGGACTGCCAACATGTATCTTGAGGTGCGGAGATAAAGGAAGTTTCCGAAGGAGTGTTTATATGTTAAAGTAGACCTATAGGATCCTGGGGGGTCAGGCTAAGATTGCCTTTAGCCCCTAGCAAAGGGTTAACATCGAGGTGGTTGAGTCCTTAGAGGAATGTCACTCTGCCTGTTTCAAGGATTTGTCAGTGGGCTGTAGATACTAAGGAAATTTAATAATTTTTCTTCTGTTTCTCGTATCTGTGTGCATAGATATTTTTCATTGTATAATTCACAACGTTAATAAGAATTTTGTACATGAATCCTACTGAAAATTGTACGTGCTTTGCATAAGTGCTATAGGTTTAACTATTTTATTCATGAGGAGGAAAAAACCACACCTTTTTTACTAATACTTTTTGTAAGCTCCATGAAGATGGTGATAATTTATCATTTATTCTTTTAACCTTTCAATAATGATGAACAAAGGTAATATTTACTCAGTGATAATTAACTTGAATTCTCTCAACTCCCACAGTAACTTCATAAGCAAGGTACTGTTATTTCCCTTACTTTCAGTATTTTTTTATTGCTGTAAAAACTTCAGAGAAGTTAAATTCTGAAATTGAAAGACTAACAAAAGACAAAGACAAATTTTTAAAGCTTTTTGAACAGTAGAACTTCTTAATGTATTAAATCAGGGAACCTCATTGGGTTCCCTGCTCAATGGGAAATCTGCTTCTCCCTCTTCCTCTGCCCTTCCTTCCCCCTCCACTGCTTGTCTTCTCTCTCTCTCTCTCTCTCAAATCTTTAAAAAAAAAAAAAAAAAAAAAAAGTATTAACCGCCTTGATTCCAAATACATAATTTTTTTTAAGGTTTTATTTATTCATGAAAGACAGAGTTAGAAACAGGCAGAGGCAGAAGCAGGCTCCCTGCGGGGGTCCCTATGTTGGACTTGATCCCAGGGCCCTGGGATCACGCCCTGAGCGAAGGCAGACGCTCAAGCACTGAACCACTGAGGCATCCTGAATATATAATTAATATATAAATTGATTTGTATTAAGTGTAGGATGTTCTTTTTTAAGATTTTATTTATTTATTTATTCATGATAGACACACAGAGAGGCAGAGACACAGGCAGAGGGAGAAGCAGGCTCCATGCAGGGAGCCCGATGCAGGACTTGATCCCAAGTCTCCAGGATCTGACCCCGGGCCAAAGGCAGGCACTTAACTGCTGAGCCACCCAGGGATCCGCAGGATAGGATGTTCTTAGTGAATACTGTTTTTCTGTGTCAGATGAGGTAACTTCATGCTCATAGTTTAAAGAAAAAGATATCTTAACAAAATTGATGACCTACCATTAGGTTAAGATTTATGGCCATGTTTGCCTTTTACCTAATAATATTGGTTTTACTATGTACATTATATATTAAAAGACTTTAAAGTTTTTTTTTGTTTTTTTTTTTTTTAGTTTGGTTATGAATCTGATATACTTGCTACTGGTATTTAAACAACACTTAAATATCCAATTTTAAATATTCAGACTGTGACCAAGTGACCAAAATGAAATTGAACTAATCATGATTCTGAATTAAAGTTTTCATGTCCATTTATGCTACCCTGATTATCACTTTTACCATAATAATTTTGAAGTTGATAATCGGGCTTTGGTCTTTGTCCATTAGTATAGAATATCATTTACGTAGGAATTTCAAGAAATTATAGTAAAAGTTGATACTTCTACAGGTTTCCTTGGTGCCAGGCACTGTTCGAAAGCTTTCTTTGTTATTTTCACAGTAATGTTTTGTATCACGTTATACTATCATTCACATTTTATAGATCAATGTAGAAATAGGAGTGGTTTTATTCATTTTTTTTTTTCAAGATTTTATTTATTTATTCATGAAAGGCAGAGACACAGATAGAGGGAGAAGCAGGCTCCATGCAGGGAGCCCAATGTGGGACTCTATCCTGGGACTCCAGGATCAAACCCTGGGCCGAAGGCAGATGCTCAACCGCTGAACCACCCAGGCGTCCCATGGAGTGTTTTAGGCTGAGAATTAGCCCACATGCTATTTGAATATGTAGGGTCTAGAAGCTAGTGCAACAGCATTAGCTTTAATAGCCTTCACGGACACTTCCGTCTACTCCTGATAATAGGAAGGAAATAGCCACTTAAATTTTCATTATAAAAGAAAGCCTAGACATCTAAGGAATACAACATAGCACATTTAGTTTATGTAACTGGCAGTGCTTCCTGGTCTTTCCTTCAGTCTGTTGAAGTAGCTTTTTGGCTTATCTAAGAGCATTACTGGTTTAATATAAATATTCTCCTGACGAATTTGTCCACAGAAATTGCTTCTTTGTAAGTGATGAGATTGTTCACTACATCTGGGAAAGATGTACCCTGTGTAAATTTTAAATGCTTTGTAAATTGCTATTCCTGATCAAGGCTAGGTGTCTTTTTGGACACTTGGTTAAATACATTATTTACATGATCCATAAACTGTCAGACTTAGCAACAGGATGTATATACACAGTTATCTTAGTTTGCTACTATTCTCTTCAGGAGGCACAGATAGATCATCTGTAAGATGTTGGGTCTCCAGCAGCTGAAGGAGTCTTTTCTACTTACTTTGGCTTGAAAAATTTTTTTCAAGGTTTTATTTATTTATTCATTAGAGACACATAGAGCGAGGCAGAGACACAGGCAGAGGAAGAAGCAGGTTCCTCACAGGGAGCCTGATACGGGACTCGATCCCTGGACCCCAGGATCATAACCTGAGGTGAAGGCAGGCGCTCAACCGCTGAGCCACCCAGGCAACCCTGGCCTGAAAATTTTTCATGTTCGTTAGGGAAACTAAGTTTTAAATTTTTAGCTGTTTTTTTTCTAGGCTTTCTGAAACCCTTTGTTCATTGTTCAGTGTAAGCACCAGACTATAAACATTTGAAGAAAGGAACTCTCTTCTTATAAGTGGTGATACACAAAGATTATCAACTCTCCATATTGAAAAACTAACTACACTAATTAATGAAGAACAAATGACTCAAATATAAAATATATGTGAGTATAATCAATTACTACAAGCTGAACTAAATATGCAATTTGAACTACTATATGGATTGTTCTGTGAACTCATTATAATTGACACAAGTGAGTTTGTAATTTTTTATAGCTATTAAAACTGTTCTGATAAGACTATACATTTATTGCATATCTTGATTGAAACCAGGGAAAACTTATAAAGTATTCATTTTGTGGGTTGGTTAGATCTCTCTGGTCAAGCTTAAACTTTTACTTAACAATTTGCTTCCCTAAATGGTTAAGTCTTGGTTTACGGAGTCATTTTTGGAGTTCCTCTGTGGCACCATAGCCAAGAAGTAGTGATTTCGCTGCTCACACCTGATATAGGGAAGACATTAGGGTTCAAAGTTGACCGCCAAGAAAGAATTCTTGAGATATCTTTGGCATAAGAAGGTGGTTTTATTAAAGCACGAGGACAGGACCTGTGGGCAGAAAAAGCTTCACTTGGGAGTATGAAGAATAGCCTGTTCTATACTTTCAAGTTGGGAAAGGGTTAGGGATAGATGAGTCTCTAAGGGATTCTAAGGAATTTGGAAACCAGGTTTCCAGGACCTTGGGAACAGGTCATTTATTACTGTCCAATAAAACCTTAGTCATCAGACCCTTCAGATGTATAGAGGTGGGTCAAATGCTTGCAGGATGATTGCCAGCATGTATCTTGAGGTGTGGAGATAAAGGAAGTTTCCAAAGGAGTTTTTATATGTTGAAGTAGACCTATAAGATCCTGGGGTTGGGCTAAGATTGCCTTTGCAAAGTATTAACATCAAGGCAGTTGAGTCCTTAGAGGAATGTCATTCTGCCTGTTTCAAGGACTTGTCAGTGGGCCATAGGTATTAAGGAAATTTAATAATTTTTCTTCTGCCTTTGTTTTCCACATCAATGCCTTTCTGGGTGAGCTTGTTAAACAATACAGTTGTGTCATCCAGCTCCCTTTCACTGGCCATAACAGATGATGTAAATACTTCTGTTCAAGTTGTGTTCAATTCTTGCAGGCTCCTCTCTGAGGCCTACTTTAATTTTTTTTTTCTCTTCAGATCAGTATCTCACTATACTGTATCTTCTCCAAGTACATCATTCTTGTGACTTGTAATTGCAAGCAGGAAGACTTCAACCCAGGAGATAAAGTTTATAAAATATTAATATTCACTTCTTCTATTGCTTTTTCTGACTAAAGCTCTGCCACTACGATAGGTTGAATTATGTCCCCCTCCAAAAAAATTTAGTTCTTAACCCTCAGTACCTTAAAATGTAACCTTGTTTGGAAACAGGGTCTTAGCAGATGTAGCTCATTAAAAGCAGATCCTATAGGAGTAGGATGAGTCCCTAACCCAACGTGACCAATGTCCTCAGGAACAAAAGAAAATTTGGACACAGGTATACACAGAAAATATGTGAAGGTGAAGGCAGAGATCAGGGTGATTTAGCAGCAGGGGAAAAAAAAAAAAAAAAAGCCAATGACTGGGGCAACCCACCAGAAGCTAGAAGAAAGATTTTAGACAGATTTCTCCCTCATAGCTCTCAAAAGAAACCAACCCTTTTGATATTTTGATCTCAGACTGCATCTTCCAGAACTGTAAGAAATCAAATGTTTGTATTTTAAGCCACCAAGTTATGGTACTTTGTGATGGCAGTCCTAGGAAACTATGACAACCCTGAGTACACACAAAGCCATCTATTCCTTTAAAAAAAAAAAAATGACTCCCCAATGTTTAACAGTATTCCACCTAGGTTTTCACTCACAGTATATAACAATATTTTATTATGAGGATAAATGAAATAAGAAATTCTCACTATGGTATTTCCTCAATCATTTGATAAATTGTTTCAAGTAAGCTGTGGAATGCTAAAGAAAAGAATTTATAAGCTTAAAATTTTGAAATTCCGTCATGTAATAGGTGTTTAAGAAATGATTTTTTTCATTTTACATAAATTTAGACTTTATTTTGGGGCCTTTTCAATCATTGCTTTCTCTTAAATTGTATAACTCTGATATTGCACACTGTATTTTATAGTCCTTTCTCTTTGAATGTAACTTAATTCATATCTTTATATGAAACATACTTTTCATAAATTTTAATGATTTTACTTGAAACTGTAAAGAATAATTTTTGGACCCAAAATACACAAAATTGTAAATTCCCTGTCAGATTAATTAGAAATTCTGTTTATTGAATTTTATTCAATCCTTCTCTATCTATGTAACTAATTTTTTTCATTCAAAAGTAAGCACGGATCCTGTCACAAAGTGAGGTGTCACATATTCCAAAACCTTTGTATTGCTTTGATTCCTATCTTTATTGTCTTTATCACTATTCTAAATATGCCAGATTATATTCTATTATTTAATGATGGTTAATCATAGAAATTTTATGTAAAGGGTAATAATATAGAGGCAGAAATGAGGCCTTTGTATGCTCATTACTATAAAAATACTTGTTCCCTCCTGTATTTGCATAATAGGTTAAATTTTTCTGCATTGATAATATATGTCCTAACAGTCTATGATGTTACATTTTTGAAAAGCTAAAACAGCATATTTGAGAATGTGATTTGAAGTTAAACTAAAATCTAATTTAGACATCTCATTTGTGAAATTATTAGGATTACTTAATATGAGGGGTAATTATTTTAGGTTGATAAGAACAAGAAAAGCATATATTCTCAAGAAATTATAAAGTAGAAAATAGGTAATAGCAGCTCATATTCCCAGTTTCCACACCACAATCCTAGAGTCTAAAACATGTATTATTAGGGATTGTCTGGTGTAGCAATTTGAGTTTTCTGACTCCTAATCAGATATTTAGACCTATAGTTCCCCAACACTTTTAGTAGGAGTTCAACTTTTATTTCTTTCATTTCTTAGAGGTGTTCTAAGATTTCATTTGAAAGTTGGTATCTGATGCTAAATATTGGAAAACTAATGAAGTGGTTATTTACTATGTATCAACATAAAGGAGAAGTCTTTAAAAATACAGAAACACATTTGAGTTTTCATGTTAATTTATGGACTTTTAGAAATAAATATGGTCATGAGGATAATTAACTTCATTGCAAATGTATACCAGAGGAGGAAAGGGAAAACTCAATTTTAACTGTCTTGTTCAAGATCACAGAATTAATTTAAGTAAATTAAGGATAAGGACCCAAATTTTCAATGATATTCTTTCCCAAATACAGTACTTCCAGAAATCATGAGCTGGTTTTAATCCATGCCAGTTTTTACTATTTTTCATCTTTACTTCTACAGAGAAACTTTTTGTAAGCAAAACACTTGCAATTGAGTTTCTTTACTTTGAATTTACAGGAGAAAATGTTATTTGGGGTGGTTTTCTGTGATACACCTTCAGTAAAAATAAGCACTCTAGTCTTGTATTGAGCATATTCCACTTGTGTTAGCAGTTACCAAAGTCTTTATAAATCGTCAGTTCCCCTGGCTAGGAAATAGGATGTTAAATTGCATTCTTCCTTAAATTTAAAAATTAATTCATTTTTATTTGGCAGAACTAAAAACTGGCTTTACAGAGAGATTCCATAAAATTTTGATGTTCTTCAGTTGCCAAATTCCTTAACAAAATATACTTAAAACAAAATACTTTCTAGACCTGCATGAAGTCAAAATTACATAGATATAAAATGATCCAGAACGTCACTCAATATTTCAGCATTTATGTCTGGAGAAAGAGATGAAATGAGTGGTTCTGTGGTAATCACAGTAAATTAAAAGGGAAACAACTTGGGGAATTAGAAAAAAAAAATGATTGCATGTATAAAAGTCATATTTTAAGAAGTTCTTGTCTGGGCTTTACATCCTACTTAATATTTAAATAATCTAGGCCAAATATAACAATGGCTTATTGAACCAGACCCCTCAACTTCTTCTTCCTCCTTTTTTTTTTTTTTTTTAATTTTATTCCCAGAATGTATACTACAAACTTTTTGCCATCTGGCAATTCATTTGGAATCATAGCCTTTGCATGAAGAAAAGAAATATCACGAGCTAACATTATACCTAATATAGAGTAAACTGTAGTAACATCTGTCCACATGACAACTTATATTTAGTTGCATCAAAACTGCTTCGGGAGTCCAATGACTGTTCTGAAATTTTCTTAATTAGGATAGATAACATTTTTTCCAAGCAAATTGATTTTTTTTCTCGTTCATATTCTCTAATTTCAAGAAAGCATATGATCAGTCAGCTACAGATTGATTTTTGAAATAGTTATTTGAATGTTGCCAGTTTTTTTGAACCTTGAATTTGGGACTTTTCCTCAAATAAATGGTTATCAGTACCCATTTTACCAAACAAATACCTTGAGTATTTTTGCATAAAGCTTCGACAAACAATCTTACTCCCTTGCTACTTAAGAATTTATTTACCCTACTTCATGTCACTTATTTATGTAGCAAATACATAAAGTATACGAATCATCCATATAATCCTCGACAAATTTCACATGACTATACTCATGTCATTATCACCCATATTAAGAAACTATTTCATGAAAGTCCTTTTGTATTCCATCCCTGTCACTATTTCTCTCCCTCCCAAAGTTTTCCACAATTCAGACTTCATTCATTTTAATAGCTCTATATAAATGGAATTTTAAAATAGGTATTATTCTGAATCTGACTACTTTCACTCAACATTGTGAGATTCACCCCTGTTGTGTATAGTAATTAATGATGTGTAGTATTCTATGGTATGAAAAACAATTTATCTTCCTTTGTACATTTTATTTCCAGACTGAGCTATTATAAAGAAACTGGTAGACATTTATATGCATTTATGTTATATAGCTGGGAGTGGAGCTCTTCACAGGTGCTACATTTGTTCAGCAATTTATTTTTCAAATCTTTAAGAGTTCCAACTTGTTATCAAATATGGTTGCATTGATTTTTTTTTTTGTCCTATCAGTAGTGTGTGAGGGTTCTAGTAGCTCCATATTTGCATGACACTTAATATCAAGTTTTAAAAAATATTCTTTCTGATGAATATTATAATACCACTTTAGAAAAAAATCTTACTAGGACCACCTGGTAGGCTCAGTTGGTTAAACCTCTGCCTCTGGCTCAGGTCATGATCCCAGAGTTCTGGGATCAAGTCCTGGATCAGACTCCTTGCTCAGCAGGAAGCCTGCTTCTCCCTCTCCCTCTGCTTGCTGCTACTGCTGCTTCGTGCACACTCTCATAGTCATTCTCTCTCTCTCTCTCTCTCTCTCTGTATGTGTGTGTGTGTATATATATATATATAAATAAATATATATGTGTGTGTGTGTGTGTATATATATATATATATATATATATATATATATACACACACAGAATCTTAAAAAGGGAAAAACCTTACTGAAGAGACTTCTCTCAACTGCTGCACTATATTAGTTTTCTCTTGTTCAACATGCATCAGGATCTTAGATCTTTACCATGCTCAATTCTAATCCATAGAAGCAAAGAAACCGGATTAAAATAAAGGCAAGGGATCTGGCTGATCTGCTATATGGTACATATATTCTTGTTATCATAGTCAAAAAATTTAATCACTTTGTTAAAATTTTGCATGTCACTCATATTCACAAGACTTCCACAAGCTGCTACCTGCCACCCTATGAACGTGTTGAAGTATCACTCCTCTTAATAACAAGCAACAAAAAGGAAGTTACTGTTTTTTTCTTCCATTTTAATGTTTATGCTTTTAACCATATTTCTTAGAACCATGTCTTCTCTTGAACATCCATTCATTCTCAACACAATGTAATCTGTCACTATCACATTACTAGAACTATATCCAATTATGCTATGGATGATTGGGTAGGTAGGGCAATGTCCGCCCAAAGATGTTCATGTCCTAACCCTTAGAACTTGTCAGTATGTTACATGGCAAGAAGAAATTAAAATGGAAGATGAAATCAAGGTTGCTATTCAGCTGACCTGAAAACAGATTATCCTTGAATAAATGAGTGGAGCCAGTATAATCACAAGACTCCTCAAAGGGGGAGAGGAGACCAGGATTAGGACCAGAGAGATGGCATCATGAACTAACTTTAGTAGCCATTCAGATTTTAAAGATGAGAGGGGGAGCCACAAGCCAAAGAATTCAGGCAATCACTGGAAGTTGGTTAAAGGCAAGAAACTCAAATTTCCTCTGTAATCTCCATAAAGGAATGCAGCCCCGGCAACACCATGATTTTAATCCGATGAAACTCACTGGGGACTTCTCACCTCCAAAAGTGTAAGATGATAAATTTGTGCTTTAAGTTACTGTATCTGTGAGGAATTGTTATTGCAGCAAAAGGAAACTAATATAAATCTTGGATTATGAAAATGAGGAGTTACTGTAACAAATACCTAAAAGTGTGGAAGTGACTCTCGGGTTGACCAATTCCTTCTCAGATTTTGAGGAGCATGACAGAAAAAGCCTGGATTGCGTTTAGCAGAGCATTAGGAGAAATGTGAATGTTAATCATTCTGCTAGTAATGATTCAGAAAGACTTCGAGGCCATTTTATGTTCTTGTCCTATTTGCTCTATCAGCATTTTGTAATTTTGAAGACTCTTGAAAATCTTTACTCCCTTAGTATCTTTACGTGTTTCCTATTTCTTCAAACCTAACTATGCCTTCTCACTTTTCTTCTTTGTTCATTCTGTATATATTAGATGCATCTTTCGCTTGTAAATCTACATAGTTTCCCTAGATAATAGCATGTACAATAAATGACTTCATCTGCTCCTACACAGAAATGATCCACAAATATTTATCTTCAATACAGAATTCCTCACTGAAGTCCTGATTAAAAATGCAATTGCTTAATGAGCAAACTTAATAAGATGCCCCTTAGGTAATTCAAAATCAACATGTTAAACATTGAACTTATTATCTTTCAAATCTGCTTCCCCTTGCAATCCCTCTCCAAATTGCTGCCACTATCAGTACAATTAATGGAATGAGAAATTTGAGGTCATCTTCAATGCATTTTTCCATCTTTATATCCTCCAAACAGGCATATCCTGCCTTCTAATTTTCTTTCCTAATATTTATGGATCACTTATGTGATACTATTACTAGGTACTACTCAAAGCAAAAACACATGTATTAATTCAATATTAATGACAATCATGAGTTATGATCTATTATCACCCTCATTTTACACATAATTTGAGACGAAGGAAGACATTACCCAATGTCACACAGGAATAAGAAGACACCATAGGATTAGGAGGCACGGAGCCTGGATGTGGAGTCTATGATTAAATAATTATGCTGTACTCATCTCTTGAATTCACCCCCTATTTCCTTCACAAAATATTAACTTTTTTGCTATTTCACCTTAATTTTTATTGCGTTTCCTCCATTCTCCCCTTCTTTCTGCCTCTCTCTCTCTTTCATCTCCTTTCCTTTTTATTTTGTTGTTGTTGTTGTTGTTTACTAAAACGCTATCTTTAGTCTCTCTTTACGGTAATTCAAACACTACTATCCAAGCAATCATTTTAAAATAAGTCTAAGTTATTTCTTTGCCTGACACCCTTCAATAGTTTCACAAAGGCTTGGGGACAAAACTCACTTTTCATACAACATTCAGAAGGTTTATGACTTTACCCTATTGGTGTTTAATCTTACTCCCTTTCCCTTCTTTTTCCTTGACATTGATTGCCATTGTTTTCTTTGATCATAGTGAATCCACCTTGGCTGCCTTGTCTTTCTCGTTTTGTGTGTCAGATTGTAACATCTTTATAACAGAAATATATAATAGATGATATAATTTGGTTGTTCATTATTCCTCCCCAGTACTGGAAAGTAAGCCACTCCGGGACAAGGATAATGTCTTATCTCATTCACTGTTCTATCCCCAGCACCTAAAAACTCCACCTAATTTGTAACTGGTGCTCAATAAATACTGTTGAATGGATGAATTAGAAATCTACTGAGAGAGGCATGGTGCTTGCCTTCTTTGTGTTAAGCCTCTGGACTATGTAGCTGCCTCCAGAAAGAGTTAATTACTTTGCCACAACTATTTGTATCTATTTATTTTGTGATGTTTATAATTTTTATAATCTCATTCCAAGTGTATCTCCCCTGCTTGACAGAAAACATCCTAAAGATAGGTTCATCTTTTAGTTCTTTCCTAATCATAACTTTAGAAATATCTAATCCTATTCTAATAATCAATAGCTACATTGTATGCATAACTGGTGATACCGGTTCCATTTAATCTCAGCAACATGTGACTTTTTTTTTTTTTTTTAAGATCATGAAAATGGTTTCATGCTTTGATAATAGCACAACCTGATCTTCTAGATATTTGTTTAGTTCCATTTAAGGAATAGCTCAAAGGGGTGTCAGCTTCTCCCTCTTCCTTTGGCCCTCCCTCCTTCCCCCACGCTTGTGCATGGGCTTTTTTGTCTCTTTCAAATAAATCTTTTTAAAAAATTTAACAGTTCTAAATCGGTAACTTCTTAGAAACAAGGACAGTGTCTTCTGTTCTTTTTAAATCTTTAAAAATTAATGTTTGAATTTATACAGTAATGATAAAACCATATTACTGAGCATCACTGCTGCTGTCCCTTCTCCTTTTTCCAAAATGACTATATCAAACCCTCTCTTCTCTCTTGATACTTCCTTTACTCTCATTCCTCTTAACTCCCAGGTAAGGAAGCAGCTATAAACTCCCTGGTCTTCACTGTACTAAATCTATCCTAGCAATATATGTGCTGAAACTCCTTGCCTACCATCTGTTGCCAGGGAAGTACTATTCACCAAGGCTTGACTCCCTTCCCTCACATTCTATTGTCTCTACACCAGTGCTCCTCTTGTTTTATGGATTTTTTTCCCTTCTCCATTGTGTATTCCCATCTGCCTCTGAACATGCTGTAGAACTTCTTTGACCTTTATTTTTCAAATCTTCCCCTTTCATGGTAAAACTTTTTGAAAATGCTAACTACAATTAATATTTCTACCTCTTAAATTCACATTTTCTACATCAAATGCTATGAGGTTTTATTTCCATCATTCTACAGAACTGTTCTTGTCATGGATATCATTAACATTCTTCTTATCTTACTGCTAAATCTAATGACTATCCATGATTTATCTCGCGTAGCATAATGTACTGTGTTTGCTTGACCAAAATAGCCTCTTTTGTAGAAACTATTCCTAATTAATTATTATTCGATAAAATATTGAATTTTTTAGAAAATGCATGTAAAACTATCATTGTATAACTTAATACATTATCATAAACTTAACACACTCGTGTTTTCACCCAAGTAAAGAGGTAAAATATAATCAGCAATGCAGAATTCTTATGCCCAATCACTAAAACTATTTCCTTCCAAAGTCACTAACTAGTCTACCTCCTAAAATCATAAATCAGTTTTTAAATTTTAGTTCCAGTATAGATAACTTACATTGTTATATTTACAGTATGATATAGTGACTCAACAATCTTATACATTACTCAGTGCTCATCACGGTAAATGTATTCTTAATCTTTACCTATTTCACTCATCCCCCTCCCCTCTGGCAACCATCAATTCTCTATATTTAATATTTAACAGCTTGGGGCTTTTTTGTCCTTTTTTTTTTTTCATGGTTTGTTTGTTTTATATTTTGAATTCCATATATGAGTTAAATCATATGGTATTTCTTCTGTATTTTATTTTTTTAAGATTTTATTTATTTATTCATGAGAGACACAGAATGAGGCAGAGACACAGGCAGAGGGAGAAGCAGGCTCCACGCAGAGAGCCCAACATGGGACTCGATCCCAGGTCTCCAGGGTCACACCCTGGGCCGAAGGCAGGTGCTAAACCTCTGAGTCACCCGGGCTGCCCCCTCTTCTGTGTCTTATTTCACTTAGCATTATAACCTCTAAATCCATCCACTTTGTTGAAAATGCCTAGATTTCATTCTCTATAATGGCTGAATGTCACTCCATGTGCCACCTCTTCATCTCTCAATTAACACTGGGACTACCAAGATATGGATATCTTGGCTATTGTAAATAATGCAGCAATAAATACAGGGGTGCTTATAGCTTTTTGAATTCATGCTCTACTTTCTTTGGGTAAATGCCTAGTAATGGAATTACTGGATTGTATGGTAATCCTAGTTTTCACTTTTTGAGAAACGGTCATACTGTTTCTGCACAGTGGCTGCACCAGTTTGCATTTCCACCAACAGTGCATGTGGTTCCTTTTTGTAGTTTTGATTTTAGCATTCTGACTGGTGTCATTGTGCTTTTGATTTGCATTTCCCTAATGATTAGTGAGGTTGAACATCTTTTCATCTATCTCTTGGCCACTGTATGTCTTCCTTGGAGAAATACCTGTTCATGTATTCTGGCCATTTTTAATTGTATTTTTTTTTTTTTTAGTGTTGAATTCTATAAGTCTATATTCTATATTCTGAGTGTTATCACCTTGATGGATGTATCATTTGCAAATATTTTCTCCCATTCAGTAGATTGTCCTTTTCTTGACTGATTCCTTTGCTATACAAAAGCTTCTTATTTTGATGTAGTTCCAATATTTTATTTTTGCTTTTATTTCTCTGGCCAAAGGAAACCTATCTAGAAAAATGTTAGTACAGCTGATGTCAAGAAATTACTGCTTGTACTCTCTAGGATTTTTATGATTTCAGGTCTCATATTTAGGCCCTTAACCCGTTTTGAATTTGTTTGTGTTTGGTCTAAGAAAGTAGTCCAGTTTCTTCCTTTTGCATGAAGCTGTCCAGTTTTCCCAACATTATTTCCCGAAGAGACTATTTTCCTCATTGCATATTCTTGCCCCCTTTGTTGAAGATTGACTGTGTTGTGGGTTTATTCGGGGGCTCTCTCTTCTGTTTCACTGATTTATGTGTCACTTGTTTGTGTCATTATCATACTGTATTGATTACTGTAGCTTTGTAGTATGTCTTGAAAGCTGGGATTGTGGTATTTCCAATTTTGTTCTTTTTCAAGGTTGCTTTGGCTATTTGAAGTCTTTTGTAGTTCCATCCATACAAATTTTAGGATTATTTTTTCTAATTCTGTTAAAAATGCTTTTGGTATTTTGAGAGGTCTTGCAATAAATCCATAGATTGGTTTGAGTAGTATGGGTACTTTAACAAATATTTGTTCTCCCAATCCATGAGCATGAAATGTCTTACCATTTGTGATATCTTTAATCTTTTTAATGAATGTTTTATAGTTTTCAGGGTACAGGTTTTTCACCTCCTTCGTTAAATGTATTCCTAAGTTTTGTTTTTTGTTTTTTGTTTTTTGTTTGTTTTTTTTTTTTTTTTTTTGGTGGAGTTGTAAGTGGATTTTCTGCTTTTGTTTTTGTTATTTTAGTTCCAGTATAATTAATAGGATTGTTTAATTTCTTTTTCTAATACCTCATTATTAGTGTATAGAAATGCTACAGATTCCTGTATTGATTTTTGTATCCTGTGAATGTACTGAATTCATTTATCAGTTCTAGTAGTTTTTTGGTGGAGTCTTTAGGGTTTTCTATATATAGTATCATAGCATCAGAGAGTGAGTTTTACTTCTTCTATACCAATTTGGATGCTTTTTATATTTGTTTCTTTTCTGATTGCCATGTCTCGGTCTTCCAATGCTGAATTGAATAAAAGTGGTGGGAGTGTATATTTTTCTCTTGTTCCTGACCTTAAGGGAAAAGCTCTGTTTTTCATCATTGGGTATGTTACCTGTGGGTTCTTCATATATAGCTTTCTTTACGAAGTAGAATGTTTCAGCTGAGCCTACTATGTTGAGGGTTTTTATCATGAATGGATATTGTATTTCGTCAAATGTTTTTTATGTCTCTATTGAAATGATCATATGGTTCTTATCCTTTCTCTTGTTGATGTCTCATATTTATTGACGTGTGAATACTGAACGGCACTTGCATCCCAGGAATAAATCCCACTAGACTGTGGTAAATGAATTTTTAATGTATTGTCAAATTCATTTTTCAGCTATTTTGTTGAGAACTTTTGCATCTCTGTTCATCAGAGGTACTGGCCTTTCTTTTTATTTTTCTCTTCCTTCTCTTTGTAGTGTCTTGATCTGGTCTTAGTATCACGATAATGCTGGTTTCATAGAATGAACTTGTAAGCTTTCCTTCTATATTTCTTGGAATGGTTTCAGAAGAATAGGTATTAACTTTTCTTTAAATGTTTGGTAGGGGATGCCAGGGTGGTTCAGCAGTTAAGGGCCTGCCCTTGGCCTAGGGCGAGATCCTGGAGTCCCAGGATTGAGTCCCACATCAGGCTCCCAGCATAGAGCCTGCTTCTCCCTCTGCCTGTGTCTCGGCCTCTCTCTCTCTCTCTGTATCTCTCATGAATAAATAATAAGATCTTAAAAAAAATGTTTGGCAGGATTCACCCAGGAAGCCATCTGGTTCTAGACTTTTTGTTAGGAGTTTTTTGATTCAATATCATTGCTGGTAATTTGTTCAAATTTTCTATTCCTGATTTAGTTAGGTTTCCTATGTCATATGTTATATTTTTAGGAATTTATCCATCTCTTCTAGGTTGTCCAACTTGTTAGCATATAATTTTTTAAAGATTTTATTTATTCATGAAAGACAGAGACATAAACAGCAATCCAAAGATTGCTGTCCCCTCCAGTACAGGCTCTGAGATTAGTAAATCTTGTCATACACCCCAGCTGTTTTTCAACTGCTGCTTCCACACTGTATATCAGGGGGCTATTTGTTGTGTTGTCTCTTTGTGGGTGGGGCCTCTGCCTTACGGGGTGTCTCAAAACTAAGTCCATTGTTTTTTTGTTGTTTTGTTTTGTTTTGTTTTGTTTATATGGAATTTTATTTTTTATTTTTATAAATTTATTTATTGGTGTTCAATTTGCTAACGTATAGAATAGTCCATTGTTTTTTAAAGTTCCAGGTCTTAGGTCCCACTGGTTGGCTTTGAAAACCAGAGGGGCTAAGAAATGTTATGGGGATTTGCCTTCTTCATGTGGGTTCCCCATGCCTGGAACATCTGGTCCTCTTCCCCTCTCCACATCTACTGTGTCCCTCTCATGGAGAGTCCTCTGGGTCTATTTGGCTCCTGACCTTGTCTCTTCCCTTCCTATCTTCTTTGTGGCCTCTTCTTTATATTTAGCTGTGGAGGGTCTGTTATGCCGTCTTTGGGTAGTTTTCTGAGTTATTTACACTGATGTGGGTGTTATCTAGTATCCATGGAATGAGATGACCTTAGGATCCTTTTACTCTGCCTTCTTCCCCAGAAGTCCATAAATGAATTTTGTTTTGAACTTTATATAAATATTATTAAACAGTATCTTTTGAGTATCTGACTTCTTTTGGCCAGCATTGTATCTCAGATTAATCCATGTTGTACAATGTGGGTCATTTTCATTATGTGTAATATTCTGTTATATAAAATACACCTCAGTTTATCCATTCAGCTATTGATGGAAGTTGCTTGTTTCAAGGTGAGAGCAAAGATGAATAACAGCATTATGAATATTCTTGCAAATATCTTATGTGCACACAGGTACACATTTGTGTTAAATACAATGGGGATAGGATTTCTGGGTCATAGAATATGCATAAATTCAGAAATAGTGGAGGGGTTAAACCATTTTCCATAGGGTTTGTATAAATATATACTTTCACAAGCAATATATGAATGAATTCCAGTTTTTACCCACCTTGGCCCAAACTTTTTTTTAATTTTGTCAATTTAGCATGTGTGTTTTATAGGACAACCTAACTTTTTCTGGGCTCCTTCTACCAGATTCTGGTTTGTTTGCTCCATTTCTGTCATTATATCTTATGTCCCATTACTCCTAATGGGCTTGCAAGGTTTTACAAATTCTTTACTGTGATTTATTAGGGTTGTGGCAATGAATGGAGTTATATGAATGTGTACAATCTGCTAATTTTTCACTAAATATCCACGTGATCCATTTTCCCTTTAAAAAGGCAATAAAATGCACTTACCAAAAAAAAAAAAAAAAAAAAAACTTTCTCAAAATGAATACTTTTTGCATTCAAATGGTGTACTTATCAATAAATATACTTTTCTTGCACTAGTAAAACCCATTATATTAGAAGTAATTAAACTTCTGTATTTTAGGGTACTCTGATTTTTTTAAAGCTTATTTTAGTATATGGTTTCCCTGCCCCAGCCCCCGTCATTAAAATTATAATATTTTAAATTTAGGAACTCAAGAACTTGATAATGCCATGTTTCTTTTGTTAATTTTCCTATACCTACAATTTACTTCAAATACAATAAAGTCCTTCAGTTTTGTCTTAACCATACAAATACTGTATATTGAGTAAATGACTTAAATAAAACACAATTTCTCGACCTATGGAAATATCAGTCTAATAGTTTCTAATTTTGAAGCCTACCTTTGAGGACCATACTAGATGATATTTATCACTTTCAGTTTTTAAAAGTATGATCTTTAATTTTACGATAAAATTTTCTGGTAAATAAGTAAGACAATCAGGTAACTGGCCATACTAGAAAATCTTCTAGTATTTTAAAAACTCAGTTTTAAGCATTTCTCAGTTATGTTTGTAAGATATCCTAAATTATGTCTAGACACGCATTTTTCTTTATGCATGAGTACATGGAAAATAGATGCTATATTTTTACAGTAGGCCTTCTTTAGTAGAAAGCATTGATAAGAAATAGGATATTTCTTTTTAGAGGGTTGAGGTAAGTTATTGAAGCCCAAATCCTACTTTGTATACCTCTCCCTCCAGATTTGAGTCAATAAGCAAAGTAAATAAGATCATAATTTGCTTGGTGATTCATAAAAGTATTAATACCCAATATTTCAAGTGCAGCTTCCTGATACTTCCTGGAATCAAGGAAAACAGTTCAAGTAAGAGGCCTAAATGAGAGAGAACAGATCCATCTGGAAGACTGGCTTGAATTCATTTTTTTGAGCAATAGCATGAACAAGTATGACCAAACTTCTTTAAGGGATAAATACTTATGGGGGGAGGAGGAGAAGACTTCATGACTAGTAATATGGCCTACTAGTAAAACATAGAATGATGAATATATGGAAATTGATGACAAACAAATTCATCAACTTATTTCCTGGCGGTTAGTGATGGATAGAACATCAAATGGTTGTTTTGTTTTGTTTTGTTTTTGTCCCCCCCCTCCCCATTATTTCCTCTAATGAGTTATAATAATTTGCTAGGACCATAACAAAATGCCACAGAGTGGGTCACTTAAACACAGTTCTGGAGACTAGAAGTTCAAGATCAAGGTGTTGACAGTTTTAGTTTCTTCTGAGGCTTTAAGATGACTGCTTTTTCTGACTTCATATGGCCTTTTCCCTGTGTGAGGACATCCTTGGTATCTCTTCAACTTTATATAAGGATACAAGTCAGATTGAATCAAAGCTCATACATCTGACCTCATTTAACCTTAATTACATCTTGCAAATGTCTATGTTTAAATACAATCATTGTCTTAAGATACTGGGAATGAGAACCTAGACATATGAATTTGGTGGAGGTGGTGAGGGCCACAACATAGTTCGCAACAAAGAGGTAGAACTTTGGATAGATACTTTCTATTTATGAAACAGACATGCCTTTCTCACAGCCACCTAACATAATACTAATATGAAAACATGCCTCAATTGCATCTATTCAACAGACACATGCAATTTTGTGAAACTGATTGTATTCTTTTCATCAATATCCCTCTGAAAGAGAAAGCATAGTACAATCTATGGCTAATTAATTTTTCCCCAATGTTAAACTGTGGAGGTAAAGACATTTTGGACACAATTCCAGGAGGGCAAAAATAAGTGTATAATATTTTTAACCCAAACAGAACACTTCATCTAATATATAGCAAATACTAACATTTTTTTTTATTGATAATGAAATGGAAAAAAGATAAAGATTACTACTATACCACCTTGATTTTTCTATTTAAAATCTCTACCAGCTATCCTATAGACACTTCAGCTCCTCAATTTCTATTTATACCATGATGGCTCCTTCTAAATCTAATTTCTTGAAAATGCCTAGAAAACTTAGGAGCCATTATTAACTTCTCACTCACAATTCCAGTCACCAAACCCCTTATATTCTACTTGTCTAAACCTGTCCCTTTATATCTAAACAGACATTGGGGATGAAAATATACATATGTGTACATTATTTCCTTAGTTGATATACCAACCTCCATCTTAACTCTTATTAATACCAATTTCCTATTTTTTTTCTGTGATATCTTTGTAAAATAGAAACCTGATAAACCAATAATTAACAATTTCTCTCGTCCTCATCGATAACCTGCATCGATGCATCGATGCAGTTGAAACTCTTCCTGAGGACACACATACCTTGTCACCTTGCCCCTGTCTATGTTTTTTTTTTTTCCTATGTTTCTGATCCTTGTCATGGTCAGGGCTTAGTCCATGCATATATTCAGATTTGTTTGAATTTTTCAACCATGCATATCCACCATGCATATATTCAAATTTGTTTGAATTTTTCATAGTTTTATATATTAATGCTCTGTCAGGAAATACACCTATTCTTGTTTTCCCTCCTGGATATTTCTTCCTTGACTTTCAGACTAAAATACTTTCAATCTCATAGGAAAGTTTTTCTATTACTAATCCTTTCTTTAGGAGTTTACTGCTTACCTACTTTGCTCCTATAGCAACCCATGTATATAGTTCAATAGGATTAATACTACCATAATCATTTGTTCACTTGTCTGCATCCCTGTGTAGAATATTTATTCCTTGGACTTAGTGTTAATATTTGCTGTTTTTGTTTGCTTACATTACTCTTGTCTTTTTTCTTTTATAAATAGAAAAACAATGAATATTTGGCAAGAGAAGACTTGCTTCCTTTTTAAAAATTTTTTTTAAGATTCTATTTATTCATGAAAGACAGAGTCAGAGACACAGGCAGAGAGGGAGAAGCAGGCTCCACGCAGGGAGCCCAACTGGGACTTGATCCCAGGTCCCCAGGACCACGCCCTGGGCTGAAGGCAGCGCTAAACCACTGAGCCACCTGGGGATCCCCAAGACTTGCTTCCTTTAACAGAATCAATCTTAGTTATACTTCATGATACAAGTTTAGAATCTAGGTTTTGAGATTCTAAGGCAAAGACATTAGAAGATATTCTTTCTATTCTAAATGTTAAGAGATGTTTGGAAACAGAAAAATGTAAAATAGATATTTAAGGGTAGAATTTTAAATGAAGTGAGAACTCATGAATAAGAAGCCTGATTAGATTGAACATAAATGCATTATATATGAATGCATAGCTAACCTTTGCGCATTAATTATTCCAATAATCTTAGTGTGTTATTTAACAACTTCATTTTTTTTTGTCAAGTATCTAAAGTTAACTGGGCTTAGCTGGACTAGTCTTGTTTGCTCCATGTGGTGCTACCTGGACTGCTCTCATCTTGTGGCCTGCCCAGGGCTGGACTATTCAAAATTACTTACTCATGAAAGTAACAATTGGTGCTGGCTTTTGGCTGGAGATTCAGATAGGGGTTCCTTGAGAGACTGTTGACTTGCATACTAGGAATAAGACGGATAGATGAGAAATCTGATTGAAAAATTTGATTGTAGAGTTATGTTCAGAAATTTGACTTTTCAAAATAATCATTGGAGAGTTGGATAAACATACTAAGCCAGAGAGTGACTTTTAAAATGTCTGTCTTTTCATTTTTTTTATGAAGATAATTTTAGTGACAAAAAAGATTGTTGAACGTAGAATGGAGTCACTTGGGATGTGGGAGTTTATGGAAAGGTAGATATAAAACAATAACACTAGCTGGAAAAAGTATTTTGAAATACAATTATCATATAAAATTACTGGGACTTGAGTGATGGCTTGGGAAGAAATGGGAGAGATCATGCTTGATGTTGACATTGAAGCTTGGAGAAGTAGACTGTTTTGATCTCATTCACAGAGATAGAAACCAGGAAAAAGCACAAACTTTTGGAGACGGTAATTGAGTTCATTTTAGTTTTTATTAACTCTGAGGCGACTTGGAGATAGCCAGGTACTTTGAAATATGGCTCTCAATATGAAAAAGAGGCAGTAGATATAATTTCTTAATCATAATACTCCAGAAAATAGCATTACTCAAGACGAGATTGGCATTGTTACTATTATTTTAGGACTATAAATTAAACAACACTTTCAAAGAAATAGCATGGAAAAATACTTCTATCAGAATAAAGGGGGGGAATCTCATGCTGAATATATAACATGTATTCAGTAAACATCTTTTAGTTGATTAGATTTAGAGACTGCATCTTGTCTTCCTCCTTCTTGGGGGTTTTTTTGAGCTAAATCATACACTGGACAGTGCGATAATGAGAATTTGCTTATAAATTGTACAGTCCTTTAGGCTTACTTTTCCAGTTGCTCTTTTTGTCAAACAAAATGTAGATTTTTTTTAAGATCTAACTAAGGTATAACAGGATTTTTTATTTCAAGTATCAAAGTAACCACTGAAGGAAAATATCAGCTTTGATTCCTTTTTTTGTAACTAGACATTTGATGATCAATTCAAGGGTTAGGAATCAGACCCAGAGACCATCTACAGAAAAATTTTAAACACTGTTTCCTCAAAAAATGTCAATGTAATAGCCTAGAGTGTTTATAGCAGAGAGCAGAAAACCTTTTCTAATATTCCACATAATACCTACCTTGAAGCCAGATTCTGATTATAACACCAAGATGAAACCTCAGGATGGAAATCACAGAACTGAGACTCATTAATAATATGTATATTAAGAAAACGTAACATATATATAATGAACAATAAAAATACAATTATAAAAACTTTCAAAATTTTATTCCAGAAATATTCTAATATATCTAAAATGTGACCTGTATATTTTTATTTTTATTTTTTACCAATCCTTTATTATTTTACAAATAACTTATAAATTAGTCCCTCATCATCCCAATACTGAAAGTGAAGCTCTAGGGGCACTTGGGTGGCTCAGTTGGTTAATTGTCTAACTCTTGACCTCAGGTCAGGTCTCGATCTCTGGGTTGTAAGATTTCCCCTGTGGTGTGGAGATGCTTGAGATTCTCTCTCTCTGGGCAGCCCCAGTGGCTCAGTGGTTTAGTGCTGCCTTTGGCCCAGGGCGTGATCCTGAAGTCCTGGGATCGAGTCCTACGTCAGGCTCCCTGCATGGAGTGCTTCTCCCTCTGCCTGTGTCTCTACCTCTTTCTATCTCTGTCTTTCATTAATAAAAAAAAAAAAAAAAAAAAAAAAAATTCTCTCCCTCTGCTGCTCCCCACCCCTCATGTTCTCTTTAAAAAAAAAAAAAAAAAAGTGAAGCTCTACCTTTAAGAATATAAATGTATATCACTATAACATATTATAATATCTGTGCATAATTTACATTTTATAATTTGAAAAATTACCAATGAACTAGGAGCATTTTCTTATTAAATAATCCATTTATCTTCATAGAAGTATAATATATGTCTATATAATAATTTATTTCTTAATCTTGAGAAAGTATAAAGTTATCAGATGGCAAGCAGTGATACTGTGGTATATAGAGCAGTTATGAAAGATATAGTCTCCAGAACTGAACATAAGATGCTGAAACCAAAAGAAGAATAAAATGACTAGAATATTTGTATGCAACAGTGATTAGATACGGCGGTGGGGAGAATTTGAGGAGGAAAGACTTTAAAAGCCACACTCGAGATCAGATTTTATCCTGAGGGCATGTTTATGTACAGAGGCATCCTTCAATAAAATCGGTGTTTTTGGAAGATGATCAAGTGGCCATATGTTATAGACGTGGAGTAAGAGGAGACTGAAAACAAGCAGATCTGTAAGGGGGTTACTGTATTAATCCCAGTGAATTGAAAGTGATTGTCAAAGGGAATGGAAAGAGGCAGATTAAGGGAAACCTTTTGAATAACAAAATCACGTAATCCACTCGCTCTGTCCAGAGAGGAAAAACATATATTTCATTGATTTTTGAACAGGAAAGTGGAAGCTATGGCAACACTCCCAACTCAAAATTGTAGCGCCTATTTGGAGTATAAAACAAGATTCATTGTTACAGTTCTGAATAAGTAACTAGGGAATTAACTATACAGAAGTCACCTGCAATGTTGGAGCCTCGAGCAGAGAAATAAGCTCTTTTCAGGATAAAAGAATAGGAGTGAATAGAAAATATTCAAGAGTACATCAAGGGAATGTCCACAGCTAGGATGACAAAAGGAGGAAGATAACCACGTGAAAGGAAAGAGAAGCAAAAACAGATGGATTTGGGTAATGGTATCATATTATATGAAGGAGTACAATAATGAGTATTGGAAAGGCTATTGGACTTGACAAAAGTTCCTGGGTGATTTCAAGAAGGCACTTTATGGGAAATTGGAGTGAGATTGCAGATTGAGAATAATGAAACAGTAGATACCTTCATTCAACTTCAAGAGTGACTATCTCTTTATTTTTAAGATTTTATTTATTTGACAGCACAAGCAGGAGGAGCAGCAGAGGTAAAGGGAGAAGTAGTCTCTCTGCTGAGCAGGGAGCAGGGCCAGAGGGCTCCATCCCATGGCTCTGGGATTATGACCCAAACCAAGGGAGATGTTTAACCTACTGAGCCACCCAGGAGCCCCAAAGAATGACTGTTTAAAGAAGGGAAAGAGGAGAGCTGCTGCATAAATTACTAAGAGGGAGGTGAGTTCTGTTTTGTTGTTTTTTAAAGGAAACCATAAGTTTGAAAACAGAAATTAGCCAAGAGAAAAACTTTCCCATTAGTCCACTTTTTAAGGAATTTATATTGAAATCTGATGCTCATTTTTTTACCCTTCTGCCATCCCCCTAGTAAATGGAAGACCAAAGGCAGCATTTGTGTGATGGTTAGCAGAGAAGCCAGCAGGCATGATCATACTGACTGTACGGACCTTTACATTTGTGTATTACACTTTCCAGGAAATTTATTTAGACTCTTTCCAGTCCCTATAATCTCTTCAGCTTCTGAAATTATTGTAGCAGTTGGTTATTGAGTACTTTGACATTTAGATAGCATCCTTTATCATCATATATACAAATCAATATACTTGCATTTGAAGACAGTTTATATACAAAAAGAACATTTGTGAAATTGTACATGCATTGGAACCATGAGAGATACTTCGGGGCTTAAGTAGCATCAAACTTCTTACCACTCTTAGTTCTAATGGAAAAGGGGGTAAATTGGTAGTTAACAGGAACCCAGAAAGAAATAATTCTATAGGGACGCCTGGGTGGCTCAGTGGTTGAGCATCTGCCTTCAGCTCAGGGCATGATCCTGGGTCTGGGGATCAAGTCCCACATTAGGCTTCCTGTGAGGACCCTGCTGCTGCTTCTATGTCTCTGCCTCTCTCTCTCTCTAACTGGGTCTCTCATGAATAAATAAAATCCTTAAAAAATAATTCTATACAATTAGTGTGTACCTTCAGCCAAAAGACATCATCAGCTCAAGTCTCCTTGCAAAAAAGAATGCAGAGGAAAATAACCTGGCTACTTTGTTCTATCTTCCTTTGTTCTCCTATTAGGGTTTCCTATTGGCCAAATTCAACCTGAATCCCAAGCACATGGGAACTTGATAATTTGGTTCTTACAAATATGCCTCACGGAGCAGAGTTTAATAGGGTGCAGAGAGCACTGTAAGAAGGGTACTATACACCATGCACTGTCAATTTAGATGACTTCTTGACATTTATACGTTTCTACGGTTAAGAAATCTATTATGGGGTGGCTGGGTGGCTCAGCCAGCTAAGTGGCTGCTTTTGGCTCAGGCCATGACCTCAGGGTCTGGCTCCCTCTAACTGGGGAGTCTGCTTCCCTTTAATCCCACACCTCCCACTTGTGCACACTCCCTCCTCCCCACAAATAAATAAATAAAATCTTAAGAAGAAACATATGCATGTTTGTTACAGGAAAGATTTGTCCATATTGTAATAGTAAAATTATTTTCCAAGACCTTTTAATCAGGCTTTTACCACTTAGAATTTGTATAAGTTATACAAGATATATTGAATGTATCCTATATGCCAAGCACATTCCAAATTTATTTATTGCCTAATTTGATTGTCATATAATTCTATTGCTATGTATCCATTGTTAGGTACTAATTGTGACAATTTTGTCCTCTGGAACTGATGGTTGAAGAGATGAACTTGGTTCATCTTTTTTGAACCAAGTTTTTGGTTAGATTGTAAATGGGAATTTAGGATATGATGCCAGCTGTTTGACTTCAAAGCCAGATATCGATACTAATAGATGTAATATTGAAGAAATTTTTCAGCTATCTTATATACATTCTAAAATTATTCGCTCTGCATTTTTATGAGGAAGATAATTCAACAGGGATAATTCAACCAAGATATGAAGAAGTATGTAACACAGATCTTGTTCTTGTGATGAATATAGTGCGTTTGAGTCAGTGTGCCTGGAAGCATTGAAGTATATACACAAGAGGCATGGGTAGCAATGCCATGGCCATGGTGTAATTCTATCAGCATTATATCAGAAGAACTTTCAGTGACCAAGGAAATAATTCAACTTTCATTGGTGAGGACAGCAAGCTTCAGAAAACCAGGTAGGGTTTAAATATAGGCGTCTTTCCTCATAGGACAAATAGAATATAATTAAGAACTCAAAATGCACTGAAGGTATAAATAACACTTGAGCTTGCCAACAGACATTTGCAAACATTTTTAAAAAAATCCAAAAATCATCTGGTGTTTGAATCCATTTCAGAGAGGATACTGACATCATTGATAGAGTATCCAGCCCACCCTGGGTCGTCATGTTTTCTCCTTTCTCACTTTCATGATTCTGAGGTCACCTCTACCTAACCTAGATCAATGGGAATATAAAATATACTCCTACTTTTAGATGTATTCCTTCATTTGTTTTTATCTTTACAAAGAAAGATCTGTATTTATGCTAAATATCCTGTTTTGGGGAAATATCGTAAAGGGTAAATCTCAAATACTGAATGTGAAAAACTTTTCTTTCCTGCCATATGGGTAATGGGTTGTATGTATACTTATACATGTTGAAGAAAAATGCAGTTCTTTTGCAATGTCCATTCTCTTAATCATTTAGGAAAACAAAGCAAAATATAGTTCCCATGATAAACATTCAATGATAAGCAACATCTAGAAGCATTATTTATAATTAGAGATATGGAAGCAGCCCATGCACCCATCAATTGACAAATGGATAAAGAATATGATATATACATATACACATACAGAATAGAATATTATTTAGCCATAAAAATAATGAAATCTTGCCATTTGTGAAGATATGGATAGAGCTAGAGCATATAATGCTAAGCAGAATAAGTCAGAAAAAGACAAATACTATATGATTTTATTCATATGTGGAATTTATGAAACAAAACAAATGAGCAAAGGGAAAAAATGAGAAAGAGAAGAGACAAATCAGGAAACAGACTCTTTAACTATAGAGAACAAACTGTTGGTTACCAGAGGGGAGGCAGTGGGAATATGGGTTAAATAGAAGTTGGGAATTAAGGAGTATACTTGTGGTGAGCACTGAGTGATGTATGGAGGTGTTGAATCACTATATTGTACATCTGAAACTAATATCACTGTATGTTAACTGGAATTAAAAATTAAAAAATCATAAGCAACAAAGGCAAATTCCTTGCCTTTGAAGTTCAGTCTCCTAAACTGGCTCACAGAATTACTGTGTATGTCACTATACCATGTTCTTGCTTGATTTCCCAATATTCATTTCATCATCAATGATTGGTCTAAGCCCATCTTGTCATGGCTATTTTATTATCAGTGATTAACACCTGACCCAACTAAGTTGGACACATGATATGACACTGACCAATGAGGACTAAGGAGAAATCTAGGGGCTTCTGAAAAAGTTTACATGCTTCTAAAATGGAGAGGTGAAAAAGATGGACACATTTTCCTCAGAATGACACAAATAAAGATGTTAAGCTAGAAAGTTCTGTGAGCATCTCCCAATCAGATAAAATGGCAGTCAACAAAGTACAGGACCAGGGAGCACTTGAGAAGTAGAAACAGTGACCAAAAGACCCTGCCTAGAGCTCCATCAACTGTCTTTTATATTTGAATTCATATATTTCCTTTTTGCTTAAGCCAATTTTTATTTTTTTTAATTCTATTTATTTGAGAGTGTGAGTGAGAAAGAGTGGTCACTCAACCTGGGGAAAGGGCAGAGGGAGATGGAGAAGCGGACCCCTCACTGAGCAGTAAGCCTAATTCCGGACTCAATCCCAGAACCGTGGGATCATGACTGTGCCCTGCTTAAGCCAATTTTAAACAATTTTCTGCTACCAGCAAATGTAGCAACAAACCGAGTATGTCTTGAGTGAGATTGTTTCACAGATATGACAGAAAATAAATCCAACAAGTACTGTGTTCAAAGATCATATAGGGGTGCCTATACTCCACTTCTGACTATATACTTTCTGTGATCCCTGTCCCTACTCAATAATATTCTTTGTTTTTTGTAAGGACTGTATCTACTACAGAGTCTGTGCTGCAAAAGTCTCTAACAAAAATGCGTCTTTGTCGTGTGCAGTTACTGGGGAGAATGTGAGCCAATCTGACTTTTGACAATTTCTATTTGGAGAATGCACCAAATCCCCAACGTAGCATTTCCCATAATCTCTTAAGAAAATGGAGATACACAGGGGAGATTAGAAGACAAGGACACGGTGTTCTAGGAGATAGCAGAGCATATAGTTGAGAGATAAGAGGAAGAGTAAGTATATGCACACCAACAAAAAATCTGTCCATATTTATGTGTAAACAGGAAAATAACCTTTTCTAAAAATAAATTGCCAGGAATTATAAAATCTGCATGAGGAAAAAATAAAATTCCAAGCTCAGAGTTACTGTCTGTAATATTAATCACAATAAATTAATTTCCATTGAAATATCTCCTAAGACTGAATGGAAATTACTTTAATGATAGAAAAAGCTGTTATTATTTTATAGGCACTACTATTTATATTTCAGTACCATCTGTGTATATAGCTTTCTAAAGTGATTAAAAGTTGAGTGGCTATCATTTGCCCTTGGTCTATGATTGAATTACTCTGGAAATCATTGTTAATGTTACATGGATTAAGGCTAGGATTCAATTCATAATATTCTAACAAAAGTAGTAAACAGAAATGAGTTTTTATAATGTCAAATATATAATCTACTTCACTTCTTTTATGGTTTCTTTTTATTTCCATCACATTCAAGTGGCTAATCATGCCTTTTCTATTAATAAAGTTCATTTTGAAGACACTTTGCAATCTGTTAAATAGACAGCATAAGTTTGTTCAAGACATTTTGGTTTCAGCCTTGTTTATAGTGAAGGTAAAAAAAAAAAATACAAACTTCAAGGAAGCCCTAAAAATAATCATTCCTTAAACAGTATAAGGATAATTTTCTAGTAAAGACAGACATATTGAACAACTCTCTAAATGGTTCTTTATAAAACACAACTGAGAACACACTTAGAATAGACATGAAGACATTATTAGGGTTGTTATTGCAGTAGATTCATTTTACTAGATGGATTTGGGTTTCCTCCAACTTCTTGATACTCTTCATTTTATTAAACTCAGAATTATGTTGTCTTCCCTTAGAACCATCCATTTTTAAGAAGATTTTATTTATTTGAGGGATAGTGAAAGAGCACAATCAGGGAGCGCAGGGGTAAGGAGAGAGGGAGAAGCAGGCTCCATGCTGAGCAGGGAGCTCTGACTGGGAGCTTGATCCCAAGAACCTGAGATCATGACCTGAGCCAAAGGCAGACACTTCACTGAGCCACCCAGGTGCCCCAGAACCATCCATTTATTAGTTTCTACACTTTGGAAGCTGAATACTCTTTGAATAACATTTGAGATATTTATGAATCACTTTTTGTGAGTAAAATACAAGATAAAGGAAATCTTGGATTCTGTCTTTGGCTTCTGTTGGTTAAATGACAATCATTTTATAAATATTTATTAAAACTACACATCACACACAAACATTTCCTCAAGCAATATATAGTCATTTTGTGACTGGGAGAGCCATAATAGATAGTGTTATGAGAGATATACAAGTAGAAGACCTGTCCTAATATTGATTGAGTCAAGGAAAGTTTCTTTGAAGAAATGACTCTGAAGATGAAATCAGGAGGATATATTAGAATTAATCAAAAAAAAAAAAAAGGCACAAGGCTATTTGCAGCATAGGGAATGCTGGATATAAATTCTATAGATCTATAAGGATTTAAATCCAGATGAAAGATAGAGAGGGGCAAGAAGTGAAATATAGACAGGACACCCACAGCTTCCCTAGCATAAAGTTACCACTTTTCCCCAGTGTTTTCTGGGAACCTTGGAAGGATGCAAAATAGTGAAATGACCTGTTCAGATTTGTGTTTTAAACATACATGTGAATAAATTTATGTAGGTAAATTGGAGAGGATTAAATACAAATCCTATTTTAGGAAACATTCTGAAAAATGTGATTGTTTTGTAGGTTGTGACATTTGCAGTGAGATAAGAGGATGGATTAGAACAAAAATAATTATACAGGACATAAAGACTGATTCTGTGAAAGAAATAGGTTGGAATAAGGGTCAGTTGAGGGATATAAAAATGGCACCAAGGTTTGAGAGTAGGGATAATGGGTATATAATGATGGCATTCTTTTAGGTAATTTTTTTTAAGGATTTATTTATTCATGAGAGAGAGAGAAGCAGAGACACAAGCAGAAGGAGAAGTAGGCTCCATGCAGGGAGCCCAAAGTGGGACTCGATCCCAGGAATCCAGGACCACACCCCGGGCCAAAGGCCGGTGCTAAACCATTGAACCAGAGGAATCCCCTCTTTTAGGTAAGTTTTAAGTAAATTTCAAAACACTAAAAACCAATGTTAAAAAAAACTTCTCTGAGTCTTATGGTCTTAGTAAATAAATGATATCCTGAAATGTTAGAAAGATATTTGTTTGACTCTATTATTCAGATAACATAGTCAATGAAATGCAAGTTAGCATTTAAAGATCTCTCAAAATTGAACATTAATATTGTCGAAATAAACAAAGCTTGATGTGGAATCTGCATATCTGAAACCTGGTATTTCCCTGACCAACCATCAGGTAATACTGTCTAATAAGAAGTCACATGTACTAAGATTACATCACCCAAAAAGGACGCCTTATTTTCTGTATTTGAAGCCAGTCTGGTTGTGATGGAGACTTGGATTTCTAAAATCCTCCCAAAGCCGCATCCTGGCACACTCTTTGCCATGGGATGCTCGTGCCTTAGGCAATGTGCCATCTTTAGAGCTTTAGCACACAGGAAGCAGTTTTTCATAACTAATCCCCACCATTCTGTACTTTCCTTTTCATGTTGTAATAAAAAAATAGCATTTAGCTAAAGCTTTTCTCATTTGGCTTTTGGAGCTATAGTTAAAGGCATCGGTCTTAAGAGGAGGTGTGTGTGTTTCATGTGTGTGGGCAATGGACCTATGTAAGGTGCTTATCAACTGGATTTCATCTTTTAAACTAACTTCAAAGGCCTTCCATGTTCATTATCTCTGCTGGATGTCTGTAGGTGGACTAAGTACAACAATGGTACAAATTTTCCAACCCTCCCTATAGTCACACATTTTGCCATAAGACTTTGTGATTCCTTCCCTTACAGACTAGAGTTTATGTCCCTGGTCCTTGAATCTGGGCTGTGCCTTTTTTGGCCAGCAGATTGCAGCAGAAGTGACTATATATCAGTTCAGGGACTAAGACTTAAGAATCTTTGCACACTTTTATTCTCCCTTTTATTCGTCAGCCTTTACTATAAGAATAACATTGATGGAGGATGAGAGAGGTGTGAGCACAAGCATGGGAGCTGATTTGCCACAGTCAGTGGAAGACAAATTCCAAATATGTGAATGAGTCCAGGCAAAATGAGCAGAGTTGTATATCTTCCCACAGTTAACTACAGATGCATGAGGAAGCCCAGATAAGACCAGAAGACTGGCTAGCATGGTGCTGACTTGTAAGCAATAAGGCACAGATACCATTTTAAGCTATCAAGTTTTGAGGTGGTTTGTAAGGTAGCAATAGCTGACTGATAAAAATTATTTATGGACCAAAAGTGTAGATGTATGATCTCAGCACCTTCACAAAGGAGGTTATGACTGTGATTTTATAGGCTGGTTGTATCCTAAACAATGTTTCAGATTCCATGAATCATAACTTCTTGGTTAACTTGGTTGCTCCTAGTTATAGTGCTTATAATGGACTCAAGTTTTTCAGCTGGTGGGTTATATCTAGCAATCCAAGCCAATTTATAATTCTGTAATGATAAAGTCCTTTGCTTTAACTCTTAATGGGACAATATTAAATGTACTTACATAAGTTTATTTTAATTACAATCTTTTATGCTATTGAGGAAAAGAGAAGCATATGCTTTTGCCAAAGTATTCTTTGACTAACAGGCTCATGCATCACTTCTATCCATTATTAATGTTCTTTAGCCAAATAAACTCAGACATTTTTCTCCTTAAACTATTTCTAAACTCTCTTCTAGATTTCCTTTCTGTTTTATGATATTAAGAAGGTCAAATATCCAATAGAATATCAACATATCCATGTCCTGTTGGAATCTTCATCTATCTTCCTCAACAAAGCGATTCCCTCTGTGGACTACATAAAGCAATTTTAATTCAGTGCAATGTTTCCTTATTTCAAAAGCTATGATCTGCATGTGTGTATGTCTTCCAAAAATATTCCTGACAATGTATTATAATTAATACTTTTTACCTACATTACCTGTTAAGATGTTTTCTGTATATCTAGTAACACATCTCTAATGTTTAAAAATACTTCCTGTTGCTTGTCTACTTTGTTTTTCTTAATTTAATCAAAAGTTCTAGCAATTAAGTCATTAGCTGATATAAAACCTGAATACATCTTTTCTGTATAGCATGAACAAACTCACAATTTTTCCCAATTAAATTCACTAACCACATTAAAGTTTTTCTATCTACCAAGTAGACTTGGTCAAGCTGACTTCAAGAAGAGTAGAAGAAATATTTTGATGTTGGGGGGCAGGGAAGAGAGGGAAAGAATGATTATTTATATATATATATATATATATATATATATATATATATATATATATATATACTATCAAAGATCACACTGAGAAGAAAAAAATATATATCCTACTGAGGTAATTACCATGAGGGAAACGTTCCAAATTGCTGGCTCCCAAGATGAATCTTATCTGAAGAAATGTTTTATTTGGCATGCACAGTCTTTAAAACAAACTTGAGTTAATTGCCACATTTAAGAATTGGGGAATTTTTCCAAAATAATTTTTAAACCCCAACCCCTTGAAAAATTTGAAAATACTCTGCACTTAGGCCTTTGTGTTTAAATAAATAATAATAAAAAAAACTATAGTGGCCTAACTTTAGGATGGTGGATGAACGTTCCAAATCCATCAATATCAAGTATTCTATTGCTTATAGCATTTGGCTAAAACAAAGAAGAAGAAAAAAAAAATCCCCCAACACAGAAACCCTCCCCCCAAAAACTTACAAATTCCTTTTTTAAAAGCTAATGTTTTATTCTTTTGGGAAACAAAGGAGAAAGAAAGTGATAACTACTTAAATGGCTTGCTTAACTCCTTTGCTTGCCTGGCTCCTTTAGGCCTTTAAGTTTCAATCCTTAATTTAAGGTTTTTGTAAAGATTGATAGTCAACACTTCTAGGTCACAGGTGGCAGAAACCAACTCAAATTTTCATAAACAAATGAAAAGTAAGCAGTTATTGGCCTACTTACTCCAGGGAGACAAAATGATGTAATCAGAAATCTACTTCTCTTTTCAATTTTCTAATGCCATTATGCTCTCTGTGGGCCACATTCTCAGTATGAGTTTAGCAGTGGGATGACAAAAGCCACTGGTCCCTCCAGGCTAACATAGTCTTCAATGCCCATAATTCTAGATAAAGGGAGAGTATCTCAACAATTCTAATGTAACATCTTGATGGGCTTTTATTGGCCTGTGTAAGATCACATGCCTAACCTAGGCAATCACTCTTCCTAGAGGAGGTGTGGTGGTCTCATCAACCAGGTCCGGGTCCTAGATCATCTGCTCAACTTTGGCAGGAACAAGAAGAGTTAACTTGGTCTAAAACTCCTGGAATAATATGGCAATGATAAGAATTTTGTGAACAGAAGAAGGGAAAAGAGATCTAGGTCAGGCAAAATGACAGTTGTTCAACAACAGTTACAAATTAAGATAAAACACAAGGGAACTACACAGTTACTTAGAGATGTGTATTTACTTGAGCTATAGGAGTTGATAAAATAGGAAAGTTACATATATTCCCCCCAAATCTATGAAGTATATATAAATATATATCTTGATAAACAGGGGTCACTGAAGAATGTAGAGAAACAGATGTTATTAAGAAAGTTAAGTAAGGCACATTGTAAAAGAAAAAAGAGATTATAGCTATCATTACTAGCTGTGTTAACCTTAAATCCATCATTTGTTCCTCTTTTACAATTTTAAAAGATATTAAAATTAAGACAAATATATAATAGATAGAAATAGACAAATATACATACACCTTAAAGAAAAATAATATAACAAGCACCCCTGTTACCGCCACTCAATTTAACAATGAAAATATTGCCGTCCACTTAGGACTTCTGAGATGATCTTCTTTTACTCCATCTCCTTCCATTTCTCCCAGTAAGAGCATTCCCCTGCATTTTGTGTTACTTCGTTTTCCGATTTCTTTTTATGACATATATATTTATCCCCCCCAAAAAGTCATTTAGCTTTGCCTGTTTTTAAAATTTGTAACTGGAATCACAGTGTAGGTTTATCTCGGTGACTTATTGTGCTCAACATTATATATGTAATAGTCATTAATGCTGATACAGCTGTTATTAGGGTGAATAGAAATTTCATACTGCAATATCTTCCTCAAAAATTGAATATTTATTATAAATTAAAAATCCTTATTTTTGTTAATGCCTTTACTTATATCTTGTTTTCTCAGTAAGTTGTATAACAATTCTATTATTTCAGGTTAGTATTTTCTTGGATTTTTCTCTATTCTTTTACTTTCTATATTTACTTTTACATTGAGCCTGAACAATCTTTGGTCTTTTCACTAGAGGATTTAGGCTAGTTATAGTGATTTCTGATGTAACTTGATTTATTTTTGCATATTGTTTTATTGCTGATGCTAGCATTTTTTTTCTTTGTGGCCTTTTTTTTTTTTGCAACCAATTTTGTCTTATGATACATTATTTTTTCCTGCTACTAGTTGTGAAATATTTACTTTTCTAACGCTATAGGGTTTATCTGGAATTTAAAATATTTATAGTTTCAATATTCTAAATTTAATCAATATCATTCTTTCAAGACAATGTAAGACCCACAGATTAATTTACTCTTCTCTTGGTAAGTTATTATTGTGCTGTATTATAATTCTACATATTTAACTCCATTAAACATTATATTATCTGTTTCAATATTTGCTTAAATTTATTCACATATTTATCACTTCCTGTGCTTTTTTTCTTTCATTCATTCCAACCTCTATGAGACATTTTATTTACATAGAGTATATCCTGTAGACTTCAGTGCAATTTTGCCTGTGATAAATTCTCATAGTTTTGTCTGAAAGTGTCTTTGTTTTGCCTTCATTCTTGAAAATAATTTTTCTCTTGATAGAATTTCTAAGGCTACCTTCTATTTCCTTTCAGTCTATTAAAGTTATCATTCTATTGCAATCTGGCTTCTGCTAGTATATCTATTCCCCTCTCTTTTTTACATTCTCTGTTTGCCATTGGTTTTCCACAATTTTACTATGATGAATCCAGGTGTGAGTCTTTTGTGTTTATCTTACACTGGATTGTTGGGACTTGGTAATATATCAATTTTAGAATGTTCTCAGACTCTATATCTTTATATATACATCTAACCCATTCCTTTCTCCATCCTTCTGGAGCTCTGATTTAGACATGTTTTATTTGATTCCTTTATTTCATTCTTTCTCTACATATTGTCTCGTTCTGACTTATTTTCTTCATCTGTGTCTAATCCACTGAGTTCTTATTATATTTTCAGAAATTTCTATCTGTTGTTTCTCCAGATTTAAATCATTCTTGTAGTGTTCTATTCCTTACAGATAATTGTCAATCTTGCCTTTTATATATTTATACAGTTTAATATCACTGTTAATTTATAATCTGCACTTGAAAATATCAACTCATTGTGGGTCATTTTCTGTATTCTCCTGTATAAGTTGGTTCTTGAACATGCTTGTCTCTTTTTATGGTCAGTTTATTTCAACTGGGAGCTTTTTTTTGCTTGGAAAATGGTGGGAATTCTCTGTGACTCAGATGAAGTGAAAAACTTCCAGAGAAAATTTGCTTTTGCTTTTGCTAAGTTACTAGGGGCAATTGAAACTCATAAAATCTTTTTGACTACTTAGGTAATGTGAATCTGAGGAGGCTTAAATGTTTCAATTTCTAAGGGATGGTTTTTATCATAAGTTGTTAAAACTATAGTGGAGCAAGGGAGAGGAATGTATAAGATCTGCAAACAAACTGTATTTCACTCCGCTATCTAATAAAATAATATGTGACCAAACAGAGGTAGTTTTTTCAAGTTAGTTATATTTATTATGGAATTATTCTATATAACAAAAGACTATCCAATACAAACCTATCTCATTCATTTAAATTAGGCTTTCCTATCAATGCATATATATGTTTCATTGGGGTAAGGGTAAAACACCTTATCCAGATGGGGTATCGCTAACGGTCCATTAGTCATCTAGCAGATATAAATTTTTCCTTGCTTTCACTTGCATGCATGTACTCTCTCTCTCACTCAACTCTAACTCTCTTAATCCTCTCTCTAAATCTGTCTCCCCCACTCCATATTCTTGCCCAAAACTCATCACTGTGGTATGGACTTCTTAATAAATTCGCAGAGGGAGGTGCAGACTGGTTGAAGATGTGAATCTCTACTCTTGAGAAAGTGAAGAAATCCTTGCAATGGGAACAGGTATCATTAAGCCATGAAGGTTTGGGGTTTATATACTTAGTGAACCATAATAAGGTGGTCCTAATTATAATATGTGCACTATGACAAGCCAGCTATTCCCACACAACTGGCTGTGAAGTTCACCTGTATTTAAATTAGACAACTCTAAAGTGTTGATTCTTCTTGTGATTTAAGTACATCTGGCTCTGGTGCCCTAGCCATCTGGCTCCAGTTTTATGTATATGCAAATTAAGCAACTATAGTAGGATGATGATTAGATATGATGTCTTTCCCTAGTGGCAGTCAGCACTTTCGTGTTTGTATTGATAGAGTATTGTAGTCACAACTGAGACAGATTTATTACACATACTATGTACTTGCAAATTCGCTATTGCCAAATCACTTAGTCTCTTGGGAATGGGGAGCGGAGAAAGGTTTACTGTTGACTCACCTTTACATTGAGCTTTTGGAGTCCTAGCTTTCTTGATGGAAGGATGAAGATGGTCTCCTGTTAGACTCTCAATCATGGGAATGCTGAGGGATTTGGGTTCTGTTTCTACACCTTATAAGATCAGAAAATATCAGTACAATATCATCAACACTGGCAAATGTCTTTAGGGGAAAAGTGAGCATATGAGCTCTGTTTAACTTTCTGGGTAATTCCATCCTAGGATTTTGATCCTTAATTCATTTTACCTTAATTCATTGAAGGCTTTAAAATAATTTCTTAAAAATATTTAATTAGCATTGTAACTGATGTCAGAGGGAGGATTATTCTGAATAGGAAGTCTGAAGTTTGCCAAGAACAGGGTGATACTTTATCACATTGTCAATATCTGGGAGTAGAATGGATTGGTAGATCTCCAACTGTTCAATTGTGTGACTCAGTGATTGAGTAGAGTCCAAATCTTTGCTACTTCCTCCCTGCTCTTAGCTCCACTAAAGAGAATTCAGAATTTCTTCCTTTGTTCTAGGTGTAACAAGCAAAAACTATATGTTGACACTCTTGCTTGATAGCTTAGAAATTTCCCATTATCATATTTTACTGTAAGAATCCCTATACTTCAAAGACTATTTTCTCTACAAGTAAACTTACGTGACAGAATATGGGTGGCATTTGGCTGATGAAAATTAGCCTCAAAGATTTGTTCCCAAAATGAGACAAGTCTTACAGTACTAACTTCAAAATCATCATCTATTTTTTCTGGTTTTCAATTTTAAATATGCATAATAGTTTGATACTTAAGCCACATTCAGTTCTTCTTTAGAATGAATTCTATATGTTAATTATAAGATTAATTTTTGCTGATTATTCTAGAAGTTTCTATGGTGCATGTGTTGTATATTGGGTTGGGGTAGTGAACATGAACCAACTTCAAATCAAGGTCATTTGATACATTTTATGAACATGCCTCTGATATTGAATACATGAGGCAGTTTTATGTACTAATGTGCAATTTAATGATGTTTTACATTAATATTCTATATTATAATAATATTGGACCCTGTTTGACAGCTTTTGCTATAAAAAGGCTCTGTAACCAATAACTTTTGATTTTCAATGGCTTATGTAACTATGGATTTATTTCTCACTCACATTTTATGTCACTGCCTGTGGGTTATATGCTGACTCGTATCCAAGTACAATGTCAGATGTAGGTCTGCTCCAGTGTGTCCTCTCATTCCAAGGCCAGCATGATGCAGCACCCCATCTGGGATGTGATGTTTTCATGGGAAAGTACAGGAACACAAAAATGGGACAGAAATTTAACATGCCTCTCACAGCCTTTATTCAAAATTGGCACCTTGTCACTTCTGTCCATATTCTACTGGCCAAACAAATCTAATGACCAAGTCGCACATCATTTGGTTGGAAGGATATTTTTTCCATGAAGAATAGGAGAATGAATATTGGCAAAAAATAAAATCTGTCTCAAAGGCACTTTGGCTGTTGTTTGTTTTTTAATTGTTCAATATTTTTAAGAGACAAAATAGAAAATAACATTAAAACCAATATACTATCCACTGATAGTGGATATTTAGCAAAACAATATTTTTCCATCTGCCACAGAAATTATTTTTTAATAAATCAAGCATTCCATAAACAGTTGAAACTATTTAATTCTTTACTATTCATTCCATTGTCATCTCTACTTTCCCATAGTGAATCATACTCTTGAAATTAATGTTTCACTTTTTCATGCATGTGTACTCATTGATCAGATAGGAGTATGTACTTAAAACATTTTACATCTCTACTTTTCTTGCTTATGTTTATAGAAATATATTTTTAGTATTCTACAAATTCTTTTATCCTAAAATATTTTTCTGTATAAATACAGCTAAGTTTCATTCATTTTAGCTGCTATGTACTATTCTATTGTATGAATAAGTGCCAATTATTTAATCCATTTACACATTGAACATTTTTTAAATTTCCATTAAAAAATTGATTTTGGTTGACTCACTTTATATTTGCTATTATAAATGCTATCATAAACATTTTTGTGCATGTCTCCTGGTATAATTATACATTATTAAAATATTATACTTCAAATTGATAAGTCAGAGTATGTACATCTTGAACTTATTGCTAAATTATTTTTTAATGGCTCTATCAATTTGTTTTCACCAGTTTATTAAAATTAATTTTTGTCATATTCTGAACATTATTTTTTTATAAATAGACTTTTAAAAAGATTTTATTTATTCGTGAGAGAAACAGAGAGGTGTAGACATAGGCAGAGGAAGAAGCAGGCTCCCTGGGGGATTCTAATGGTGGGACTCAATCCCAAGACCCCAGGATCATGACCTGAGCCAAAAGGAGACCCTCAACTACAGAGCCACACAGGTGCCCCTATAGACTTTTAATACTTTTGAAAATATTGGTTATTTAATACTATCAAAATATTTTAATGATTTTCCTCGACTAAAAGTGAGGTAGAGCATTTTCAATATGTATTAGGATTTTAGACTTATCTATGAACTGTTGTTAAATAATTTGGGTATTTTGAGTTTGTGTGAGCACATGCATATACACAGATATTTTTGTTTGATTTCTATTATAAATGAGATTTATTTTTTTAAATTTGAGAGAAAGAGCATGAATGAGCAGTGGAGGGGTGGAGGTGGAGAGGGAGGAGCAGGGCTTGATGGCAGTACCCTGAAGTCATAACCTGAGCCGAAGGCAGCCATTTAACCAACTGAGCTACCCAGGTGCCCCTATTTAATTAGTCTTACTCTGTTATGGGACATTCTTTTTCCTGTCCCTGTATTCAACAATCTAACTGAACTAAATTTTTTATTGTTTTTCTTAGATTCTTTTGTTTTATGTATATTTACATTATTCCAAATAAAGATAGCTTTTTCTTTTCCCTTCCAATTCTTATAATTTTATTTTTCTTTACTAACTTGGCTAGAACTTTTTGAAATTAAATTAGCCAACGTATAGTACATACTTACTTTCCAGTGTAGTGTTCAATAATTCATCAGTTGTGTATAACATTCAGTACTCATCATATCATGTGTCCTATTTAAGGCTAGAACTTCTAATATAAAGTTTAATAAAAGGGGGTGATTTATCCAGAATTTAAATAGCTGGCTTCTAAAATTTTATCATTAAGTAAGATGGAAATAATAATTGTATTTTAAGCCCAGACCTATCCTATTGGCTTTCCATTTTTATAGTTTATTCTTCATTGTTATGTGTCTGGTGCAGATTATTTCTGATTAAATATTAATTTGCTGTACAATATTGGAAAAATAAATTTTATGAAACATACCATCTTTTACCATTCCATAATTAATACCAAACATAAAATAGCCACTTCTGTAGTAATATTTTTGAACATTTATTTTTGAATACTTACCATGACTCAAACATGGTCCTCTTCTCAAAGAACTTAGGCTATTATTGGAAAAAAAGAATTGAAAATAATTGGGAGAGTGTGCCAGAAAAAGTAGGGGTGGAATTAAAATCCTTAAATAACAGAAGATGTACCTAGTCTTCCAAGGTTGGGGGGAAAGGCAGTGAGGGTAGGTACAGTTTAGAGGACAGCAATTTAAGTGCAATTGAATAGCCATAGTTCTAAGAGGTGAGGCACTATAGAGAATTTATGGAGATAAGAAATTTTTATCTAGAAGACATAAAATTCATGTGCTAAAAATGATTTTTTGAAAGGTGAATGCCCAATTGCTAATAATACTTGAATTCTAGTATTTGAGAGGTGCTGGGCTTAGCAAATATCCTAGAATCGGTGATCACGGTGCCTCCAGTCTCCAGGATTGTAATATAGTTCTATAACATCATTCAGAGCCCATATTTAGAAGTGAAAAAAATAGAATCATCTAAATTAGAAAACATAGTCTTCTGTCTTACAAGACCAGGATATAGAATGTTAAGAGTGGAAATAGTGTTGCATTTTATTCTCTAAGAAAGAAAATGAAGGTATGGGACTGGTGAGCAAGAAGAAATTGTTATTCACTCCCCTTTCTATTTTCTATGCTTGATTTTGTGTGTTTTGAGATCAGAGTTTAGTTTGCTATGTATCCATAGTACTTTCTCTGCCAGGATTCAGTAAGTGTTTGTTGAGTTGAATTTAATTTGTACAAGGATAATTTGATTGAAAAAAATTGGCAAAAGAGGGGCACCTAGGTGGCTCAGTCTGTTAAGTGATTGACTCTTGGTTTTGGCTCAGGTCATAATCTTGTGGGTTGTGGGACTAAGCCCAGTGTCAGGCTCCCAGCTCAGTGGGGGATCGGCTTAAAGATTCTCTCCCTCTGCGACCACCCTCCTTCATGTCTGCACTCTTTCTCTCTAAAATAAATGCTTTTTTTTTTTAAAAAAAAAAGTCTCTTTGAACACTGAAAATGGGCTTAACTGTAGTATCCAGATTATCTTTTATAACCAGATATTTATGAGGCAGTGAAAATTGCCTTTTGAAAGGAGTCACAGTGATTTCTATTTCTGGGCTGAAGTCCACTGACAGCCTAGAATTTCTCACCTTGATTTCTCCAAAACCAAGTATTTTAAACTGTTTTTGATTTTTTTAAATAAAGGCATCAAAAGTAGAAACACACAAAAGTAGCTAACATACAGAGTGGCATGGTACATTTGTATTAATCTTTTTCATGTGTGAAATGTAGTAAAGGTAGGAAGAAAGAATAGTCACTGATAATGTTTAAAGAAAACCAAGTGAGAAACCTTGGTGTGAAAGCATTTAAAATTCCTAAATATAAAAGCAACATAATAATCCATCACAAAGTTTAGTTTCTTTTTGTTCTCTTTCTCCTTTCAAATACAGCACGTGACATTTTGTTCTGCAATAACATGAGGCTTAAAAGAAATATAGTGCTTGAAGCAAAGCTTTAAATCTGTTTGCTATGACTTTTTTGGGGGGAGGGGGCATATTTTAGTGACATTTTACAATATAGCTAAAATTAATGTTTTCCTAATGTCCCAAAAAATAAATGGATCTATCAAAAGGGAACTCATAGCATTAGTAATTTTGCAATTTAAAAAAATGAATTATAATTCTAATGATTATAATGTTAAAGGAATTAATACAAGTTTATTTTTTATCTGATTAATTTTAAATCATCAAATTTTATTGGCAGAATTCTGTAATTGTATAATTGTAAAGAATAAGTAGGTTTGTACATTGAGGGTTAGAAATGTTCTGGAAAAGCTATAGTATATTTTTCTCTCCAGTATATTTTATTTTTATTTTTCTGGTAGCAAATTTTTATCTCAAAATGTGCTTTGTAAAATATGAGAAATAACATATTCATTATATGTTCTTGTGTATATATACTTTAAAGATAAATTTTATAGAATTCTTAGGTATTAAATATAAAAGAGTTCTTAGAGGTCATCTAAAACAACCCCTTTCTAACTAAAGAAAGGCTCAGAAAGAGAAAATATCCCTTATAAACTGATTTGTCTTAAAAGTATTTAAATTTTCTACATATACATTTAGATACTAGCTGATATACATTATTTTCTGAAATAAAAACTGTTCTAAAAGAAAACACATGAAAATTGAAAAATGAATGAATACAAAATTAAGTAACGCCTATCATTGTAACAGAACAAATAATACTGCATTGATTCTGACCAATTTGGTGTTCTGTCTTTGGTGTGTCCAATGAGTTAACTTGGTTTAAAAATATTGACTTGAGTCCCAAATAATTCTATTGGGCATTACTGAATTAGCACTCATATTTTGAAGAATTCTTTCTAACTTAATTGAGGAAGGCAGTATTGACTATAACTGGACTTGGTTCTAAGCGTTGTTTTATCCCTCAGCTGAAGTTTCGTTTCAGGATATCACTTAAATTTATCTAAGTTTCAATATTCAGTTTTGCAATGAAATGCATCTCATGACTTTTGGGAAATTGCCAGTTTTGTCAATACCACTTCCTCCCCTGCCTGCCTTTGTTTTCCTAGTCCATTTATATCTGCGTGATTTTTTTTTTTAATTTGAGTTTTAGAGAGTGTTATCAAGAGAGGATTGATATGGTCAGAAGAGTAGAAGGACACAATTTATACAATAGTGTACCTACCCACCACCAGGTTTTTGAATGAGGTAGGGGAAAGGGGATTAAGTATGTTTAGAGGCAGAACTTAATAGAACATTAAAAACTTTGCTAGATCTAGGCACAGAGAAGCTTGGGGCCCATGAAGAGTATGGACACAGAGGAGAACTTCCCCGCTCTACTTTTGCATGCACATCACTCTTGGTACCTCAAAGAATAGAAATTTGGGGACTACTGATCCCAACAACCATAGTTTAGATGTCAGAATTCTCTTCATGTGCCCTGATGGTAATGAAGCTTCTTTAGCAAGCAACTCAGCTAGCAGATATGAATAAGTGAGACCATAGATGGAGGAACCACATCAGGATAAAATTCGAGTTGTGATATGAAGCACTGGAGAGGTGTGTAGGTTCATGTGTGGCATCTATTAGGGACTTCCAAAAGTGGATTTGGGCACTCGAATGCATAGAAATCTCTCTCTGCTTCAAGTCCTGGTTGCATGTATGGTCAGAAGCCTGCCTTTCAGCATATCATATATGCTAATCTCCATTCAACAAGAATGTTAGTATATGGAAAGCAGATAATTTCTTAGACTTTTATGTCCTTTAGTATTTAGGAAAAGGAGAGACAAAAGTTATGTAATTTATATAGAAGTATGGGTATATTTTAAGGTGACAACAATAAAGATAATTTATTTTCACAGATGTGATACAGTGACAAAGCCATTCCATATGCATTAGCTTCTGATTATTTTATTAACCTGAGGAGAAAGTTCAAAAAGGGGAATATATAGAAAGGAGTTTGCAAAGAGAACAAAGCATTTGTGCCTTAATCTAAAAATAATTACATGCTTGGCTCAATCTGGCTGAGAATATCTGCTCTTTCTAAATTTGTCTTGGCAATAGTGTGAGAAAAATAAAGACCCTAAAAGACAGATGTTTGAGATAGAAGTAGAAATATTTCTGGGCTAAGAAAGAGATGATTTAGGCACTATTTTAGCTCTGCACTAACTGTTCTTAGATCCCTGACAATTTGCTTTCTCTTTTCATGTAAGATTTTGTTTTCATTTATAATTCATTCTTAATTTGAGTAATGATTAGCTCTGACATGGATTATGGATGTGGTTGATAGATTAATGAAGCTTTAGGGCTCTAATTCTGGCTGTGGCATGAACGTTCTGCTTCATATTAGACTAACTCCAATTGCAAAGTGACCAAACTATATGTGGGGGAATTTGAGTATACCATATGACAAGAAATAATAAATAGATGATAAAAGTATGTTTTAAAAATGCTTATACCCCCCTAGATAACAAAAATCTATCTTTACTTTCAGTTTTTCTGAATTAAAGTTTAGAATAAGCAAAATGGATTTATATGATATAAATCCCTCCAAGCAACTCCTTGTCAGACACCTAGGATTACATCTATATTTTATGTATTATCTTTCTACAGTTCCAATTTTGAAAATATAAATGTAAAGCATACATGCATATATGGATCAGTTTAGATGCACTTTTTTTTTTACTTATCCCAATAATTTTTAGAAAATGGAGAATAATCTGTTCCATTCCTTCATGATATGACATAGTAGGAATCTTTCTAAAGCTTGTTATAATGTCTCTGAACTAATATGTTTGAAAAAATAATTATCATTAGCTAACTCTTATGATAAAATTTGAGATTATTTTAATGCTGAAGTAAACAATAGAACGATCCCATTTCAAAGTTGGAAGAAACCTGAAGTAACCTAGTCTAGCCCCATCATTTGCAGCTGAATCTGGAAGCCCACCATTATGTAACCTACCTGTAATCATACAGCTAATAGCAGTGCAGAGAATGGGAACTTTTGTCCTTCCTAGTCCGATATTCCTTTCATTAACCAACACCATAGACATTTTGCTCTGAGTTGAACTTATTTTCTGTTGCCCTATTCATTTTCTCATGTAAGTCAGCATCACCTAAATAGTTTCTTTTAAATAGTCTTCAGCTAATGGGCATCCAAGTAAAGGCAGTATAGCTAAAGGTAGTCAATGTAGGTAATTTTAAGTCAAATGTACAAATGTACATGACTATCATTTTTATTATTGAACACTTACTGTAGGCCACCCAACTTCATAAAGACATAACTTTACCCTTCTGTTTTCACTTATTCCTCACTCTAGCCCTATGAAATTAGTTCTATATTATCGCCTTTTTTAGACTAAAAGAAAATGAGAGTGGCTGGGAGAAGTTAAGTGGTTTGTCCAAAGTTACAGTTAGTAAATGGGAAGATGAGGTGGTGGGTTAGCAAAGCCAGTCACTCCCACCAGAATTGGAGAAGTTTGCCTTCTTTAGCTAGTTTTCTCATCAAGCCACATACCACCTCCTTTACACCCTGGATTGATCTCAACTGGCTCCCTCAACTCTGTTCCAGCCCAGCCCTATACAAGGTATACTTGGGTGGCAGCTAATGCCATATTACTGAGACCTATTTGGGAATAACATGTAACTGTTATAGTTTGAATATTATTGTTATATAATATTACATTTTAAAATATATTCATGAATTTTTATTATTTTAAACAAAATTTGCTCACCTGGTTCAATGTACAGGAAATTTAAAACACTTTATAAACTGGTTATTGACTTCTTGGACCTCACAGAGCTCTTACAAAACACCATTTAAATAAACTAAGTGTAAATATAGTGGAAACATATGAATTAAATTTCCCTTGAAAGGCATTGGGCTTAGAAATTGGGAGAAAGAGTGCTTGGCCAAGGCATTTTATGTTTTGCCAAACCCCAAATGTTTGAAAAATAGTTTTAAAACATTTTATTGAATCGAAATGCTACTGAGTATACACATTCCTTAAAAATCTGTGTTTACTTATTGAATCATAAGCCATATTGTATTGGTACAAATTAAGTGATTATGGGGCAATGTGTCAAACTATTCAGAGCATTAATGTAAACTGTTTGATAATTTAGCAGTGGTCAGGGATTGACAGAGCTAAACAACATGTTCCCTGTTGAAGCTAGTAGCCACAGAACAGCACAGGCATAGAATTATTTTTTTCCAGATAAATATCATAGATAATTATTTCAGAAAACAAAAACTTGTCCTCAAATTTAATGAATTAGTATGCATTAAAATGACTTAGTAGCTTGAATTGACTAAAGGGTAAAGGAAACAATTTTGAGAATGTGACCTGGTCACAATGCAACATCGATCTGTGTGTGTGTGTGTAATTAGAACCAAACAAATTTTAGTACAAATAATAAGCAGTTCTCTACTTCCTTCAGCATATAAGTCTCAATTTATATGAACCCTAATGGGAAAAGATCTATGAAATTAGCTCCTGTAACAATGGGTGGATATTACCTACTCAACTCACTCTTCTACCAAGTGATCCATTAGAGATTGATTCCTTTGCACCTGAATGGATTTATTGTCTTCTTGTGTCCACTTTTAAAGCAGAAATACCCCAGAGTGATAGGTCAATGCCGTCTAGTTTCTCAGTAAGAATTGTTTGAAGCTATTGGTGGATTGACAGCTGGTTGAAAACAAGGCTTTGTGGGAATAGGCTTTAGCTTAAGAGTCAGATGGGAAAAGTCTGAGACCTCAAAAGACTCCCAGTGTAAATGGTCTGCAGTATGGGAAAAAAAAAAACAAACAAACAAAAAAAAAAAAAAACTTACTTGGCTCTTTTAGTTAGAAATCTATCAAAAAGTACTCCATGTATGACTCTTGGCTCTTTATGGAACACAGTACTTTCCCATGATTACATCAGGGTACATGCTAAAATGCTCTGTTCCCAATTCTGCTCTTAGTCAGCAATTTCATTTTTCTTTCACTTCTCAGACTAAATGTTTCTGTCCCAAGGAAATATTTGGTAATATTGTATTTAAAGTAGGTCCTCAATGGTTTCAGTTATCTTCTATCTTAGCCTACATTTTGTTTCTTTATGGCATTTACTAGAATTTTGAAATATTTTCTGTTCAAGAATTTTAAATTTATCTCCTCCACTGGAGGAACTCTATGGGGAAGGGTAATGCCAGTCAAATTTACAGCTGTCTCTCTAGCATTGTGCTCAACATTGAACCAAAATACCTTTGAATGCATGAGTAAAAGTTTGATGGCAGAAAGATGAGAAAGCTCACATGTGGTATAGCTCCATTCTATCTAGCAATAGCAGGCATCTTGCTAAAACTGAAGCAAATTATGGTGTTCCTACCAAGTGGGAAGTTAACACATTTAGATGAACTGAGCCAGTGGTTGTTGATGGGATACTATAATTCTTCACTCAGGGTATGAGGTTGAATAAATCTATCTCCTGGAAAGCATTTCCAGAAGGCTGAGAGATTCTCCATTAAATTCTTGATTTTTGATGACACCTTGGGTGGCTAGTGGTTGACCGTCTGCCTTCAGCTCAGGGCATGATCCTAAGGTCCGAGGATCCAGTCCCACATCAGGCTCCACACAGGAAGCCTGCTGCTCCCTCTGCTTCTCCCTCTGTCTATGTGTCTGCCATTTTCTATTTATTATTCTCACAAATAAATAAAATCTTTATTTTTTTTAATTTTTGGCTGGGAGGCTTACAGACCTGATCACCTAATACCTGGAGAGAAGAAGCAGATTGAGACAGACGCTCCTGTACTAAAGATATAAGACTGTACTTCAGAAGATCATCCCTAGCTTTCAGTGTGGCTAAGCAGCTGAAAGAAGAAGGGACTGAGTAGGGCAGTAGGGAGGTATGGAGGAAATGTTTCATGTAAAATTTCTTGCACATTGGTCTACTTTTGAAAAGGCTAGTGTGTATCTCTGCTGACCTGTAATCGGCTTGTTTTCCAAGCAAAGACTTCATAGACCGCAGCAGCCAAAAATCAGTGAGTTTGATGCATCCTTCTCACCAAGCAAACCACCTCTGATTATTCTCCACACACATAAGGTCTCTTGGAGATTCAGGCAGCTAGAAAATAAATTCTAAGCTTCATCTTCTAACTCTCCCTTCTGTATTTTACCACGATTTTATACCAGTGTCTTATTCCCTCTCTTCCTGTCTCACAGATACCATGTTTGCAACCACTACGTGTCCAGACAATGAAAATGTAGTACCACACAAGACAAGTTCCCTTTCTTATAGAATTTATACTGTCTTCTGTGAACCTATGCAACCTGCCAACATATTCATGGGTGGAAAAATTAAAGCTATTATATATAATTTCATTGGCTTTGAGGTTGTTCCTGTCCTTATTACACTGAGAGGGATAGATGTGAAAAAGAGCTCTGGGAAACTGCTGAACTTCTGCACAGTGTTCTCAGTCATTTTCCTGTTGCCATAAAAGAAATAAGTAGCCCCAATGGATGATAAAGTGAGAGCGTGGCAGGGACCATGCCGGTGACTGTCTGAGGTGGGAGAAGGTGCCTCTAAATACAAGTTGGCAAGGAAGCCAGAATCCTGTCTAGATTTGGTTGTTAAATTGGTAAAGTGGCCTTGAGATTTCAACTAGCTGTTATTTCTGTCTCTCATGTTTCCATTCTCATTTTCTTTCTAGTTTCTGATATTTGGAGTCCATCGTAATAAGGAAAAAATCAAATCTTGATTGTTTTTTTCTGGTTGGACTGAAACTGGCCCATGGATTCTCCATAGAGTATCAGTAGAGTACCCCTGGTTCATGTTTTGAAATGCCTGAAATCACATTGGCGAAGAAAAGGAGAGGCCAAAGGTATAAAGAAAAGGCAAGAATTGAGTGGCTTCTTTTTGTAGCAGATGTCATAGTGGAAACTAAAAGCAGTTAAGATGGGAATTATTCTCCCCATTTAGAGTGACTTTATATTAGAGGAATTTGCCAGATATTGGATAAATATGATTAGGATGCAATTTATAGGCCATATTAACATCATTATTAACCTGTCAACAGGCTAACATTAAAGTTCGTAAATGTCATTGAAACGACAAATGGTAGATAACCATTGTCATTTTGATAACTAATTTAATTTTGATATTTGCTAAAGATATGTGTATCAAGATTTTATATCAATAAAATCATAAAAATGGAAATCATTATATATAATACATAGTTAATATAAATAAAATCTAACAACTATATCCACATATGTCATCTTGATATATACACATACTTCTTTTGGTATATGTGAAATTTGTTAAAAAGTATCTGCCTATTTCCTCATATAATCATTCTTCAGGTTGCAAATGTATTACTACTATTTTTTTGGATACCTTTTTCTCATTGGTTACATGAACATGCTGAGATTTAAGTTCATTGTATCAATAAAAGTCTTATTAGTCTTTGTTACTAGTTAAATTCTCCACCACCACCCCGCCCCCCCCCCCCCCCCCCCCCGCTGCCCAGAGTAGAAGACCTTAGTCTTTTTAAAAACATATATAATGTAAGGAACTACTGAACTCGAAATTCTGATATATTTGATTCACGTATAATTTTTTTGAATTAATTTAAGTGTATTTTATCAATGCATGCTATTGAGTGGGGGAACTATCTTTCTCATTTGCTCAGATTTCCAAGCAAAAGGACTTTCTGGCTTAGAGCAATAGTTGGCCTCTTTCCTCATTATTCACATGCTCATCTCTATAGACAAAGAACTGAATTATTTGTTAGATTTTGTAGAATGAATTATGCGCATTCAATTCATCTCCCTTTTCCCTCTCTATTTTGGTGCCAACTTCAACAATCACAATTTTTTGTGCCTTTAGTCTGAAGCTTGCCAGGGGAAGCTTTGAATTTTTAGGTCTATTTATGTATGTTTAATTCTAGTTTGGAGTATTAGCAAGCACTCTATGCTGAAGGTTTAAAGCAATTCTCTAAACAGCCTTCCCTTCATAAAGCTGTTATTTTCATCACATTGTCTTTGTTTCTTATGCCTTATGTCTCAATTTAATTCCCAACTCAAGAAAGGAAGAAAAGAGGTGTTATTCATTCAAAGCCCAAGCACAAAGACATGGATCTGTTTTAATTTTTACTGATAATATGGTAAATATTTTATTTATTTTTTTGCTTTTACCCAATTTTTTAAATAATAAATTTATTTTTTTATTGGTGTTCAATTTACAACATACAGAATAACACCCAGTGCTCATCCTGTCAAGTGCCCCCCTCAGTGCCCGTCACCAATTCACCCCCACCCCCCGCCCTCCTCCATTTCCACCACCCCATTCGTTTCCCAGAGTTAGGAGTTTATGTTCTGTCTCCCTTTCTGATATTTCCTACCCATTTCTTCTCCTTTCCCTTCTTTTCCCTATCACTATTATTTATATTCCCTATATGAATGAGAACATATGATGTTTGTCCTTCTCCGATTGACTCATTTCACTCAGCATAATAAATATTTTATATACTCACTTTAATCACATGTGCAAACACTAAAATCTATATGTGTGTATATACATGCACACATACCCATATACTTGAGGAATTCACAGAAAGCTTTCTGTGAATTTTTTTTTGCCATATTGAAACAACTCTCGGTTGGATAATAAATTATAACTTTCAATTCTGATTGAAACTATATATAGACTTCAGTTATATATGACTTAAAGGTAACTTTACTTTTTTTCATGATATGTTTGAGATAGTTTCAGAGCAAAAAAAACTCTACTTAAATTGTACATAGGTGAAGAAGAGGAGATAAAAGTAACTCAAAATATACTAAAAAAAAAAAAAGACTTCAAAAAAAAGTTGATTCCTTGATGTAATCTTCATTCTCTGCAAATGTAATTAAACTTATTTAAATTATTTTTCTTAACCTAATGTCTCTTCTTAGTGTTCAAAAGATATCATATTAAACCTGTTATACTAATTTGCAAATATTTTTCAAAGATAAATCTGTCTACGTAAAGCAATTGTTTTGAAATTATGAAGCCTTAAACACCAGTATCCTAAATTTCTCCATTACATTTTTCTCATTGAATTACATTTATTAATGCTTACAAGATGAAGAGTTGATGGAATATCTAAGAGACCATTTTGGTTGTGTAAAATTATAATCATTACCATGAGTTTAGTCAGGCAAGAGGGAGTAGTAATTGATTCACTTCTGTAAAGGAAGGGTTCCTGTTGACTATAAGTAATACATAATTCATTTATTCTTCAGGTAACTTCTTAGACCAATATCCTGTAATAAGTTTACCTAGATAAAGTTATTTTGGTTATATTTGAACATATAATAGATATTCCACTAAAGGTCTTATTTATTATATTTTATATATCATTAGTCTTTCTTCTCTTTGTGCATGTGTGTATTACTTAGAGGACTTGATAACTTGTGAGTGATGTATTCCAGTAGAGATCCTAGAGAGAGACATTGATAAGTAGTGGAAAGGACTTTACTTTTGAATTAGATCAAAATTTAAATCCTAATTTTGGCTGCCTACTGTTGTAAAATCCTGTATGGCTTTCATTGTTTTCCACCTTAATTTTCTCACCTGTAGAAATGTAATATATTTTTTAAAGATTTTATTTAGTTATTCATGAGAGACACACACAGAGAGAGAGGTAGAGACACAGGCAGAGGGAGAAGCAGGCTCCATGCAGGGAGCCCAACGTGGGACTTGATCCCGGGTCTCCAATATCAAGCCATGGGCTGGGCTGAAGGAAGTGCTAAACAGCTGAGCCACCCAGGCTGCCCGAAATGTAATAATTAAAACTTCTCTTAGGTTGTGAGGATTATCAAGTAAGATACAATTCATTAACCCCTTATTATAAAGTCTAGAGAATTGTGAGCAACACTAATACTATATCTTATGGGAAATATTATTTTGATTTTTAATTCTCTTTACAGAAATATTAGGATCTAAATTTAATCCAGTATCAGTGCAATTCAATTAACCAAAGCATTTGGTGTATGGGTTTGCTTCATTAATATATGCTTATTAAAACTTACTGAATATGTTTCTTTTAAGCTGCTTTAAATTCTTTATAGGAGCCATTTGGTGCATACATTTCAAACTAATGAATTAGATAAAATCTTGCTCCTGTTTTTGCATGAATCTTAATTTGTCATAGCTGTGATATAAATTACCTTAGAAAGTGCACCTTTAGTGACTCATGCTTATCTTTATAAGCCAATAGTAAAATACCAATTATCTAATTGTTCACTAAATTTTAAATCACCTGAATTTTGAATCTGGAAATTTAAAGCCAAAAGGACCAATTAAATATAATTTGCCTTTTCTGATGGAAAAATCATGCAATTGTTCTATTTTTTTTCTAAGTAAACTGTTTTATGCCAAATTTTCTCTAACATATTTTACACAAAGCATATGGAAGAGCTTTTTTACATCTTCCCTCAAGCATGTGGAGATTGGTGAGAAAATAGATCATAAGAAAACATTTTTAAAAATACATGAAATACATTCAAGATGTGTAAGGGAAACCAAATGCAGATTTTACATGGCTTAGCCTATTTAAAAAGAGTGAGAAAAGCATTGGATTCAAAGCCTTGGTCTCACTTTTGTTCAAATTCTAAATATAAGTAAATAGTAAAGCAATATTTTATTTTATCATTTTCATGAGGCAAGAAAAATCATTCAACTAACATTTGAGTTAGGTTAGTGACTTTATTTTTAAAATCTGCTAATATAAAATCAAATAGAAAAAGCAAATACAGCTCCTCTGGAGCAACAGCTATATAACAATCACATATTATGGCGAAATGTGGGAAAACTTTTTTAAAGATTTTTATTTTAGTGCAAGAGGGGGAGAAGCAGAGGGGGGCTAGGAAGAGAGAACCTGAAGCAGACTCTGTGCTGAGCACAGAGCCCAACATGAGGTTTGATCTCATGACCAGGAGGTCATAACCTGAGCCAAAACCAAGTCTGACACCTAACCAACTGAGTCACCCAGGAGGCCCAAGGGAAATTTTTTAGTGTCTTTCATGTATTTTTAGCATGGGGTCAGAACATGTGTAAAATTTAATTGTATACCTTTGTGAAAATGAGATATTGGACTATTTGTGGCTTCCTCATTTCAAAGCACTATGTTAATAACTTTTTGTATTTTTCCTCATTTAATCATCACATTATTCATAGTGATGTACAAGTAATAAAATTTTCTCTTTTTGAATTGAGGAAGTTGAAGCTTAAAGATATTAAAAATAGGTCTAAGATGACACTCCTATAAAGTCTAGAGTTGGATTTTAATTTCTTTGGATTTGAGAGTTTTCTAAATCACTAAAGTATAATACTTGTTATATGAGTATATTGATGACCCAAGAGAAGATTTTATTATATCTTGCTACTTTCACATACAGTGATGTATCTATAATTACACATATATTTTCTCATTTTGGTTTTAAGACTAATCTCATGAGTTCTATAGATAACACATTTTAGGCTTAGGTTAAATTTGCCTCAGATCATATAAAGAGTTGAAACTGTAAGCTTAAGCCCTCTGACTACTCATGCCTTAGAAGGGATTGTTGTTCTTGTTGTGTGAATTGATCAATTTACTGATTCATATATGTGCTTTGTATATTTCTTTTTGAAAATGTCATACACTTACAAGATTACTAGGTGAGATATTTTTCTCCAACAGAAATTGGTTTATTTATTATTTTTTTAAAGATGCATTTGTTTTAGAGAGTCCATAAGCATTGGCAGAGTAGGGAGAGGGATAGAGAATCTCAAGCCAACTCCACACTGAGTGGGGAGCCTGATGTGGGGCTTGATTTCACAACCCTGACCCAAGCCAAAAAAAGCAGGAGTTGGCAGCTCAACCAACTGAGCCCCTCAGGCCCCCCAGAAATGTGTTTACTTTCTGCTGTTAGCTAGATATATATTGCCATGAATTTTTTTTTTAATTGAAGCTAGCCCTTAAAGCTCGATTTAAAAAAAAAAAAAAAAAGACAACTGATTGTAATACAATGAGGTAGTTTTTTTTTCTTTTTTTTTTTTTTCTAAAAGATTTTATTTATTCATGAGAGAGAGACAGAGAGAGAGAGAGGCAGAGACACAGGCAGAGGGAGAAGCAGGCTCCATGCAGGGAGCCCGACGTGGGACTCGATCCCAGGACTCCAGGATCACGCCCTGGGCCGAAGGCAGGTGCTAGACCGCTAAGCCACCCAGGGATCCCCAGATAAATACTTCCCTTAGTAGTAAGGAAAAACTCTTCAGGAAGTTCTGTGGTGTTCACTCTGGGAAAATCTGGGAAAAGAGATTATTACAAGTGCTGAGATAGAGTAAAACTAATTACTAACTTGCCCTAATAAATAATGTGCTCTTATTCTTTGAGTTAATCTCTGCTACAAGTTTATTCAGTTAAAAAGTATGCTTGGGGCACCTGGGTGGCTCAATTGGTTTAGCGTCCGACTCTTGCTTTTGGCTCAGGTCATGATTTCAGGGTTGAGAGACTGAGCCCCATGTAGAGCTCCTTGCTGGATGTGGAGTCTCTCTCTCTCTCTCTCTTCCTTTGCCCCTCCCTCCCTTTCTCTCTTTTAAAAAAAAAAAAAAAAAAGTATGTTTTTAGGCAGCTCTGCTTGAGAAATCTTGCAACTGACAGTCTATCCATGGCTGCTGCCAGCAAGGAACTCAAAATGAAGACAAAGAATGAGAGACCACATTCCAAGACAATGTTAGCTGTATAAAGGCAGAGGATTTTCTGCTTTCTGCATGAGTGTATTCCAAGCTATTGGTAAAACATGATTTATTGTAAGCACACAAATAACTTTGGAATAATGAATGATTGGGGTGCCTGGGTGGTTCTGTGACTTCAGCTTAGGTCATGATCTCAGGATCCTGGGATTGAGCCCCGAATCAGATTCCCTGCTGAGTTTTTCCCTCTGTCCCTCCCCATACTTGTGCTCTCTGGCTCACTCTCTGTCAAATAAATAAATAAAATCTTTAAAATAAAAGACCAAATACTTAAAAATAACTAAATAGTAGATAAATGGATTTTGAAAGTATCTACCGGCCTGATATTTCTCCAAATGTGGGTCATGAACATACTTATATTAGTACCTGTGATATTTTTAAAATACATATTTCTGGGCTTCACCACAGATATACACTAAATTGAAGTTGCTTGGGATGGACCGGGAATCCATATTTTTAATAAACAATCCAGAAGAATCTTACATATTATTGAAAACCATTCACTTATCTTTACCATAAGAATTCAGATGTTAGCCCAATTTTTTTTTTCAATTTTTTTTTTAAAGTGGTGTTTTGTAAGTTAACTAGGTCACCTTCAGTCTCCTCATCTACAGTATGGGGAAGATAATAGTTTCTGTTTATATAATTATTTTGAGGATTGCATAAGCATGTATAACGCCTTCAGTACAGAATCTGGTAAATTGTTAGTATTCAATAAAGTTAGCTACCATTATTTAGTCATTTCCCTCAGGATTTCCTTGTGCAAGAATGAGCCTCAGAGGTCAGTTTATTCATTTTTATCACTATTGTCCTCATATTCATTTTCTCAAACTGAAGAGTTCTAATCTTCTAGTTTTTCGTGGAGGCATTCCATCATCTTGGCCATTTAAATTACCTCTTCCTGAGCTTTTTCCATCTACATTATATCTTTCATTTCTCTAGCACTCTCACTACAGAATATTGCAGATGGGGCCTTGCAATAATTTCACAGTAGGATAAGCTTATGTTTTGTGTTCGTTTCCTACACTTCCTAATGCTGCCCAGCCATTTCCGTCTTTTTGTGCACATCAAGTGGGGAAAAAAGCCAAATCATTCAGTGTCTTTTTCCCCAGATTGGAACTAAGAGCTCAGAACCCATCATCTTATAAAATAATGCTTGAATTTGTTTTCTTTAAATGCATTATCTTAATTAAAATAATAACCTTATATTCTCATAGTGCTTTATGATTCAGAAAATCCATTTGATCAGAAGCCATAAAGGTACCATCTCATTATATATTTTTAGTGTTCTATAGCATTTCTAAAAACACATATACACACCCACACAGGCATAATGCCAAACCAAATATTTTTCAACCCTCATTTCAGATCTTATTCTACAACCAATATGAGATAGGATTTAAGAATTACTCCTATAGTACTACATATATCCCGTGTGTAAGAAAATAGAGATATTTTTGAATAAAAAATATTTAAGAATAAAGAATGTGTATGTATTGTCAGTTATTAGATGTGATTAAGACCAAAGTGTCCTGACTTCTGACTCAATTTTTAAACTGCTTTCAACTGAGTTTTGGTGGAGCCACAGAGATGTCCCTAGACAGCTCAGCTCATGGGAGTGGATGGAGCAACCCCAAAAATCAGACAACCCCAAAATCTCAGGGGCTTTAAACTGTGCTATATATTCAAGAAAGGACTATGCTTCATTCTGTCCATATTTAGTGACCATGTATAGCATCTCTGTTCATTCTGGCAGAGAAAAAGTTAGAGGTCCCAGGGGCAATACTACTGGATGCATCTCCTGACTTTTCATCATCCAAGCAAATCAAAGTCATGCCTAACCTCAAGGAGTAAAAAAAAAAATTTACTCTGTGTCATGGTGGAAGAAAACTGGAAATCTCAGAATACAAATTGCCAATGTTCTGTAAGAAAGAACGCTGAATGAAATGGAAGATATAGGGGTACCTGGGTGGTTCAGTCAGTTAAGCATCTTTCTTGGTGTCAGGTCATGATTCCAATCCTCCTTTGGGCTCCCTGATCAGCAGTGAGTCTGCTTCTCCCTCTACCCTTCCATCTCCCCCTTGTGATCTTTCTCAAATAAATAAATAAAATCTTAAAAAGATATAAACAATGTCACAAATCTTAGAGGAATAAGTCAATTCTGTTGGAACAGGATTCATAGATGAATCATATGCATTTTTATCATAATATAGGCATACAGAAACTGCAGAATATAAAATGTAGAGCATTATGGAAAATGAGACTTAACGATCATTGATCATATGCCCTTGTTAAATCCTTCAACCTCTCTGTTTTGCAATCTCCTTAGTATAAGTTAGATTTAAAGTTAAGACAAAGTACAATATTTATAACAATAATTCCAACTTTCAAAAAGAAACTTTAAATGCTCAAAATTTTTTTTATAAAATATCAAGTAAAAGACAAGATTTTGTTCTTAATTAGCTTTAAAAAAACCCACATTTTTAGATTAATAGTTTGTGTCATAAGCAAGAATATAGCTGGTACTTTTTTTATATATACTTTCTGCAAACCTAAGATTAATGCCTCACTATGATTTGCATTTATCAACTCTACAGATTTGAACCAAATGAGTATATTTTGATATCTAATCCAAAAAGAAAAAAGTTATGAGTCATTCACTGAAATCTCTTCTAATATACCCCTAATTGGTAGTCTTCAAGCAACAAATGGTGTAGAACTGAGCATGATAGGTATTTTCTTTTAAACAAACATCTTAAATGAACTCATTGCAAAAATTTTTTTTAAAAGGAAGGCTAATCTCCTCAGAAATTGGAGGATTAGTTCTTCTGGTGAGTAAGGTTGAGCACACTTGAAGGTTCGACTTTCTTCAAGTTCATCTTTTTTCTGTTTTTCTCATCCCCAATTCTACACCTTCCAAAGCAATGCCCAAATCCTAACAAATTAAAAACATGACAATGTTATGCATTTGATTTATTTTGATTCTACAGTCAGCCTAATTAGATTTGGGGTCACACGTTTAGCTATGCCTACTTTATAACTATTACAAAATAAGATACTCATTTAAGGCCTAATGAGAACTCTATCATTCTCTGATTTCTTTATAGGACAGTTTAAAAATATGAGTCTATCTTTGACTTTTATAAAGCTCTTCACAATTGTTAGAAGCAGCCAGCAAATACTTGAGATCTCAAAGTTTTTCCTTAAATTAGCATTTTATCTCAAAAGTAATATGGGATAATATAAAAATCTTGATGCATTTACATATCATAGATTACTAGCATTACATTTTCCTTTAGAAAAAAAAAAAAAAAACTTACATGATCAAGCTCCAAGAGGAGAGTAATACAACCCAGAATTCTATGTTGAGAGTCTTTTATGGAACCACTCCTGGTACTAAGACTATAAAGGTAAGATTTAATTAGCAAAACAGCTCATCCTAGGTAGTTCAATAGATTGAATTAGTAACAGGGAAATAGAGGAGCTAGAAAGCCAAACAAAGGGATGATGAGGCCACCAAAAATTACTAACAGATGACCATGATCACCTTTGGATTTGAAAAGAACAAGGAAGATGATAGTATTGTTACAGGTGAGAGAATCTGCATTGTGTGAATGGAGAACTGGGGCCTTGGATTCCTGATTTATGTAAAGATCCATGCTGAGAATAAAGACAGCCAGAAGAAAAGTAGCAAGCACAAAGAAGTCTATTAAAGCAAAAGTATAAACTCAAGGTGGGAAAGTAGGCAGGTTCCTAAAATGGAACTGGCCCTTAGGTTGTTTTAGAAGTGGATATATTGGGTCTCTCTGGGCTTGGAGGAGTGGTAGGGTGGTCGCTAATGGATGCTGTTTGCAACCTTTTGGGAAACTTCCCACAGGTTGGAGAAGGGGTTTGACCTTACAAGATTTGTACGGGAATCCTCATGTCAGCCTTTCTCCATTAGTTAGGGGTTGTCCTGCAATGCAAATACATTGTAAGGAGTCTATGGGTTACCCTGGGGCAGAGGTGGGAGAGAATATAAATTTTGCACCTGTGGCTCTTGATTTGTCAGGCTCAAGGTCTTGGAAATCACAAAATTAGGATGTTGAGCTCTTAGGTTTATAATATGTAGGTTTTTGGGGTTTTTTTTATTGTTGTTTTTAATCACTGTTCTTGCCTCGAGCTCATGCCTCTCTTATTCACCTTGAAGGACTTGGGACTCTGCCCCCCAGGCATTCTTTCCACTGCTCCTGTCTAGCTACTACCTAACAATATGATGGGAGTCATGCCCAATCAGTGGAAATTGAAACTATGGTGGAGGCTGCCTGATGGGAGTTGGAAAAATGAAATAGAAACAAAGTGCTGATTATTTCCCTTCCTTGAATCCTCTAAACTCTATATTGTATTTCTATTGGCTGGATCCAACTAGAATCCTCTAGGTAAATGATCCCTGGAATGATAATTCAAGGGATTCAGTCCCCATCAATGCAAATTAGGTTGGAGAAGTTCAGGGAATGAATGGATTGAGAATAAATGGAGAAGTGATGAGCACACTCATTTTCATGACCACTCTTTAAAGATTGGAGTGTAATAAGGTATTTGAGTTCTTAAGAAATCATCATAACATTTAAAAACATTTTTTAATCATCTTGTTCTGAAAGAAAGATTGCCTTTAAACTTTCTTTGGTAATCATTTGTAGTCTGATTGTTGTTCCTTGAGGAATTTCTTTATTCCATTTCTGATCTCTGATCATTTAAAACCAATAGCTATTGTTTTTGTTCATTAAGGAAAGTGCTTATAAAACATAACAACGTTCATTTTCATCCTGACTTCCTAGTGTTAGTACAATAGTACTTGGCATTCTTGTCTGATGTATGTGTCACATCTTAAAATCATCAATAAATATTCTGGAGACTCCCATTTCCTATCTAGTGTTTTGCCTATAACATCTTTGTTTTCCTGCAGTTTAAATTATAGTATCTTTCATTATGAAACAGACACCACACATATGATATCGTTCAACTGGTAGTTTCTTTTTTTTTTTTTTTTTCCAACTGGTAGTTTCAATTGGTCTGACGGCTGTGAAATGCAGCATAGTGGATTTACTGAAGCTAAACCTGAGTGTACCCTATGACCAATAATTCTGTTCCTTGACAATGCTCATTAGATGACCTGTCAAAGAAAGTTCATAGCAGTATTATTTGCAATAGCTCCAAAATGGAAACTATCCAAATGCTCATTATTAGTAAAATAAACAACTTGATTTACCAATAAAATCAATTATTATAATTTGAATGAATTATCTATAGCTAAAATGTCATTATAGGTGAACCTATTTGAAAGCAGCTAAATATAAAGTATATATGATTCCATTAATACAAAATATAAGGGAAGAATTATTTATGCAGATAGGAATCAGAATAGATGTTCCCTGGTAGTGTAGGGATAGTGACTAGAGGGGAACACAATAGAGGTTTCTGTGGTGCCACCAGTAGCATATGTGTGTGCATGTGAAAATTTTTATCAACCTGTATAGGTTGTTATGGTCCGAATTGTGTCCCCTCAAAATGTATATGTTGAAGCCCTATCACCTAGGACCTAAGAATGCTAATGTATTTGGAGAATAGGTCTTTAAAGAAGTGATTAAGTTAAAATTAGGCCCCTAGGATGGGCCCTAATCCAATCTGACGATATCCGTATAAGAAGAGGAGGTTAGGTCATATAGAAAACAGAGAAAATATGTCCAGAAGAGAGACCATGTGAGGGTACAGTCAGAGGACAGTCATCTGCGAGCCAAGGAGAGCCATCTCAGAAGAAACTAAACCTGGTAACACCTTGGTCTTAGACATCCTGTTTCCAGAGTTGTGAGAAAATGACCTTCTGTTTTTTAAGCCAACAGTCTATGGTATTTTGTTAAGACAGCCCTAGCAAACTAATACACAGGGGTATTATTCTTTATGCACACTATGCTACACTAATTTTTTAAGCTGCTTATGACCTATGATATCACTTACTATGGAATACTTAAAGTATTGGACAATACTAAGTACATTCATATGTCTTTAGCAAAACATATGAACATTCACACTAAGGATAAATAAATTATAATAGCTTCACTTTCATTTGTGTCAGATTGAGCTGCTAAATGAATTTTGGCATCAAACTAACAAATTGAGAAATAAGAGAAAGTCTTTTATTTTTTAGAGGTTTATGGAGTTGTAAATGTAGACAAGTCATTGTGGAACTGGTCTAAAATAATTTTTAAATAAATGTATAATAATATCTATTTGCAGCTGCTATTCTTCACTATAGTAACATCAATCACCTTCTCGAATAACCTTGGAATTTTCATATTGTCATTTGAACCACCAGGGCCCTTAAAATGTTTTAGGTACCTTGACTTAGAGCATAGTAAATATAAACACAGGGTCTTTGTGAGAAGACTTAGGATCTACTGTGAGCCTTGCAGTATAATACAGCCAATATATTAAAGAGGCCAATAAAGTGAGACTGTACGAATAAAATAACTTACGAAGTACTATGAAATATGCCCCTGGAAATTATGCTCCTTTGAGCCCAACTTCAATTCCTAGTAAAACTATGTCATTAACATAGAATAGTATTGGGACTATTAAATAGGTTTAAAAATATCATGAGTAAAACTTGATAGTCTTTTATTAGAATCATAAAATAGAGCTGATAGAAAAATAACACTTTTATCCTTATTCAGAAACTTACTTGATCATGTCTCAGGGGAAATTCATGATTTCATGTCAGGCCAAAGGAGGCGTGCACCATCCTAAGCCTCATTAACTAATGAACCCATTGCTGCTTTTATCTTCAACTTACATGGTCAAATCCATGTGATATTGAAAACAATTCTTACTTTTATTTCCTGAACTGTATGGTCGCTGTATAAATGAGAAAGTTTCACAAATCAAACTGGTATTTAGATAAATTCCCAAATGCTAGTGTGTGTCACTGACAAACTCTGTAGTTTGCTGTTCTCCTGGAAGGTAAGAAGGTGCTGAAAATATCTTTGAAGATGGCTCTAAAATCGAACCTATGTTTAATATAGGAGGATAATCATAGAAATCTATGTCAAAAAAAGGCTAAAGAGAGGAAATGACCTTTTGAGATAGGATATTGTGAATATTTATCTGATGTCTCTTGGTCAACTTCAATTCATGCATAAGACCCAAGAGGCTACCATTTTCTTAACAGCCGTTTGGTTTGGTTTGGTTTGGTTTGTGTGTGTGTGTGTGTGTGTGTGTGTGTGTGTGTGTTTGTGGCAAAACCAAAGAATATTTGGCTATGGCAATAAATTTATGACTTTTAGTTTCAGAAGTTGAGTTCTAGAGGTAATAACAAAAAAAATGTTAAAAGAACACATGGTTAGCAGAATCAGACTTCATATTCTTCCCCCAACTTTCAGTTTGGAACAGCGAAAACCTGGCAGGAATTTACCTCAACCACAGTAAATTACCAATGACTGAGAATTGTAGAAGCAGAGCATGTTCTCTAACTTGTATTGGTATGAGAACGCAGGCAACTTTCACATACATATAGAGAATTTACTTATTGTTATGTCTACTACACACCATGTATTGTGCTAAAAATTTACTACACTATAATTTACAAAGCAATGAATGTTCAGAATAATTGAACATCTTGTCCATGTTTCCCTAGCATGCAGCTGACAAATCTGGAATTTGAACCTGGCTATTCAGCCTTTAAAACATACCTAGAGAAGATATATAAGATGGGTGGGGGTAGTATTTAAAAATAAGCAGCAGTTTGTGGGAGTTTAGAACTTTGATGTCAATTCTACAAAAGTGAGCAAAAGAGAAAATTCTAGTTGAGGAAACAAAATGTCAAGCCCGTTTACTCACTAGAAGAAATGTTAGATCTTAAAAGTAAGGTGTCTGAAAAATAGATAATTGAGATCTTTTGAAGATAAAGATGTTTTGCTCTACTTTTCTCAATATTCTTTGGATATTTCATGTACTTGGAAGAATGGATCACCAGGCTATCAGTATTTTGTTGGAATATTAAGCACATATATAAAGAGCTCTATTTGGAGAAGCTAGATCCTGGAAAAAAGAATTGTAATATTTCTCTTCCTTAGGGTAAAATATTATTTTTCTTATTATTAGAAATCAGGACATAACTTTTAGTGGTTTGATCCTCCGAGAAACCCCACAAAATAAGCTTTACCTAATTTTGTATATGCTTCTGATAACATTTATCTTAGCCTATTCTGTTAAGCACCTTTTTCTTCTGTGCTACACTTTTGCTATCTCCTTTGTAGATATCCCCAGTATCTAGAAGAGTGACTGCCATATAGTAAATACTAAGTATGTCCAGAATGTTCTCCACTTATTTGACCACCCTTTTCTATGTTTCTGGGTAGTATGGGGGTTAAGGAAGGATTACCAAGCATAAATCTCTACACTACTCCTGATTTGAAACGCAAATGTAACTAGAAGAGGAAATGCATTAATTTGCTGAGGCCCTCATTAAAAGGCTCTGAGAGAATGAGGTACAAAGAGAAATTCTGGTAGTACGGCCAAAAGAGGGAACTCCGCTTAGAACCACAGACAGAGTGGTTTTGGGAATTCTAAAATCATAACACATTGCTTATTTTACAAATAAAGCAACCAGAGTTTAAAAAATTGAAATGTCTGCCTCAAGGTTATTAATTCAAGAAAAAGCCCTCTCAAGCATACATGGAATAGTCTCAACAAATGATTGTATGTTAGACCACAAAACAAATAGTAATAAATTTAAGAAGATTAACATGGTCTCAAACATCTTTTCTGACATCATTTTACATTCTTGCAAATCTACTGAATATTAATAGAAAATGGACACTCCCATCTGCTTCTGCAGTATCTTGCAACATTATATACATCACATGGTCACTCAAAAACTCCATTATATTGATATGTCAGTATTCCTGTGAAAACAGTTAACCTTGAAACCACCTAAAAGTTTTTAAAGCACTCTAAGGAACACAGACCTCACTCTGATAGCTACTTCTGTAGCAGGTATTTTATAACTTTCTGGCACTTTTCATTGCTTTAGGAGAAGCTGTAGCCAATTTTTTTTTTCTTCCTACGGCTGAATTCTTACAACTAAATGCTATGAGACTCTGTACTTAAATTTTAGTAACTTCAAGACACACTTTACTGTGTTTTGTTCTCTATCAGTTTATCATTGATTAAGCTCTGCAGTTCTAAGTAATAAGTGAAGGCCACTTTCATTCAACACAAATATTTGACATACAGTGTTACATTACCTTCAGGTATACAAAATTTCAGGTGATTTATCAAGACTGAACATTGTTATGCTCACTACAAATATAGATACCATCCATCAACATACACGTCTATTAAAATACCATTGACCAGATTCCCTATGCTGCACTTTTTATCCCCATGACATATTCATTCCATAACTAAAAGCCTATATCCCCTACTCCTTTTCACCCATTTGGCCTAAATCCTATACCATCTCCTCATGCAACCATCAGGTTTCTGTATAGGTCTTTTTCTGTTTGTTATTTAGATTCCACATATAAACAAAATCCTATGGTATGTGTCTTTTTCTGACTTATTTTACTTAGCATAAGACTCCCTAGGTTCATCCACGTCACAAAATGGCATGATCTCACCCCTTTTTTATGGCTGAGTTATATTCCATTGTATGTGTACATCTGTATGTGGGTACATACCACCTTTTGTTTATCCATTCAACTATCTATGGACGTTTGGGTCACTTCCACATCTTGGCTACTGTAAATAATGCTGCAATAAACGTAGGGGTACATGTACCTTCTTGACTTAGTGTTTTTATTTTCTTTGGATAAATACCCAGTAGTGGACTTAAAGGATCATAGGGTATTTCCATATTTAATTTTTTGAGGATCCTCCATATTGTTTTCCACAGTGGCCACACTGATTACATTCCCACCAACAGTGCACAAAGATTCCATTTTCTCCATGTCCTTCCCACACTTATTTCTTGTCTTTCTAATTCTAACCATTCTGATGGGCATAAGGTGATATCTCATTGTGCTTTTGATTTGCATTTCTCTGATGACTAATGGTGTTGGACATATTTTCATGCATCTGTTGGCCATCTAAACGTCATCTTCAGAAAAATATTCAGGTCCTCTGCTCCTTTTTTTAATTGGATGATTATTTGTTGTTGAGTTGTATCAGTTCTTTTTGTATTTTGGATATTAACTCCTTATCAAATATATCATTTGGAAATAACTTCTCTCATTTAGTGGATTACCTTTTCATCTTGGTGGTGGTTTCCTTTGGTATGTAAAAACTGTTGTGTGTGTAGAGTCCTAATAGTTTATTTTTGTTTTATTTCCCTTGCCTGAAGAGACACGTCTAGAAAAGACTGATGTTAAAGCGATTACTGTTTTTTTTCTAAGCTTTATAGTTTCATGTTTCACAGTTAGGTTTTTATTCCATTTTGAGTTTATTTTTGTTTATGCTCTAAGAAAGTGGCTTAGATTCATTCTTTTGCATTTAGCTGTCCAGTTTTCCCAGCATCATTTGTTGAAGAAACTGTCATTTCCCCCATTGTATATTTTTGCCTCCTTCGTCATAATGACCACGTAAGCTCTCTATTCTATTGATCTATTTTGTGCCAGTACCATACTGCTTGGATTGCTACAGCTTCGTAGTAGTATGTCTTGAAATTTGGGATTTTGATACCTCCAACTTTGTTCTGTCTCATGATTACTTCGGCTATTTTGAGAACCTTGTGGTTCCATTCAAATTTTAGAATTATTTGTTACAGTTTTGTGAAAAATGCCATTGGAATTTTGATAGAAATTACATTGAGTCCGTAAACTGCTTTGGATAATATGGAGATTTTAACAATATTCTTCAAATTCATGAGCATATCTTTTCATTTCTTTGTATTGTCTTCAGTCTCTTTCTTTTTTTTTTTTTCTTCAGTCTCTTTCATAAATGTTTTATAGTTTCCAGATACAGATCTTTCACCTCCTTAGTTAAGCTTTATCCTAAGCATATTATTTAGTTCAATTATAAATGGGATTGTTTTCTTAATCTACTTTTATGCAACTTTGTTATCATAAAACCAATTTCTGTGTACTAATTTTGTATCCTGCAACTTTACTGAATTCACTCATCTATTCTAATAGATCTTTGGTGATATTTTCAGGGTTGTTTTTTTTTTTTTTTTTTAAGATTTTATTTATTCATGAGAGACACACAGAGAGGCAGAGACACAGGGAGAGGGAGAAGCAGGCTCCATGCAGGGAGCCCAACATGGGACTTGATCCCAGGTCTCCAGGATCAGGCCCTGGGCCAAAGGCAGCGCTAAACCAGTGAGCCACCAGAGCTGCCCTCAGGGTTTTTTATATATATATATAGTATCATGTCTTCTGCAAAAAATAACAGTTTAACTTCATCCTTACCCATTCGGATATCTTTTATTTATTTTTCTTATCTGATTGCTGTGGCTAGGACTTCCAGTACTGTGTTGAATAAAAGTGGTGAGAGTGGACATCTTTGTCTACCTGATTTTAGAGAAAAAGTTCTTATATTTTCATCATTGAGTATGATGTTGCCTGTGGATTTTTCATACATGCCCTTTATTATATTGAGGTATGTTCCCTCTAAATATCATGAACAACATTGCATTTTGTCAAATGCTTTTTCTGCATCTATTGAGATATTTTTCCTTCTTCCTGTTAATGTGATTCATCACACTAATTTGTGAGTATTTACCTCTCATCCCTGGAAAAAGTCCTACTTGGTCATGGTGAATCATTTTTTTTAATGTATTATTGAATTATTTTTGCTAATATTTTGTTGGGCTTTTTTTCATCTAAATTCATTAGAGAGATTGCCTATAGTGTTTTTTGTTTATAGTGTCTCTTGGTTTTGGTATTAGAGAAATGCTGGCCTCATAGAATGGCCTCATAGAATGAATTTTCAATTTTGCCTTTTCTGAAATAGTTTGAGAATAATATATATTACCTCTTCTTTAAATGTTTGGTAGAATTCAATAGTAAAATTATCTGTTCCTGAGCTTTTGTTCATTGGAAATAGTCTGAGAATAATATATATTACCTCTTCTTTAAATGTTTCGTAGAATTCAATAGTAAAATTATCTGTTCCTGAGCTTTTGTTCATTGGAGATTTTTGAATTACTGATTTTATTTCATTACTAATAATCTGTTCAGATTTTCTAAGTCCTCTTATTTAGTTTGGAAATTGTATATTTCTAGGAATGTATCCATTTCTTGTTTCAACTTTTTGGCATATGATTATAGTATTTTCTTATAATCCTTTGTATTTTGTGGTGTTTATTATTTCTCATCATTCCTGATTTCATTTATTTGAGTCTTCTTTTTTCCTTGATTTCTCTGGTTTATTAATTTTGTCAAAGAATCAGCTACTGGCTTCCTTGCTCTTTTCTATTGTCTTTTATTTATTTATTTTTTTACACATCTCTATTTACTTCTCCTCTAATCTTTCCTTCCTTCTACTAGCTTTGAGCTTCATTCTTCTTTTTCTAGCTCTTTCAGGTGAAAGGTTAGGTTATTTGAGATTTTTATTATTTTTTGAGGTAGGCCTGTATTGGTATAAACTTCCCTCTTAAAACTCCAGTTTCTCCATCCCAAAGATTTTGAGTGCTGGTTTTGTTTTTTGTTTTGTGTGTGTGTATGTGTGTGTGTATAATATATAATTTTATATATATAAAATTTAATTTCCTTATTGATTTTTTGGGTTGACAGACATGTTTAGGGGCATGTGTTGAGCTTCTAAGTGTATTTTCCAGATTCTTTCTTGTAACTGATTTTTAATTTTATACTATTTTGGTCAAAAAAGATACTTAATATGATTTCAGACTTCTTAAATTTGAGTCTTGTTTTGTGGCCTAGAATGTAATATATCCTGGGGAACGTTCCATTTCCACTTGAAAAGAGTGCTTTCTGCTGTTTTGAGATATATCTGTTGGCTCCATCTGGTCTAATGTGTTGCTCAAACCATCTGTTTCTTTGTTTTGTGTCTTTATCTATTGATGTAAGTGGGTCTTAAAGTCTCTGCTATTTTTACATTCCTGTCGTTTGCTTCCTGTGTCTGTTAACAATTGTTTTAGATATTTGGATGTTTCTATGTTGGGTGCATAGATATTTGTAATTGTTTTATCTACTTACTGGATCATTCCTTTTCATTATGTAGTGCCCTTCTTTGTCTCTTTTTACAGTCTTTATTTTAAAGTCTATCTGGTTTGCTATTTGTATTGGTACCTTAGCTTTCTTCCACTTCCATTTGCATGTGTGTTTTTTTCTAGCCCTTCACTTCCAGTTTGCATGTATCTTTAGGTCTGAAATGAATCTTTTATAGTCAGCATATAGATGAGTCTTGTTTTTTAATACCTTTAGCCACCCCTATTTTTTTATTGGAGCATTTGGTACATTTAAAGTAATTTATTGATAAGTATGTATTTATTGCCATTTTGTTACTTGTTTTCCATTTGTGTAGTACTTTTCTATTCCTTTCTCCTCCATTTGGTCTTTTTTACTGTGGTTTGACAGCATTCTTTAGTCTTATGCTTGGTTTCCTTATTCTCGCTCTCTTTTTATGTATCTATTATAGGTTTCTAATTTTAGTTATCATTAGCTACATATATCATGCGTAGAGAAGTCTAGATTAAGTTAATGGTTGCTTAAGTTTGAACACGTTCTAAAAGCAATAACTTAAAAAAATAAAAAATAAAGTAAAAGTACTAACTTTTTACTCTCCCCACCACTCCACATTTTATGTATAGGATGTCATAGTTTATATTTGTTTTGTGTATGTCTTAACTAGTTTTTATAGATATGTGATTTTCCTACTTCTGTGTTTTAATCTCCATACTGGCTTTATATGTGATTAATCTACTACCTTTATTATACATTTGTACTTATCTGATATCTTTTCATAATTTTCTTACTTTTATGGCCTTTCTTTGTACTCAGAATCCCCATTAACATTTCTCATAAGGCCAGTTGAGTGGTGATGAACACTTTCAACTTTTGTTTTTCCAAGAAACTCTTTCTATTCTGAATAATTACGTTGTGAGATAGAGTATTCTTGGTTGCAGTTTTTTGTTTTCTTTTAATATATATGTTTAGTACTTTGAATATATCATGACACTCCCTTCTGGCCTGCAAAGTTTCTGCTAAAAATCAGCTGAATGGGTTTTCCCATGTATGTAACTGTTTTCTTTTCTCTTGCTGCTTTTAAAATTCTCTCTTCATCATTACTTTTTGCCATTGGAACTATTATCTGTCTTGGTGTAGGCTTTCTTGGGTTCATATTGCTAAGGGGTTTCTCCTCTTCCTGGATCTGGATGTCTGTTATCTTCCTTAGATTGTGGAATTTTTCAGCTATTATTTCCTCAAATAAGTTTTCTGCCCCCTTCTCTCTTCTCCTTTTTGAATGGTTGGACTGAACATATTTTTTTTTTGTATATTTTTTTATTGGAGTTCAATTTGTCAACATAGAGCATAACACCCAGTGCTCATCCTGTCAAGTGCCCTCCTCAGTGCCTGTCACACAGTCAACACAACCCTCCACCCACCTCCCTTTCCACTACCCCTTGTTTGTTTCCCAGAGTTAGGTGTCTCTCATGTTCTGTCACCCTCACCGATATTTCCCACTCATTTTCTCTCCTTTCCCCTTTATTCCCTTTCACTATTGGAATGAAAATATTATTCTTCTTCATGGTGTTGCTGAGTTCCCTTAACCTAGTCTCATTGTTTTGTTTTGTTTTGTTTTGTTTCTTTTTGCTCTTCAACTTGGTTGCATTCCCTTACTCTGTATTCCAGATTGCTGATCTAATCTGCATCCACTAATCTGATTTCCTTTAATGTATTTTTTTTAATTTAGTTCTTGAATTTTTCATTTCTGATTGGTTCTTTTTCATATTTTCTTTATTGAAATTCACTGAAAGTATCCACTCTTTTTTCAAGTCCAGTGAATATCTTTGTGACCATTGCTTTGAATTCTTTATCAGGCATATTGCTTATCTCTATTTCATTTAGTTTGTTATTTTATATCTTGCTCTTTCATTTGGGATTCGTTTTCTGTCTCCTCCTTTTATCTAAGTCTTTATGTTTCTTTATATGTATGAGGCCAGTCCCCTGTGTCTCTTGGTCCTAAAAGTAGTGGCCTTGAGTAGAAGAGGTCCCATGGTGCCCAGTGACACTATGTGCCCTGTTCATCAGAACTAGGCATTCCAGAGCTATCTCCTATGGCTGTGTGCACCCTGCTGCTGTGGCTAAACTGTGTTTTCCTTCAGCCCAGTTAGTTACAAGTATGAGTTCTTCCTTTTTTAATGGATAATTATAGACAAAGACTCCAGGGTGGAAACACGTTTATATTGGCATTTTATTTAAAAGTATTATATACAAAAGTAGAGTATAATTTTTAATAATTGAGAAGTGCAAGTATATCTGAGGTCAAATTAATTAATGAGCTCTGAAACATCAATCATAATTCTTTGTTTAAAAAATAGCTAAATAAAAGGCATTGCATCTCACAACTGCAATGTTTTATCTAAGATTTTTCTTGAGTTGCCAGTGTTTTTAAAAAAGTAAATTGCTTCAGATGGAATACACTATTTTCCTAAAATAAATGATAGAATAGGATTGTTTACCACAAAAAAGGAATTTAGTGATGAATGAAAAAATAAGCTTGCTATTTAAGGAAGTAGAACATCTATTTTTGCTCTCTTTAGAGACTATTTATAATTTATTTTTCTGCATGTAAAACAGAAGTAACAAAGTAAAATTCACATATACTTCATTACTAAGACATTCATGCATTATATGTATAGTTGACAACAAAACAAAATCTTTAAAAAAAATCTCTCTGTGGGTATCAAAGTTAAATTTAAAAACAGAAGGCAAACTCAAGTACACTGGAGAGCTTTTAAATGGCTGAGATAAAAACTCAGATTGCAAGTGTATAATTGAGCATATTTAGTATAATTGACAATGCTGTTACACAAGTTGCAATTACAATAAAGTATTCAAATTATATATAATAATAACCATTTACCTATATATTAGGATGCCTCATTCTGTTGCATATTACAGAATTCCAACTCAAACTATCTTAAGAAAAAGGAATTCGCTGGCATATAAATAAAATAATCTGGGATCCTGCTTGAAGTAATACAAAATACTAGAATTCAGGTGATGCCATTAGAATGACCAAATGTGTGTGTGTCTCCCCCCTTTTTTTTTCTTCTGTGTTAGCTTTACTTTGTTACCCATGGGGTGCTGACCTCTACAGGCTTAAAGCCTCCCAATTCCACAGTATAAAAGAGAGCTTCTCTTTCCCATGAGTTTCAGAAAAGGTTCCTTGATAACTGTAATGTTATTAAATTCCTAAAGCTTAAACAGTTAAAATATTCAGTGTCAGCCAAAGCCTGACAAACAGCATTGTTTATGGGAGTATACAAAATTAGTGGAACCAGTATATGCAATTTATCAATATTTGAGAGGGAAATAGTATATTACATGGGAGATGAACAAACCTTTTGAAGTCCTATGGTGTAGCTAAATTTAAGAATCCAATTTCTGCAATATAATCTGAGGAAATAAACTTTTTCAATAGATGAAAGGGCTTTAAGGATACAATTACTATTATACAGAATCATACATATAAAAGGTTATAGGCATCTAAAAGCATCAAATATTTTTAATTCCATCAAGAAAATGATAATCTAAAATAAAAATGTTAATATTTTCAAAAATAAAAACCTTTATAATTTCAAAAATTGGGAACCAATTGCTTGTTATTCACCATCAGTCAAGAATCTCTGCATGCCAACAGAAAGAATAAAGACATTTTTCTTGATTTCAATCTCTCTTCATGTATGTGGTGATCTTTTTTCAGATCTAGAGCTGGAATATACATTGATGTTCCCAACCCATATAATTTTTTTATCTTTAAAAAGATTTCATCAGCTTTATTTTTACTCAGGTGGCATTTTAGTCCTGACTTATTATTTTCTACTCTTATAGACAGATCTAGTGTATGACAAACTACTATTACTAGCACACTCTGCTAGCAAAGTCTTCATGGGACAGCGCTTAACTAAGGTTATGTTCATCTGGTACTTGAATTTGTAAAATATTCTGAACTACTCAACAGTCTATTGTACCATTTCACAATTACCCATTCAAATGAAGAAGTCTCTCTATTTAACTTGAATTTTCTCCCTATATGCAGCAACTATGGCAATATGAGCTGAAAATAAAGAATACACCTCTTCAAACAGAAGTTGAGGGATAGGAGGGAATACTTTGCATCCCTATGTCAGAGATTGGTTCTGAGCATTGTGCATTATTTCCAGGTAATCCCTGTGCATTAACCTGCTTTTGCTATGAAATGAACCACCTCAAAGTCTCAGCGATTTAAAGTAGCATTTATTTTGTGGCATCATGGTCTGTTGGTCATCTGAGTAGCTCTGTTTCAGGCCTGTTCCAAGTATCTCCCTTGTTCTTACGCCTATGGCATGCCCTCCTCATGGCATTTGGTGGTATAAGAGGAGCAAATGGGAACAGTATACTTAAAACCTTTGCCTAGAAATGGTGCAGTCACATCTGTCCACAATCTTTTGGCCAAAGCAAGTTACACAGTCAAATTCAAAATAAATGGGATGGGAAATTATACCTACTGGCCATTCTAGTGAGCGCTATCTACTATAAAGTCAAATAGGAAAGTCTATCAATTAATTCTCTTATAGAAAGGGAGTGAAGATTTGATAATAAATTGGCAACATCTATTACACTCTATTTCATGAAGCAAACCCAAGGTTCATCTTGTACTGAAGCATAAGAAGATTTAATTGTTAATAAATTCAATCTGCTTTATAATTTATGTCCATTCCTTCCAGAGTCTCTCATTAAGTTAATCTGTCAGTCTGGGCTTTTGTGCTACAATTTTTGATCTTTTACTGTGTGCCCAGTGATATATTAATGAGAAACTGAATGAGATTTTGTTGGAGCTTGTTAGATAGTCATAAGGTTGAACTGATGACCTTAATATGTCCTGTTTTTTTTTTTTAAACTAGAGTTGAACTAGACCTCTATTTAAGAAGGGTATTTAAAAAAAAACTTCAAGTTGTGTGTGGAAATCCATAACATTCAATCTTAATGATAGTATAAAGCCACTTTGTAAACTGAGATAATTCTAGATCCTGTCAGCTTTAGGTGTCTTATCTTTAAAGAAAGAAAATTCAATTTGTTGGGAAAAAAAAAAAAAAGCTGAGTCTAAATATAGGAAAAGTGAACCTTTTCTGGAATATCTTGTTACACCATGAATGAAGAAAATGTTTAACAAAAATGAAGACACTCAAACTGGACAATCTAGGATATTCTGAACATGAAAAATAAATAGTAATGATAAGAAACTAAAATTCCATAAAATAGAAATCCATGGAGCATAGCAGATAGGAAGGGCTATGTTTTGCAGTGCAATGTCAGCTAATAATTATAGAAGATATGATAAAATTGGAAAATCATCAATAAAATGGAGAGCATAAGTGTGACAAGAAACATAATATCTACTTAGCTTCAAAGTGTTTCCCCACAAGTTATTAATTATGAAAGTAAATATACTGATTTTACAATAGATAAACTTTGTGGATGACATTTAGCTACATGATCAAATTAATATCAGTGTTACAATAAACTGACAAGATGTGCCTTTTATAATGCTTTGAATAGAACATGACATTCCTTCTGTCATGTTTCTGCCTAAAATGTAATAGTTGAAACTAATTATGAGTAAACATGAGATAAATCCATATTGAGGGGTATTTCACAAGATTGCTGACCTATATTATATATATATTTCCCATATGTATGCACATAGGGTATACATTTACATACATCTATAAATGGTGAAGATATGAAGGAAAGAAAAATTCTATTTTATTTGCACAATTGGTAAAAATTTTTGACTTGCAGTCTGGATTAGATAATGTACTGATGTTAAATATCCTGATTTTGATAATTATGCAATCATTATGTAATGTTTTTGTTTTTAAGACATGCAAACTGAAGGATTTTATGGTAAAAGAGCATGTCTCAATTTAGACACATATACAAACAGACATATTCCCTTTTCTATCTTAAGCAAGATCTATGGTTTAAGGAATTTGAAATAGTAAGCAAGAAGATGATCTATATTTTTATTTCTCCTTTTCTCTGCAACCAGCAAAGAATGATCAGGTTGAGAAAGGGGATGGCGCGTTTAATAGTTGAGTGTGGTAGCACCTATTGTATAGCCTCCTAACAAATAGTAATATATATATATTCAATTAAGTCAAATGCTTAATATATATATATTACTGTCAAAACTTGTGTAATGGCATTTCTTCAGTAATGCAGTACACAAAATACTTTCATATTTTCCAATAACTTCTTTTAATCATGTCTATAATTGTTGCTATCTTTAGAACACCTCTGTAATTCAGCTAGGGCATCACTCCTGTTAAGATGGAACAAGAAATATCTCATTTATCATTCTGTGCTATTAGCTTGTATCTCTAACATTAAAAGTTTAGGTGAAGTTGTTCTATCCCTACATAGAGTGGGTCAAATACAGAATTTTTACAAGCTTGAACTCATTAAACACAGTGACCCTAAAACAAACATCATTATACCCCTCTATATGTGAATGATCAAATTGTTATCCTTGGAACTAAATTTTTTTTCAGGATCTAAGTTATATAAACATTAAATCACACCACAATTATTTAAACTGTCTCTAAATATATACTTAGACTTTATTCTAAAAATATACAATACCGGTCTGATATCTCTGAGCCAATGAACTTTGCTGTTAGAGATCTTTATTCGAATGGGTATAGAGCCAAATTTGTGCTACTTTACAGACTAGTTATATTTCCCAGATATTCTCATGGCCCTTGGAGAACACTAAAGGATTCAGTGAAGTGTGGTGTCAGAGAATTCTAGATAAACAGGAAAAACAAAGCTTTATAAAGTAACTGTGGAAAGAGAATTTGTGAGTGTGAAAAATAAAATTGGCTTCTGCGGTTTCACTACAAATACATTGCCATCAATTTTTCTGGAAAGGAGGCAGAAAATTGCCTGATGACATTAAAATGAGTGCAGACTGAAAGCAGCAAACATGTAGGAGATCAAAATGACCCCCAAATAAAACTTTACCCCAGTCACAATATTCCTATCTATATAGCTGTGGACTGGCAATACACTTGCCAACTGCATTTTCCTTTAAAAACCAGATAGTGTGTTATATAGACATCAAATTCCCACAGAATTAGAGATATGAAACTTCAGAGTCAAATGCTTAATGTTATGGGGCAGAAATGATATGTTTGCCCTCTGTGTGAAGAATATAAAGAAATGTTTCTCTGAATAGTCCTGCAGTCATCCAGTATAAAATATACAATGGTTGTTATGACAAAAATATATACTAAACAAATACCTTTTAACCATGTGAAATATTCTCCTTTGGAGTATGCCATTCATAATCCAAGACCATAGACAAAACTTTTGTGCCCTAGTAAATAAAATTATATGTAAAATAAGACCATTTTCAGGGTCATTTCTGTAATTTGTAACAACTGAAATTCTGATTCTAAATACTTGAAGAAAATTTCTTGTAGAGCCTTTACACCAGAGGAAAAATAATTCATTTTAAACTCTTCATATCTTTATGAACCACAGCTATTTTCCCTTTAGCCTATTGTAATATAGAAACTGATTAGTCCAGGGGATCCCTGGGTGGCTCAGCGGTTTGGCGCCTGCCTTTGGCCCAGCACGCGATCCTGGAGTCCCGGGATCGAGTCCCACGTCGGGCTCCCTGCATGGAGTCTGCTTTTCCCTCTGCCTGTGTCTCTGCTTCTCTCTCTCTCTCTCTCTCTCTATGTCTATCATAAATAAATAAATAAATCTTAAAAAAACAAAAAAAGAAACTGATTAGTCCAAAACCAAGAATCCTATGCAAAGTCCTCAAATTAAGGCATCTTGAGAGATCATGCTTGCCATTCTAACAACTCCACCTTTTCCTAATTTCTAGAGCAGTAACTGGGGGGAAGGTCTCAGCATGGCCTCCATAATGAGATACCATGCCTATGGAAGGGGGTGTTTGGTTTTTTTCTTGCTCAGTGTGTTGAGAAGGTCTATAAGCAATTACACACAAAGAACAATGCAAACAACTAGAAGTCAAATATGGTTCCTGAATACCACAGTCACCAAAAGGAACCAAGGCTCCTTAGAGAAAAGACTGATTTTAAGCTGAGGAAGGGAAGGTACATGAGCCTGGAGCATTTTGTTATGCTAGAAAGAAAAATGCTCTAAGAATTATGAGACATGTGAAAAGGACACAGGAATCATCATCTTGAGCTTTAAGGGTCAATGTATGACCATCTAAATAATGAAAACAATGGATTTTAACTCCTTCAAGAAACAATATTGCATAAATCCATAGTGATTTACATGCAAGCATTGGTCTATTTTTCTTTTTCATTGAAGCTGAATGCCAAATTTAAAAAACAAAAGAAAAAATAAAAGAAAACCAATATTGTTAGAAAAATGAGCAGTAGATCTTAAAACAGGAGGGTGAAAATTAAATGAAAAGGATAATTGCACAAAATCAAAGTATATATCTCCTTACGCATTACTTAAGAACAAAGGTGGAAAGTGGAATTTTATAATAGAGAAACCTCCCTTTATTAGTATCTTCTTACTTTCTTTCATCAATGTCTTATAGTTTTCAGTTTCTTTGGTTTACATTTTTGATTAAATTATACATTAACTACTCCTAGATATTTTCTTTTTTGATGCTATGTAAATGGGATTTTTAAAAAATTCTATTTCTGATAGCTATTGCATTTCTATACACTCTTAATGAACTATTTTTACATTGACTTTGTATCCTGTAACTACTGAATTTGGTTTATTATTTCTAAGAAGTTGGGTTGTTTTTGTTTTTATGGAGTCTCATGGTTTTCTATATATGCCATCTGCCAATAAGTGACAGTTTTACTACATCCTTTCCAATTTGGATTACATTTATTTCTTTTCCATGAGTAATTGCTCTGGCTAAGACTTCCAATACTATATTGAATAAAAGTGGCATAAAAATAGAAGTAAGCAGGGTTACTTGTCTTGTTCCTATTCTTAGAGAAAATGCTTTTAGTTTTTCACCAAGTATGAGGTTAGCTGTAGGCTTATCATTTATGGATTTTAATATTGAGACACATATTCTCTATATATCTACCTTGTTGAGAGTTTTTTATCATAAATGGATGCCAAATTTTGTCAAATGTTTTTTCTACATCTATTAAGAAGATCATAATTTTCATTCTTTGTTAATATGGTACACCACACTGATTTGTAGACATCGAATCTGGAATAATCCTACTTTGTCGTGGTGTATGATCCTTTTGATGTATTGCTAAACCAAGTTTGCTAATATTTTATTGAGGATTTTTGTGTATGTTCATTAGAGATATTTGCCTATAGCTTTCTTTTTTCGTAATGTCTTTGTGGTTTTAAGATTTATTTATTCATGAGAGACAGAGGCAGAGGGAGAAGCAGGCTCCATGCAGGAAGCCCGATGTGGGACTCAATCCCAGAACTCTGGGATCAGCCCTGAGCCAAAGGCAGACTCCAAACCACTGAGCCACCCAGGTATCCCAGTATTCTCTTACTTTTGAATAAAACATTCTGTATATGACTATTATGTCTACCTGATCTGTCATTTAAGGCCAATATTTACTTACTGAATTTCTATATGAATATTTTATCCATTGATTAAATGAGGACACTGAAGTCCTTTATAAGTGTATTGTGGTTTATCTCTCTTCAGATCTGTTGGTGTGTATATAATATATATGTTTAGGTGCTCCTGGGTTTGGTACATAAATATTCATGAATATTTCCTTGTTAGATCCCTTATTATATAATAGTCTTCTATGTCTTTTATTACAGTCTTTGTCATAAAGTTTATTTTGTCTGATATTATTATAACCACTCCAGCTCTCTTTTGGTTTCCACTTACATGGAACATCATTTTTCTATCCCTTCACTTTCATTCTGTGTGTGTGTCCTTACATCTGAAGTCAGTCTCTTTTAGAAAGCATACATACGGGTCTGTTTTTTAATTCATTTAAAGTAATTACTGAAAGGTATGGACTTACTGCCATTTTGTTAATTGTTTTCTGGCTTTTGTGTAGCTACTTTGTTCCTTTCTTCTGCTACTGCTCTCTTCCTTTGTGATGATAATTTTCAGTAGTTGTAAGCTTAGACTTCTTTATGCATCTACTATAAGTTTTTGCTTTGTGCTTGCCATGAGGTTTTCATAAACAACTTACAACAGTCTGTTTTGTTTCTAATAAATTGAGATTGATTATATGCTAAAGCTCTACATTTTTAATCATCCCTCATGTTTCAGTTTTCAATGTCATAATTTACATATTTTTATCTTGTATATATTTTAACTATGTAGCTATAATTATTTGACTAAATTTGTTTTTTATTCTTCATACTAGCTTTATAAGTGATTAATGTACCATGTTTACAATAGATTATTCTGAATTTTACCTTGTATTTTTTTTGTTTTACCAATGAGATTTATACTTTCATATGTTTTCCTAAGTGCTGTCCCTTCATTTCAACTCAAAGAAGTCCATTTAATATCTCTTGCAAAGCCAGCCTAGTGGTGAAGAACAATTTGAGCTTTTGTTTTCTAGGCAACTATTTAACTCTCCTTTAATTCTGATGGACAATTTTGCTGGTTAGAATATTTTGTTTGGCAGAGGTTTTGTTTTGTTTTGTTTTGTTTTGTTTTGCAGCATTTCAATATCCCTTCAAACCTGAGGAGTTTTTGTTGAATAATCTGACAGTTTTATTGAGGTTCCCTTGTTTACAAAATTAACAAGAGAAAATATGTATTAAGCTTCTCTCTTAGTTTTTAAGTATAATGAGTGTCGTTGGGTTCATCTCATTTGCAAATCCCTAAGCTTCCTGTATCTGTATGTCTATTTCCCTCCTCAGGTTAAGGAAGTTTTCAGCCATTATTTCTTCCAGTAAACTTTAATTCTGATTTCTCTTTCCTCCATCTTGGGCCCCTATAATGCAAATAGGGGTGTGCTTGATGTTGTCTCATAAATTCCTTATACTATCTTCACTTCTTCCTTCATTTTTCTTTTTGCTGCTCTTATTGGGTGAGTTCCCCTGCCCTGTCTTTGAGTTGATGGATTTTTTTTTTCTTCTGTTTCATTCAGTCTGCTCTTGAACTTCTCTACTGTATTTTTCAGCTCAGTTGTATTCTTTAACTCTGTGGCTTCTATTTCATACTTTAAAATTTTCTCTTTGTTGAAGTTTATACTTATTCTTCCATTATTTTCTCAAGCTCAGTGATCATCTGTTGACCACTGTTTAGAACACTTATCTTCATTTCATTAAGTTCTTTTTCTGAGGTTTTATCTTTTTTCATCTGAAACATTTTCCTCTGCTTCTTTAATTTTCTTGACTGTCTATGTTAATTTCTATGCATTAGAAAAAATAGCCACATCTTCCAGGCTTGAAAAAATGGCCTTATGTAGAAGAACCTTATTGCTTTTGGTTGTCTCTTAAACTTTTGTGATTGCCAAACAGCCTACTGTATTTTTATTGCCTTTCTATAGTTGAAAGTGTATAAGAGAGAGGATCTAGGTGTTGACTGATAGTATCTTTCTATATTTTCAAACTTACTATAAATAAATGCTCTGTTTTCAAAAGTATTTATTCTTTTAAAAATATCCTTCCAATGCAACAAATATATTCACATTCATTGTTTGCCAACCTAATTTCAGAATGCAAAGATTTCTGTTTATGTAAAATTTATTGACTAAAGTATAAGTCTCTTATGACTGCACAGCACCTAACCTCTCTAACATAATTTGGTCTATGGCACAAAATTAACAAAAAGTATGAGTTAGGTCATACTAGATGGCATTAAACAGATCTAATGTATAATAAGAATGAAAATATCAAAATTAACATATGAAACAGCAAGCTCTTTAAAAACCCTGTATTTTTAAAGTTTTAATTCCAGTACAGTCAACATACAGTGTTGTTAGTTTCAGTTATACTATATAATGATTCAACAAATCATACATCACCCAGTGCTTCTCATAACAAGTGTATTCCACTCATCCCCCTACCCACCTCCCCACTGGTAACCATCAGTTTGTTCTTAATAGTTAAAGAATCTAAACAAGCTTTTTTTTACTTTCTTTTTTTTTTTTTTTTTTTTTTTTACTTGAGAAGGTTACATTCCAGAAGGTAGTTTATAAAAGACCTCCTTGTTCAGTTAGCAGTCTTTCCTGCTCAAGATATATGTTACCTTCAATAGATTATTCTTAAGGATTTTTATTATCAGACTACCTAATCTATCTACTGGTTTAGTTACCATACACACTTTAGGAACTACTTATAGAATATCTTTAGTGTTTTTAGTTATCAATAAGAAAATTAGAGTGAGCTACTGAATTCCATTTCTGATATAAAATTGTCAAGTCAACAGGAGTAAATTTATGTCAGCTAGGACATGTTTTTATACTTCCTCAGACAACAGGAATAAAAATTTGAAGAGTGAGCATTATCCTCTCCTTCACATATCTTAAATAGCTATTAGAATGGAATTCCCTCTGACACACTGACATGTTGCTTACAGATCTGATATCTTTAGCTGTTCAAAAACTAAATGAATTACCCATGTCTGTCTCTTGTTTCAGACACTTCACACAGAAAGATATGTTATCAGTAATAATTTAGTTAAATAAATTGCAAAATCTTCAAAGGAAAATTGTAGTTTCTGTACTTCAAGAAAAAGTACTTCTTGGATCAGTCAAAATATCACTCAAAATAATAGTATTGATAATAGGTAATATTTGAATGCCTAATATCTCAGATATTATCATGTCTCACTATATGTTACCTATTTAATCTTTACAAATTAAAAAAAAATAATGAATGAAAAAATAAATGAAGGCACAAGGAAATCCTAGAACTTGTTCAAGGTCACAGAGACTCAAACCTGAGTAGATCCACTTCAGATCTAGGACTAAAAATGGGATTCCTGATAGCAAAGATATGATGATAAAAGTTGGGCATACAATAAAATATGTTGATTCCTTTTTTTCCCCTTAGTTTTCTCGGCTTTGTAAAAGGAAATATAATTAATAGGGATATATGATAAACAATTATGGGTTTTAGAAAATGATAGGGACCTTGGATGGCTTTCCAGCAGAGTAGTAGCAAAATCAAAGTGGTGCCTTAAAGAGAAAGAAGATTAATGGTTCGTGTTAATTTTAAACTGCTTTTAAACTATAATCTTGGCACCACTTTAGAAATGGGAGCACTAAGTTTGCCTTTGAGAAATGATACTACTCCATGTTTCCACTCACAGATTTATAGTGAGTAAATGGATCACTTACTGGCATCCGTTACGATGTTTTATGGGTAATCTGGGACTGTGTAATTACTTGGATGGACTTCTTGGTAACAAGGACAGAAGGTAAATCCAAACTAAAATTAATAATAAACTGACAATATTTTTAATATTTCCTAATTTAAAAATTTCCTAAACCTCTCACCATTGGTGAGACTTCTATTGTCACCAACCTAATTCAGGCTCTTATAATCTCTTGCACCATAACAGTATGCAGAACAGTAAACTTCAGTCTAGCACCTTCAAAGTTACATAATCATGTGATTCACCTCAGTGTTGCCAGTGACTCTAAATAACTAATCAACATAATTTCAGACTTAATCTGGTGTTAAAGACTTTCCAAAAAAAAAAAAAAAAACCACCTGAAACTAATATAACACCATATATTAACTAAGTGGTATATTCTAAATGGAATTAAAATGAAAACTTAAAAAGACTTTCCAAAATGTCCCTCAACCTATTTAGTTTATCTCCAATTATAGTGTAATTGCTGGGTTATTTAACAAGATTATTATCTTGCTTGCTTTCTTTTTGGAGATGAAAACTGGCATCGAGAAGAGGGATTAAAACTGGTCGCAGACATAGATTTAATTCTACGTCACTTGACTTATGAAACCACAGTTTGCCATTTTGTTAAGAGTTTGTATCTAGAAATCTATTATAAGGATTAAAGTTAATTAATTAAAATGTAGTAAAATAAATGCATTATTCCGGTAACCATTACTGTATCACAGATCCTGCACTAGGCACTGTGTGTGCAATGAAAAGTACTCTAGAGACCAGCATTTTAAAAAATACACATGGGCCAATGTTAGATTTGAGGGGGTATAGTATATATACAAATTTCCCTCTTCTAAACTCAAAACCAACTCAGATAAAGATATAAAAAGAGGCCAGAATGTCCGTTTTGTTAACTGTGAGGAAAGATAGCTCAAAGGCTTCTCCAAAGGCCTTTTTTTGTAACATCCTCTGCATCTAAAGAAATAGACATTGGGACCCCTATCTCAGCTGAGGGATATTTTGGTTCTGAAAAGCATATACACTTGCCCAAGAAAGCTGCCTTCCATGTTTCTACAATGGACTGTCCAATCTTAGTATCATATATACCCTGAGTTTTCAGGCAGAGTTATTTAACTGTATCATATTTAAATTCCTAGAACCTAAAACAGAAACAGTGGCAGATAGTTCACTGCTGGCCTAAGCAATAATCTAATTAATGTGGCCTTTGATGGTCTTCTAAGACATATATTGAAATTTCCTGACATGCCTAAGAAAATCTGAAGAATAATGAATATATCTACTGTAAAACTTGCCCCAAAATGTAATTTTGGACTGCCATATCTCTTTCAGGGGTACATACCAAATTTTACTTTCTAAATCTCAATCCTAAAAATTTGACATTTTTATAAATTTCCTTTATAAAAGTCTCCGACCGTGGAAGCAATTGGGTTTGATATTTGCTTTACATCCTCTATAAGTGTGTGATAACAGTATGATGTACTTTCCAGAGAGGGGCCCTTCTGAAAGTAAAGTATGACTATATTTATAGTCATATAAAAACAATACAAATAAGACAAGATAGTCCCAGGCAAACTGAGATATATGATTACCCTACCTAAAATTGACCATAAATCGCTACTGTTCCATCTAGCTTTTGTACAGATTGGGTCAATATGTAGTACAGAAGCAAAGCATAACATTCTTTTTTTTTGTATGTCTTCTTTAATTATTAATTCTTAGGATATACTATACTGTTTGTGGTTTATTGAAGGACCTCTTAGGAGTTCCACCTATATGGGTGTTATACTGGGCCTGACTCAGCATTTTTTTCAGACAGTATTCATCTGAAATCTCTCATAACTTCCCAGAGATTTAATAATTGTGGATGCACAAGAGAATGGGTATGATATAATTCAACTTCTATCAATTTGTCAATTGCCTATATCTATGATAATTCTTAATTCAGACTCCTCTTATTAGGCTGATGATCTCACAAACCTAATTGCTCCACATTCAGATTTATTTTTTTTTTCACATTCAGATTTAAATTGGCTTCTTTGAGCTGGATAGTCCCAGAATTCACAACCTCTTAAATTTTTTAGTTTTAGAAAGGATGGATGTCTTTAGCCATGGAAAATAAAACTCAAGGATCCCTGGGTGGTGCCTGCCTTTGGCCCAGGGCATGATCCTGGAGTCCTAGGATTGAGTCCCGCATCAGGGTCCTGGCATGGAGCCTGTTTCTCCCTCTGCCTGTGTCTCTGCTCCTCTCTCTCTCATGAATGAATGAATGAATGAATGAATGAATGAATGAATAAATAAATAAAATCTTAAAAAAAAAAAAGAAAAAAGCTCTAGTATCAATAACAAAGTCCCATTGACTCTATTTGTTCCCCCATCTTCTAAGTATGAGGTAGATACCCCTGTCCTAGTAAAATTCCAGAACCATAGGACTTTCTCTCTCTCTCAAAGATTTATTTGAGGGAGAGGGAGAAACTCAAGCAGATGCTCTCTGTTGAATATAGAGACCAATGTGGGACCCAATCTCATGACACTGAAATCATGATCTCAGCCAAAATCAAGAGTCAGGTGCTCAGCCTACTGAGCCATTGAGCTGCCCCATACTCTATCTTGAACAAGGTTTATCTGTTCTAAAACTTCAGATTTCTCCTGAGAGTGGAGTAATTTACATTTATAACAGATAATTCTATTGGCAACATACATAACTTTATAATGTGAATAACCTCAGTCATTTACTCCCACTAAATACTGTTTTGACACAACCAATCATTCATGGCTATCTTCAGTTTCCTGAGGCTCCTGAATTTCATCAAATTTATTCTACTTCTGCCCATTGGAAAGAGTGTTTATCTTTTGGATTTCTCTTATTTGTATTCTTGCTCCTATTTAGAAACTTAAACATGCCAGTATTCTTAGCATTTCAGTATATGCCTCCAAATTTAGCCATATAGAATTGGCAAAAGTAAAGGATTTAAAAAATAGGAGTTATGCATTAGCTGAGAGTATTCATTTTGAGGAAAGTTAAACTGAATCTGAGTTATCAGTGTTCTATCTTCAGTTAACTACTGAAGCATTAGCAAGCACTGTGCATCATATATAAAATGTGAGGGCAGCTCTCCAGCATTTCCCCAGGTCTTATAGATGTGCATTAAAGTTCCATGATAAATTCCATCTGCTCTGGGTAAACAGATCAGAAATAAAAAGAACAACAAAGGTCACTACCCTTTATACCATTAAACTGGGTGATAGGCCACTTCAGTTTAAGGGCTCTTTTATCATCCATAGTTTCTTTATTTCTGGCCATGAACTGGTCACAACTGGTCTGGCCATGAACTACCACTTACTGTTCAAAAAACCCTTACCTCTACTAGGCAGAGTTATTCTATCTAGAGGAAATTCCCTTATTCCAATATCTAGGCTGGGATTTATTTCTACTAGTTGTTGCCTTGCCTCTTTCCCTTTAGTTTTTATATCATACTCCTTTAACTTCTCTTAGATTCTTAATTCCATAAATTTAAGTACTTTCCCCAGAGCACAAGCAACATCTGCATTTTAATAACTGAATTACCATGAAATTTACTCAGTAATTATTTCAGTATTTAAACTGTCCAAATAGTATATAATCTTATTCTATAGTTGTCCCATTCTTTAAACAGTGGTTTCCTAGTTGTCTTTCTTGTTAATCTTCTATGTGTGACTGGACAGAGTAAATAAATCTTGGTTCTCTGGGTTATTCCAGGCTTCCCATGAGATCTCCTTTTTCTAATTGTTGGATCTCTTTGAGTTACCATTGACTTTTCTAACCCAGTAATCATTAAAGCCTATGTCTTTCTAGCATTCTTTTTAAAAGACATTACATCTAGGTATATATTTTTAAAGCATGTACCTTTTGTTATTTTTTTAAATAGGATTCATTGGCTTTAAAATATGAAGTGCCCTATGAAGCTCATCTATTTTTTCTTATATTCTTCAATTCCTCCAATATGTATTCTCTACTATTTGCCGGACAAAAGTTTATTGTTTATTGTCCTCATAATCATCCTCTTTTGTTAAAAGAAGTGGTCCTAAAAACTGTAGCAAGGTTTTTTGATTGTCCCAATGACTACAGGAATACTGTGAGTTTGTTGTCAGAAAGGATTATCCCTTACATTGAAACACTGTCCTGGCTAAAGTTTTGTTTTGTTCTTTTTTTTTCCCCTGGCTAAAGTATTTATACCAAGAACTCATCCATGGAAAAACACTAACTTAAAAATAATCAGCTTTATCTTTTTAAATTAAGATATAACTGACATAAAACATTGTATTAATTTCAGGTATACAATAATGATTTGACATTTATATTGCAAATGGTTACAATAAGTCCAGTTAACAACCATTACCAACATAGTTGTAAGTTTTTTCTCATGATAAGAACTTTTAGGATCTATTCTCCTAGCAACCTTCAAATATTGAAAAGTTTTTATTAAAACTTTTAAAAGTTAATATTAACTACATAGCATGCTACATGTTATATCCCCATGACAATCATTTTATAACTGGAAGTCTACACTCTTTTATATCCTCCAATACCAAAATTCTGTTTTCTGTACCTATGAGCTTTTGTTTGTTAGATTCCACATATGAGTGATCTTTCTTTTAAGTATTTCACTTAGCCTAATGCCCTCAAGGTCCATCCTTATGGTCACAAATGATTAAGATTTCCTTCTTTTCCATGGCTGAATGTAGTCCATTTTGTGTACGTGTGTACATATACATGTGTATATGTAACTATAACATATTTTCTTTAAACATTCATCCATCATTGCTTCCATATCTTGGCTTGGAGATAATACTGCAATAAACCTGGATTTGCATATATCTTGTTGAGTTGGTGTCTATCTGAAGAAAATGAAAACACTAAGAAGTGAAATTACTAGATCATCTAGTTCTATTTTTAAATTTTTTATGGAACCTCCAACTGTTTCCATTATGACTGTAACAATTTACATTTCCACCAACAGTGTGTAAGTATTTCCTTTTCTCCACATCCTTGCCAATACTTGTTATTTCTTGTCTTTTTGATACTAGCCATTCAGACTGGTGATCTCTCACTGTGTTTTTTTGTTTTTTTTTTTTTTTTTAAGATTTTATTTATGAGAGACATACACAGAGAAAAGGAGGCAGAGACACAGGCTCCATGCAGGGAGCCCAATGTGGGATTCGATCCCAGGACTCCAGGATCATGTCTGGGTTGAAGGCAGGCACCAAACCACTGAGCCATGCAGGGATCCCATCTCACTATAGTTTTGATTTGCATTTCCCTAATCAATCAGTATTATTGAACATGGCTTCATGTACTTGTTAGATATCCGTATGTCTTCAAAAAGTAGAAGAGGAGGGATCACTTCCAAACTCCCTTTATGCGGCCAGGATTAGCCTGATACCAAACGTTGGCAGAATTTGTAGCACCAGTAATCTGTCTCCCAACCTTAACAATACTTTGCTTGCAGAATGTGTTTTATATAACAATTTTGGAACTCTGAAATCTGTCAAAAGCTTGCTAATTCCAAAGAAGACTTGGATGGTAACTTGTGATTAATTTTGGTCAATTTAATCTCTTAGCACAGAATCAGTTATTCAGCTATGTGGTGGGCAGCTGAGCAGCTTGTACACAGCATTCAGGAGCCAGTGTGGGCAAAAGTACCCATCCTCTGAAGATTGGTGATCTCTGCTCTGATTAATGATTGTGTGTCCCTCTGTGAGGAGATGCCACTCCTCATAGTTGCAAGACCCTCCACTGGCAGAAGCAACTTCCAGGGGATTTTCTCCTGTCATCACTTTATGCTTTTTCCACTTTGAAGAGGCAGACAGTTAAGAACAGAACATTCAAAAACAACTTCATATACAGGGAAAATTAGAAAGTAACTGTGTATACCCTAAGAAAGGCTCAGAGAAAACATGAAAAGATGTTATATTTCTTTTTTCTTTTTTTTAAGATGTTATATTTCTATGTCCCTGGATCCATTGCACAGGTATAACCAACAAAAACACCCTAGAAAAGCAAAATCTGGTATTTGGTATTACCACATGACTATATTCAAAGGCCCTAGAGGAGGGAGAAATAAATGATAAAATAAGATCACAATGCACACAAAGATATACAAATGTATTGATGAATAAAATGGAAAAAAATCAACAAAATTGTCTTCCTAGCATATCTGCCACTACTTTTTCACGAAGTCTTTAAAACAACAGTATTAAAGATGCTCAAAGAACTAAAGTAAGATACGGTCAAGAAAACCATGAATGAACAAAGAAATCTGGTTGTGAAAAGTGAAATGACAGGAATGAAAATTTTACTAGCATGACTCAAAACTAGATTTGAGTAGGTAAAGAATCAACAAACTTGGATATAGAATAAAGGAAATTTTTGAGTCTGAGGAACAAAGAAAAAAGGAAAGGTGAACAAAATATAAGAAACCTATGAAACAACACAAAGCACACCACATGTGCATCCTGAGGGTCTCGGACAAAGAGAGAATATTTGAATAAGTAATAGCTGAAAACTCCAAAAATGTGATGAAGCACATGAATATAAGCATCCAAGAAGCTCAAAGAACTTCTATAAGATGAACTCAAGGAGACCCACATTGAGACACATTATAATCAAACTTTCAAAATATTCTGTCTTTTGAAATGACCAAAGAAAATTACACAAGGGGTGTTCAATGAGATAAAAAGATTTCTCATCAGTAACTGTGGAGTCCACAAGACAATGGGCCAGTATACACAAAACGCTTAAAGAAATGATCGACCAAGAATTTTATATCCAGGAAAACTGTCCTTTACAAAGAAGGGCAGAATGAAGGCATTCCCAGATAAACAAGACAGGCATTTCTGTGACCACAGACCTGCCAGAAATGTTCAAAGGAATCCTAAAAGGTAAAGTAAAAGGATACTAGTTAATGACTTTAATGTTGTATGGGGAAATAAAGATTTCAATAAAGTGTGAATATATGGGAAATTATAAATGCCAGTATTATAACAAGCTTTGTAATAACCTTTTTTTCTACATGATTTGAGATTAATACATTTAAAGAAAATATTAATGTAAATCTAGTAACTCCAAATCTTAATGTTTACATAATTTAAGAGTCTTATGCATTTAAAGGAAAATTGTTTGATTCAGGGCACACAGTGTATAAAAATGTAATTTTGTGATAATAACAACCAAGAGTGGAAACAAATCTGTAAGTAAAAGGGGCAGTTTTTATGTTATGGAAGTTAAACTAATACAAATTCAAATTTGAATGTTATGACTTTAGGATGTTAATTGTAATCTCCATGGTAATCACAAAGGAAATAGCTATAAATACATACATTAAAAATGAGAAAGGAATTTAAACATTTTAATACAAAAAAATACAACAGTAGTTCTTTTTTAATCAGTAATTTCTTTAAATGCAAATGGATTAAACTGTCCAATCAGAAGACAGAGATTGGCAGAATGGATTAAAAAAAAACATGATCTAACAATATGCTGTCTGACACAAACAGGTTAAAAGTGAAAAGATAGGAAAAAGATGCCATGAAATAGACTTTAAATAAAAAATGGTTACAAGGATAAAGATATTATATATTATTATAAAGTTCCACTAGAGCAAGAAGATGTAACAATTATAAACATTTACATACCTAATGAAAGATCATTAAAGTATATGAAACAAAAAGTGACAGAATTGAAGGGAGAAATAAGCAGTTCTACAAGAGTTATCGGAGACTTAAATATCCCCCTCAAAATAATGAATAGAACCAGACAGCAGATAAAGGCAAGAAAGAACTTTAAAAATCTGTTAGATCTATTTGGTTTATTGTGTTTTTTGAGAACAATCCAACAACAGAATACATATTTTTGTCAACTGTGCCTAGAACATTTTCCAGGATTGACCCTACATTAGGCCACAGATTGTCATGATATATTAAAAACTATATATATCATACAAAATATCTTCTCTGATCACAATGGGATGAAATTAGAAATTTAAAAAACAGAAGGAGAACTAGAAAATTCACAAAATAGTGGAAATTAAATATTTTTTTAAAAAGCCAATGGATCAAGAAAGTTCTCACAGGAGAAATTAGAAAATATAGACAAAAACACAGCAAATGCAGTGCTAATGGAGAAATTTATATCTATATCTCAAATTAACAACCTCACCATATGACTCAAAGACTAGATAAAGAACAAAAGAAAATAAAAACTAGCAGATGGAAGGAAATAAAGATTAGAGCAGAGATAAGAGTAGAAAAAATGTAGAAAATCAGGGAAGCCAAAAATTACTTCTTTGAAAAGATGAACAAAATTAACACTTTAGCTAGATGTAATACTCAAATTATTAAAATCATAATAAATAAAAGTGATTGAGTATTATGAATATATGCCAATAAAACACAGATCCTGTTAAGATTAAATCATAAAGAAATAGAATATCTGAATAAACATATAACTAGCAAGGACATTGAATCAGTAATCAAAAATCTCCCCAATAAGAAAAGCCCTGAATCTGATGGCTTCACTAGTGAATTCTACCAATGATGTTTTCTTTTTTTTTAATTTTATTTATTTATTTTTTTAAGATTTTATTTATTCATGAGAGACACAGAGAGAGGCAGAGAGAGAAGCAGACTCCCCACGGGGCAGGGAACTTGACACAGAGCTTGATCCCAGGACCCAGGTATCATGACCTGAACTGAAGGCACACACTTAACTATCCAGGTACCCCCTACCAAACATTTAAAAAAAGAACTGATACCAATCCTTCCCAAACTTTTCCAAAAAACAAAATGAACACTTCCTAACTTAATCTATGAGGCCAAAATTACCCTAATGCCAAAGCCAGACAAAGATACCAAAAAAAACAAAACAAAACAAAACAAAAAACCCCACAACAGACCAATATCCTTATAAACATAGATACAAAAAGATTCAACAAAGATACCAGCAAGGAGAATTCTGCAGCATATTAAAAATATTAAACATGATAATTGGGATTTATTCCTGGAATACAAGTATATTTTAACATACAAAAGTTGACCATATAATATGCTACATCAGCGGAATAAAGGTATTACTGCAAAAAAAAAAAAAAAAAAAAAAAGTGACAATCCAATACCTTTCATGACAAAAATACCCAATAAATAGGAACAGAAGGAAACTATCTCAACATAATAAAAATCATCTGAAAAACTCACAGTGAACACCATACTTAGAAGAAAAACTTTCCTTTCACCATTAAATTAGGAATAAAGTGAGAATGCCCACTTTCACCACTTCTATTCAACATAGTGCTGGAAATTCTAGCTAGGGCATTTAGGCAAGAAAAAAAAAAAAAGACATTCAAATTGGAAAGGAAGAGATAAATTTATCCCTGCAAGTTATATGATCTTATATGTAGAAAGCCCTAAAAATTAAATATCAGAATAAATGAATTTAGAAGACTAGTAGGCTACAAAGTCAAAATGCAAAAATCAGTAACGTTTCTAGATATGAACAGTCTAAAAATGAAATTATAAAAACAATATCAAAAAGAAAATAGAAACTATCTTGAAGTCAAAGACTTAGGAAATGATAATTACAAAACATTGCTGAAAGAATAAGATATAAATAAAACATATGCCATCCCAATGACATTTCTTGGAGATAACGAATTTTAGGATTGGTTATTCTATAAGAAATCTTAAGAGAACTCAAATTGTCAAATAATCTTGATAAAGAAGAAAAAAACAGATGACTCACTTCCTTATTTCAAACCCTATGCTACAGTAGTCAAAACAGTCTGGTATTGGCATAAAGACAGGTATATAGAGCAATGGGATAGAAGAGAGGCCAGAAATGAATTCTCACATATATGGTCAAATAATGTTTTACAAGAGTACTCAAACTATTCAGTGGAGAAATGACCGTCTTTCCAACAAATGGTGCTGGGAAAAATTGGATAGCAAAAGAATAAAGTTGGACCCTATGTAATACCATGTAAGAATTAGCTCAAAATTGATCAAGGGCATAAATTTAAGAAACTATCCAACAACCATACAACTCTAGGAAGAACAAGTATGAAAGCCTTACAATATTGGATTTGTCAATGATTTCTTGAATATAACACAGACAAATTGAACTTCATGAAAAAAATTTTAAATTTGCATAAAAACCACAAAATTGCGAAGAGTAAAAAAGCAACTCACAGAATGGGAGAAAATGTTTGCAATTCATATACTGATAAGAGATTAATGTGTAGAATATGTAGGGATCTCCTAAAACTCAACAACAAAATCGTTTCAAAAATATGTAAAGGACTTGGACATATCTCTGTACAGAAGTTATATAAATTAACAATAAGCCTCTAAGATGCTCAATATCACTAATCGTTCAAGAAATGCAAATCTAAACCACATTTTTAAAAATTTGTATGGGATGACAGATGTTAACTGAGCCTATTGTGGTAACTGTTTCACAACATCTATAAATCAAACCATTCTATAGGCCTTCAACTTGTAATATATATCAATAATTTCTCAATAAAACCAGAGAAACACTTAAAAACAGCAAAATACAATGAGTTACACCTATTAGGATAACTACTAACATTAAAAAGAAAAAAACGTGTTGAAGATGTAGAAGAATGGGAACCTCATGCACTGTTGATGGAAATGAAAAATAGTACAGCCACTGTGGAAAACACTATGGTAGTTCCTCAAAAACAGTTAATAATTGAATTATCATAAACTATCAATTCCACTTCTGGGTCAAAAGAATTGAAAGGATCTCAGAGATACTGCACAGCCATGTTCACAGCAGTATTATTCATAACTGCTAAAACATGTAAGCAACCCAAGTTTCCATTGACAGATGAATGGATAAGCAAAACTTGGCATATACTTAGAATATTATGTAGCTTTAAAAGGAAATTTTGCAATATGCTACAACATGAATGAACCTTAAGGACACTATGCTTAGTGAAATAAGTCACTAAAAGGCAAACGCTCTCTTATTCCACTTATATAGCTATTTAAAGACAAAGCACAATGCTACTTGCCAGAGCCTGGTGGGAGAGGATAATGGAGAGTTATTGCTTCATGGTATAGTGTTTCAGTTTTACAAGATGAATGGTGGTTATGGTTGCATAATGAAAATATATTTAATACCACTGAACTATGCATTTTAAAAGGTTAAGATGGTAAATTTTGTGTTCATTGTATTTTACCACAAAACCTATTCATGTGACAGGAGGGTGGCATACCCAAATTCTACAGGGACAGAAACTCTTGTGTTCAGGAGCTATCTAGGCCTTGTCCTATGTATTTCTTAATCTAGCTGTTCATTTATCCTTAAAAAAAAAAATTCTTTTGTAACAAACTCTAAATCTAGAAAGTAGAAAAAAAAGCATAAATGTAAAATATCCAAACTATCCATTCTTATAAATTTACTATCTGTAGTTCTAAAGAAAGCATTTATTTCCAGGTGTTATTTTATCTCCACATTTTATCTCTTCTCTTTCAAAAATGTTGTACTGAATGCACCACATGTTGGGGATAACAAATACCCTTTTTCAGAACCAACTGAGGGAACTATGATAAAATTCAACATATTTTCTTCTTTATGACAAATTTGTTGAAGAATACAGAGAACTTGAGCCTTCTATGGGTTGACTGGCTCTTTGTGCAAGTCTCATCAATCTTAAAATAGCCACAGGAAATGTTGGCTCTGTAGAGCAGATATATATCCAGAGAAACTCAGAAGTGATGAGTAAAATAGAGAACTGAAGATAAAGTCTTGCTCCAGAAGGCTACTAAAGATTGATATGTGAGTGAAATGCAAAACCATGTAATGGGAAAAGCGTATGGAGGTAAAATAAAAATAATTACCAAATTGTGATTCTTGGGGAGTAAGCAGCTAGAGGAAGGCGAGAGCAAATGGAACTGGAAAAGATGTGAGAAACCAATTACAGCTTGAAGTGGGATTGGATTTTGAATAAGATGAGAATGAGGAATAATTTATCCTTTGGTTGTCTTTATGTGTTTTTGCACCTAGCATACTATTTTAGTCATCCTGGATTATTCAATGAATACTTGTTGAATCTTTCTTCAAATAGCTCCACCTTTAATTTCCCCATTTTGGTTACTGATTTGCTACAAAACGCTCACTAACCCAAAAGGGAAAATTGGACATGGGGCTGTTTAAAAGGGAGGTTCAACAAGTATTGGTCAGATACTCAGGATGGCCCTAGCAGAATGCTACAGAAAAACAATTAAGGGGGGAGGGGCAGGATGGCGGAAGAGTAGGGTCCCCAAATCACCTGTCTCCACCAAATTACCTAGAAAACCTTCAAATTATCCTGAAAATCTATGAATTCGGCCTGAGAATTAAAGAGAGACCAGCTGGAATGCTACAGTGAGAAGAGTTCGCGCTTCTATCAAGGTAGGAAGACGGGGAAAAAGAAATAAAGAAACAAAGGCCTCCGAGGGGGAGGGGCCCCGCGAGGAGCCGGGCTGAGGCCGGGGCGAGTGTCCCCAGGACAGGAGAGCCCCGTCCCGGAGACGCAGGAGCTGCACCGACCTTCCCGGGGGAAAGGGGCTCCAGGGAGGTGGAGCAGGACCCAGGAGGGCGGGGATGCCCTCGGGCTCCCGGGGACACTAACAGGACCTGCGCCCCAGGAGAGTGCGCCGAGCTCCCTAAGGGCTGCAGCGCGCACGGCGGGACCCGGAGCAGCTCGGGGGGGGGGCTCGGGGGCGGCTCGGCGGAGGGGGCTGCGGGGCGGGAGCAGCTCGGGGGGGCTCGGGGGCGGCTCCGCGGAGGGGGCTGCGGGGCGGGAGCAGCTCGGGGGGGCTCGGGGGCGGCTCCGCGGAGGGGGCTGCGGGGCGGGAGCAGCTCGGGGGGGCTCGGGGGCGGCTCGGCGGAGGGGGCTGCGGGGGGGAGCAGCTCGGGGGGCCTCGGGGGCGGCTCGGCGGAGGGGGCTGCGGGGCGGGAGCAGCTCGGGGGGCTCGGGGGCGGCTCGGCGGAGGGGGCTGCGGGGGGGGAGCAGCTCGGGGAGCTCGGGGGCTCGGGGGCGGCTCGGCGGAGGGGGCTGCGGGGCGGGAGCAGCTCGGGGGGCTCGGGGAGCTCGGGGGCGGCTCCGCGGAGGGGGCTGCGGGGCGGGAGCAACTCGGAGGGGCTCGGGCAGAGGAAGAGGCTCCGTGCAGAGGGGGCTGCGCGGTTCCAGGAACAGCTTGGGGGAGCTCGGGCGGCGGCTCCACGGAGGGGGCTGCGGGTCGGGAGCGCGAATCCAACAGCGCAGACCGGGAGCACAGGGCGCCGGGACACAGCCCAGGATCCGGCCTCCCCCGGGACAGGCAGAGGCCGGGAGGGCCCAGGACAGCGAGGACGCTCCTGCCCCACCTGAGCAGATCAGCGGCCCCGCCCCGGAGCCTCCAGGCCCTGCAGACAGAGAGCTCTGGAGTTCCTCCCGGGGCTGAATCCAGGTTTCCAGAGCTGGCCCCGCCACTGGGGCTGTTCCTCCTGCGGCCTCACGGGGTAAACAACCCCCACTGAGCCCTGCACCAGGCAGGGGCACAGCAGCTCCCCCAACTGCTAACACCTGAAAATCAGCACAGCAGGCCCCTCCTCCAGAAGACCAGCTAGACTGACTGACAACTTCCAGGGGAAGCCAAGGGACTTAAAGTACACAGAATCAGAAGCTACTCCCCCGTGGTTCCTTTTTTTTTTTTTTTTTTCTTTTTGATTTGTTTCCTTCCCCCAACCCCCTTTTTTCTCCTTTCTTTTTCTTTCTTCCTTTTTTTTTTCCGTTTTTTTTTTCTTCCTTTTTTTTTCTCTTTCTCTTTTCTTTCCTTCTTTCTCTCCTCTCTTTTTCTCCTTTTCCCAATACAACTTGCTTTTGGCCACTCTGCACTGAGCAAAATGACTAGAAGGAAAACCTCACCTCAAAAGAAAGAATCAGAAACAGTCCTCTCTCCCACACAGTTACAAAATCTGGATTACAATTCAATGTCAGAAAGCCAATTCAGAAGCACTATTATACAGCTACTGGTGGCTCTAGAAAAAAGCATAAAGGACTCAAGAGACTTCATGACTGCAGAATTTAGAGCTAATCAGGCAGAAATTAAAAATCAATTGAATGAGATGCAATCCAAACTAGAAGTCCTAACGACGAGGGAAAACGAGGTGGAAGAACGAGTGAGTGACATAGAAGACAAGTTGATAGCAAAGAGGGAAACTGAGGAAAAAAGAGACAAACAATTAAAAGACCATGAAGATAGATTAAGGGAAATAAACGACAGCCTGAGGAAGAAAAAACTACGTTTAATTGGTGTTCCCGAGGGCGCCGAAAGGGACAGAGGGCCAGAATATGTATTTGAACAAATTCTAGCTGAAAACTTTCCTAATCTGGGAAGGGAAACAGGCATTCAGATCCAGGAAATCGAGAGAGCCCCCCCTAAAATCAATAAAAACCGTTCAACACCTCGACATTTAATAGTGAAGCTTGCAAATTCCAAAGATAAACAGAAGATCCTTAAAGCAGCAAGAGACAAGAAATCCCTGACTTTTATGGGGAGGAGTATTAGGGTAACAGCAGACCTCTCCACAGAGACCTGGCAGGCCAGAAAGGGCTGGCAGGATATATTCAGGGTCCTCAATGAGAAGAACATGCAACCAAGAATACTTTATCCAGCAAGGCTCTCATTCAGAGTGGAAGGAGAGATAAAGAGCTTCCAAGATAGGCAGGAACTGAAAGAATATGTGACCTCCAAACCAGCTCTGCAAGAAATTTTAAGGGGTACTCTTAAAATTCCCCTTTAAGAAGAAGTTCAGTGGAACATTCCACAAAAACAAGGACTGAATAGTTATCATGATGACACTAAATTCATATCTCTCAATAGTAACTCTGAATGTGAACGGGCTTAATGACCCCATCAAAAGGCGCAGGGTTTCAGACTGGATAAAAAAGCAGGACCCATCTATTTGCTGTCTACAAGAGACTCATTTTAGACAGAAGGACACCTACAGCCTGAAAATAAAAGGTTGGAGAACCATTTACCATTCGAATGGTCCTCAAAAGAAAGCAGGGGTAGCCATCCTTATATCAGATAAACTAAAATTTACCCCAAAGACTGTAGTGAGAGATGAAGAGGGACACTATATCATACTTAAAGGATCTATTCAACAAGAGGACTTAACAATACTCAATATATATGCCCCGAATGTGGGAACTGCCAAATATATAAATCAATTATTAACCAAAGTGAAGAAATACTTAGATAATAATACACTTATACTTGGTGACTTCAATCTAGCTCTTTCTACCCTCGATAGGTCTTCTAAGCACAACATCTCCAAAGAAACAAGATCCATGGACCAGATGGATTTCACAGATATCTACAAAACTTTACATCCAAACTCAACTGAATACACATTCTTCTCAAGTGCACATGGAACTTTCTCCAGAATAGACCACATGTTGGGTCACAAATCGGGTCTGAACCGACACCAAAAGATTGGGATCGTCCCCTGCATAGTCTCAGACCATAATGCCTTGAAATTAGAACTAAATCACAACAAGAAGTTTGGAAGGACCTCAAACACGTGGAGGTTAAGGACCATCCTGCTAAAAGATGAAAGGGTCAACCAGGAAATTAAGGAAGAATTAAAAAGATTCATGGAAACTAATGAGAATGAAGATACAACCATCCAAAATCTTTGGGATGCAGCAAAAGCAGTCCTAAGGGGGAAATACATCGCAATACAAGTATCCATTCAAAAACTGGAAAGAACTCAAATACAAAAGCTAACCTTACACATAAAGGAGCTAGAGAAAAAACAGCAAGTAGATCCTACACCCAAGAGAAGAAGAGAGTTAATAAAGATTCGAGCAGAACTCAACGAAATCGAGACCAGAAGAAGTGTGGAACAGATCAACAGAACCAGGAGTTGGTTCTTTGAAAGAATTAATAAGATAGATAAACCATTAGCCAGCCTTATTAAAAAGAAGAGAGAGAAGACTCAAATTAACAAAATCATGAATGAGAAAGAAGAGATCACTACCAACACCAAAGAAATACAAACGATTTTAAAAACATATTATGAACAGCTATACGCCAATAAATTAGGCAATCTAGGAGAAATGGACGCATTCCTGGAAAGCCACAAACTACCAAAACTGGAACAGGAAGAAATAGAAAACCTTAACAGGCCAATAACCAGGGAGGAAATTGAAGCAGTCATCAAAAACCTCCCAAGACACAAGAGTCCAGGGCCAGATGGCTTCCCAGGGGAATTCTATCAAACATTTAAAGAAGAAACCATACCTATTCTCCTAAAGCTGTTTGGAAAGACAGAAAGAGATGGAGTACTTCCAAATTCGTTCTATGAGGCCAGCATCACCTTAATTCCAAAACCAGACAAAGACCCCACCAAAAAGGAGAATTACAGGCCAATATCCCTGATGAACATGGATGCAAAAATTCTCAACAAGATACTGGCCAATAGGATCCAACAGTACATTAAGAAAATTATTCACTGACCAAGTAGGATTTATCCCTGGGACACAAGGCTGGTTCAACACCCATAAAACAATCAATGTGATTCATCATATCAGCAAGAGAAAAACCAAGAACCATATGATCCTCTCATTAGATGCAGAGAAAGCATTTGACAAAATACAGCATCCATTTCTGATCAAAACTCTTCAGAGTGTAGGGATAGAGGGAACATTCCTCAACATCTTAAAAGCCATCTATGAAAAGCCCACAGCAAATATCATTCTCAATGGGGAAGCACTGGGAGCCTTTCCCCTAAGATCAGGAACAAGACAGGGATGTCCACTCTCACCACTGCTGTTCAACATAGTACTGGAAGTCCTAGCCTCAGCAATCAGACAAGAAAAAGACATTAAAGGCATTCAAATTGGCAAAGAAGAAGTCAAATTCTCCCTCTTCGCCGATGACATGATACTCTACATAGAAAACCCAAAAGTCTCCACCCCAAGATTGCTAGAACTCATACAGCAATTCGGTAGCGTGGCAGGATACAAAATCAATGCCCAGAAATCAGTGGCATTTCTATACACTAACAATGAGAATGAAGAAAGAGAAATTAAGGAGTCAATCCCATTTACAATTGCACCCAAAAGCATAAGATACCTAGGAATAAACCTCACCAAAGATGTAAAGGATCTATACCCTCAAAACTATAGAACACTTCTGAAAGAAATTGAGGAAGACACAAAGAGATGGAAAAATATTCCATGCTCATGGATTGGCAGAATTAACATTGTGAAAATGTCAATGTTACCCAGGGCAGTATACACGTTTAATGCAATCCCTATCAAAATACCATGGACTTTCTTCAGAGAGTTAGAACAAATTATTTTAAGATTTGTGTGGAATTAGAAAAGACCCCGAATAGCCAGGGGAATTTTAAAAAAGAAAACCATAGCTGGGGGCATCACAATGCCAGATTTCAGGTTGTACTACAAAGCTGTGCTCATCAAGACAGTGTGGTACTGGCACAAAAACAGACACATAGATCAGTGGAACAGAATAGAGAATCCAGAAGTGGACCCTGAACTTTATGGTCAACTAATATTCGATAAAGGAGGAAAGACTATCCATTGGAAGAAAGACAGTCTCTTCAATAAATGGTGCTGGGAAAATTGGACATCCACATGCAGAAGAATGAAACTAGACCACTCTCTTTCACCATACACAAAGATAAACTCAAAATGGATGAAAGATCTAAATGTGAGACAAGATTCCATCAAAATCCTAGAGAAGAACACAGGCAACACCCTTTTTGAACTCGGCCATAGTAACTTCTTGCAAGATACATCCACGAAGGCAAAAGAAACAAAAGCAAAAATGAACTATTGGGACTTCATCAAGATAAGAAGCTTTTGCACAGCAAAGGATACAGTCAACAAAACTCAAAGACAACCTACAGAATGGCAGAAGATATTTGCAAATGACCTATCAGATAAAGGGCTAGTTTCCAAGATCTATAAAGAACTTATTAAACTCAACACCAAAGAAACAAACAATCCAATCATGAAATGGGCAAAAGACATGAACAGAAATCTCACAGAGGAAGACATAGACATGGCCAACATGCATATGAGAAAACGCTCTGCATCACTTGCCATCAGGGAAATACAAATCAAAACCACAATGAGATACCACCTCACACCAGCGAGAATGGGGCAAATTAACAAGGCAGGAAACAACAAATGTTGGAGAGGATGCGGAGAAAAGGGAACCCTCTTACACTGTTGGTGGGAATGTGAACTGGTGCAGCCACTCTGGAAAACTGTGTGGAGGTTCCTCAAAGAGTTAAAAATAGACCTGCCCTACGACCCAGCAATTGCACTGTTGGGGATTTACCCCAAAGATACAAATGCAATGAAACGCCGGGACACCTGTACCCCGATGTTTATAGCAGCAATGGCCACGATAGCCAAACTGTGGAAGGAGCCCTGGTGTCCAACGAAAGAGGAATGGATAAAGAAGATGTGGTTTATGTATACAATGGAATATTACTCAGCTATTAGAAATGACAAATACCCACCATTTGCTTCAACGTGGATGGAACTGGAGGGTATTATGCTGAGTGAAGTAAGTCAGTCGGAGAAGGACAAACATTATATGTTCTCATTCCTTTGGGGAATATAAAAGTGAAAGGGAATATAAGGGAAGGGAGAAGAAATGTGTGGGAAATATCAGAAAGGGAGACAGAACGTAAAGACTGCTAACTCTGGGAAACGAACTAGGGGTGGTGGAAGGGGAGGAGGGCGGGGGGTGGGAGTGAATGGGTGACGGGCACTGGGGGTTATTCTGTATGTTAGTAAATTGAACACCAATAAAAAATAAATTAAAAAAAATAATAAAATAAAAAAAACAATTAAGGCATGGCTTTTCTTTTCATGAAGATCATATCAAGTCAAATCTTTAAGACGGAACAAAGGAAATGGCATAACCAGAGACTAATTCAAAGATTGTGTTGAACACAATTTATAAATAAGGTACAATTATTATCAATAGAATTTTAGTTCACTCAGAAGAGAGAACACACATATTTAGGATGATGGCCCATCTCATGTGTAGCAACAGCTATTTCCTTTACAATGTACATATTCTGTCTCTCTTATCACAGTATAAAATATAGTAAGTCTGTCTGCATTTAATGGACAAAGGAAGAGGCCTAGAAGTTAAGTAACTATCCAGGATGTGAAGTAATGGAATGAAGATTTGGAGTCAGATCTCTCTGATCTCAACCTATGTTCTTTACTGTGCCAGATTGCTCTTTTACAGTGTAATGAGCATTGGGTGTTAATACTGCATGTTGGCAAGTAGAATTTAAATAAGTGTTAAAACATTAGAATGTGGATCTGTGCATTAACAAGAAGAGATGCCTTGTAGTTGAATCAGGAAGGAGTCATGAATTCAGAAAGTGTGTGTGAATTACCACAGCCATATTTATACTTTTTGTGTTCTATTAAAAATATTTAAACAAATTATGTGCTAAATGTTAAGGACACCTGGGATATTGCCTATTGGTGGTTTCTTAAACTTTTCCATCAAAACATTGAGACCTCAAAGGAGAGTAAAAAGGTAAACCCAGGACCTACAAGTACCAAATATTTTCAAATTGATGTTTAATCTTAAAAGTGCATGTGACTTTCATTTTATTTTATACATGTCTATATTTCTATTAGCATACAATTTTATTTTCAAAAAGTAAGCAGATATCACCAGCAAGATGTATTCTGTTTCACCTTAGTGTCCCAAGACTTGCATGTTCCCTCCTAATCCAAGTTACATTCTCCATAGTTTGAAGGAAACCCTGTTGGCATAGCAGTCAGGAGACTTGCAAAGTTAAAACTGTTGGAATTTGATAACAATTCAAATGTACTTATCTGATAGGAGCCATGAGTCTCATCTGAGTATGACCTATATTGTAATTTTAAATGGGAAGCAAACTAAGTGTTCTGTGAAAATTAACCATGCTATTTAGAAAACATAAATTATTAAAACAGAGTTGAAGTTTGAAACATATTTTAATCTTTCTATATGGTGCTGGAAGTTACACATACTTATATCTTCTTTTACACTCCTAAAAAAAAAAAAATCAAAGTTTATTTGGTTTCTGTCTGAGTTTTGAGGAAGATGTCTGGTTGAGTTTATTGTTTCTAAAATTTTTGGCAAGCCAAAGGAAAACAATTTTTCTTATAGAAACCACATAAAATTTAAATTAATAGAGAGGGAAAGCAAGTTTAGGACATTTCTGTGAAGTTAGCTAGGCAATTCAAACTCACAAGGTAGGGCACCAAAGAACCATTACTTAGGAAGACCTCCCTTCACTAAATCTAGTCTAAATATAATTGTAACAAATTACATATCTAGTCCAACAGACTTAAAATGTTTCATTTGAAATTGAATAGGATTGGAATTCTCCTTTTCATTACTTCATTTGTGTGTGTGTCTTTTTCCTCCTCAGTTGCCCAAGTTGGTCTTTTCCAAATCTGTTGGACAAAAACATATCCTTCCCCAAATATAAGAGGGAAGATATAGTTATCATATTTTTCTGCCACTGATTTGAAAGTATGAGATTAGAATACAAGAGATGCTGTCATTAACCTTAACCAATTCTAATATTTAATGGCCCACCGTGATGAGCTTGACAAAGATACAGTGGGATAAAAAGTATAATGGAAGAGTAATATAATTTTGTTTGCCTGATTCCTATATTTGAGGTGCTTTTAAGATTGTCAAGAAGGTATATTAAAGAAGGGACCTAGGTAAGTGCATGTTATATCTAAATAGGTACCAATTGAAATCCTATAAATGAAAGAAAGTATGAGATTAGAATACAAGAGATGCTGTCATTAAGCTTAACCAATTCTAATATTTAATGGCCCACCGTGATGAGCTTGACAAAGATACAGTGGGATAAGAAAAAGTCAAAGATACTGTTGTCAGAAATTCAAATGGTGAGAATGTGTCAAAGCAAGAACTTGGAAAACAGATGGATGTTACTGAGAAGCAGGCTAAGAAGAGCATTAAAAGCATTCTTTGGACTTAAGAACAGGAAGATGTTCGCTGATCTTATACCACCAGATGAGATGCCTGATGCCAACTCAGAGTTTGAGTAAGAGATAGCAGGTGAATGGAGCAATTAGAAATCCTTTTGATAAAATTATTTGAATTTCCTTTTTTCACATTTTGGTGAAATGATGCAAAATTCACAGCAATATTAGAGGCCTGAGTGTTAATATAAATTCAAACTTCTAATTTACCATTGTACTACCACTTTGGCTTGAGATCTGCAGTTTTGTTCTTAAAGACTGATGGCAACCAGCATCGTAGACTAGAAAGAATGTAAGCCATGGAGTTGAATCCCAAATCTGCCACCGACTAGCTGTAAACCTTGAGCAAGTGATTTAACTTCTCTAAGCCCTGATTGCCTCAATATAAAACATCACTAATAAAATCTCTCATAGAACTGCTTGGGAATTAGGGAGGTTACACATAGAAAGTGACAAGTAAAATGCCTAGCACACAAAAATGTTTACTATTTTAAATGTCATTTAATAAAAATGGACATTCTTTGTCTTTTTCTTCCACTGTCAATTTTTATGTTTGCATTTTTTACCAATTTTTCATGATTTACTTCAACTGGCCCCTTCATTTACCTCATGGTTGCCAAGATGAACTTTCCAAAATGTAATTATTATATTGTTGCCTTGCTTACTGCCCTATAAAGTTCAGATTTCTCAGATTATTATCCAAGATCTATTGGGTCCTGATGCTTGCTCTAAAATCCTAGCTCTATTTCCTTCCTTTTTTCCACATGAACGAACACTTCTAAATAAACACAGAGAGTCCCCACTGTTTGGGGAATTCTATTCCTTCATCAAAACTAAAGATTTTCTTGAATCTGATGGATGAGGATTTTCTCTACACTCCGACAGCATCCTGTGTATTTTTTCTTATGTAGTGGGTTAAAGCCCAGGCACTGGAGCTAAATGACCTGGTTCCAAATATTGGCTCTGATATTGATTAGCTGTGTGCCTTTAAGCTAATCACTTTGTTTCTGTGACTCACTTTTCACCCTCTGTACAGTGAAGATCACATGTAAAAGGGTCACTACCTTGAATTGTTGTAAAGAATAAGCTAATGCATGTAAAGCCCTTAATAGTATTAGCTATTAACACAAGGATCATGATAACCCACTCCACTATACTCTAAATTCTTTGGAACCAAAGACCTTCTGTCATTTGTTCTTATAGCATCAATATGTTATCATTTCTCCAATGCTTATAATTGCTCAATAAAAACTAAATAATTAAATAAATAGATATACTAAAGAATAAATTTCAACATGTCGCATTTGGGATCTATGATACCTCTATGATACCAGGAGCAGTTTGAGCATTGAGAAAAACATCTTCCTGTGTGTTACAAAAGTAATGAAAAGTATCTCTCTGTGTTGTTATGCACTTATACCCCCCCCTTTTTTTTTACTGTTTGCTAAAGAAATTAACTTTATTGCAAATACTAGCAATGAACATTCCTTGAAGAGATATAAATTATATTTTATGGGCATTTGAATATATCTTAACCAAAAATTTACTTTTATTAACAGGATAAATAATCATAAAGCATTAGCTAGTCCTTTAAATTAGTAATGTTTTCAATAAAAAGTCCAGTTTTCATTTTTAAAAGAGATTCTATTAAATTTTCTAGCTGTGTTTGCAAGAAATACTTAGGTGTTAAATAAACATACTATGAATAGCCCCAAATACATAATTTGTGACACACTGTGGTCGCTAAAAATAGCAGAGGATTTACTGAACAAAGAATAAGTGGAATAAAAAATACATTGGTGTCCTTATTTTATATAATCTGAAGTGGGTTTAGGAGTTCACAGCGTATTTTCTAATTGTCTCCAATAATCTGATTCTTAAAAATGTTATAATTGAACAACTTAGATTTTGCTTTTCCCAAACAAAACAAACGGATTAGTGAACAAGAGTTAACTTTCTGACTCTGTTTCAAACAGCTGGGCACAGAATAATCTGGCCAACAGACTATAACTTACTGCTGTGAAATGCACTGAATACTTCCCACTTTGTATATTACACCCTTTTGTCTTTCTTTCTAGACAACTTTGCAAAGGAAAATGCAGAATCAAAATTTTTAAGAAAACAGAAGCCAAAAGAAAATCCAAAATAGTAACATGAACACTTAAAAATAATCATCCCTTATTGGTATAGAATCGAAGGCTATATATATAGCCTTTTGAAAATTACTAAGTATTTCTTCTTTCTTCTATCACCTGGTGGACATGGATACTTGCTTCAAAATAAAATGGTCTGTTTTCCCTTTTCCTTTGAGCTTTTGAAATTTCTAATCAACTCCCTATCTTTTGCTTCATGTATTATTGACTGTCCTATACACACCTTTGAGATCTGACATTAAACGTTACTTCACTAGTACTGACCTTATTTTTTGAAATTTGACTCACGCTGCTGCCTTGAACTATGCCTGCTATGGCCCCTCACTCTAGCTGATGAATAAAGATCAGACAATTTTTAAAAACAAGGAATAGAGAGTTTTGAATATGAGTACATTTCTAGGCATAAGGTATGTCTGCTAAATTACTCTTCTCCCAGTTTTTGAACATACTTATTTAAGTATTAATACTTGAAAATCAAAGTTATTTACCTAAGGCAGCAAAATGCATGTTTTAAAAAAAATAACTTCGTAGGAGTTTGCAAACTTCATTATTCTAATAGATCTGATCTAAGACTATGTAAATATTATTCATTAATGCATAACTTGAGCAAAAAGTTATGAAGACTAGATACAAAATTTCAAAAAGAACATTCAAATCAATGTTTTAGATGTGCTGAGCAGAGCAAGCTGGACCTATAATCTCTTATGGGTACTTTTCAAATTGTTTTGTATTCTTACCACCAAATGTTTCATATTCTTTTTTTTTTTAATTTTTATTTATTTATGATAGTCACAGAGAGAGGCAGAGACATAGGCAGAGGGAGAAGCAGGCTCCATGCACCGGGAGCCCGACGTGGGATTCGATCCCGGGTCTCCAGGATCGCGCCCTGGGCCAAAGGCAGGCGCCAAACCGCTGCGCCACCCAGGGATCCCACCAAATGTTTCATATTCTTAAAAAAAGGCACAAAAGTCATTTCAGAATTTCCTTCATATAAAATAAGAGTTGTGTAACAAGCAGAAACAGAAGAGTTTAAAGTAACATCATAGATATCAATATAATTTTGCTGTAAAATATAAAATATTCATATTTTACCATAAGTATATGTATAAAGTGAGAAAACCTATTCTGATTCCATTTTTCAAAATATCAGTCTCTTAAATTATTTTATATGTAATGAAAACATACAACATTGTAGCTTTTATTTTTCTCCTGAGGAACACCTACAGTATTTTATCATATTTTAAACTTTACTCAAGGATTGATTTATTTTGGAAAATATTCTAAACATGCTATGGACACATAACTGGGCCTATAGCTCAAAAGATAGAGCTGATAGGAAATAGTTTAGGGACTGTTATATTTTGGCCATCTTTGTAATTAGTACTAATAGATTTAGTTTGAGCTAATCACATGACTATTCACATTAAGCAGGTTCATTATGTCTAAGTCAAACTCAAGGATTTTGACAGAATCATCAAAACCTTATGGCTGACCAAAGCAATCTTGAGAAAGAACAAACCTGAAGGTATCACAATGCCTTTCAAGATAAACTACAGGGCAGCCCAGGTGGCTCAGTGGTTTAGCTCTGCCTTCAGCCCACAGTGGGATCCTGGGGTCCCAGCATTGAGTCCAATGTCAGGTTCCCTGCATGGAGCCTGCTTCTCCCTGTGTCTCTGCCTCTGTGTGTGTGTGTGTCTCATGAGTAAATAAATACAAAATCTTAAACTATAAAGCCACAGTAATAAAATCAGTATGGTAGTAGCATAAAAATAAACACATAGATTAATGAAACATGATAAAGGGCCCAGAAATAGACTCATATGGTCAATTAATCTATAACGCAGGAGACAAGAATTATACAATGAGGAAAAGATAGTCTTTTCAATAGTGCTGGCAAACCTGACAGCTACCTGCAAAAGAAAAAAAAACTGGACTACTTTCTCATACCAAACAAAAAAATAAGTTGAAAATGGATTAAAGGCATAAATGTGAGTCCTGAAACCATTAAAGTCCTAACAAAAACAGAGGTAGTAGTCTTAGACATTGGCCTTAGCAACTTATTTGTGGACAGATCTCCTGAGGCAAGGGAAACAAAAGCAAAAATAAACAATTGGAACTCCTCTAAGAAGCTTTTGCACAGCAAAGGAAACCAGATCACACAGAAAAGGCAATCTACTGAATGGGAAAAGATATTTACAAATGATATATCCAACAAAGTGTTAATATCCAAAATATAGAAAGAAGTTATCCAACTCAGTACTAAGAAAAAATTCCAATTAAAAAATGGGCAGAGGATCTGAATATACATTTTTTCCAGAGAAGACTTCAGATGGCCAACAGATGCATGAGAGGATGTTCAGTGTCACTAATCATCAGGGAAATCAAAATCAAAACCACAATGAGATATCACCTCATACCTGTCAGAATGGCTAGTGTCAAAAGGACAAGAAATAACAAGTGGGTGAGGATGGTGGAGTCAAGGAATAGTTGTGCACTATTGGTGAGAGTGGAAATTGGCACAGCCACTGTGGAAAATTAAAAATAGAAATAAATAAAAATAGAAATACTATGCAATTCAGTAATTCCACTACTGGGTATTTGTAAAAGAAAATGAGAACAGGGATCCCTGGGTGGCGCACTGGTTTGGCGCCTGCCTTTGGCCCAGGGCGCGATCCTGGAGACCCGGGATCCAATCCCACGTCGGGCTCCCGGTGCATGGAGCCTGCTTCTCCCTCTGCCTGTGTCTCTGCCTCTCTCTCGCTGCGTGTGACTATCATAAATTAAAAAAAAAAAGAAGAAGAAAATGAGAACACTCATTTAAAAAGATATATGACCTCTATGTTTATTGAACATTATTTACAATAGCCAAGATCTGAAAACAACCCATATGTCCATTGATAGATGAATAAGAAAAGGTGGTGTATACACACACACACAATGGAACACTAGCCATAAAAAGGTGAGATCTTGCCATATGAGAAATGAATTGATACAGAAGGTATCATGCTAATGGAAGTCAGAGAAAGACAAAAAACATTGATTTTACTTACAAGTAGGATCTGAAAAACAAAAAGCAGAAACGGATCCATTAGTACAGAGGACAAACTCTTAGTTGCCAGAGGGGAGATGCTGACTTATAGTTATGGAACGAATAAGTCATGAGGATAAAAAGTAAAGCCATCCAGTTTGTGGTACTTCTGCTCACTTGTGGTGAGCACAACCTATAGACTTGTTGAATCACGATGTTCTACACCTGAAACTAATGCACCATTGTGTATCAACTATGCTTCAGTAAAAAATCTTTTAAGAGTATAAAAGATTAATATTAAATGGCCTAATCACAGTATTTCATAAATGTGACTCTTCATCAGGACATAGGGTAAATTATCATTTATGGCACTCCCATATCTCAATTTCTTTCAATAGATATCAACTATAGAGTGAAAACAGTCCACAAAATTGGGTGTGTAAAATAGAACTTTGTTTGTAACTGCGTTTATTGTTCTTAAGATCCCAATTCTATGGAGATAAAAAATGCTCAACTCTACTAATTCATGGTAAATAAAGTACTTCTGGGGACACCTGGGTGGTTCAGTGGTTGAGCACCTGCCCCTGGCTCAGGGCGTGATCCACGGTCTCAGGATCGAGTCCTACATCAGGCTCCCTGCCTGGAGCTTGCTTCTCCCTCTGCCTACATCTCTGCCTTTCTATGTGTCTTTCATGAATATATAAATAAAATCTTAAAAATTACTTCTGTTTTACAACAAGACTCTTAGAATCCTACGTCCCACACATATACCATCATCAGGCACACACAAATATACACAGACATGGTTCTCCTTAATTTCTCTCTGAGTTATCTAAATCCTAAGGTGGAGTTATAATATCTCAGTATTAGAAGGGGGATATCTGCTCCTCATGCCACTTTCTGACTAGTCTGCATCAAAATGTAGTTCACCTCCATCTGGCCCTCACTATTTTCATTGCTTTTACTGATCCAGTGCATGTCCCCATATCAGGTTTTAACTGTCAGAATTAAACAGTGCATCCTCTTTGTCCCAACTCTCATTCTTTTTCTAGTACTTTGATGCTCTCATCAATTCTGAACCTTTGGTGGGGACAGGATACTCAGGAACATTGGTTATCTTCCCACACTACCCTGGGAATTCATGACTTTGTATGGTTGACCTCATACCCATCTGACTAAGAATCTCCCAGCTACCATTTTGGATAGTGGGTTTTCCCATAAGGCTTGGCACTTTTTATATTATACTGTGGGAAGCCAAGTGATTAGTCTTTTCATTTCTAGGGGTTTACTTTATCTCCACCAATCTTTGGGCTTAATCCAAAACACTGGAGATGGGCACTTCCTAAAGAACCATATTTTTTTAATGTCTAGCTACATTCCTTTGTGATCTCTCTTCCCATATGATAATCAGTCTAAACCTCGGTTTCCTATGCTAAAATACCAATGCTTGGCTTAAATTCTAACAGGGTCTGGCTCTTCATATTTGAATGAAAGCTTTGCAGAAGGGAAAGGAAAACAAATACACTTTTGTCTCAAGTATGAGTTTCTTGAAAGTGAAAGTTTATAAGTTTACAGACATTCAAGGTGAAGTATTTGACTCCTTGTTTTTTTCCCTTTTAACTCTTACCTTGTCTGTCCAGAGGATGAAGTTTGTAGAAACCCCTCCCAGTTGCTTCAGAGGCTGAGTGCATTAGAAAGAAGTAGAAATATACGGTTTCAATATCACAACTGCCACTACTGAAGAATTTTAGCATAGACAAGAGCATGGGTGTTGAATATCCCACTCTCATGTGCTTTTTATTTCTGTGGTTCTGTCCACATGGTTACCTATTCAAGACCTTCCCTCTAAATTTGTATTTCAAACTATCAAATCCAAACTATCCTAATCTCATGCCTCTTCCCTGAAGTATTTCCAATCAAATGAAGTCTCTTCTTCACCAGAAATTATTAGGGCATCATATCTATACCAGTGTCATGGACTGGAAAAATTATTTTATAGACTTTTTTGGGGGTAGAGGTATATGTCTTCCCTTTTTAAGTTCCTTAAATGTCTTTATTGTGATTGAGTCTTGCGTCACTAGTAAAATGTCTTACTTTAGTGATGCTTGTATGTATATATAATTATATCTGAATGAGACATTGTAACAGTTAATTTCACAAATTGATCACATCATTTAGCTTTTTCCAGAGCCTATTAAAATATATAGCCTATATTTTAATATTAGAATGCATAATTCTGTATTTTTAGGGCTGCTATGCCTAAGTACCACAAAATGGATGGCTTAAAAGTACAGAAGTTTATTTTCTCATAGTTCTGAAAACAAGAATTCCAAAATCAAGGGGTCAGTAGGGCCATACTTTCCCTGAAATGTTTAAGGGAGAACTCCTTCCTTTCCTAACTTCTGGTGATGGCCACCCATCCTTAGACTTGCTGGATTCACAGCTGCATTACTATAACCTCTGCCTCTGTTGTCACATGGTTTTCTTCTGGTCTTTTCTGTCTTTACATGGGCCATTTTCTCCTTTGTTTGAATCCATATTCTAATTTTTCTCTTCTTACAAGGACAACAGTCATTTTGAATCAGAGGCTACCCTACTGATCTCATCTTAACTTGGCATTATCTGCAAATACCCTATTTTCAAATAAGGCCATACTCCACGGGTAAGTTAAGTTTGGACTTCAACATAACTTTTATGGGGAGGACACAATTCAATTTGTAACAAAAGTTAATAATGCTTGGTACATAGTAACTATTCAAAACATATTTGAAAAATGGAAAAAATTGGTCTGCACATGAAGTATTTTCATAATTTAATAGTACCTAGTTTGTATATGCCAGCTTATTAACAACATGTAGCAGTGTGATCCTTGCATTTAATCAAATGATCCATTTGAATTTAAATAAGTCTCCCTCTATATTACTGCCTAGTTCTTTTTCTCCCTGAAATAGTCCTTCATTTTTATTTTAAAGCTTTTGATCTGAAGCTGACTGCTATTGTGCCTTTTCTGTTAAAGGTCCCAGTCAAATCCATTTAATCAGTAATAGAATTGGGCCCATTAATCTATTTCATTACAAATCACAGAGAAAAATCAAACCCAAAAGAAATAAAAAATGATGTTGTACAATACATTCACTTGCCTCTCTTAACCTAAGCCCTCGGGTCAGCTATTCAATTTTATTGCAAATGAATTTAAGATAATTTCTATTTATCAGCCTACAATATGTCTAGATAGTTGTTGAAGCATCTCTATAAAATATGCCACTATATCGACATAAAAAATTAAAAACCTAGCTGTGAAAACTGAAACATCACTGTACCACATAAATAGTATGTGTGGTTATTGATAATGATATAAAAATTCAAGGATGAGTCATTAATATTACAGACCAAATGATACATGATTTGTTATCTCAATCAGAATTGCTTTCAACAAGAGTGAATGATTAGAATATTATCACATTCCCACTACAAAATACTAAACTCCCACAATATTAAATTTTATTCAATTATATCACTTATATTTGGTATTACTTTTAAGATGCCATTCAAAATGCTTTATAGCCACTGCAAGGTATCTGTAATGGCATTTACAACATGAGAAATTGTATGCATGAGAAAACGCACAAAGATAATGTTTGAAATAAATAATTTTGAAAGCATTTTCATCTGCAAGTATAATATCAACCCTAAAAAAATCCACAAATAAAGTATCTTGGATTTTCACATTAATGCTGTGCCTTAGTGAAAATAATATATTAGCAAAGAGTGAATGAAAAAGGAGGAATTACACATAAACACACTTTGTAACAACTGTTTTTTTTTCATACTACAATACAAAAATAAGTGACTGAAAGATGTCTAAACATTTCATTTCACAAAGTATATATTGTTAACCATTATAAAATCTGAAACCCTAATGATAAAAACAACTGAGAAAGAAATGACTTGCTTCTACTCCTTGCCTGTCCCCTATTTCCAGGTCCAGTACCTGTTGGCACACTTGCCTTTGTGCCTATTGGGTATAAATTATCACTTTTCATCAGAATGGCTCTTTTGAGTTTTTACCTTATAAAATAAAACCATCACCTAAAGATTAACCAGTATGTATTTTTGTTGTTGTTGTTTATTCCTTCTCCAAAGCAATCCCATCTTCTAATGATAGCTTGGATGTTGGCTACATTTTAACATTGTATAGTTTATTCTGTTTGAGTCCAAAAAACCTCATACTTAAAATTAATAATTTTTGCAATAGTATTGAAATATATAAAGCAGCCTAGAAAAGGCTGGCATATAGTATGAACAAACAACAACCACATCTAGTCCAAACAGCGTTTCACAGAAAATTGCCTATTTTCCCTGAATGACTCTACTGAAAATGAATAACATCCATTCTCTTGTCAGCCTAGTGGTTCCTGAACACAACTCTTACTCCTCTCTAGTTTGTACTCTTTGCTTTTCCCACAATGACTCTCCCATATTTTGCCAACCTGCATATGTCTTCAACTCATCCTCAAAGGATATGTTCATATTCCATTCTTCTAATAAAACTGGGCATGCACATTCCACCTCAAAGTTCCATCTATATTTTTACCCATCTTCACTTGCCTTCTTCAGAAGAATCATTGGCAATACTGGAATCCCTCTGCTTGGAATGCCCTTCCCTTAATGGCTATACAGCTAACTTCTCATCCCATTCACATTTTTGTGCAAATGTCATCTTTTCAATGAAGTCTACCTGGACCCTCCTATTTAAAACTGAAACCCTAACTCATTCATTCAAAAAATCTTCAAGATTTTCTCTTACTATAATCTATTTGTATTTCATACCATATATTATCCACAAGCTAACTACATAGTTTATTTATTCACTAGGTTTAATATTAGCCCTACTAAGAAAATGTGAGCTCCTCCACAAAAGGATTTTTCCACATTTGTTCAGTAAAGAGTACTGAGCACATAATTTATATTCAGTAAATACTCACCAGATAAAGGAAAGAATGTCTTTCTCTTGGCTACCAATCTTTTTTCTAACCTTTGAAAAAAAATTTAATATTTCTATGTCATAAAAATCTTAAAATAGAGAAAATGTATATTTGTAAAAGTATTTCAGAACTAATACAAATAAAACTGTAAATGAACTCAACTGAACTCTTTAAAATTGGGGAGAGGTAGGGGAGAGAGATGAGAGAAAGATTTCCCTTTGGAGATTTAAAAAAGCAAAATCCAATTCTGTAAAATATCTATCAAACTAAGTGGCTCAGAGATTAAAAAAAAATAAGTGCAATATATTATAATGCTATTTAAAACAAAGAAGGGGTCAGGAATCTATAAAATAGAGTCAATTTTGAGCAGATGGAGGGCTAGGAGGTCCCAACACTTGTCTTCCCCATAAATACAATAAACAACCAACCAAAAACTGATGAAAATAGCTCTGAAAACCTTTGGACTAAAAGCATCAACAGTAATTTTTTGAATCTCAAACCTGAAAATGGCCACATAAAGAAGCATAGGAAACATTTTACATGTGTCATCCATTCCCTAGGCCAGAGCAGCTCAATTCTAAGAAGGATCCTCTCAGAGGGATTTTTACCTTATGGGGAGAAGGAGACCAGTAGAATCCCCAGCAAGCCTCAGGGCCATGGGCACTTGAAACCTTTGCTACTGAGGAACCCCACAGTTTTTATCAACAATGAACCCAGCTGACAGTGCTACAGAGTCTTTGTTGGTATGTCTCTTCCCTGGATGGAGCTGTGGCTACATGAGACCTGCTCCCAGGTGCCCTAGTTGCTACTGTGCTCCACTCCACTATCAGGTAACTATCCATGAGATGACAGCTGCTGATGTTGCTATTCTGCACTCAACCCCAAATCCCAAATTTTCACTTTCATAGGTTGTTACCAGCCTAAACTTCCACTGCTCTACATCCCACGCTTGGTCCTAAGTCAAGGCTTCCTTCCACCATCACCAGGCTGCATTGCTCCTTCTCTGTGCCCTGTCTCCTGGGGCAAGAGTTCAGACTTTAACTCACTATCCCCAGGGTGTGCCACTGCTGCACCCTGTCATCTCAGACCTAATATTTCTGTTCTTTTTGTCCCCAGGGCCTCAGTCACTGCATTGAGCCCCATAGACAGAACCTAGTTCCACAGGAGATCTGTACACTCTCACACTTCAGATACTGGCAGTAGTGGATCTGTGCTCCAAAACTGAGAAGCTTTGGTATTCTCTGTGTGTGTCTAATTGGATCCTGTTTCTACTGCTAATGTGAGTGCAAGGATGCCATATCTTTAGGTCCCAAAAGTAATTCCATTGGCCAGACTTTCTCCCAAAGGAAAAATGGAGAACAAGATACCAGAAGCCTTCACTTCTGAGGACCTTCAATAGTAGTAGCCAGCAGTGCTACCCACAGGACTTTCACATTCTTGACCACAGAAGATCTGTGATCTTAACATCTTGCTGATGTTACCTCAAGTAACAATACACAGACTTACCAACTGTCCTTCTAGGAATCAAGATGCTGCACTTCACATGACTGGCGCCCTCACAGCCACCTTTAGGTAGGTCTGAAGACAGTCTGAAAAGACAAGAAGTAACACATCCTCAAATGTACAGACATAAATGCAAAACTATTAGAAACATGAAATGAAAACAGGGAAATATGATACTACCAAGCAAAACAATTTTTAGTAACTAAACACCAAAAAAAAAAAAAAAAAGGCAACCCAGTAATTGCCTGAAAGAAGAATTCAAAATAATTATTTTAAGGAAATTCAGTGAAATTCAAGATAATAAAGACAACTCAATAAACAGGAAAACAATGCATGAACAAGATTAGAAGTTTAATAAACAAATCATTTAAAAAATTCTGGATATGAAGAATACAATAAATGAAATTAAAAACATAATACAGAACTTCAACAGCAGGCTTTATGAGGCAAAGGAAAGAATCTCCAAAACTGAAGATAGTTCTTTTGATATTATCCAGTCAAAGAAGAGAAAATGAGAAGGAAGATAAGTGGGTTCCACTTCAACGTGGCAATATTGGAGGCTCCTTAAATCACCTCCTCCAAACACACTGAATCTGTCACTACATATGGAACAATTACCTCTGAAAGAAATCCAAACTAGCTGAGCCTCTGCTATACATCAAATGAATACGAGAAACCCATATTGAAATGGTTAGAAGAGGCTGACACACATACTCAGGAGGAAATATATAACTCCCAACTTCTTCTTGAGCAATAAAAGATTTGGATCCCACCATCTGGTTCTCCAGTTTTTAAGGCTCCCACTTGAGAGATGAACCTCAAAACATCTAACTCTGAAAGCTGATGTGGATTGTGTCCATGAAACCATAATATTACAGTGAACTAAGAAACACCTTTTAGGGAGATGGTGGAGTTGGAGAATCCTAAGCTCACCTCATCCCATGGATACATTTACATAGCACTCACATCACTGTAAATAACCCAGAAAACTACCCAAAGACGGGTGGAACAGACACCCTAAATGTACAAAAGAGGCTAGATCAGGGGAGTAGGAAGGGCTGAGATGCTGTCAGGAGCTAAAGGAACTTAAGGGACTGTCCTTATGAAGGAGGAATTCCATGGATGCAGAGGGTGGAGAGAAACAGACCTTCACACCAGGACACCAGGCATGGGGAACCCAACAAGGAAAACAAACCCTCATAATGTTTGGCTTGAAAACCAGACCTAATTTTGTGAGTTCTTATATTCAGCTGGGCTTAACACCTGGAACTTTAGAAACTAGCAAGCTTAGTCTGGGAGAGCCAAGAGGACAAGAGGAAACTGAGTCCCCACCCTTAAAGAGACAACATAATAAACAGCCCTCAGAAGTAAAGCATACAAGCAGTAGTTTGAAAAATAACTGAGGTATACAGGAGGGATATTTGTTAACTAATCTCAGAGCATGTGCTGGAAGAGATTGCTGAGAGACTTCTCCAGGAACAAAGGATCTGGCTAGTGTTATTTCCCATCCCTGTCCAGTGGCCAAGATATACGGACACCTGCAAAAACCAGTTCAATGCCAACACTCTTTACTTAGTTTGATAACAGCAGAACCCAATCCTGCACACTTATGCTAATTTGTTCCTTCCAATCCAGTGGGGTTAGTTTGAGTGGTTACAGGTCACCTTCCAAAGTGGGCCTCACTGGCACCACTCATCTTGCCCCCTTACTCTGTTGCAAATTCATCCCCTCCAGCCCTACAAAAGTTTCCTAAAGCAGCTCCAGGTCCCCTCCTAAAGCAGACCTGAACAACCTTTCTAACACTGGGTGTCCCTGATTTTTCCTGTGGAAGTGCCCCTACAAATACTCCTTGGCCAGAGTCCATCCAAGCAGTGCCACAAGTCTGGCAGTGTTCAAGCAACCATGACAGGGTGAGTCTGGCACTCTAAAGTGACTCCTGACCTAGGGAAGGGAAAAGATAACCACGCATGAACCAACTATGACCCAAGCAGTGGGCTGGAAGCAGATATCTGGTCTAATAGGAGGCCTCTCCCACCAATGAAAGCTTTTCAGGGAACAACACAGGAAAAGTGCCCTACATTTTGGTGCAACTGCATCTCTGGCAAGTACCTCATCTGACTCACTTCAAGCCCAATGAGATCCCATTCTGGTCTACTAACAACACAGGGACTGAACCCTACCCAAAACAGGCAAAGAGTCACTGCATAGGACTGGACTGAAGGCAAATGTAACTCAGCCTCAGAGCATTAGACAAAGCAAGGAGACAGGAGAATATACCCCAAATGAAAGAACATGGCAAAATCCTATCAAGAGAGCTAAATAAAACAGAGATAAGCAATATGCCTGCTAGAGTATTTAAAAGCAATGGTCATTAAAAATAAAAAAAATAAAAAAAAATAAAAAATAAAAATAAAAAAATAAAATAAATAAAATAAAATAAAAAATAAAAGCAATGGTCATAAAGATACTCACTATACTTGAGAAAAAAATGGAAGACCTCAGTGAGACCCTCGACAAAGAGATAGAAAACATAAATAAGAACGAGAGATGAAGAAGTTAATAACTGAAATTAAAAGTACATTAGATGGAATAAATAATATACTAGAGAAAGCAGAAGAAAGGATCAAGGTTCTGAAAGACAAGGTGACGCAATTGAGTTGAACAGGAGTGAGAAAAAAATGATAAAAATGAAAATAGACTTTGGGAATTTAGTGACACCATTATATGTGGTAACATTTGCATTATATGGATCCCAGAAAGAGTAGAAAGAAGAAAGGAGGCAGAAAATTTATTTGAATAAATAGCTGAAAATTTCCTGAATCTGGGGAAGAAAACAGAAATCCACATCCAGGAGGCAGAGAGAGAACCCCACAAAATTATCCCAGACTGGTCCACAACAATACACATACTAGTTAAAATGCCAAAAAAAGTTGCAATAAAGAGAAAATTTTAAAAGCAGCAAGAGAAAAATAAAAGAACAGTTACATACAGGGGGAATCCTGTAAAGCTACCAGATGATTTTTCAGCAGAAACTTGGCAGGCCAGAGTGAGTGGCATGATATACTCAAACTGCAGAAAGGGAAGGGGAAAAAAACAGCTAAGAACAGTATCCAACAAGGCTATCACACAGAATAGGACAGATAGACTTTCCCAAATGATAGTTGAAGGAATTCATGATTACTAAACCAGCTGTACAAGGAATGTTAAAGAGACTTTGAGTGGAAAGGAGGAAGAAAAGGAGGAAGCACAAAAGTAGTAAAATTAAATATATCTATAAAAATCAGTCCAGGGATGCATAAAATAAAAAGATCTAGAGTATGACACCATATACCTGAAACATGGATGACAAAGATGTGAAGAGTAGGTTCAAACTTAAGCAACCACCGACTTAACATGGACTGCTATATGCATAAGAATACTGTATATAAACATAATGGTAACCACAAAACAAAAACTGACAATACATATGAAAAAAATAAACAGAAAGGAATTTCAGTATATCCTAAAGAAAGCGAGCAAACCATGAGAGAAAAAGCAAGAGAAGAAACAGAGGAGTATAAAAACAACCATTAAAAATAAGAAAATATCTGTAAATACATATATATCAATAATTACTTTGAATGTAAATACACTAAACACTCCAATCAAAAGACAGGGTGACAGAATGGATTTAAAAAGTAAGACCCACCTATATACCATGTACAAGAGACTTATTGCAGACCTAACGATACATGAAGATTAAAAGTGAAGGGATGGAAAAGAGTTAAAAATAGACCTGCCCTACGACCCAGCAATTGCACTATTGGGGATTTACCCCAAAGATACAGATGCAGTGAAACGCCGGGACACCTGCACCCCGATGTTTATAGCAGCAATGGCCACGATAGCCAAACTGTGGAAGGAGCCTCGGTGTCCAACGAAAGATGAATGGATAAAGAAGATGTGGTTTATGTATACAATGGAATATTCCTCAGCTATTAGAAATGACAAATACCCACCATTTGCTTCAACGTGGATGGAACTGGAGGGTATTATGCTGAGTGAAGTGAAGCAGTCGGAGAAGGACAAACATTATATGTTCTCATTCATTTGGGGAATATAAATAATAGTGAAAGGGAATATAAGGGAAGGGAGAAGAAATGTGTGGGAAATATCAGAAAGGGAGACAGAACGTAAAGACTGCTAACTCTGGGAAACGAACTAGGGGTGGTGGAAGGGGAGGAGGGCGGGGGGTGGGAGTGAATGGGTGACGGGCACTGGGGGTTATTCTGTATGTTAGTAAATTGAACACCAATAAAAAATTAAAAAAAAAAAAAGAAAAGCATTTATCATGTAAATGGAAGTGAAAAGAAAGCCAGGGTAAAGATACTTGTATCAGACAAAAGAGACTTTAAAACAAAGACTGTAACAAGAGACCTACATACCCTACATAATCCCAAAGTAAAAAATCCACCAAGAACATATAGCAATTGTAAATATTCATTACTCAACATGGGAATACCCAAATACATAAAGCACCTGTTAACAAACATAAAGTAATTGAGAGTAATATAGTAAGAGTAGGAGACTTTAACACCCCACTTCCATCAATAGATAGATTATCCAGAAAATCAATGACAAAACTGTAGCTTTGAATGACATATTGGACCAGATGGATCTATGCAGAACATTTATCCTAAAAAGGAAAAATATACATTCTTTTCAAAATCTCCAAAGTGGATCACATGTTAGGCCACAAAACAAGTCTCATCAAATTCAAAAAGATTGAAGTCATATCATGTATCTTTCCCAATAGCAATATGAAATTAGAAATCAACCCAAGAAAAAATCTGAAAAGAAGACAATTGCATGGAGGTAAAATAGCATGCTAGTAGACAACGAATGGGTCAATCAAGGACTCAAAGAAGAAATAAAAAAAATATATGAAGACACATGAAAATTAAAACGCAATTGTCCAAAATCTTTGGGATGCAGGAAAGGTTGTGTTAAGGGGGAACTTTATAGCAACAGAGGCTTACCTCAAAAAGAAAGAAAAATCTCAAATGAACAATCAAACTTTACACCTAAGGGAGCTAGAAAATGAACAAACAAAACCCAAAACCAGTAGGAGGAAGGAAATAATAAAGACCAGAGCAGAAATACATGAAATCTAGGCTAAAAACACTTTAGAACAAATAAGTGAAACAAGAAGGTGGTTCTTCAAAAAGATCAATAAAATTGGAAACTTTAGTCAGACCTATCAAAAAAAAAAGGGGGGGGGAATCAAAATCAGAAATGACAGAGAAGAAATAACTGACACCATAGAAATAGAGTGTTGTAAGAGAATATTGTAAAAATCACATGCTAATAAAAGTGGACAACCTAGAAGAAATGGATAAATTCCTAGAAACATGTAATTTCCCAAAACTGAATTAACAAGAACTAAAGAAAGTGAACAGACCAATTATCAGTAATGATATTGAATCAGTAATCAGAACACTCCCAACAAATAGAAATCCAGGACTAGATGTATTCACAGGTGAAATCTACCAAACATTTAAAGAGTTAATACCTATTCTCCAGCCATTCCAAAATATAGAAAAGAAACAAAAACTTCCAAATTCATTCTATGAGACCAGCATTACTCTGATATCAAAAATAAACATACTGCAAAAAAGAACTACCAGTCAATATCTCTGATGAACATAGATGCAAAAATACTCAACAAAATATAAGCAAACCAAATCCAACAATATATTAAAAAATTGTTCATCACAACTAAGTGGAATTTATTCCTGGGGTGCAGGGTGGTTCAATACTCACAAATTAATATGCCACATCAACAAAAGAAAGGATAAGATCCGTATGATTATTTCATAGATGAAGAAAAAATATTCTACAAATCCACACATGATAAAAACCCTCAACAAAGAAGGTTTAGAGGGAATGTTCCTCAACATAATAGAGGTTATATATGAAAAATCCACAGCTAACATCATATCAGTCATGAAAATATACTGAGAACTTTTCTCCTATGGTCAGGAACAAGACCAGGATGTCCACTCTTACCACTTTTACTTAACATAGTATGGAATTCTAGCCACAGCAAGAAGAAAATTTAAATGAATAAAAGTCTCCCAAGTTGCTAAGAAATAAAATTTTCACTCTCGGCAGATGATGTGATACTATCTATTAAAAAAAGACCCTAAAGACCTCACCAAAAAACTACTAGAATTGATAAATGAATTTAGGACATTCACAGAATACAAAATACATAGAAATCTGTTGCATTTCTATATCCTAATAATGAAACAGTAGAAAGAGAAGACCACTCCATTTCTAATTGCACCAAAAATAATAAAATACCTAAGAATAAACTTACCCATGGAGGTAAAAGATCTGCACTCTGAAAATTATAAAGCATTGATGAAAGAAATTGAAGACAATAGAAAGAAATGGAAAGATATTCCATGCTCATGGATTAGAAGGACAAACATTGCCAAAATGTCTATACTACCCAAAGGAATCTACAGATTTAATGCAATCCCTATCACAATAACAACACCAATTTTAACAGAACCAGAACAAACAATGCTAAAATTTGTATAGAACCACAAAAACAAACTCAAATAGACAAACCAATCTTTGAAAAGAAGAGCAAAGCTGGAGGCATCATGATTCTGGACCTCAATTCATATTACAAATTTGTAGTAATCAAAACAGTAAGGCACTGGCACAAAAATAGATTAACAGAATAGAAAATCCATAAATAAACCCACAGTTCTATGGCTAATTAATCATCAACAAAACAGCAAAGAATATCCAACAGAGAAAAAATAGTCTGTTCAACAAATGGTGTTAGGAAAACTGGACATTTTCATGCAAAAGAATGAGACTAGACCACTTACTTACACCATACACAAAAATAAATCCTAAATGTGAGACCTGAAACCATAACAGTCCTATAAGTAGCAGAGGCAGTAATTTTTCTGACCTTGGCCATAGCAACATTTTTCTAGGCAGGTTCCCTAAAGCAAGGGAAACAAAAGCAGAAATGAACTATTGTGACTACATCAAAATAAAAAGCTTCTGCATAGCAAAGGAAACAATAAACAAGTCTAAAAAGCAACCTACTGAATAGAAGAAGGTGTTTGCAAATAACATATATGATTAAGGGTTAATGTCCAAAATATATAAAGAAACTTACAAAACTCAACACCCCTAAAACAATCCAATTTAAAAATGAGAAGACTGGAATAGATATTTATCCAAAAAAGACATCCAGATGGCCAATAGATACATGAAAAGATACTCATCATCACTAATCCTCAAAATCACAAATCAGAATCACAATGGCATATCACACCTCACACCTTTCAAAATGGCTAAAATAAAAAACACAAAAAACAACAGGTTTTGGTGAGGATGTGGAGGAAAAGGAACCCTCTTGCATGCTTTGTGAGAATCAAACTGGTGCAAACACTGTGGAAAGCCGTAGGGCGTTTCCTCAAAGTTAATGGAACTATCCTATAATCCACCACTTGTACTATTGAGTATTTACCCAAAGAATGCCAAAGTACTAAGCCAAAGGGATACATGCACCCCCAAGTTTATAGCAGCATTATTTACAATAGCCAAATTATGGAAGCAGACCAAATATTCACTGACTGATGAGTGACTAAATAAATGATATGTATGTATGTATGTATGTATGTATGGCCATAGCAACATTTCTCTAGACAGGTTCCCCAAAGCAAGGGAAACAAAAGCAGAAATGAACAATTGTGACTACATCAAAATAAAAAGCTATATACACACACACTATATATATATATGGAATAATGGAATATTATGTAGTTGTAAAAAAAATATTGCCATTTTCAGCAAAATGGATGGATCAAGAGCATATAACATTAAGTGAAATAAATCAGAGGAAGAGAAATACCATATGATTTCACTCATATATGAAATTTGGGAAATAAATGAACAATGAGGGGGAAAAAATAGACAAAAACCAGACTCTCAAATATGGAGACCAAACTGATGGGTGACAGAGTAGAGGTGATTAGAGAAATGGGTAATAAAGGTGAAGTGGATTAAGCGTACATTTATCATAATGAGCGCTGAGTAATGTATAGAATTGATGAATAACTATATTGTACACCTGGAACTAATTTAATACTCTATGTTAATTATATTGGAATTAAAGGAAAAAAAGAAAGGAAGGAAGGGGAGGGCCTGGAAGTGGGCGGTGAGAAGGGGAGGGAAAGGAAGAGAGAGACTTTTAAAAAGCTCATAAGGAATCATCTTGGCTTTTCCCCAGGGTTCAATGAGAGGCAGCAAATACCCACTCTTTCCTTGAAGGAAACCTCTTTGCTGATCTTAAAAGCTGCAACCTGAGGAACATGCTTATAATTTAAAACACATTAAAAAATAAAACACATCTTGCAGAGAGAGTGGAGGCCAACATGCACACTTTATACTTTGACTCTGCCACTCTCTCCAGATGGCCATTATTCCTAGAAAGGATCATATGCACATCGTGGTATCCTGGCTTTTACTAGGACCACCAGAGGATGTCTTGCTTGATCACCTGGCTCTAGTGGCCAGGGGGGATGTATTCATGGATCCCACAGGAGTGTATCAAATAGAGAAACCGTTCTTAATTGGCTATCATTTTAGTGTAAAGCACAGAAACAGCACAATGAAACTCTTAAGATTTTTCATGGAAGAAGCCTATTTGCAAATCTTAAAAGCTTCAGACTCAGGAACAGGCTTCTCATTTAACACGTATCTAGGCACTGACTATAGTCTTCCCCCAGAAACTGGGAGGGACAGCTTTTACCAATTTTGTTCTCTCCCTCTGCCCCACCTCAGATTGCATGTATCTCCATGTGTGAAAGGAGTTTGTTCACATGTCTGTCATCCAGTTTTTGTGCCCAGTGGCCAACAGGACTCATGTTTGTGTTCGGTGAGACAGTAGCAAACCAAGAAACAGTTCTTAACTGGCTCCCTCCATGCCTCCCCCAGAGCTCAGCCTGATGGAGCAGAAAGAATGCTAATCTCCCAGTCTTCCCCTGAAAGAGGTATATTTGCATCCTTCAAAAGCTGCTGCTAAATTACAATCAGCCTGCATTTAGATGCTGAGATGCTCACCCTTGCTGCATTGAGATATTTTGGCACACACTGAACTATGGAAACCACCAAGAGTAAAAAAGTTGCTTGGAAAATCAAAGACTTGAGAGAAAGCCAAGAGCAAGGACAGAATTCAACAATAAGGTTAATCTATAGAGGGCTACAAATTTAAGACCAAGAAAGGTGAATGTTTAATGTACAGAGAGTCAATGAAAATGAAGAAACAGTTATATTCCAAATGAAAAAATTAGATAAAACCCTAGGATGAAAACAACAACAACAAAACACTGATGAAATGAAGGTAAATAATTCCCTGAAAAAAATAGTTCAAAATAATGGTTATAAAAATGCTCACCAAGATCAGGAGAACAATGCATAAACAAAATGAGAATTTCAACAAAGAGAAAATACAAGGAAGTATCCAACAGAAATCACAGAGATGAGGGATATAATAACTGAGAAATTCAACGAGGGTTTTAAGAGTAGAAATGATCAGTGAACTTGAAGACAGGGCAGTGGAATAATCCAATTCAAAAAGAAAAAAATTGAGAAGAAAAAAGAATGAAAATGAGTGAAGATAGCTTAAAGAACTTAAAGGAGATCACAACATCAGATGGACCAATAATTACATTATAGGGATCCAAGGAGGAGGAGAGGAAAAGGGTCATAAAGCTTATTTGAAGAAATAATTGCTAAACACTTTCCTAACCTGCAGAAGAAAAACAGGTATCAGGTCCAGGAAGCCCATAGTATTTCAAATAAGATAAATACAAAGACCAAGATACATTTTAATTAAATGTCAAATGTTGAGCACAAACAGAGAATCTTAAAATCAGCAAGAGAAAAACAACTTGACAGATTTTCTTTAGCAGAAGTTTTTAGTTCAGAAGAGAGTGGCACAATATACTCAAAGTGCTGAAAGGAAAAAAAAAAAAAGCCAAACTACTGGAAAAAGTTGTCAATCACAATAAAGGGGTAAAATAAGCAAATAAGGAGAAGCTAACGGAGTTCATCACCATTAGACTAACATTACAGGAAATGATAAAGAGACTTCTGAAACTGAAATCAGCACTAATCAGTAGCAGGGAAACATAAAAGTATAAACCTCACTGATAAAGCCAAATACATAGTTAATTTAGAATGGTCTAATGACAGCCTGGGGATAGGTCAATCACTTACAAATCAATATAAAGGTTTAAAGACAAAGATAGTAAAAGTAACTGTAACCACAAGTTATTAATGGATACACAAGCAAAATGTAAATTGATATAAAACCTAAATGGGAGAATAAAAATTTATCGTTAGAATGCATTTAAATATAAATTATTAACAGCTTAAAATACACTGTTATAACTCTAAGATGGTCTGTGTAGTTCTCATGGTAACCACAAAGCAAAAATATATAGTAAGTACACAAAACATACAAAAATCTAAGTTTACCAACTAAGAAAATCAACAAATTAGAAGAATACAAGAAAAAAAGGAAGAAAGATATTATAAAACAACTGGAAAACAATAAATATAATTGCAGTAAGTCCGTATTTATCATACCCAATTAAAAAAAATAGGATGGCTGAAAGGATTAAAAAACACCAAATATTTCCTGCCTACAAGAGTTTCACTTCAGATGTAAGCACACAAAGACTGAAAGTGAAAGAATTGAAAAATGTGTTCATTGCAAATGGAAACCAAAGGAAAACTGGAGTAATTATATCAGACAAATTAGACATAAAGACAAGTACTATAATAAGAGACAAATAAGGAAATTATATAATGATAAAGGTGTCCATCCAACAAGAGTATTTAATATTTATAAATATTTACGCCTCCAACACAGAAGAACCTAATATGGAAAGTAAGTGGAGAAATAGACTTGAGTAACAAAAATAGCCGGGAACTTCAATATTTCTATTTAATCAATGGATAGATCATCCAGACAGGAAAATAACATGGAAACATTGAAGCTTGACCACACATTAGACCGGATGGACTGAGACATTTATAGAGCATTCCACCAAAAAACAACATTCTCTTTTTATTTTGTTTTGAAACATATTTTGATTTGCCATTTGATTTCTTATTTGGCCCACTACTTATGCAATAGTGTGTTGTATGATATTTGTGCATTAAATATTTAATATTTACATTGTAGATTTTCCAGATTTGTTTTATTGTTGATCTTTAGTTTTGCACAATTGTAGTCAGAAAAGTATACTTAGTATGATTTCAGTCTTATTAAATTTGTAGTATTTATTGTATCTTTTTATGTGATTTAACCAGGGAATTCTTCTGTGTGTAACTTTAACTGAGGGTACTCTTTTAAAATAAAGCATATCAGAGGGGAGGTGTGTGTGTGCAGGGGATGGGTTAAACAGGTGAAAAGAATTAAGAGTACACTTATCACGATCATTGAGTAACGATCTAGAGAATTGTTGAGTCACTATCTACTGAAATTAAAATTTAAAACTTAATAAAAAATAATAATACACATTCTTTTTCAAGTGCATATGGCACATTCTCCAGTGTAGATCATATGTTAGGCCACAAAACAAGTTTTAACAAATGTAAGAAAACTGAAATCATAAGAAGCATTTTTTTCAACATATGATACTAGGAGTCAATTATAAGAAGAAAGTTGGAAAACTTACAAATAAATACATAGCAATTAAATGTGCTACTGAACAATAGACGGATTAAAGAGGAGAGCAAAAGAAAAAAACCTTAAGACAAATGAAAATGATAAAACAAAAAATCAAGTTTATGGGATGCAGTAAAAGTAGTTCTTAGAGGAAAGTTCATAGCAATAAACAGGTAACTTAATTACCTCAAGGAATTAGAAAAAAAGGAACAAACTAACTCCACAGTTAGTAGAAGGAAGGAAATAAAGACTAGAGTGGAAATAAATTGGAGATTAAAAGCAATAAAAAAGATCAATTAAACAGAGTTGATATTTTGAAAGGATAAAATTGGCAAATGGTTACCTATACTTACCAAGAAAAAGAGAAGACAATTAAAACTAGAAAAAGGAGGCATTACAATATCATAAAAATATGATATAGAAACCATTGCTATTAGGAAATACAAAGATTTTAAAAGACTACTATCAACAATTATATGACAACATATTGGGGCAACCTGGGTGGCTCAGCAGTTTAGCGCCGCCTTTGGCCCAGGACCTGATCCTGGAGACCCAGGACTGAGTCCTGTATGGGGCTCCCTGAATGGAGCCTGCTTCTCCCTCTGCCTGTGTTTCTGCCCCTCTCTCACTCTCATAAATAAATAAAAAACAATTATATGACAACATATGGGACAACCTAGAAGAAACACAAATTCCTAGAAACATACAATCTGATTTAATGAATCATAAAAAAAAAAATGTTTTGTTTTAACAGACCAATTTTAAGTAAAGAGGATGAATTAGTAATCAAAACCCTCTCCAAAATAAAAGTTGAAAATCAGATGGCTTCACTGATGAATTTTTTGAAACATAAGGAGAATTAATACCAATCCATCTCAAATGTTTCAGGAAATAAAAGAGGAAGGGAGACTTCTAAACTAATTTACAAGGAAAACATTACACTAATACTGAAGACAGATAATTACACTAAAAGAAAAGAACATTACGGCCTAGTATCTCTGATGTATATGGATATAAAAAAATCATTAACAAAATACTAGTAAATTGAATTCAGGAGCACCTTAAAAAGGTCAGACACCATGACTAAGTGAGTTATATCTCTGGGATACAAGGATGGTTCAACACACACAAATCATCTGTAATACACAATAACAAAATGAAGAGTGAAATTCACATAGTCATTTTAATAAACAAAATTTAAAATCTTTCATCATAAAAACTTTCAACAAATTAAGTATGAGAGGAATGTACCTCAATATAATAAAGACCGTATAGAACAAGTCCATAGCTAACATCACTTTCAATCTGAGAACAGTAACAAGTCATGGATGCTCTCTCTCAGCACTTCAAAGTAGTATTGAAAATATAGTTTCAGCAATTGGCAAGCAAAACAAAAGCATCCAAATCAGAAGGAAAGAATAAAATTATCTTTGTGTGCAAATGACATATCATATATAGAAATTATTAAACATGCCCTCAGAAAACTGTTAGAATAAATGAATTCAGTAAAGTTACAGCATTCAAAATCAACGTATAAAAATAAGTTGCATTTCTATACACTAACAACCACCTAAAAGAGAAATTAAAAAGCTATCTCATTTACAATTACATCGAAGCCAATAAAATATTTAGGAATAAATTAACCAAGGAGATGAAAAACCTGTATACTGAAGACTATAAGACACTGAATGAAATTAAAGAAGACACAAATAAAAGATATACTGTGGTTCTGGATTAGAAGAATTCTGTGAAGACATCTATACTATCCAAAGTAATCTACATACTTAATGCAATCCCTATCAAACTTCCAGTTTTAGTTTTCACAGAAATGGAAAAAACTACCCTAAAATTTATAAGGAACTAAAAAAAGACTGAATAACCAAAGCAATTTTAAGAAAAAAAGAACAAAGCTGGAGGCATCACACTTCTATATTATGAAGTATAGAAATCAAAACACTATGGTACTGGCATAAAAACAGGCACATAGACAAGAGGCACAAAATAAACTCACAGAAATAAACACATATATACAGTGAACTAATTTTTGACAAGGTTACTGAGAATGCACAATGGGTAAATAATAGTCTCTCAATAGATTGTGTTGGGAAATTTGGTTATTCAGAAGTAGAAGAATAAAACTGGACTCTTACAGCACGGGCAAAAATTAACTCAAGATAGATGGGCAACTTGAACATAAGACTTAAAACCATAAAATTCTTAAAAGAAATCATAGAAAAAATGATGCTTGACATTGGTCTTACAAATAATTTTTTGAATAAGACAAAAGCAAGGGCAACAAAAGCTAAAATAAGTGAGTATATCAAACTCAGGAGCTTCTGCACAGTGAAAGAAACTATTAATAAAATGAAAAGGCAATATATGGAATAGGAAAAATATTTGCAAGTCATATCTGACTTGGTGGTTAAAATCCAAATTTCATAAAGAACTTATATAATTCAATAGCAAGAAAGCAAATAACACAATTAAAGAGTTGGGCAAAGGACCCAAATAGATATTTTTCCAAAGGAAACATACAGACGGCCAACAGGAATATGAAAAGGTTCTCAATATCATTAATATCAGGGAAATCCAAATGAAAACAATTTGATGCCAATACAAACCTGTTAAGATGTCTATTCTTAAAAAGTCAAGAGAAGACAACCAAGAATATGGATGAAAGGAATCTTTATATGTGATTGGTGGTGATGTTAATTGGTACAGCCATTATGAAAAACAGCATGAAATTTCCTCAAAAAATTAAAACTATCTTAGTATCCAGCAATCCCACTCCTGTGAACATATTCAAAGGAAATTAAAAAACTATTTCAGAAATATCTCCATTCCCATGTTCATTGCAACGTTATTCACAATAGTCAAGAAATGGAAACAAACTTAAATGTCCTTCAGAGAAATGGATAAAGATATTAGGGCATTTATACAATGAAATATTATCCAGTCATTAAAAAAAAGGAAATCCTGCCACTTGCAACCCCATGGGCATTATGCTAAGTGAAAAAAGCCACACAGAAAAAGACAAATACTGTATGATTTCACTTATATGTTAAATCTAAAAAAAAAAAAAATTAAAAAGCCAAGATCATAGAAACATAGAATAGGATGGTGGTTGGAGGGAAAAATAGAGAGACATGGTTCAATGGTACACATTTTCAAATATAGGAGGAATAAATTCTGGGATCTAAAGTACAGCATGGTGACTACAGTTAATACAGTATACCTGAACATTGCTGAGAAGATCTTAAGTGTTCACATCACAGAAAAAAAAAGTTTACTATATGAGATAATAGATGTGTTAATTACTCTGATCCTGGTAATCATTTCATAATATATACCTGTATCATATCATCACATTGTACCTTAAATATATAGTTATATTTGTCAGATATTCCTCAATAAATTTAGAGAAAAAAGTTGAATTTATGTCAAAAACTTGAAGTTATAGTAGTTTGGAATATTTATACACTAAGAATAACAAGTATTAGAAAACTATAGAAGTAAAGAACATTAGAAGACCTCTAGTGTGAAGAAACAATCCATTTTGTTAGCACAGAAAGTCAGTGGGTAAATAATACTGATGAAAATAATAATCAAAACTAAACACAGGAAAGAAACAACAAATGTGCTAGGTCTCATTGAAATATCTTTAACTCTACATGTAAAAAGATACTCCTTACATTCTCATAAAATAACAAACATGACCAGAAAATCCACTACAAGAAACCCACAAAACCCACAAAATCTCAAAATATATTGTCCAGATATTATCATCTGATTAAAGAAACTGAAAACTAGAAATTTTTAATATCAAAATTAGAAAACCAAAATATCCTACCAAATAAAATTAATAAATTCTTCCTTAAACAATTTTCTAGTAAAGAAGCAAATCAAACTAAAATGTTATAAAATCTAGAAGATGTTTAAATAAGGACATTCTATATTTAAACCTATAGAATATAACTAAAGCTGTATTAAAAAATCAAAGCTATAAATTTTATGTCCATAAAAAAAGGAATTAAAACAAATTGTTCAATTGAAAATGTTAAAAAAAAAAAAACAAAGCACTAATTAAGCCATGGGGAAAAATAGGGAATAATTACTAATGATTAAAGAAGAAATTATACACCTGAAAACATAAAAACTAAAAGCTAGTTTTAAAAGAACCATATTGTGAACAAACTACTAGCCAACCTAGTTATGAATGAGAGAATATAGAATACATACAATTTTAAAACATGGAATAAAAAGAAGTAAGAAAATTAAAAAAAAAAATTCTTTATTAAAAAAAAAAAACAACTTGGGGGCAGCCTGGGTGGTTTAGTGGTTTAGCGCTGCCCTCCGCCCAGGATGTAATCCTGGAGTCCCAGGATCGAGTCCCACGTCAGGCTCCCTGCATGGAGCCTGCGTCTCTCTCTGCCTGGGTCTCTCATGAATAAATAAATAAAATCTTGAAAAAAAAAAAAAAAAAAAAAGAAAACTTGGATCAAGGGGTACCAAGGGGGCTCAGTCCGTTAAGGATCTGCCTTGGGGTCAGGTCATGATCTCAGGGTCCTGGGATTGAGCCCTGAGTCTTTTTAAAAAAATAAAACTTGGATCAAATGAAAAAACATTTAGAAAAATGGAAACTACATTTACAATAAAACCCTAAACATGGCAATTCCCGCATAAGAAATAATGTTGGTAAAATGAAATCTCACCAAAAAAGTGGTATGCCTAGGTGCTTTTACATGGAAAACAAAGTCCTTAACTACTAGAACATTTCAAAGCTATGTAACCTCGCCTAGACCTTACATTAAAAAAGAAAATACTATTTTTTTTCAAAGCCAGCATTACACAGTTACCCAAAGCTATCAAGTACCGTATAAAACTACTACAGATCCAAATCATTTATAAATTACAATGAGATATCAGTCATAAAATATTTGCAAACAGAATTTGGCAGATCTTTGCAGAAGTAATATATCATTTTCAAGAGATTTTTATTCCAAATATAAAGATTGTTCAAATTAAATAAGCTATTAATATAACTTATCATATCAACAAGACTAAGGAGAAATGTCATAATATAGATATTAATTATAAATATACTCAACATATAAGAATTTATAGATACTTTCTTAACCTGACAAAATATATTTATCTCAGCTCAGAACCACTAAAAATATTCCCTAGCAAAATGTGAGACAAGATAAAGGTATCTTCTATCATATTAGTATTTAAAACAATACTTAAGTTACTGGCCAAAATAGTTTGATACAAAAAAGAAACTAAAGACATAAAATTTGGACAAAAGGCTTACTATTTCTAGATGATATGATTACATATCTGTAAAACCCAGGATGATCAAAAAATTTATGTATATGAAAATAACAGAGTCCAGGATAAAATATTAATATACATACATGATTAGGTTTCAAATAAAATAGTTTAAACCACATAGAAGGATTATTTTGTTGGTCAAAATCCATAAAGAATCAGCCATTCAATTCACCAACACCAACAGCAACCAGCAGAAAAGATATAAAATTATAATAGAAGAAAATAACCTATTTATAAGAGGAAAAATATACAAATAAGCTTAATGAGAAAAACGAAGGTCTTTGATGAGAAACTTTAAAATATTCATAAAGGAAGAAGACTAAAAAATTTATAATGTAATGGGATGTCAATTTAAAAAATGTTTTGAATGAAACAGATTCTAATGGTCAATATGGAAAATAAACAAACAAACAGGCAAGGAAATTTTTTATGGGAAGGGCAATGAGGGTAACTAGCCTGTTACTATTAAAATATGCTATAAAGCTTCCATAATGGATACAAGACCACTGGAATAGAAGAAAACATCACATATAAAGATATATTTATATATACACACACGTATATATAAACTGTGTGTGTATATATATATACACACACACAGACATAAACACATACATGCATAATACTTTATGAAAATGTTTGGACCTCAAATTAGAGAAAAGAAGCCCATTCTATGCAAGATTTTGGGAAAACTTGGTAACCATCAATACAAAAATATATTTAGGAACTGTATGCCATATCATACATTAGAAAAAATCCAAAAAATGAATCAAATATTGAAATGTCAAATTTTAACAATGGCATACAAAGCAGCTGGGAAATGCAAGACCCTAATTTTCTCTTGCAAAACCAGAATGACCTTCTAATTAAGGAGGAATCTAATTTCCCAATTCTTGATCTACTGGACATATCTGAACATTTTGCAGCTGTTCATTTCCACTTGAAACTCTCTTCCATCTTTGGCTCCAGTGATTTCAGAGTTCAATGCAGACTTAGACCAGACAGACAGTTACTTGCTCAGGATGGCAATACAGAAAGAACAGTAAAATGTCATTGAGCATGTGAAGAAAAATGAATTTCTAAGACTATTCCTAGGTATATGATTGATGAAAATACTTGAGTCTGAAAGTCTCCTCTGACTCACCCTGCAATGACAATGTTTTATGCAGGTGCATTTTATTAACTCTACATCTTTTGTTTTACTGAGGTTTATGCAAACTGATGTCTTTTTCCAACATTCTAACATAACCTGCTCCTCCCCGTGCAAATGTTTAGCCTCTTCCTCAAATAAAGGAAGATAATGAGGTTAGAATGGACACCTGGTATTGGTTTGTCTGGGGGTGTCATGTCTCTGTATGTGTAGACATTAAATCTTCTGATTTCTGTGTTCCCTTAAAATCTTCTTCCCTGGTGTCCTTCATTTTTGTTAAATACTATTGTCTTCCCTAGTTGAGTCCTCCACCTCAGAGATCTCACCTACTCTCATAATTCAAAAATAAAAAATATAAATGGATGACTCCAAAGCCTATAAAATTATATCTTTACTCTGGAAATCTTTTGGATCCAAACCATTATTACCAATGTTCTATATAAGATTTGTCTCAAGCCAGAGACAACTACATGAAGGCAGCCTAATATATTAGTTAAGAGTATTGGAGTTAGACTGCCTGGGTTCAAATCCAAAGTCAGTTAATCACCAGATATGTAATCTTGCACAATTTGCACAGTTTCACTGTGGTTCAGACTCACTATTGAAATAGTAGCAGTACCTACTTCAAATGGTTTTTGGATAATTAATGGATGTTTATAAACCATGCAGAACATATTATAGTACAGGGTAAGAGTTATATAAGTGTTAAATGAATATATCTAATAAAAGATAAGGAAAATTTGCAGTGCAGATATTCCCAACAGGACTTCTAAGTTAGAGGTGTGTCATCCAGGACTTTGATGGCCTATCAGCATTGTCTAGGAGAATAAGGCAGCTGACAGGAAAAGAAACAATATTGTTCTTTCAAGCCAAATAAAACAAAAAGACTCTTGTCCCTTTACTCTATATCTCTTCCCAGAGCAGCTAGAAAACATCAAAGCCTCTGACAGAAGTTAGGGATAGGCCCCAGAGAAACATACTATGACCTTCCATTTGACTCCTGGTGATAGTGAGGAAATGAGAGAGCAGATCACACTTCTTTTTAAGTTCCTAGGCCCCAAACCAGGCTTGTCTTATGATGTGGAGGGGATATGAGATTGCAGTTACAAACTAGACTTTTTAATAAAGTAGAGAGATGTTATGGAATCTGCCCAAGACATCATTAAGAGATCTGCTACCCAGCAGGGAAGGAAAACTGACATTGCACAGTTGGGGGCATTGATTAGAGAAAATAAATCCTTTTCAAGTGTGTACTCCATAAAGCTCAGACTCTCCAATAAACCTGTTATTACTATATATGGCTATAAAGAAGCTTTGACATATGAGGGGTATGCTGTAGCACTCAAATGGCCCTGCTTAGAAAAGCTTCAGCAAAATTTAAAGCATTTTCATTTAGTAAAAAAAAAAAAAAAAAAAAAAAAAAATCAGTAAAATTTGGTAGAAACCAGGAGCCATTCACAATACCTTATACTGATTTTATTGCCATAATGATAAAAGTCTAATATTAAAAATGACTTTTTGCCCATTATAAATAATTTCATTAAACTCAGGAATTTTCATAGACAGATATGCCTTTCTTTACACACATATATACACATCTATATGCAGAATTTGGAAGATTAAGTCATATTTTAGCAAAATAAAAATTATATCCTTATTTTATATGAATTAGACTACATAAGGAGGGTAGAAATAAAAGTGATAAACAAGGTAGGCGGTGGAGTAGACAACCACCTACTCAGGGCTGGTTAAAGAATACCAAAACATCTCTCAGATGTAGAATTATATTTGCTCTTTCCATTTATTAACTAATTGATTTTCTAATCCTTCCATATAGCTATTAAGAAAACACAGTGGAATTACAATAGTAAAGCTGGAGTAGGGAGCATTATTTCATTTTTTTTCAAAAAGATAAAAAATTAAATCAGCTTCCTAAGGTATAAGACATTCAGACTTATAACAAACACCTAGAAATTGTTATCTATCTATCTATATAAGTTTTGGGTTATTATTAATTCCTGGGAGGTAATTAGTTTATACATTCCTACAAAAATCCACTAATTTAATACTTTTGCTCACTGAGACTTTATACTTGACTGAAGAGTTGTGATAAAGAATTAGAAGCTCTCAAATTTCAGGTTAACAAAAGGGTGAAGAACACAAAGATGACAAGTGAGACATGAGGATAGTAACAAGTGGTCCACAAATGATTATTTGCAAAGAGAGGTATTTGGGGGAATCCCAACCAAGAGGAAAGGAAGACTCAATTCCTCTTCTATTTAAAATATTTTACCAAATATTTTTGCTTTTAAACTTAACTTTCATGAAAACACCAATTTTAAGATGCAGAAACAACATGAAAAAAAAAATGGATGACACAAGGAGGATGCCATGTGATCATAGAGACAGACAACAATCTGTTGCAGGCAGGAAACACCAAGGACTGCAGGCCACCACTCAAAGCTAGGAAAAGGCAAAGGTTCCTCCCCTAGAATCTTTAGTGAAAGTATGGCTTTGCTGACACCTTGATTTTGTACTTCTAGCCTACAGAACTGTGACAGAACAAATTTCTGTTGTTTTAGGCACCAAATCTATGATACTTTATTAAGACAACCCTAGACACCTTATAACAGATTTTGGTTTTAGGAATTTGCCAACCATATGAAAGTCTAAATATGAAGGAGAGGGAGGATCTCTGCTTTGTTTCTTTATTGCCTCTCTCAGGCCTCTGTACAATTCTAAATCTGAATTTAATATAGTAAACACAAACTTCTCCAAATTAGTTTCAGCTAGTTCTTTCAGGCATTTCAGGTATTCTCTATATTTTCAGAATCTCTGCATAGGTCAGGATCCCAATTTTTCTCAATCCCCTCCCACTTCCTTTTACTCCTCCTTCCTGTTCTTCTATCTTTATCTTTTCTCTACCTTTTTCATCATACCCGCTTCTTCCTAATTTTGTCAAACTTTAATTTTGAATACTGCCCAGAAAACTCTTCAAGACATTTCCTCTCATGGCTGCCTATTTTTCTAGCAAGTATACCCAAGGTAGCAGAGCCTCAGACTCCATTCCTTATCCTGTTCTATAGAAAACTTTCACACCAGTTTGCCCAGGTCCATCTGGAAGGATGTCAACAAAAGGAGAAGACCATCACCTATTCTTATAGCTATGTGATTCTCAAATTGTGGTCCCAGATTGGCAAAATCAGCAATACCTGAGGACTAATTAGGAATACAAATTTTCTAAGCACATCCCAGGATCTACTAGAAGAGAGTTCAGGCCTTGCCATTTTTGTTTTAATAAGCTCTCAGGTGATTTTGATACATGCTAGTTTAAGAATTATTGCCATGGATGATGCTCAAAGAAGTTAACACTCCCACGTAAGAAAGCTAGTTAGTAGATAAGGCAAAGGGGTGAGCTAAAAACAGATCAACACAGTTAATTAAAAGAGAAACCATGAAGAAACTAGAGCTGTGTACTATAGGTGCTTTCCTGGTGTTTAAGTGGCTCAGTGGTAGAAGAATAAATTGTACTTTAATCAGAATAAGTAAAAGGATCATTATCAACTAATGATTAAAAGATATGAATTTTAATTTATGGTCTTTGTCGTTTATTCAGCATTTATTGACGCTTTTGTAGACAATGAACATAACTACAGTCAACAAGACAGAGACCCTACCTGTTAGAGCTAAATTCTAATAGAAGTAAAGGAGGAAAAATCTTCTCCTACCTCTCTGAGTCCCCAGGTGAGCCTAAGAATTAAACTGACACAATAGAAACAGGAGAAAAGCACACAAGTTTTAGTAAATTTTAACATATACATGGAACCTTCACAGGAGAACAAATACTTAAAGAAGTGACTCAAGCAGAAAGCTTTTATATCTTAGATAAAGAAACAATAAATTGGTGAAGAATTGACTAGACAAAAGACTTGGGTTAGTGGCAATGTATTGTTGAGAACTGAATAGGAAGTAAGACTTGACTTCACACAGTTGGTTTGTACAGATTTCTCAGCCTTCATTCCCCATCTCTGATGGTGAGAATGTCCTCCTTCCTTGTTGATATAGGGGAGGAGTATTATCTCCTGCTTTCAGGAAGAAAGAGGTGGGTCAGAGGGCCCATCTTGCACCCGAATTTTCTCAAGTGGCTTTGACTCAAAATAGTATGTCAGAAGGGCATATTTTAGAGTTACATGTTCTGAGTGCCTTCACAGAAAAGACAGACAATAGAAATTAAATATTGTATAATTCCAGATAGTGGTAAGAGCTACAAGAAAAGAAAGTCTGTGTAAAGGGTTAAGTAATGACTGGAGCTGGAAAATGAGATGAGCCAGAAAGGGGAATATTTAAACAGAAAAAAAAAGAATGAAATTTAGGAAGAAGTCTCTAATTTTAAGATAACATTCTAGCTGAGAGAACATGTAAATGGAAATTCCTTGGGGTGGACCAAGCTTGAACATTTCAAAGAACAGCAGGAAGGCCAGAGTAGCTGCAGCAGAGTTAGCAAAAAGAAAGGTAAGAGATAAAACAGAAACGATGGCCAAATATGTAGAACCTTGAGGACAATTCCAGAAGGTTGGATTTTATTCCAAATGTATGAACTCAGTGGAAGTTTTTCCAATGTGGGGATTGACGCAATTTGCTCAGCTACTATGTGAAGAGGCTAACTGTATGGCAAGAGTAGAAAAAGGTAAGACCACTTAGGTGTTTGTAGGGTAAAGGTCAAACAAGAGTATGTGGTAATTTGGGTGAGCATGACAGCAGAAAGGAATGTTAGATTATGGACATTTTTTAAGGGTACAACTAACAGAATTAACAAATGGAATAGATGTGAAGTATGATAGAATAAAGACACAAGGATGACTTTTAGGTTTGGAGACTGAAAAACTGAATACCTGATAATGCCTTTCATTGAAATGGGGATCAGTGTGGCAGCAGTCAGCTTGGAAGGGGACATTGAGGTCAACTTTGGCATGTTAATCTTTTTATCCAAGTATGAGTAGAGAGTTGCATAGTCCATGTTTGGGTAGAGGAGAGAAGCAAGCCTGGAGAGAAATATCAGGAGGAATTAATGATTTAAGAGACAGAATAGTTCTGAAGACAACACAATCCATAGGAGTGAGAGCAGGAATGTGTTTGCAGTTAAGGAGGCAAATACACAACTTTCTAGGTATAAAGTGCAATGTCCACCTAAAAACTAAAAGGCAGGATTTGGGGTAAACATCCATTAAAATGTGTATTGAGAGCTTAAAACAGACTCTGTTCACAGATGTGTTTCTGGCTGATTTGGTAAATAGGACCCCAAATTTCCATTCCGTGATCACCTTTCAGTGAAATGCAAAAATTCACAGATTATTTCTACCAATTAATCAGGGTTGATTACATTTAAATATGAGAGAAAATAAGGAAGGAAAAATAGAAGTCAAATTTTAGATGTATTTTTCTTATGTAGAAAAGGGCTAACAATATTTATAGCAATTACATTATTATTCAGAAGAAAGAGCACTATAAAAACAGTATATTCACAGCCAAATCTTAACGATTCATTTAATGTATTACACATTGTCAAGAGAGTTTGATAAATGTGTTCTACTTCTCATTAATTTGGTATGTAGAAACAAATAAAATGATTTGATATATTTTCTTAAAATGTTTCTATATATTTTCTTGGCCAAGATATTAAAACAACTTGTAAGTCTAAATACTTCTTCTATTATATCCTAAAACCACATAATCTATTTTTGTAAACTTGTTAATATGTACATATTAAACAACTCTAACTTTGTATTCCAGAAAATAAATTAATGAATATTTCTCCTAAATGTTATTTGAAGATTGTAAGTTTAAATGGCTGACTACTGAATCTTAGAAAAATTTTATTATAAGCATAAAGAAAAACCCAGAAAAATGAAATTACAGTTATATAAGGAAGCAAAAAAGTAACGGTAAAATAGTAAGAAGTTCAATTAATATCATGGGTATTTACTAACAGGATTATAATATACAGATCAGTTTTTTTAAAATGTAAAGGAAACAATTCTTTTGTAAATAATACATTTTGGTTACAAATTCACACTAGTAATTTTATAGCAAATGTATAACATGTGTACCACCAGAAAGACAGGGCATGCTATCATCAGACTGCTTTGTGAATTTACTGTAACGAAATGATTAGATACTGGATTTAATCATGCCACGTCTGGGATTTGGCATTCTAACAACTGTAGTCCAGCTGCCAGCCTTGCCACAGCGGCAGAAACTTACTAATACTTTTTTTGTTACTAATTCTTTCTAATACACATGTCTGGAGCTATTCTTTTGATTATTTTCAAGAGTGAGAGAGAGGAACAAAAAAAGAATTAGGCACATCATCTACATGTGGAGATGTAGCATGACTCATATGTGATTGGATGTTTTTCTTACATGTCTTACTCCCCAATGATAGCCATATGAGTGATCATTGCCACAAACTCAGGAACTAAGTATCTGGATAGTTTTCATGATGATACTGATAAACTATTCTAATGAATTCTGATGAGCATGAATTAATACAATAATCTCAACGATTTCAAATTATGTTACGCTAGAATATAGAGTTGCTTGTTCTAGTCTTACTTAGCTAGCTGGCTTTCCAAGTTCTAAAGTGATATACTATAGTATAAATAGGATAAAGAATTTAATTTGTTGCCAAATCATATCTCCTGAAGTATAACAATTGAATATATCAAATATTTATAGAAGAATTCATTCTTCCATGGTCAGATTTTGAAATGCCTCTGTTTTCAATCTCACTAAAATCCCAAACTAGAGGTTGCATCATATTTTCTTTTTGACAACTAGCTTCTAGAATGATGTTGCCATTAACAGAAAAACCAGAATATTGCAAAGGAAAACTGATTGGAAGCAAATATTAAGATTCTATTCTGAGACTTTAGAATTTGAAATGACATATTTTGCAGATAAAGATTGAGGTGATATTTTCTAATTATTTTCCTGGTGGGCCTGAAAGAGTAAATAATGCTAGCTGCTGTAATAACAAATCTGAACATCTTAGTAGCAACATATAATAAGTGCATTCCTCGCTCCAATGCATACATTCCTGTTGGCAAGCACTTGAAGTGATTATTCAAGAAGCAGGTTCTTTGCATCTTGTTGCTCAGACCTCATGCAGTATCTCCATTCATTTATTGAATAAAGATTAGCAGTGTCAAGTCCTGTGTATAGAAGCTTTTTGGAAGCTGAGCCTTGAAGTGACATTCATTAATCACCTTGTCCACATTGCTTATAAAACTGTAAGGAGGCTGGAAAATACAGTCTACTTGTATCCCTTAGAGTAAAAGGTATTTAAATACACAGATTCTGCATCACATTTTGCTTTGTTGAGAGATGAGGGATTAGGATGTGAACCCAGGCAGCAGCATAGAGGTGACCACAAAAACTTGATGATGCAGGTGTACGTGAAAAAGATAAAGTTTCAAATTATATCTCACAGCGCTGTGGTACTTACAGAGAAAGAGTAGATGTAATTTTTTCAAGTATATCAATATTAAGGTAATCTTTGTAAATATGAATCCTAGTCACTAAGGATTTTTGCTGAGAGGTTGAATGAGATCAACACATTGACTGAAGAGATCAAGTTCTTTGGTTTTACCCATTATTTAATTCAATGTCTAAGAAAACATACAGTGTTTTTTTTTAATTGTTTTTTTTCTGGAAAATTATATTTATTTCTAGTTTGGGCCTCTGTGGAGATAACAGCCCCTTGTTATATCTACACAAAAGGACTATTCATTTTTTAAAAGATTTTATTTGACACAGAGAGAGGGCACAAGCAGGGGGAGCAGTAGGCAGAGGAGGGAGAGGGAGGAACAGGCTCCCCACTGACCAGAGAGCCTGATGATCCATCCTAGCCCCTAGGATCATGATCGATCAGAGCCAAAGGCAGACACTTCACTGACTGAGCCACCCAGGCGCCCAGAACTATTCATTTTAAATCCTACTTTCCACAGTATTAAATATCTCTCTTACACTTTCTTCACAGACAAATGTTTCAGTTCTTTGTTGGATTAAATCAAAACTATGCATATTAAAAAAACTAGCCATATTGTTTGGCAAGGTATATGAACAGAAACAATAAGCAGATATATTCAGTATTTCAAGTTAAGTATCACATAAAAGCAGTTGCTTGGATATAACGTTATACAATACACATTTCATGATACATGTTGTTAACTGGGATTTATAGTTGAGATTTATACATTTAAATGTGCCTCAAAGTCTTTTATTTTCTAAATCTTTTTTTTTCAGCAAATGAGCATTTTTTTTTAAATTGGCACATTCTAATATCCTCAATGTTTGATTATAGACCTGTTACTCTGACAGATGTTTCCAAGGGAAATGTTTGTTTCAATATTAGCAGAGAAATATCTGCTATTAGAAGGAGATTGGCCATTTTTTTACCTCCAAATCTTACATAGGCCAGTGGCTCATACCAAAATCATGTACCATCCATCTTGGACAAACATATTTGTATTATTGGAAATGGCAATAATGTCCTCAACATTTCCTGTAATTCTAGTTGTGTTCTGCTAAGATACTTGAAAATATTTTGGCAATTCTATAATCTTTTTATTTTTATATTTGTACAACCCAAAACTAATAAAGCTGAGATAGACTTATAACCCAGTTAAAAATTATTATAAATATAGTAATGGAAAAAATACCTACAATTTGAAAGGCAATCAACCTTTTAACATATCCATCTGAAAATAACTGCAGACTTGGAAGATATTTTTCTCATTATATATTAAAGGTTAGAAATACATCTGGTGTTTTCTTGAGATTGGTGGTTGTCCAGAGAAGTTTTATCTTAACCTGATTTTTATCTTTTAAAGAGTTTTAAGGAAAATCAAATTGCCTAAACCATTTCATATATCTTCTATCACAGCTTTTTAGGATAAAATCAAACTCTGTGAGCTCTTATTTAGTGAATGCAGTACAAGTAATGAGCATTTTTTAAAATAAAACCTAATGTTCCAATGTAAAGACTCTTAAATATGATTGTTAAATCTCTAATGAACTGTGACATAATATTAAAGAGGAAAAGTCTAAATTCATCATTGCTTCCAGCAATAAAGTATCCGAATTTAACAGAAATAATAGCTGTATTGAGCCCATGTGTTTTTGTCCAAACCAAATAAAAATAACATCATTTTACAAAGTAAAAAGTATTTTTTCAAATGAATATAATATCTTTTTAAATGATGTCTTTTTGTTTGTTTCCCCTCAGAATTAGGACCAGTTCTCAAGAAACTTAGAGGATGAAACTTGTATGGAGCTTTAAGAGGTTAATAATTGATTCAAGGACTTCCAGTGGTTCATAGAAATGGCAATGGCTACTTTTGCACAGCTGAAGTGGTAATTAGAATTTGTCCTAAGTCTATTTTCTTAAACTCAAATCCCAGAGCAACAGCTTTCTAGCTGTCTGACATGGACAAATGACTTAACCTTTCTGTTCTTCACCTTTCTTACCTGTAAAATACTGTAATACCTAGTTCATAGGACTGCAAGTACTAATGCTTTAAAATTCTTATAACAGTACCTGAATAATAGAAGGCTATTAGTGTTATCAAGTAAGAAAGAAAGAGATTATAGGAAAGACAAAAAAGAAATAAATGACATGGTGCCATTCTGTTTTGCACCAGTGAGATTAAGCTATATAATACTTCCATTCATTCACTCAATATTTACAGTAATAGTCTGTATCAGGTTCTTTTTGGAGGGCTATGATTCTAGTAGTTGACAAGGCAAAAGTGGCTCATCCCTTAGAGAATTCCACAATTAGAGAGTATTATACAATTGTACGCAATTAAGAGTTACAACTGCCTTGAAGCAGCCACTAAGTGGCATAAGCCTCTATAATTAACAATAGTCTAATAACTATTAATTTAACAGTTACTTTACATTTGTTATCACTGTCTTGATAACAAACCACAAGGTATATATTTAACTCATAAAGATCTTGAGATTACACAGAATTTAATAACTTCTGTACATTTACACAAATAGTAGAGTAAGAGGGCCAGAATTCACAGTTCTACTTTTATTCACTCCACTATTACAAAGCAGAGTTCCCTTTTTGGAAATCTCTAGATTATGTACTTTGTACATTAAAAAAAAAAAATTCCTGGGTGCTTTCCTCCTTCCTAGGGAATCCTTATTTTTACCCTAAAAAGAAATTCTTCAGCCAAGCCATTGGTTCTCAAGCCTACCTACACCCTTAAAATATATTGATACCTCAGTCCTACCACCAGAAATTCTGATTTAATTAGTCTGGAATATTCCCTGGAATACTGGAATATTGCCCAGTATACCCAGGTATACTGGGTATTGGAATATTTTAAAGCTCCCCATGTGCACTGAATATATTGTGAAGGTTTAGAATGAATAAACTAACATATAATTGATTGCTTGGATCAGTGCTTAAAACAGGGATCAGAGAGTTGTGCCATTCCAAGATGGCAACAGAAGACCCTGAACTCACCTCTTGCACCAACACACCAGCAATTCTCCTGAAGAAGAATGAAGACTGACTGAACAGCTACACAACGAAAGATAGAGAGAACACATAGAGAATGAGAAAAGAGGCAGAGACACAGTAATAAAGGGAATTCCCACCAGTGATGCTGCCAACTGCAGTGCTGAGAAAAGATAGTACTGAAAGACCATGAATTTGTTTGCCCTGGGGCAAGGAAAAAAAAGTATTGGTTTAACAGAACAACTAGCATATAAAAGATCTAGCCCTAGAATGCCCCAAATGGCAGGGGAGTTGCTGGAACTCTTTCCAGATCAAAAAGGTTGGCAAACACCATGGTTTATGTTCCCCATTCAGCTTGATAGCACAGATAGGAGCAATGTGCAGGTGCCACAGCTGGCATCACTGTCTCAGTGAGCCCTGGATCCCTAGCCCATACCAGGTGTTCCCTGGACACCCTGGGGCACAGAGAAAAAGAAAAGCCACAGGTTAAAATAAAAATAGTAACTAGAATATAGAGCATCTAGCCCCCTAGAATCCTACCAAATGGTGGGGTAACTGCTGGAATACTCTCCAGGTCTGATGAGCTGTCAAGCACCATGGTTTACATTCTCCCTCCACCTTCATAGCATGTATGGGAGCAGGGTCCAGACACCGTAACTGGCCTACCGCTTCAGTGAAGACAAGGCCCCTAATCCATACCAGTACTGGCCATCCCACCAAGGTACCTCCAGGATAGTGCACACTGGGACACCCCTGAAAATTCTCACTACAGTTCTAGCCATTGCACCAGAGTGACTACATGCAAAGCACCCCAGAATATTCTAGACCCACACCATTTTAACTCCAGATGGCTTGTTAGGTTCAGCAGGCACAGAGAATTGCAAACAAGATGAACCCAAGATCAGGTCATGACACAAAATAATTAAAATGTTAAAGGCTACAGAGAGTATTTTAACAACAGCAATAGAGAGGCAAAATTAGGTGCAAAGGAAACCCTATAGGACTATCGATGATTTTTGAGGAGAAACTTTTCAGGCCACAAAAGAGTGGCATGATATAATCAAAGAGCTGAAAGAGAAAGAAAAACAAAACAAAATGAAACTACAACCAGGAATACTTTACCTGGAAAGGTCATCATTCACAACAGGAGTGAAAAAAAAATTCCCAAACAAAAGTTAAAGGAATATATTACTAGTAAACCTGCTTTACAAGGAATGTCAATGGGACTTCTTCAGATGGGAAAAAAGGGCCATAATTAGGAGTAATAAAATTATGAATACAAAGATGCAAATTATTATAACATATACATAAAACAGGGAGGGGAAGTTAAAAAAAAGATTCTCATAAAATGTGTTTGACTTAAGTAGCCATAGACTTAATATAGACTGATATATACTTAGGTATACTTAGGATGTTATTTATGAACCTCACTGTAACCACTAATCCAAAACCTATAATAAATACACTAAAAGCAAAAAGAAGAAAGGACAGGCATAACACTACACGAAGACATCAATTACAGAGAGGAGGCAAGGAAGATGATGGAATAGAAGGACCCTACGCTCACCTCATCCCATGAATACAACTAGATAACACTCACATCAGTGTAAATAACCCAGAAAATGATCTAAAGATCAGCAGAACAAACTCCACAACCAAGCGTAAAGAAAAGATCACATCAAAGAGGACAGGAAGGGCAGGATGTGGTTGGGAGCTAAACAGATGTGTAGGACTATCCAGGGGATGGATGAAGCTGCTGGTCCAGATTGGGGAAAGAAGCAGACTATCACACAGAGGAGCCTGCACAGGATAGACTAAGCCCCGTAACATTTGGCTTTGAAAACCTAAGAGGTGAAATTTGTATGAGTTCTTATAACCAGTGGGACTTAAAACACCAAATTTTTAAAAAAATCAGCCAGCTCAATTCTGGAAGAGCCAGGAGAACAAGAGGAAACTGAATCCCTACCTTTAAAGAAACAGCACAATAAATAGCCTGCAGAGATACAGCATACAAGCAGCAGTTTGAAAAACACCTGCGGCATTTGGGAGGGAGAATTATTTACTAATCTGAGAACAGGTCCTAGAGGGACAGAGATTACCTCCAGGAACAAAGGAGCTGACTGCCACCATTTCCCTCCCTGACTCCCCCAGCATAAACATATGATCACCTTCAGGAATCAGCATGGACCCTACCTAACTTGCTTACAGCACACACTGCCTCCTCTCACTTCAGCACATATGTGTACCCTGCACCCCACCAGCCAGGCCTGCCTCAATCCCAGCACTGTGGGTTCCCTCCCCCAGAAGACCAGTGCAAATCTTACTAACATTTTGTCTCCCAATCCTCGTACTTTATAGATCCACCCCCTTCAACCTGGCCAACCTCAGTCCCAATAGTGGCAATGGTACTCAGGGTTTGATCACATTGAAGGTGGTACCATAAACCTAGCAGTATAGAAAGTGCCCTGACCAAGGCCAGCACCACTCCAGAGAGACCCTGCCCAGGGGAGAGGGAAAGAAACATCATTCAGACTAAAACTCCAGCAGTGTGCTGGGGGCAGACAGCTGGTAGGATTGAAGGCCTCACCCACCAAGAAAAACTTCCTGAAGGACAAAACAGGGAGAGAACCCTGCAGTTCGGTGCTACTGAATCTTTGACAAACACCTTTGCTGATTGAGCTCAAGCGCAAAGTGGCCCCAGACTGACCTAACACCACAAAGACCAAACACAGCCTACAACGGGCAAAAAGGGCCACTGCACACATAGGAGACACCCTGAAATTCTTGTTCTCAGTAAAATAAGGGACACGACACGACAGAGTACAACAGGACCTCTTCATAAGGCCACTATTTTCAAGGGCAGGAAACAAAACTGACTTCCCTGACAGAGTTTGATAAAATAAGGAAGCAGAGGAATATGTTCCAAATGAGCAGAAATGGAAAAAAATCACAATAAAAGACCAAAGCAAAATGGATGTTAGTCACATGCTGGATAGAGAATTTAAAGTAATGATCATGAAGACACTCACTGGACTTGAGAAGGAGGGAGGACATTAGTGAGACACTTAACAAAGAGAAAAAAAATCAGAGATGAAAAACACAATAAATGAAATTAAAAATACACTAGATGGCATAAGTAGTAGACTAGAGGAAAGAGAAGAATGAGGCAGTGACCTGAAGGACAAAGTAATGGAAAGTAATCACGCTCAACAGGTAAGACAAAAAAATTATGCAAAATGAAAATAGACTCAGGGAACTCTGCAATATCATCAAATATGATAACATTTGTACTATATGGGTTCCAGAGGAACATTTATATTATATGGGTCCCCGAAGCAAGAAACAGAGAGAAAAGGAGGCAGAAAATTTATTTGAAGAAATAATAGCTGAAAACTCCCTGAATCTGGCAGGAAAACAGGAATCTAGATTTAGGATGCATAGGGAGCCCCAAACAAAATTGACCTAAGGAGGTCTGTACCAAGACACATAATAATTAAAATGGCAAAAAATAATGATAAAGAGAGAATTTTATTATTTTTTATTTTTTAAAAGATTTTATTTATTTATTGAGAGAGAGAAGAGAGAGAGAGAACATGAGCAGGGAGAGGAACAGAGGGAGAGGGAGAAGCAGACTCCCCACTGAACAGGGAGCCTGATATGGGACTTGATCCCAAGACTCCAGGACATGACCTGAGCTGAAAGTAGAGGCTTAACCAACTGAGCAACCCAGGTGCCCCTAAAGAGATAATGCTAAAGTAGCAAGAGAAGACAGTTGTGTACAAAGGGAATTCCATAAGGTGAGCAGCCGATTTATTAGCAGAAACTCTGTAGGCCAGAAGAGAATACCATGATATATTCAAAGTGATCAAATGAAAAAAAATCTGCAGCCAAGAATATTCTATGTGACAAGGCTATCACTCAGAATAGAAGGGGAGATAAAGAGTTGCCCAGACAAACAAAAGTTAAAGGAATTAATAACCACTAAACCAGGCTTATAAGAAATGGTAAAGAGGATTCTTTGAATGTAAAGCAAAGTCCATAAGTGTAAGAAAAGTTGGAAACACAAAAGCAGTAAAAATAAGTATATTTATAAAAATCAGTCAAAGGACTCACAAAATAAAAGAATGTAAGATATGACCCCATATAGCTAAAACATGGAGGGGAAAAGAGTAAAGAATAGTTTCAAATTTAGTGACTAAATATAGACTGCTATATGCATAAGAGGTTACATACAAACCAAATGGTAACCACAACTCAAAAACCAGTGATATGCAAAAACTAAAGAGAAAAGAATCCAAGTTTGTCACTAAAAAAAGTCAACTTATTGTGACTGAAGCATGGGAAGAAAGGAACAGAGAAGAACTACAAATACAAACATAAAGCAAGTAACAAAATGACAATAGATACCTATCAATATTTACTTTGACTATAAATGGACTATATGGTATAATCAAAAGACACAGGGTTACAGAATGGTTGAAAAACAACAACAATAACAACAAGACCCATCTATGTGCTGCCTACAAGAGATTAATTTCATACCTAATGCATGCAGATTGAAAGAGAAGGGATGGAGAAACATTTATCATGCAAATAGATGAGGAAAGAAAGCAGGGTTAGCTGCTTATAATGGAAATACTTATAATGGAAAATATGTATTTTAAAACAAAGACTGTAAAAAGAGACAAAGACACTATACAATAATAAAGGGGGACCATCAGACAAAAAGATAAAACAATTGCAATTATTTATGCACCCAACTTGAGACAAATACATAAAACACTTAATAGCAAATAGGAAGGAAATAATTCATAGTAATACGGTAGTACAGTATGGGACTTTAATACCCCATTTAAATCAATGGACAGATCATGCAGGTGGAAAACTTTAAAAAGTGACAGTGGTTTTGAATGACACATTCAAAACAGACTGAACAGATATATTCAAAATATTCCATTCTAAACAGGAAAATACACATCCTTTTCAAACGCATATGGAACATTCTCCAGAATAGATCAAATAGTAGGAGGCAAAACAGGTATCAATGAATTAAAAAAAATTAAAGTCATATCATGCAACTTTTCCAACCTGAATGCTATGAAACTAAAAATCAACCACAAGAAAAAAAAAAAACTGTAAAGAACACAAATATATGGAGGTTAAATAACATGATATTTAAACAATAATTGGGTCAGCCAAGAACTCAGAGGAAATCAAAAGTTACGTGCAGACATGAAAATTAAAACACCATAGTCTAAAATCTTTGAGATAAGCAAAAGCCACTCTAAAAAGGAAAGTATAGCAATACAGGCCTACCTCAATAAGCAAGAAAAATCTGAAATAAACAACCTAATATTACACCTAAAGGATCTAAAAAAAAAAAAAGAAAAAGAGAGAGAGAGAGAATAAAACCCCAAACCAGGAGAAGGAAGGAAATAATAAAGACTGAGCAGAAATAAATGAAATAGAGACTAAAAACACAATAGATTGGATAAAAAAAAAAGAAAAAAAGAAAGAAAGAAAGAACAAACAAACAAACAAACAAACAAACAAACCCTAAGGTAGTTCTTTGAAAATATCAATAAAATTGATAAACCTTTACCTAGATTTATCAAAAAGGGAGGGGAGACTCAGAATCAGAAATGAAAGCAGAGAAATAAAAACTGACACCACAGAAATACAAAGGATTTTAAGAGAATATTATGAAAAATGATATGCCAACAGATTGGACAACCTAGAGGAATGTCTAAATTCCTAGAATCATGTAACCTCCCAAAACTGAATCAGGAAGAAATAGATAATTTGAACAGGCCAATTACTAGCAATAAAATTGAATCAGTAATTTTAAAAGCTCCCAACAAACAAAAGTCCAGGGCCAGATGGCTTCACAGGCAAAGTCTACCAAACATTTAAAGAAGAGTTAATACCTACTCAAACTATCCCTCCAAAAAAATAGAAATGAAGGGAAAATTTCCAAATTCATTCTATGAGGCCAACATTACTCTGATAACAAAACTAGACAAACACATGGCAAAAAAATGAGAACTACAAGCCAATATACATCTGATGAACACAGATGCAAAAATCCTCAACAAAAATTAGCAAACCAAATTCAATAATACATTAAAAAATCATTCACCACAATCAAGTGGGATTTATTTCTGGGATATAACCATGCCTCAATATTCACAAATCAATCAATGTGGTACATCACATCAATTAGAGAAAAGATTTTAAAAGCATGATCATTTCAATAGATGCAAAAGAAGCATTTGACAAATTACAGCCATTCATGATAAAATCCCTCAACACAGCCAATATCCTATATGATACTCTATATATAAATCCTGAAGGACTGCACCAAAAAACTGCTAGAACTGACAAATAAATTTAGTAAGGTCACAGGATACAAAACCAATATTTAGAAATCTGTTTTATTTCTGTACACTAATAATGAAGCAACAGAAAGAGAAATTAAGAAAGCAATTCTGTTCACCATGGCACCAAAAATAATAAAAGACCTAGGAATAAACTGAACCAAGGAGGTGAAAGATCTGTACTCTGAAAATTATAAATCTCTGATGAAAGAAATTGAAGATGACACAAAGAAATGGAAATATATTTCATGTTTATGGATTAAAAGAATACTGTTAAAATGTCCATACCACCCAAAGCAATCGAGATTTAACGTAATCACTATCAAAATACGAAGAGCATTTTTCACAGAACTAGAACAATCCTAAAATTTGTATGGAATCACAAAAAAACCTGAATAGCCAATGGAATCTTGAGAAAGAACATAACTAGAGGTTTTACAAGTCCAGATTTCAAGTTACATTACAAAGCTGTGGTAATCAACACAGTATGGAACTAGCACAGATATAGATACATAGATCAGACCTAAAGATATGAGACATGAAATCATGAAACTTCTAGGAGAAAACATAGGTGGTAATTTCTTGGACATAAGCCTTAGCAACATTTTTCTAGGTATGTCTCCTGAGGCATGGGAAAGGATAGCAAAAATAAATAAATAACTGGGACAACACCAAAATAAAAAGCAATGCACAGGGAAAAAAAAAAACTATAAACAAATCAAAAAGGCAATCTACTGAATGGGAGAAGAGATTTACAATTATATATCTGAATAAGGCATTGATATCCAAAATATAGAAAGAAACAACTCAAAACCAAAATCATCATCATCATCATCATCATCATCATCATCATCATCATCACCATTGATTTAAAAATGGGGAGAGGACCTGAATATACATTTTTTCCCAAAGAAGATGTACAAATGGTCAACGAACACATGTAAAGATGCTCAAAATCACTAGTCATCAGAGAAATTCAAGTCAAAACCACAGTGTATATCACTTATACCTGTCAAAATGGCTAGAGTCAAGAAGACAAAAAATGTGTTGACAAGGATGTGGAGAAAAAAGGGAACTCTCATGTATTGTTGGTAGGAATGTAAATTAATATAGCCATGGAGATTCCTTAAAAATTAAAAATATAAATGCTCTATATCCAGCAATTTCACTACTTACCTAAAGAAAATTAAATCACTATTTCAAATATACATATATGTATACACACACATACACACACACACACAGGAATGTTAATATTACTCGACCACAAAAAGGAATAAGATCTTGTCATTTTTGACAACATGGATGGACATAGAGGGTATTATGCTAAGTGGAGTAAGTTGAAAGTCAAAAATAAGTCAAAATCATACTGTATGCTTTCACAAACATGTGGAATCTATTGCACAATACAAATGAATAAAGGAAGCAAAAAAAAAAAAAAAAAACAGAAACAGATCCAAAGTAGAACAAACTGATGGCTGCCATAGAGAAGGGGGCGTAGAGGAAGAGGCAAATGGGTAGAGGGGAGTGGGAAATACAGACTTCAAGTTATGGAGTAATAAATCATGGGAATAAAAAGTAAAGCATAGGGAATATAGTCAATGGCACTATAGTGTTGTATGGTGACAGATGGTAGCTACACTTATGACGAATATAAAATACATATAGGGTTGTTGAATCACTATGTTGAAAACCAGCAATCAATATACATTGTGTGTCAACTATGCTTTCAATTAAAAAAATACTAGGATCAGAGACAAATTAAGAGATTAAATTATAAATAATTTTCTCGAAATATGTTACTTTGAAGGAACAAAGTGTTAGAGGGAAAAAATGTCTCATGAAGATTTATAAATCTATCATTATACTAGATGAGAGAAAAAGAGATGGATCGAAGTCTGGGTGGCAGAGAAGGGGAAGGGATTCAGGGGATAAAAATTTAGTGTTGAGACACTATGTCTATGAGATTTTTGAACCCGCTTGTTCATTGCAACATTATTTACAATAGCCGGGAACTGGAAACAACTGAAGTGTCCATCCATGAATGAATGAATGGAGAAATCGTGGTATATGTGATATTCAGCCATAAAAAAATAAGGAAATTTTGCTGTATGCAACAACACAGATAGATCTTGCAGGCATTATGCTAAGTGCAATAAGTCAGACAGAGAAAGACAAATAGTGTGTGATTTCACTTATATGTGGAATCTAAAACACATAAACTCATAGAAAAAAAGATCATATTTGTGGTTGCCAGAGATGGTGGGTAGAGGGTGCAGGAACTGGATGAAGCTAATCAAGAGATAAAAACTTCCAGTTATAAGGTAAATAAGTACTGGGTATGTAGCACACAACATGATGGTTATAGTTAACGTGCTATATGGTATATTTGAAAGTTGGTGAGAGAGTAGATCCTAAAAGTTTTCATCACAAAGAAAAACCTTTTTTGTGTCTGTATGAGTTGATGGATGTTGATTAAATTTATTGTGATGATCCTTTCACAATATATGTAAGTGAATCACTGTGCAGTACAGTGTAAACTTACATGGTGCTGTATGTCAACTATATCTCAGTAAAGATAAAGGAAAAAAGAATACCTGGAACATAAAATCATCCATTACATGTTAGCTGGAGTGGACTCAGATTTTGGAGTACTAAAGTTTGTATAATTGGAGGATTATCCTGAAAAATAAAATATTATTATAAATTCAAAATTAAATACATTTCAGTCATTTATTTAGAATGTGAAAATAATCACACAGAAAAAAATGCTGTAAATATCCACATCTCAAAATCTAAAATCTAAGAATATTTTATGAATTTCTTAACACAATTTTTTTCTACATTTTTGGCTGCATGTTCTTCAATTGTCCTTTGACATGAAGATTATTTTGAGATATTTTCAGTAAAGAATAGAAAGATTTCTATTGAGATGCCTGGGTGGCTCAGTGGTTGAACATCTGCCTTTGGCTCAGGTTGTGATCTCGGGGTCCTGGGATCGAGTCCCACATCAGGCCCCCTTCATGGATCCTGCTTCTCCCTCTGCCTATGTCTCTGTCTCTATGTGTCTCTCACAAATAAATAAATAAAATCTTAAAAAATAGAAAGATGTTTGAAATATATTTTAATATGTTGTTATTATTGATGGTTTTTAACAAGATATCGTTAAATTTGACATAAAATCCCCCTCACAATTTTAAATGTTCTATAATAAAAGGTTGTCCACAAACTAGCTACTGGCTTCACACATTTCACACTCTATCTCCTCTACCACAAATATTTTTAGTGTTGAGATTCATAGAATGAGCTCACATTTCATTAAAACCTCTAGTACTAGAGGATGCCATGGTGGCTTTGTATCATGGACAGTAGAAGTATTCCTGAAAGTTCTTCATAACTAGCTCTGTCAGTCTTAGCTATAAATTAAAGGTGCTGTAAGCTATTCAACTACATCCCATGAAAAATAAGTACCAATATTCGCAGCTCAATTTCCCCTTAACTGTTCAAATAATGCCCGTGGCCAATCCACAGGCATTCTTCTGGGGGGGTTGGGGAGTCATGGAGGGAAGACACAATGGTCTCACTGATTGCAGTTCCATACTGCCTTTGGATGGTTTACCAAAAATGCATGACCTCTCCAAGTGAGAGATCCTAAAGACTAAGCTTTGTGAATTTCATGTCAATCCACCTCTGAAAATTAGACTTTATTATTGTCAGTCACATCTCTATAACTTGCAGAGGGTAGTGATCTGGTTAGAACATATGGATAAGTAACAAATATTAGCAAATGCAATTCTAAGCATTTTACAGATATGAACACATTTAAGTTTTGCATGGACCTTATTGTGTAAGTATTATCATCATCACTATCTCTCAGATGAAGAAAGTGAAACCCACAGAGGTCAATGGCCTTAATTTATACAGAAAGTGGATAGCGGATGTGATCTGACCACAGGCAGTCTGACTCTCTATGGCATGTTAGTAATCCCTACGAGGTTCAGCTTCTTATATTATTCTCAGAGCTAAACATAAGGCATAATACTTTACCTTACTTTGAGAAATTGTCAAATAACTATTTCAAATAATTACACAGGAAGTATAGATGTTGAAGACTGTGGAAAACTGCTTGCTTGGAATGAAATAGATGGGTCTACAGGGTCAGTACAGGAGTTTGACCCATACTTTTGAGGCAGCTAACACAACACATAAAGGAAAACTTTAAGGTGGGCCTCACAAGTGAAAAGGGAAGAACAGAAAGAAATGCCAAACAAGATGAAAACTGAATCAATTTCCCACCACGTATCAAAGCAGAAGCCCAAAGGAAACATGCATTTATAATGTGACTTAAAAAGATACACAAGGTGGATTAGCAAGGTAAGCTCCATATTTACTAGTAGGATAGACACATAATAACATGAAGAAATTACAGGTCCAATCAAAGGGTACAGAGGATAGAATGGAGTGTTAATGGGGTTGTCGCAGCCACAGCCGATGAGAAATCAAAATATGAAGTGTATTGTAGACAATTGTATCCAATCAACATGGAATGTATAATGGTTAATGATGTAATCTGAGAAGGTAAGAGGGGAATTGGAACTCAACTCAGGATTAATGTTACTCTGAGAGATGAATTTAAACAGACTAGTTCTTATTCATCCTAATTCAGTTCTGAAGACAGAAAAAATCAGATGCACCAACCCTGACACATTACATATACTCTCTCTCCCCCTCTCTCTCCCATAGAACCTATCATAGCATTTATCATGAACTATTTTAATTTTTTTAATATTTTATTTATTTATAAGAGATACAGAGATAGAGGCAGAGACATAGGCAGAGGGAGAGGTAGGCTTCTTGAAGGGAGCCCCATGTGGGACTCAATCTCCGGGATCACACCCTGAGCTGAAGGCAGACGCTCAACCGCTAAGCCACCCAGGTGTCCCTATAATGAACTATTCTAATTGTCTATTTATTTGCCTGTCACCTCCAATACATGGTGACCTCACTGATATTAGATCTGTGTTATTTCTGTGTTCTGGTCTTGTCACTGAGAGATGTTCAGTAAACTACTGAATGATGAATGAATAAATGAATGGAAGGAAAGAAAGAAATGCAGTGCCTCACATCTGCTTACTATGCATCACAAGGTTTCAAGTCCAGCACCACCCAACACAGCATTGAGCAATATCCAAGAATGTGACTCATGAAGCACTCTGGAAACATCATACACTACTTCCCGTGTTTTGAACACTTGGAACACTCATATTCTCATGATATTTATCATATCCACTCATCCAACACACACATATATAGACACACACACACACACACACACACACTGTACTACTCTATGTGTACTACTATATGATAGGCATTGTTTCAGTCAATAATGAAAAAAATATTGAACAAAATAGACTATTGTGTTCTATTTATGGATATATTGTTGCTGTCCAGTTCCTCTTATATTACAAAATTCTTATGATCTACTCAACACTCTACTACCTGTATCATCTAGTAAATCACCTAAAACATAGCCAACCCACTTGTGAATTGCTAAATGAATTTATACTAAAAAGTAAACTATATATTCACATCCTGTAATCTAAATTCATAGTAAATTTATATTATATATATTTATAAAAATATATATATGTCATCATTGGCCCCAATGAAAACTACTATCACCTGGGGAATAGTCCCTCCCTGAGGAATTTTTATGTGTACATTGCAGCTACTGAATCAGAACCTATGAATGTGGTCCTCTAGAAACCAATACCTGAGATATTGCCACCATAGATATAAAAGGATCCATGATCTACTGATGCTGATGTAGCCAAGTATCAAATAATGTGGCTTAATTTCTGAGCAACCCCTAGTGTCAACAATAGATTCCTTAGTCCGTGGGATTCAGAATACTTTGTTTCCTATTGTTATAGAGATTTGATATTTCCCCATCAATTTAAATAATTTAAATTGATTTCTAGGCTATGGAACAATAGCCTGATTTTACTTTTAAAATCCTTTTTTTGGGAATCCCTGGGTGGCTCAGCAGTTTAGCACCACCTTCAGCCCAGGGCGTGATCCTGGAGTCCCAGGATCCAGTCCCACATTGGGCTCCCTGCATGGAACATGCTTCTCCCTCTGCCTGTGTCTCTGCCTCTCTCTCTCTGTCTCTCATGAATAAATAAAATCTTAAAAAAATAAAATCCTTTTTTTTTTGTTTTGTTGCAATAGAGTTTTTTTTAAAAAAGCAATTTTTTATTTTAAGAAATTACTATGGTTTTAAATGTGCATTTTCAAACATTCATTCAATTTGCCAGCTCTGTCTCAAAGTTCCTGCCATTCAATTCCTGCTAACGGTCCTTTTTTCTGTTGTTTGAGAGATGAATGCTGTCTTCTCTAAAAGCACCAAACAGTTTTCGTGTGAAAATTGCTCATTTCATTGTTTTGCTTTTACCTCCCCACTTCCCCCAAAATCAAATAAAGTTTTATAATTATAGTTAAATTTATGATTTAGTTTGTTCCTTCTAGGAATAATACATGGAAACAAAAAGGTTTTAAAAAACTATAAGTTTTTTAACTAAACATTGCTAGAAACGTAGAGGACAAAGAAGTATGTACTCTGAAATGTTTTCTTATCATCCCTTGTATTTTGAAGAGCATATTGTAAAATGTGTAATTTTATTGACAAAACTGTTGTCTTTGTGCAGTAAAATTCTTGACATTAGCTCATTGCAAATCTATAGACAGAACTTTGAGTAACTGTTCTTTCCCTTAGAGGAAATTAAGCAAACTGAATCTAGCATAAATGTAAGATATTCCATAACATTTTATCTACTTCATATTGCTTAATAATTATTCCTTCTTGAAATAGTTGCCAAATTATTATTCTTTTTAAGAGAAATAAGTAGGGGAAATTTTAATATTTAACTTAGGAAGTTGGTATGCTTTTCAAAGTTAATCAATTCATATTCTCTCATGAAGAGAATTTTACAATTTGCTCTCTCATCTGACATTCCTACCCATGTTCCTACAAATGCAACAATTGAAGCCTACAAATCCCATTAAAATTAAGGTGTGTTAGTTCATATCTATTTACCTCCATTGATTTCAATATTTTCAACTAATAAAAAGATTAACTTAATAGTTTTGATATTGTTGAAATCATAATTAAGTTAGGCCTCGAAAACATTATGCAAATCAGAAATACATTTGCTTTTCTCAGTGCTGGAAAATACTTAACACTTATTCAGTAGTAGCAAGAGTAAAAATTATTTCTCCTATGCGTGTAAAGATATTAAATTTATTTTTTCACATTCTAATGCTTGAATCAAAAATAATAATGAGATTCGTTAAACCAATTCCACAAGTAAGAAAACTCTAGATCTAACTTTGTGTGAAAAGAATGAGATAAAAAGAAAATAACCCCAAGTCAAGAAATATCCTAGAATAGTACCTTGAAGAAATCACTTGCACTTTAATAATTTAGAAAGGTCTGTCTCATTCATAGTGAGCAAAAAGTCAATAACAAACTTTCATGCTGTGCTCAGAAACAGCTCAATAAGCATTTTATACCACATATTACTGTAAGTCATATTAAAATCCAGAGTTAACATGTGCTTGATTTTCAAACTAGAGAATACAAAAACATAAATGCAAAATTAAAACATCGTGCTACTGAGTGCCTCAGCAAATTATTTTGCTCCAAGAGAGAAAATAAAATTTGCATAATATATGGGTTTTGGGTGTACTTTCTTTGTGATCTCTTAACATCTATAGACACTTTAGTATAACTACTAAAGTAATGGTAAAATAATATCATTGAAGTATTATTATTTTAGATTTAGATTTGGGAGTAACCAACTAAGAAACGGGTTATTGAAGCCTTGAAAGCAAATGTAAACTCTTAGACTGAAAAAGCAAGGTGAGAACAGCAGTGAGAGGAGAAATTTGGGGAACACTACTATTTGGGGGTCCAACAAAACAACAGACAGGAAAGGAGACAAAACTAATGAACCAGCAGAGAGGGCCAAAGAGTTTGATGATGAAGAGAAAAAAAAAGCAATCAGTTGATTCAGGAATGTCTTGGAGATGGAGAAGAAAGAGTACTGGTCATGGGAGCCAAAGGATAAATGCAGAAATTAACCTTGACTAGGAGAAATAACTCACCTGCATAGGGAACATTTCATTGTGAATGGATTTGAATGTTTCCTTGCAGAAATGGTGATAGATGAATTTAGAGAAAAGTCACACCTATTATTGCAGTGACATTTAAACCAATATCTACTTAAGATACCCATAATAAGAAATAAGTTTCCTAGGAGCAGACAATATAAGCACTGAAGACTGTAGCCAATAAATAGACTTCACTCTTCAAGATATTTGGAATGGAGAAATAGATTTGGGAACAGGAGAGAAGCAGGTTGATGCTTTTATTAGTAAGGAAGTCGACAGGCTTGTCTTTGTTGTTTGTCATCATCATTATTGTTGTCAGAGCATTTCAAAGGGAAAGTTTAGTGCAGGAAAAGATGAAGAAGTCAGTTAAAAAGGTTCAGGGGCAATTTCAGATGTATAATATTATAAGTAGAAACTTGCTCTTCTTATATACAAATGCTTATGTATGACTTTCCCCAATTTAACTGCAAGTAAGTTGGAGAGAATTAAGATCACATAGCTGAAAAAGAGACATTAATGAACAGATTTGCCTTTCAAATGGCTTCTAAAGCCCATTTCATTGACAAGCTCTTATGTAAGAGCAAAGTCTTTTAATTTGCAAGAGTCGGCATGACCAAGGAAGTAAAACAAGAAGAGGATCAAGGATCAAAACCAAAGCTCTAAAGAACACAGCCTTAGGTTTATTCATAAACCTAAAAATTCATTTTTAGAGGTATCTGGACATCAGTACTTTAAGTAATCCTTGGATAGTGTTAATTCTGGCAGAAATGAAAGGAAAACCCACAAAGTAGAAAAGGGAGAGCCTCACAAACTTAAGTGGATCATTCTTGGTAGGGACTAGGAACATCAAGATTACCTCACTTTGTCCAAGAGCAAATCCTGTCCATACCTGCCCCTGTAGGAGGGAGGCACGACCTGTGCAGAGCAGCTACCGGCAGTTCCTTTTACTGAAGAGAGTAATGGTCAAGTAGCCTCCACAGACACCTGTGCAATACCTGCCAATCTTTACCAGGAGAAATTTCCCCTCACAATTCCTTCCATCAGACAATCCCTTCTTTAATATCCTAAGGTAGTCCAATGTTCTCCAAAAATGGTAAATTCCTGGATGACAAGAGAGAGACTTGAAGGTAGAGGGAGGAAAAAGTTCCATAAGCGTCTGGACTTGGATGAGGATAAGCAGAGCCAGTTCCAGATTCCCCGCACCTCCTATTTCAATTACACGTTTTAAAAAGAAGATGACATGTAAAAAGATATTAGGAGACACAGTGTACCGAAGAGCAAAGATATATGCCCAGTCTCATAACAGGAAGCGGGGACACTTTCTGCTTTGGAGGTGAGAAGGAATCAAGGTGAATTAAAATATAGGGGAGAAAATAAGGTAAGTGAGGGAACTCTCTAGATTGTAATGATATTCACATAAATATAGGAGACTAGATCATTTATGAGAATATGGTACTGGGTACAGTAGTGGGTCTATGTTTTAGGGTTTGGGAAATTTGGGCATTTTTTGAAACAGATTTATGGATGGTGTGACACACTGTAAATAGGACATTATTATAAAAGTCCAGCTGATGGTAGGTAGAATAAATTTGTAGTTTAAAATAATAATTACCAAATTACAGCAACATTCACTATGGTTCAATTTATTTTGGTTTAACTTATTTTCTCAGTAACAGATGTCCATGTTATTTGCAGTTGCCAAGCCACATGAATCTGTTTTGATAATAATTGTGGGGCTTATTTAAAAATATGATTTGTTTTATTAGACATAAACTGAATATTTAAATGCCACTAAATGATTTTTTTAAATAAGGCTACAGAATTCCAGTGAAATTACTCACATTTCTCCCATCTGTTATGCAAAAAAATTTAAAAAAATAAAAAGAAAGAAAGAAAAAGTCCAGGCTTAAAAAAATAAAATTAGCATGTATAAACACTTGACTTTCAGCATTTGCCTATTTACTGTGATTTACTAAATTGTTGCTTTAAATGAACAGAAAGAATAAAATGAAAATGGAACCAGCAGGAATAGACAAGTTTTGTTAGCCCAGAGAGGCATTATATAGAAATGTCAAACTGACCACCTACTGAAAATGTCTGGAAACCTCACTTCTTTCTAAATGTCACCAACTGCTCAAAATAAACACTGGATTGATGTACTAACAGCTTATATGATGTTCTTTTAAAGTTATCCATATTTTATTCATTCTTTTTTCCCTCCAAACTTCAAGTAACAACTGCATTTTATTTTGCTTTTCCCTAACAGAACATCTTAAAAATCTTGCTTTCTTCTCCCAGAATAACTTCCTCTGGCTTAGGCTACTTCACGATACCCTTTAATTCCTTTGAGGCCTGCTCCAGCCCAACATGAAAAGGGCACAGGATTTAAAGTCAGAAAACTCAAATTCAGAATCTGCCTCTTGTTAGTTTTGTGGCCCTTGAGCAAGTTTCAATCTATCTGGGCTACAGTTTTCCTGCTGGAAAGCAGAAGGATTCTAATCTCATCCTTCAACCTTAAAAATTCTGTGATTCAAACACAAAATTCTTAATACTAAGAAGTATACAGAAGCACCAACAGTAGGTTAACTAAACAAATATGGATTGAAAAGAATGCCAACGTCCTCATAGAAGAGAAATGTAGGCTTCTGTACCAATATTCTCATTCCATATTCTCCAGATGTGCCATTTGGGCCTCAGATTTTCATGTGAGACTATCATTGAGAATGTCAGAAAGAAAAGATTTAATTTGTATATGTAAGTGTGGATATATATTAAATGTATGTATACACACACACACACACACACACACACACATATTCTGGAAACTATCTTAGAATCCATTGAAGTCAAAAGGCATTCACAAGGTACTAGTTGCCAATGGTAAGATTTGATTTACTTGATAAACTATAATCCAACCATATGATTGCTAGGAAAGCAATCACATAAAAACATCGGATATGTTACTTGTATAAAAAATATGTTTTAAATCACAAGGACAATCTAGTGCCAAGAACTTGTTATGATTCTCAAATATTTAAAATTATTTTGAACAAAGTACATGCCTTTTTGGAAATTGTAATAAATGTGTATTTATATTAAATGTTTGTTTTTAAATCTCTGGAATAGAACTAAACCATTTTGTTTAGTATCAAAAAGAGATGTATATAGCCTTTTTCCAAAATAACTAAGTTCAATGAATTTGCCACTTAGTTTCTGCAAAAAAGTACCACTGTATTATGTTTATGTATGTCTGCACATAGAGGTAAAATAAGTGATAACACTCTAACATGTTTATCAAACTCCTATAACTTCTTAATATTTCATCAATAATTTAGTATTTCCATGTACTAAGAATGTATTTTAGAGAAAAACTCAAGAGATACAGCAAATATATTTTTAATGTACTACTCTTGGAGTTTAAAAATGCCTAAAAATTATATCCCAGGGCAAAGGGTAATTTATGAAAATCACGAAGATTATATAAAGTAGAAGAAATCAGACTCCAAGAATAATTTTGTATTGATAAGATACTGACTAAACCATTGTCTCAAAATTATAGAAATTTGTTAAATCATCTCTCACTGCATTGAATTCAGGTGTGTCAATTATTTTGTGTGGTCCGATATACAAAGACAACTTTGCTACATTGTATAATATCCTCCAAATTTTTATAACTTCAGTAAAAATAATTCAGAATTAAGTTAGAGATTTTTTTAAAAATCACATTAATACGGAATCTCAAGAAAGGGTAATTCACGCGAGTGTTATCTTTAAGTATAATTAGCATAGCGTTATAATTTCAGATGTACAATATAATAATTTAACAATTCTATCTATTACTCAGTGTTTATTGACTAAGTGTACTCTTACTCCCCTTTATTTCATTCATACCTCACCTACCTCCCGCTTGGCAGCTATCAGCTTATATTTAAGAATCTGGTTGTTGTTTTTTTTTTTTGTTTATCTCTATTTTTTGTTCATTTTTTTTCTTAAATTCCACATGAGTAAAATCATAAGGTATTTGTCTTTCTCTAATTTATTTCACTTAGCATTACACCCTCTAGGTCCATCCATGTTGTTGCATTGGTAGCATCTTACTCTTCTCTACAGCTAAGTAATACTCCATTATATATATTATATATATATATATATAATATTCCTATATATATGTATATATAATCTTTATGCGTTCATCTATGGATGGACCCTTCAGATGCTTCCATATATTGACTATTGTGAATAATGCTTCAATAAACATAGAGGGGTATATATCTTTTTGAATTAGTGTTTTCTGTTTTCTTTTGATAAATATCCTTTAGTGGAATTACTAGAACATATGTTAATTCTAGATTTAATATTTTGAGGAACTCCAGACTGAAGCTTTCCACAGTAGCTTCACCAATTTCCATTCCCACCAACAGAGCATAAGGGTTCTCTTTTTGTCCATATCCTTGCCAACACTTGTTATTTCTTGTCTTTTTGATGCTAGCCATTATGGCAGGTGTATGATGGTACCTCATTGTGGTTTTGATTTGTATTTTCCTGATGATTAGCACAAAAGTGTTAATTCTACCTTTATTATTATTATTTTGGGGTGTACAAATGCCGTTTCAAAAACGAGGTTCAATTTTTCCCTACGACATGTGAATTGTAGGTCATATGACATGTGAATTACACATTCATCTTTCTAAATTATTCTTTACAAGTCCAGCTGCTTGTGACTTCAGTAGCCTTATATACTTATACTTACTGTTATAGCTAACGTTCTCTTTTTATTTTAAATATCTTAGATAGGGTCAGATGTCTAAATGCCAGTTCCTATCTTTCCAACTTACTGACTCAGCATTAGTACTACTCTAATAACTCTCAACCCATTAAGACCATTAATCCATTAACCTGTCACTTTCATATTGACAGTCAACCTCTTAATTACTAATTTAAAAAATCCGTTTAGATTCTAGCCCACAACTTTCATTTATTGAATTTATTTGAACAAACAAAACATAATACTCAATCCTAATTAAACCCAAATATCTTATCTCACCATGCACCCACACTTTCAACAGTATGCTGAAGGTACACATAACCATGCTAGCTACTCTCACTTCACATTTGGGACCACTTATCTCAACTGGGGCCTCAGCAGTGCTCTATGATTATAATACATATCAGAGGGAGTTTAGTCTCCCAATTGCAAAGAAGATTATTTCACACTATCTTGAATTTTCTCAAATTTCCAGCTCTCACCTCCCCACCTCACTCTCAAATGATAACCAGATTCTTAGTTCACTGAGCAAACTGAGAGAACCAAAATAGAACTTCTCTTCTCGCATCATCTACATCATGTTTGCATCTGTACCTGTGTACAGAATTTCCTTTCTGCTACAGTGAATGAAAAGTCCCTACATCTACCTAAGGCAAACCCATACACTTATATGCATTTCATCCTCCTCTCTATCTCAAGAATTTTGTTTCTCCATTTTTCTTTTTCAAAATGAATTTCATTTTTTTCCTGATTATCGGATCATTTCTATTCCCATTTGGATATAACATTCTATAACAGCTTTCACTAAAGAAAAAAGAAAACTATACCTTATGTGCTTAGTTACTGCCCAATTTCTCTGTTTGCATTTTGGCAAAATTCCTCAAAGGGTTTGTTTATGTGTGCTGCCTCCATTTGATTTCTTAGGGCTTTGATCACAACCATTCCTTTGAAATTGTTTTACTCAAGGATAATGACAATTTCCATGTTGGTAAATTCTATGGTTATGTGGTCTATATTTAGTCCTAATTTACTCAACTTCCAAGCAGCATTTGACACAGACATTCCCTACTTCTAGAAACATTTTCTTCTTTTCAATTCTAAGACACTACCTATTCTTGGATTTTATTTTAATATTTCCTTTCAAATTCACTTTCTGCATTTCTTTCCTCTTCCTGATTAAGTACTGGAATGACCCAGAACTCAGTCATTGCCTCTCTATCCATCCTGATTCCTAGCCAATGCCATCCAGTCTTAAGGCTTTGGAAACCATCTACATAAATTTGTATGCTTATCTTAGAATGTACCCACTGTCTCTTGACTGTTGATCTGATTGCCAAATCTCTATCCTCACTTGGATCCTCAGTAGACACTGACATTTAACATTGAGTGTTTCTAAAATGATTATTTATATCCCATCAAAACTGGTACCACCATTCATCCAATTGTACAGGCTAAAACATTTGAAATATTCTTTTTTTTTTTTAACATCCAAACTTCAAATCCTAAATCATGAGCGATTATATTATGCTCTGCTTTAAAATATATCAGTCTGACTACTTGTCTTTACCTTCAATGCTAGCACCTTAGTCTAAGGCATTACCTCTACAGAGGCTGGGGTGATTTAATTTTTTAAAAATCTGATTATAACACTTCTCATGTAAAGCATATGGTACCTGCTTCCCAACTTCCACTTAAAAATTGTCAGCTCTTCTGTGAACTTCAGAAAGTACTAACTGCTTTGTCCTTGACTTAACAAAAGGTAAAATATTTCTAGGAACAATGACTTTGTTCTCACTATAAATTATTTTGTGAACATATGTGGTAAACAAGATTTTTTTGTTTTTTGCTTTTAGAGTCAGGCGTTCTAAGATGAGAACTTACCTGCCCTACTTAGTCATGATATTACGCATGAATATCTGACCCTCAGATTCTGAGTCCTGCTTGTCTTCCCAGACTTCAGAGATCTGCTAGACTCTCCCTATCTAGGTACCCTCCCAGAATTTGCCTACCTTCCTCTATCTCTTAACTTCTTATTTGATAGTCAAATAGCACTGCCTGCCACTTGACAGATCTTTATACCTCTTAAATCTGATACCTTTATCTCTCTGCAACAAATTTGTAAGTTATATTTCTGGTTGCTATTGTCTGATCCTAACCCATTTCTGACTATTTCATTACAAGTTTACATATTTATTTTTATAGATTAATCTACCATACTTAGCATATATATTTTTAAATTTTATGCTCCTTGTCCTTGTGGGGACTTAGTCAGAGATAGAATAATCACTGAATTTAAACTCATGTAAACATCCATATTGTTAGTTTTCCTTACTTTTCAGATAATTTTTTCCTCTTTACATATATTTCATTTCTCTATAGATCTCTGAAACTAATGATCTTTATTGAATACAATGAATAATCTACATGACTTAATCAAATTTATTTTTCTATTAAAATGAGTTTTATTTTATATTTCAAAACTATTTTATGAGAGGGCAGTTGTTCACAGGAACTAACTAGTTCATCCTATAACATAGTAGAAAGTATTATGTTACACTGCTTGATTTAAATTCTTAGAATTAAAACAAATAGTTATAGATCATTTACTAAATTAAAAATGCAGTGCTCCAAAATATATTTTTATTGCCACGCTTGAAGTTCAACAACTCTATCTTATTGGACTGATTTAAAACATTCAGTTAGAAAAAAAAAAAAAAAACATTCAGTTAAAACAAGATTATAAATAAGCAATAAATATGCTCAGCTATTTTCTTATGTTTGAGCATATTACTTGAAAATTAAAAAAAAAAACTTGATTTTAGCATATCCATTCTAACATATAAACTGCCCACTGATGCCTGTCTCTAAATTTTAAACTTGTTTACATATTTATAAGTTGGAAGGTCAAAAAGGTAATGTAAGTATTAAGAGTGAAAAGAAAAAAATTAGTCATATATTTTATGCTAAGATTTAATACCATAATAGTGCTAAATTATAGTGTGAAAATGCAGGCATTTTGTACTTTAACTGGACTAACAAACAAGGTACAAATAAACAATAGGAATGAAAATGAATGAATAAAAATACAATAGTCAAGCAAATAATTAAGGGGAACACTGTGTTGTAAGTCTTCCAAAATGAAATTGTGATACTGGAGGTCATGCTGATTAACATGCTAAATAAATTTAAATCAGTGGTGTGATTCTGCTATTAAAGCTAATGAGTTACTAAGGTGCTTTTATAGTAGAATAGCAGCACAGATGAAAAATGAAGCTTTCTAAATTACCTAAGTGAAAAAATATGCAAGGGTTAGGAAGGAATCAGAGGAAAGATCTAGAATAAGAATTTGGGATACTAGAAACTCTTAATATCAGAAAAATCATGAATGATTATTCCCAAAGTATGTTGCAGATTGAACAAGATAGAAGATTAAGGAGAAACACAAGATAAGCTTAATCATAAAGTGAAATACTTTGACAATAAAAATGGGTAAATATCAGACTGACTTTAGGAAAGTTGTGAAGTTATTTGCTTAGAGAGTTTTTAACACAGACTAGGGCTTCACTAAGATGTTCACTAGATGCTCACTATAAGGTTATCTCCCAAACATAATCATTAAAAAATAAACCAGACACTCTAGTTGGCACTTAATAAAAACTCTTTTGACTATTATCTATTTTAAATTGTAGTTGGCCAGTTTCAATGAGATCAGAATATGTCTTGGAATTCAAAAAAAAAAAAAAAAGATTTAAAATAAGAAACTAATTCTGAATTCTAGCTGACTTAGTGTTTCTTCTCACTCTACATGGCCACAGTATCAAGAAATAAGGTTATTTGTTAGTGAGAAGAAAGAATAAGGAGAATAAGGATACATATACACATACACATCCAAGAAACTACATCCATTACCATTATTAAAAATATATACATACACATTTAAACACTTAAAAAAACCAGCTCTCAGCCTTTGTGACATGCATATTGATGGAAGGGACACAGAGTCTTCCATATAAATCATAAATAATGTCTCATTATTTTATGACTATATTTTCAAATACATAAGATTTAAAAATTACACATAATTATGAACAATGGACCAAATTCAAAAGCAGATATCCCAGTCCAGAAAATCATTGTTGTTGAGACTTAGAGGAGGAAAAAGTAAAATTTAGAAGAATAATCTCAACACACTAGAAGAGGGAGTAGTCTCTTAGTGCTAAGATTAATAATAGTGAGTACTTTCTAGGTGAAAGGAAACTGAAGTTGCTATCAGAAACCCAATCCATAAATGCATAGTTGTTCATCATTATGACAGAGTAGAAAACGTGCATATTGCTCATTTCTTAATGGGGTCAGTCATTGCCAACAAATCTTTTTGGCATCTTTAATAAACTCTAAGCTTAAAAAGAAAAAATATATATACTCTTCAAATGTTGCTATACATAATTCCATGAATTAGATTATCTGTTCCAAAATACAGCCTGGCCTTAAAGGAATAAAAATAAAAAAGCGATACACTCTAAGAAGACCATCTTAAGGAGGCTTGATTATGTTTTGATCCACAGATTACAAAATTAATATTAGTAGTTCCCGTATTTGACAAGTATCTGATGATTTTTCTTAGAAAGCTTTACTTAAAATATCAATTTTTAGCATTTAATACTAGAAATGTTCAAGTTATAAATATGGGATGGAGCCCTTTAATGTGTATTATACAACTCCCAATTGTTTGTGCTGCAAAACAAAGACACACAAATACACATAAACATATATTTTAAATTAAAGCCACAATGGGCAATTACTGTAGTATTCAAACATTTATTTACTAATCTGTTCAACAAATATCATGTTGATCTACATGAAATTGCCATTTTTGTAGGGCAGAAGTAATTGGATTATTGGCAGTTTCATATTGTTCAACTTAATGTTTATTCAATCACTTCTGTGTTTGAGATAGACACTGAGGATATAATGTGAAGAAAATTAGTCTGTAAGTAAATTAATCCTCTTCTGTTTTAATGGTCTTTTAGTATCTCTATAGATCCCCTGGATGACTATTTTCAATCCATCTATCAGCTTCCACTCATTCCTTCTACAAATATTTATTTGGCACTTAATAGATACCAGGTATTTGCCCAGGTTTTACAAATAAATTCATTATCAAAAGAAACATAATGCTCTAATGAAATTTAAACCTCGATCAGGGAAACATATATCAAAACAAATAACCCTCACAACATTTTAAGTGTAAACATTGTGATAGGTCCATTAAGGAATAGGTACAAGAGTCTCTAAAAGAGCACATCAGAAAGATCTTGTCTGATTTTGTAATCAGAAATCCAGATTCTTTGAGGCATTTTAGGGCTATAATGGAAGAACCTGTAATAATGGTTAATATCCAATGTAACTGACTAAGTGCTTTACACATTTAAATCACAGCCAAGTAGACACTACTCTGGTCTCCCTTTTACTTCTCAGGAACTGAATCCCGATGGGCTGAGCAACTCGCCAAAGAAGACAAAGCAGAGATATTATAGCAGAATTGGACTCCAACAGTCTTCCTCTAGTACCTATGCTTTCAGTCATTGTTTATGTTGCTTTCAAAGGCTTGGCTTTGATTTATGCTGCATGGCCTGGAACTCCAGGGCTAACACCCACAGCCCTAGGATACAAATCTCAAAAAAAAAAAAAAAAAAAAAAAAAAAAATATATATATATATATATATATATATATATATATCTCCCCCCCTAGGGTTTTTCAAATAAGCCCTTTTCTTTGTGAACTGAGACAGAATTAGGGAAAGCAGAACAGAAGAGTACTGGCAATTGATGGCATGGCTAGTCAGCCGAGAAACAGTTTAAACTAGGTCGACTCAAGTAGTCATCATCTCTGTTCTTATAATCCTGTGAAATGTGACCTGAAATTCCTTTTCTTCTGAAACCCAAGATCCAACACAGGAATTGAAGCAAGCTTTACCCAGCTCCATAAATGCACACTCCAAAGAAACCAAAGCTTACAAACAACTGCTAACCAAGGGCAGAGTCTCACAATACCAGTTTGTGTACAACCAACTCCAAATTTTAGTAGTCAGGGTTAAAACTGAATAATTTCATACAACATGAAATCCTTAAGGAGATGTAACATATTTGGGCAAGTGAAATACTACTCAGTATACTTGGTAGAAATTCTTCCCAAGCCATTAATTTCATGGCAAGTGATACCTCATCACTCCAGATGAAAACTGATACTGTGAACATTACCATTTAATGCACTTAGTCTGAAGTGTAATACAATATTCATAAAATATATAATTATTATTAGAATTGGTAAATATCAACTATAGGACACAAAATTTTCTGTGCCACCAAATCCCATCTTTTCAAATATTCACCTCTCCCACGCAGTTAAGGAAGAGGGGCATAATCTTCACTGTTTTCCCCTACACCTCATTTGTAGGAAGCATTTCCACTCTGTTCAGAAGCCATGAATGCCTACTTTTTAAGAGATATCTTCATCTATATGTAGACATCAAGCTTATTTAGAAGTTTATCCCATTCAACAAAGTACAAGTAGAACATTGTAGCATAGCAAGAGAGAAGTTATTGATGTGTATGGTATATGAGTTTATCCATGACACAGGTTTCTTAGGTTGCAAGCAATGGATACCAGCATGGATATTTTAATCAAATAAGGAATGGGTTAGAAGGGGATATAGGAACTCATAGGATGCAGGGAAGGCAAAACAACCAGGCTTAAGTCTGATAAGAAACAGGCAACACATATCTTACTAGGCTTTCCAAGTCACCTCTACTGCTACAAGACTGAATGCTAATCATTTGTTCTGTTTTGAATTGTTCTATTCAAGTTTTAAATCCCAACCCCCTTCCCTCCAAAAGGGAATCTGACTGAATAGATCTTAGGCCTCTATATTCTTGCTGGAGAAAGGAGAATTCTAGGAAGGTTCTAGTAAAAGAAGCCTCCAAGGACCCTTCTGCTTGTGGAATAGAAAAACTTGATATATTACATCAAAATTGATCCATACTGATGGTGAATCTTTCCCCAAAAGGAAATCAAGATGCTGTTATAAATCACTGTTGGTTGGCAAACGATGAGAAAAGTAAATAAAACAATTTTTCCCCTAAACTCACTACCCAACAATACCACTCCTAGATAGTCACCAAAAACAAAATGAATATACGCATATAGATTCCGAAAAGATATGTACAGAATATACAGAGTAATATTTTTGGTTAGGAAATACTGGAAATTACCTAAATGTCCATTAATAGTAAAACGGGTAAACACTACATGAAATAACATAGGTGAATTTCACAAATAATCTGTTGAAAGAAGCAAGATACTAAAGAGTACCAAACTGCAAACTAGTTGCAGGTAAAACTTAACTTGAGTTGTTAGAAGTCAACCTATGAATTACTCTCAGGAAGGTAGGAACCAGCAAGGGACAGGAGGGAGTTTCTAGGGTGCTACCAATCATCTCTTTCTTGATCTGCTCAATGGTTGTGTTCAGATAATAAAAATCTATCCACCAGTGTAAAAAAAAAAAAAAAATGAAAGCACAATGTGTTTTTAGCTTTCATGTAATAGTAAACGTGAACCATATACACAGCATTGTGTTCACATGCAAACTCTCCAGAATTAGCTAATGTTATTGAAGTGCTTTTACATGTATTATCTGAAATTCACTATAAACCCTAAGAGAAAGTCATGCTAGGTGAGACATAGTGTGGTGTTCTCCACAACGTGGGACAAATACTCACTGGTGGCACACAAATTGATTTCAGGTGGCCTACAGGCATGGCCTTACATAACGTTGAATCACACAGTGAGAAAATTGTCCTGTTTCAAAGCTTCTGATTTTACTAAGGAAAGTTCTCAATCTGATACCAGTATATCTTCAACCTCTTTCTATGGCTTGCTAATTTTTTTTTTTTTTAACAAAGAAAGAGCAAAACCTCAGGATTCAATCCTTAGCGAGATTTTCTTGCTAGAATTTAATGACATTGATTTAGCTTGGGTTTTGTTCTGTGCATGTGTTTTATGGACACCTCTCATTTATGGCAAGTGTTACTGATTATCCATTTGTAATAACTATAACATTTTACTTTATATAAATTTGGTTCGAAAGGGAGTCAATTAAAACGTATTTAGGAAATAAGAGAACAATTGAAATACAGACTAAAAAAAAAGTAACTTATGATACATCTGATTGAAGTTTAAAAAAAATTGCTGTAACTGGAGTGAGGGAATGGGATGAAAACAACTGTATTTGGAGTTTAAAATCTAGATTCTAGATGCAAATCTAGAACATATTGTAAGAACTATCCAAACAGGCTGTATGGCATTGGGTGAGATATCTCACCTTTTTGTATATTAGCTCTGTCTGCCAAATATGGATAATTCTGTCCAGGTTTTATCTCACAGGGATACTATGAGAATCAAATAAAGTTTAGTGAATGTAATTCTTAGAAGCAAAACACCATGCAAATCTAAGCAATTACCATTGCTTTCAGTTAGCTCCATTTTCAGGAAAAAAGGCAGAGCGCCTTTAAGTGATTTGCTCAAGAACTGACCACAAACAGTGGTAGACACATGAAACTGGCTTCTTAAATGCCTGACAATGGTCTTCTGTCCATAGATCACCTGCTCCCATATTAAAGAGTTTCCAAAGTTTATATAGTTTCTGTTTACAGAAAGTATAAAGAAGAAAGTAGGTTAAGTGAAGTCCTACAACGCCAAGTGTAATGAGATACAGCTGAACGGGTGGTCTTGCTTAGAGTACACCCACAGGACAAGCTACAGGCCAGTGAGAAGCAGCTGCTTAGATCTACTTAACAAAGAGGAATTGCCATCCAAGTCCTCACCAATCAATCCTTAATTGTATTGCACTTAGGGGTCCTGTCACTGTCACGCCAACTCTTAGGTATGGACAGGGGTCATTTTCTAAATTGAAGCCTTAAGTGAAAACCACATGTAGGTCAAAATTACCCTGCATTTTTTTAATTCACTCAGCCATGAATTAACAACATACATATCCTCTGTGTGCACTTCTATAGAGTAATGATTCTGTGTGCTACAATTTGAGAGAGGTTAAGCTAGCACAAGAAACTGGCACTATTTCCTATAGTTAGAGGAAAATCTAGGTGTAGCAGCTAAAAAATTCAAATAGGACTTTAGTGATCAAAATTCCTAGTAACAAATGAGGGGCAGATTGAAAACTATGAAATATCCTTGCTCATTTTACTTTAATATTAAGCCTCTAAAATTTAACACAATTTCTTACAACTTTATAATTCAGTGTGTTCTCATATTGGAGGGTGGGATCAATTGTTAAGGCGGAGTGAAATGAAATAAATTTATGAAGGACGTCTTATGAGGATATCACATTGCTGAGTTACAAAGATGTGTTGGCCAGAATATGGTGTATCTTCCATCTATTGTTCACCTATTACCTAGAAGTTTCATCAGACAACTGAAATTTCTCTATGAAATGCAATTCTAAGCCAGAAATCATAGCTGCCATTAAAATTAAAACAGCTTTTTTCATAACCAAAGGTACTCCCAATATATAAATCAGAGAGCTTTGTAATCCAGAGCCACAGATATATATATATAAAATACGTGCTCAATTACATCCAAAAATCCAAATAAAAAATCTAAAGATCTTATGAATTCTGAAACCCATCTGAACCCAAATTTCAGACAATGGTAGACCCCTGTTATTTAGTAAAATTATACAACTCTGTGTTTAAAGTGATATAATACTAGACTGATGAAATTGCCATTTGTGTAAATCAGAATTTATTAAGCATACTAGTTTATATTTATTAAACAAGAAATAAAATGAATTCTAATAGCCCTATTGTGACCAATCACATGAATATACAGAGAAAATCTGATATTTGTCTTAAATAATATTTTCCTGTACAGAAAGAACCAGAAGGACATGCAGTTCAATTTCCATACATGGAAGAGCAACTCCTAGAAATGCTGCATTAAAATTATTTTAAAAAGTAAATTGTGGTTATTAGAGGTAGAAAATATTTGTAATCATAAATCACAAAGTCAAATCCATAAACTATCCTCAATATTAAATTGTCATGAAATATTGGTCATGACCCCTTTCTTAAAAAATATCTGTTAGAAGATTTAGCAAGGTTTTGTGTCAAAATAAACACCAAGTAATTCAGAATGGAAACTTCATTTCCTGTTAAGCTCTAACTTCTATGAGAAACATAACCATATATTTCAAGCCCACAGCTTAAGTGGCTTATAGGAGTTTTATCTTCTATTTAACTGCACTCAAAGCCAATGTGTTTATATATATGTCCCTCTCAAATAATGCCTCACATTCATTAATACATTCTACACATATTCTGAATAGTTACTTACATTTCTGACATTGTTCTAACCAATAGTAGGTCAACAATAGTGAACTAGACATAAGTGTTCACTGCTTTCAGGAAGCACTGAACAGTTAATAACAAGCATGACACATGTCACAAAATGGTAGAAACCGTAGGTGTGCTTCATGTAGTAATGTGTAGCTGGATGGGGAGTGAGGGAGGGTAAAATATTGCTCATTATTTTTTAAACACAATTAGAATATGGTCATTGCAACAGATTCAGTGTGATTTTTCAATGACAATCAAGACATAATTATGGTCCTGATAAAAATATAATGTTCATATGGGACTATGTGGGTCATTTCAAGTCTATTTTGGGCATTATTTTTTAACCAAATGGCTCTATCTTTTAAATTAAAAGTTCAAAACAAATATTTTAATTTTTATTCTAGGAGATGACACAGAATAAATTCTACTAATGAAATGTGGGCCTTGCTTTCATAATAGTTCACCCAGGATACTATCCTAATCACTTTTTTTTTTCTTTTTTAAAGATTTATTTATTTATTCATGATAGACATAGAGAGAGAGAGAGAGAGAGAGAGAGAGAGAGAGAGAAGCAGAGACAGGCAGAGGGAGAAGCAGGCTCCATGCAGGGAGCCCGACGTGGGACTTGATCCCGGGACTCCAGGATTGTGCCCTGGGCCAAAGGCAGGTGCCAAACCGCTGAGCCACCCAGGGATCCCCCTTAATCACTATTTCAACTTTTCCAGATGTTTCTATTTTTTTTCTTAAATCACTTAAACATAGGACTATGACCAGCACAGGTCTCCCTGTCCATTTTAGTGACATAGTCAAAAGATAAATAAAGAACTAGACAACCAAATAAGCATCTGCTGAAAATATCTCAAAGGAGGCATATTTTTAAAAGGGTACCCCTTTTAAACACATGGAAGGTTATTTTTAGATTTGAAACTACTATTTCAGAAAAGCAATATTGTTTATTTGGAAGAAACACTGAAGGAAAAGAACAATGGGTTAGGTGTAGAGCAAAACAATGTACTATAAAAATAAGCATCAAAGGAAAAAGTAAAGATATGCCATGTGGAAAAACATATTTCACCAATGTGTTAGGAAAAGTAACAAATACTACCAAATCCCACAGAGGACGAGACATTTCTTCATAGTGATTTTCTACAGATGTCAGCTATGGCTGGCCACTAATTTATGCTCAGAGAAATAAATAAGAATGGATGGTTTTAGTTGAAGGACTTTTAGGTTTGATGTTTAAGCTTTCTTGGAAGGATTGCTGGTTATTCTGTATATATAAAAGTACTTGCAAAGGCATATTCAAATCTTATTTTTAACATGAAGGCAGTGGTCTGTAAAAGGTGCATGCATCGCTCTGGTAATGACAAAAACAAGGTAGGCCCCCTCCTCCCATCTTTCTAGCCTCTCCACACAGAGTGGTCATTTATTTTTCAGTTTGTCTTAATGGCATCACTATTTTTCCTGGCTTCCACAGTTGAAAGCAGCTGTTGGGACCACAGCTTTGGAATTAAACACCTGAGGCCCAGCTCGATCACTTTAATTTTGAGCAAACAACCTCACCCAGCCTTGGTTCCCTTCTCCATACACTAGGGATCCTAACAGTGTCCTCACTCAGATTTTTGTAAAGATCACAATAATTCAGGTAACCTAAATCTAGTAAGCATGCATTATGGGAGCTGATATCATTATTGCTATGATTATCCATGTATTGTCAGGATCACTAAGTTTTATTCTTCCTTTTCTGAGCTTCTTGACCCTTCCTACGGTCTCTCACTCGGTTTCCTAGTGTTCTCCCTTTCTTGGTTGCAGACATATGTTCCACCCTCCTCATAAACAAAACAAACAAACAAACAAACAAAAAAAAGAACGCTTCTCTTTTGTACACCTGGCTTCAGCTATAAATACAGCCTGTCCCTTTCCTCCTGCTGCCACATTTACCCAAATGTGACACCCCAGCTGCATGAAATCACAGGCTAATAGGCTATCCAGCCTAAAGTGTTTGCAGCTGGGGAAGCCTAGCATTACCACCTAACCTCTCTGGTAAGAGAGTCTCATTCCTCCTGAACAAAATTACTCTCCGACCTAAGGCATTTAACCTCTGTCAGTACCTTTCATCAGGGGTTCACCAGACCTTCCCCCATAGAAGCCCTGGTGCCCATTGTAAAATGGCAACTTGAGCAAATGAGAGAACTTCTCTTTTGCCACAGATTTCAAGGTCTTATACTGTGAGTGCACCCCTTGATTCCTTACCACAAGGTCCCTGGAGTACAAAAGGTTGTGTTGACTTTGGTGTCTATCCTGTCCCTTCTCGCCTTTCTGCCTTCTCTTTTCTCCCTCTTTCCCTCCAATCCTCCTCTATCATCTCCTCTACCTGCTTTCACTTCTTTTTATTAGACCTGAGTGGGTGCAGGTTTTTTCAGACAATTTTAAATATGTTTGGTTGCATCAAGGTGCATCTAGTTTGAGCAATACTTTGTCGGTCACCCAGAACGGCATCTGAAATCTCCTATTCTAGATGGGTGACAAAAATAGAGCAAGCTGTAAATATGCACCTGGGTTAGATGTATGGAATTTAACCATTTGTGTTTTGTCAGACTGCCTTAGGATGGCTAAACCCATTCTGAAAGGAAGAAAGGACAAGGTGAATAGCCAATCCCTACGTGACTTGTAAAATGATATGAAAATATTTCATCGCACTTCTAGCAAATATTTGAAAATTTGAAGATTTGCCTCCTTGCCCTCAAAGAAGATGAAACTTAGTTTTGGTTGCTAATAGTTCGGGCTCTGGATTACTGATTTATTAAGATCTATAATAAAAGAAAAATTGAGGCTAAGATCTTTGTAGAGGGATAAAAAGGATCTTGGAAAATATCAGAGTTAGGAGGACCTAGCGGAAGGGTTACTAGCTGGCATTCCAGATACAGGGGAGCAACGGGAAGGAATCTAAGAGGTATTGTCTGGAAGGTGTCAGTGTGTATTTGTGTATATGTTTGTGCTTATAATGGAAAAAAAGGAATCTGAGCCTTTGTGTGCCAGTGTGATGGCATTGACTCAGAGAAAATCCCTCATAACGAACACCATGCTGGAAAACACATTGCATCAAAGTTCTTAGCAGCTGACAGCTCAACTCTACTTGGGTGAGACTCTGTCACCGGTTATATTCAGGAGAGGTAGAACTTTTGGTCTTCATGGAGAAAGGAAATTGGCCCCTTCCTCACATACTTTTTCATGACCACCCAATAGGGAAAATGCTGTGTCATGTCGTGAAACTTTGTTCTGACCCTATATTATTCACTCCTAACTCAAGCTTTTCTACAATGCCTTTAGACAAACTATAATCCCTAAAGTGACTCGTGGAAATGAGCAAGATGCTGGGGAGGAATTCTCACAAATTTAACTTAGGGAGCTAAACTGAACGAATTCACCTCATTTACACTCAGGGATAATAGGTACCTGAGATGCAATATCCCCACAGACCCTACCCAAGAAGTCCTTGATGGCATGCTGCAGCATTTCCTTCACCTCAGTGTGGATGAAATGTGGGCTTGAGGACTCTGAGGTCATGCAGGCTTCTGAGGCTCAATAAAATATCAGAAGTTCTGGGGAAGCCTCAGAATATAACATCTTCATTTCCTAATAATTTATTATGATAGCGTAACTGATACAGGATGGCATCAATTCATTCCATATTTATCTATTTTGATTTTTGTAATCAGACTTCCCCCAGAAAAATACTTCACTCAAGGAGGAGGGGTGAGGGTGGGGCACAGACCTGGTCTTATCAGTGACTGCAGATCTGTATGATTTCAACAGCTTGATTTGCTCTTCTTCCCCTCATTCCCACCCTGCTTGGCAAATTGTAGGCAAAACTAACCAAATCCCCCAGCACCATGTGATACCACCATCTCCCATACCCACCATCCCACTGACCCAGAACCATATACCAAATAATCTTTGTCTTGGAAATTACTCTTCCATGAAGTTGGCCTTAATGTGCGTAAAGTCACACATGTAGACCCAGAACCTCTCACCATCAAGGTCATCATTAGGGCCTGGAGCATGTATTAATTCAAGGCAACACAGGCTCCTGCGACAAAGGACTCAGACTTCAGTAAGCTAAAAAACCTGAAATTAAAAAAAAAAATCTTACTGGCAGCCTCAGATGAATCACAAAAGGTCACCTTCTTCAGACATTTCTCTTACCCATCTCATGTACGCCAGGCAATGAAAATAACTAGAAAAAAATGTATATTCCCCAAAATAGAGAATGACAAGAATTTGGGAAAATCCTCTGATCAAAGAGTCTCACTTCAACTTAGAGCTAGCTAAATTTACACATGATGAGCTGGCATGGACAGAACACAAGGACTCCACATAAAGGCTCCTGAGCTCCAGTGTCATCCAGGAGAGGTCCAGCAGGAAGAGCACCACAGATACAGATGACAGTGTACCAGGTAGCGCTGCTTCCTCATCAGTGGCAAAATGCCACTCCAGAATACAGTCACGATCAAGTCAAAACGTTGAGTAAATTCTACATGGAGTTGTGTTGATCCTGTTTGCCACGCTACACTTTCTCATCACCCCCATCATCCGTCCCCTGCTCAAGCTCAAGCCCAGGTAATCACGGGGCCCACCAGCTTCTACAAACACTGGAGTGCCTATGCCACACCGTTATGCTGTATTTTACTTCCACACCTTTCTGCATTCATGTATTCTCTCTTCTTGTTCATAAATGTTTCCTCTGTCTGGAATCATCCCATCAGACAGACAGCCTAAAATATCTCCCATCTCAAAACAAAACAAAACCTCTCCTGTGATGTTCACATTAGTCTTCAGCTTGCATCCAATACCTGAGCACCTCTTTTAGCAAACAAACGAGCAAAACCAAAACATGATGTTCACCTCTGTTCTACTTCCTAGTCAGGCTTTCATCTTTGCTATTCCACCAAAACAAGAGTTGACAATAGTTATCTCCATTGTTGCTAAATACTATGGCTTTTTTTTTTTTCAGTCATCTTCCTATTTGTCTTGACAGCAGCACTTGACACCGTTTAATCACAGTCTCCTAATAATAGTCCCTCCACTTAGCCTCCTTGATGTCACCTCCTTATGGTTCAACTTCTACTTCACAGAGAGTCCTTGAGAGTTTAATCTGTGGGATTCTCCTTATCTTTTCAAACTCTAAATTTTGGAGTTCCCCTGGGTGTACCTTCTGGGCACCTCTTGTTCCAGGATTTTATAACATCTATGTCTTCCTAACTCCTAAATTTATATCTCTGGCTCAGTATCCCTTCCCGACAAAATCATATAATGAAGTCAACTATTTTAAGGCTATTTCAAACAATTTTAAGTGAAGTTATTTTGCTATTCTAATTAATTTATTCACCTAGGATTGAAAATAATATCAGCATTTTAGGGTTATTGCAAAGTTGAACTGAAATGCCCTAGGTGAACAGATTCTTTAAAAATTATTTTAAAGTGTTAAAAAATACAAATGACTCCAAATTAGAAAATAGCTCTAATATTTTTTATCAAATTGGCCCAGATATTAAAAATGTTAGTGGCTCAAATATAATGCTACTTTTCAAAATGACATTCCTCTATTCAGTATACAATGATTCTATGAATCTATTTAAATTTTTATGTTACATTCTTGCATTTTCCATGAGATTCACTAAAATAAAATTGTATGTGAACTTTTAAAATCTATCTGGCAAGCACCTTTATTTTTCCTGAATTGATCCTTCAGGGAGAAAAAAGAAAAAATGTTATGTTCCAAAAAACCAAAAAAGTCGTGAAAGTTTACCACTGAAATAGAAGCAGACCAACCCAGTAAGACAAAACACTCCATTTATAATATTTGCTGTCCTATTAGCCTTCATAGAAAATTATTTCCAGGGAAAATCATAAATAAAAGAACTGCTAGATTAGAACAATCAAGAAAATTGATTATTTGAAAACTTAACGTTCAAACAAGAGTTGATTTTTTTTTTTTTTACCTTTTCTACACAGTTATTATGTCACAAAAACACGGGCACAGTGATGCTGTGAGATGTTCTTGATCTATGTCTAATTATATAAGGTTTCTCTAAAATACGAAAGGGGTCAGCAGGGGATAGGACTACTTGATAAATGTAGATGAGATTAAAGCAAACTGTATGAACCAAATACTATTTTTTTTGCAGCATGATGATTTCTGAAAACTATTTGCTGGGTAATTATGATTAATCCAAAAGAAAACCTGGCAACCAGTGCTTTTAATTCAATTTATGGGTGATTAGGGCATTGAGAAGGTAAAATAATAGCTCCCTTAATGGGGCAGCTTTTAAGCATGAAATTACCTTTGGAGTGCTTGAAGAAAAACATTTCAAGATTTGAAGAACCGGTCGTGATTATTAAAACTTCTGACAAGCATTCTCAATTCTCTAATAATCAAACACAATAAAACTTTTTTGTCCTATTCATGTTCAACCTTTTGGTCCAGGTCAGCCAACACACCCACATTGTCACATCTCCCATCACATCTTCATAGTGAACTCCTGTAACCTCTCTTTTCCTCTTTCAAGCACAAATTCTTGTCTTTCCCCTTTAACAATTCTTCACTGTTACAGAATCTGGTCTTCCATGATGCCTCATCCCTCTACTCATTTCTATTATCCTCAACTCTCTATTTCACCCAGTTATTTTGTCAACCTCTTTATCACAGACATACACTTCAATCAAATTCTCATCATATTTCTCTGGAGGATCAGCTAAAATATGCCAAAAGAATACACAAAGCAAAACATACTTCCAAATCCCCCACATAAATGGATGGGGCCAAGATAACTGGCAAAAAAATATTCATTATTATAAAACAGGGAGAGATGGACACACATAGCAGCAGCAAAATAAATACTGGGCCTCTATGGTTTTTAATTGCCCTGTTAGAAAACTTTAGCATATGCTGGCACATTTATTTCTCAGGTGGGCTATGGTTTCTGGTGATTCTCATGTGTATATCAACAACAAAGTATTGGAGTTATTGAAGTCATTTATGAACTGAATATTATTAATGGTATAGGCTTGGATCTTATTATACAGCCTATGGTTCAGGAAAAAAATGCCTGTATAGCCATGCCTCTTCGTTAAAGATATACAATGTTCAAATTATGTATGTTACGATGACAACTAAAACAAGGTATGACTGACTTGGGCTCAAGACACAACAGAGCCTCACATTTTCCCTAGGTAAAAATAATATACACAACCAATCAGGGCTAGCTTCATAGTATGTGATCTGGGACATCACACAGAGTCTTATCCTCTTAAGGGCCTCAGCTTGGTTTAATGCTCATGTTGCCTTCTTCAATTTTTTTTTAAGATTTTATTTATTTATTTGAGAGAGAGGGTGAGCGAGAGAGAAAGTGCATGATCAAGGGAAAGGAGCAGGAGGAGGAGCGGATTCCCCATTGGTAGGAAGCCTGATGTGGGACTAAATCTCAGAACCCTGGGATCATGACCCCAGCTGAAGGCAGACGCTTGACCAACTGAGCCACCTAGGTGCCCCTGCCTTCTTCAAATTCTTAATAATTTTATTTTTTAACTTGCATTTTCCTGATGAAGACTAACGGGACAATGGAGCATGCATGTTAGAAGTGATAGGCACAATATGCTTGTTGATCACTGCTCCCATCACCCCACTCTCATACAGTGTTTGTGAAACTTTTTGAACACAGAATTCTGGAGGGCACATGCATGTGGGTCCTATGAGATGCAGAGTGAGCAGAAGGTAAATGTGTTCATCTGCAACCGAATAAGCAGAACATGCCAGCTCTGAGAGGTCACACTTTCTAGAGAACCAGAAGTTGCTTTGAATGCAGACAGAAGGTAAAGGCATTCTAAGAGACATGAGCAACTAAGGAATCCTACCATATGCTTTCATATTTGCATTACTTTCCTATGTTAGCTGAGCACTTACACCGAACTTGATGATATAGAAGGAAAGGAAAACAAAGAGCAACCTAGAGTTCCTTTTCATTTCCTTACTCATCTGAGTGCTGAAGGTAGGGTGTTGGTAGAATGTATGCATATCAAGATGTGAACTAGGAATAGCTGAGGTGGTTTTGTGCAGCACTTCCATATGTATGAAACATAAATTAATTTGGGTAGTTATGCATAGGAGTGAAATGTTCCTATATTTGCATTATAAACTGGTGTTGCGCAATATAAGCATGAATAGTAAAATTTATGCTAATAATTACATTTTTCTTATTATGACATTAAATAACAAGCAGAAAACAGTGGCAAATCGAGTGAGAGTGTGGGAGAAAGGAAAAAGCTTTACATTTTTTAATCTTTAATGATATTTTTCCTCCTTTTCGAACACAGGGCTCTGCATTTTAATTTTGTACTGGACTCCACAAATTATGAAGCCAACCCTTCAACTAGTTTCCAAGTAGAGAGGGTTGAGTATGTTTAGTCACATGTGAAAGAGAAGAAATGGAGAAGGGTATAGCTAGGCTTACCTCTGGGATAAACCCTGTTTTCTTATATATTTGGACATAGGAAGGTACGATGCACAAAATAGGTTTATTTGGTCACAGCTCTTGAATATATGTACCCCAAAAGTTCCCACATTAGAGAGAAGCTCCCCTAGCTCCCCTCTTCCTGCTTATTATTGGTTCCTTCCATCTACTGATTGGTATTTTATTATAATGACAATTTTTAGAAATTAATTATGTTATTGGAAACCTAACCTTTTGTAAAGAAATCTGCTATTTGACACTATGCATCTTACCCTTGAGCACACGGGTTTGAACTACGTGAGTCTACTTACATGCAAAGTTTTTGGTACTATAAACGAATTTTTTCTCTTCCTTGTATTTTAACTTTTTCTCTAACTTAAAGAGTATATAATACATATTGCATGCAAAATACTTGTTAACTGTGATCAGCAAGGTTTTTAGTTAATAGTCGGCTATTAGTAAAGTTTTTGAGGAATCAGAAGTTGCATGTGGATTTTCAACAATGCAGGGGTCAGTGTCCCTAACCTTCACATTGTTCAAGGTTCAACTGTACTCTAATATATAAAAGGAATACAATGATAGAGAAGAGGTGGGTTATGCAAACCAGTAGATAATTATCTTTGTTTCATTCCTCTTCAGCAGGACTATTGGTCTATTTCAGGTTTTCCCAGTTAAGCATATATTATTATGAGATTGCTTGCTGTACCACTCAGTGGCTTTCTAAAACAAGGGCTCTAATCATATAGAAATTTCCCAGGGTTTAGTCAATTATGTCATCCTTCATTCATCACATTTCCATTGTGGAACATTTAAGCTAATCTTGATGTATGTGTTTTGACACCTCTTTTCTTTCCTTAGTGCAGATGAAAATAAACGCTTTTAGAATCAGGAACAAACTTTAATTTATACCAACTAAGAAAAGAATACAAAGCATTGTCATTTCTACTACATTTAGAAACATAACTAAATTATTTTCTTTTCAAATGTAGTAATTCCTTGAAGCCAATATCCATCTTTTATATCAAAGTAAGGAAATTATTAGTGGAACTGACTCACATTTGCATGCACCATGTTCTCTCAAATTTCTCTTGCTTTTTCTAATACATATTAGGTTGGTTCTCAATAATAGTGCACTTATGAGATTCCTCAAATACTGTGCCATCAAAGATGCACCTCCTTACTCCTGAGGATTACACAGAAGCTGTGGCACGATAGGCCCTATTGAAGAGTTTTTGCCTCTAGAGGTTGCAGTTTCTTTTTATAATCATTTTAATGTATTTCTCATTTCAGAAAAAAAAATATATATATGGATATATATACACATACATACTTATACACACACATATAGTTTATAGTTACATGTAATACCAATATTTTACTTTTGCTGAGGACTATGAGCTTCACTAGTCAGTTTTCTAATAGATAATCTACTCAGGCTTAACTTTTGGAAGGTAATTGAACACATATATTCTTTGAGTAGCAAGAAAGCCAGTTTTTCTTTGCCTTTTTTTTTCTGCCTAAAAGATAAGATAAAGTCCCTATCTCTCTATGGTTCAATAAAACATTGTGTATATTTATTTTAAATATTATTTTTAAAAGAAATTTATCCTTTCTCAAAGGAAACTGAAATTTTGGCAGGGGTAGGTGGAGTACAATGTACAGAAATTATTTCTTGTTCATTTTGTATTCTCAATACTTAACAACTTATTTTATAAAATGGTAGGATTTTAACCTGGCTCTCCCCAGTTAGATTGCATTCAGGGTCAGAACCCAAATGCCACTGACCTGCTTTATTTACTCACATACTACAGGAATTCCAGCTTTGTGTTATGGAGTCTGATTATATATGGTGGAGACTTACATGGGCTCATAAACGGTGCTGCTGTTGCCTTCTCTGTAAAACTATTCGAGATGGAAGCCACGTATTCTTAGTAGCTCTGAATACCATTTACAATGACAGTCTTCTTACTTAGGGCATTAATTTCCCAAAGCTGTACCTTGAGCTGCCAAAGCAGTCCTGGGTTCCCTACAGTTAATATTGTTCATTTGCAACACTGTTTTCTGTAAAAAGGGGGACTATATTCTCTCCCAATATGAACATTGTCCTCATTAATTCATCTATTCCATTAACAAATATGTGTTGAAAGTCTTTTTTGTGCTAAGTACTTTCAAGCCACCGGAGATCAAATAAGGACCAAAATAGTAAACTTAAAACAATGACCAAGAGAGCAGAGGTATCTCTTAAGGCATTTATTTACATGTAAGTGGGAGGGGAGATGATAAGTATTCGACAAATTTATGATTTTTAATAGTAATAAGCACAGCCTGTGCTCCATATTTCAAATGCCTTATTTCTTTCAATCTGAGTCACAAGAAGCCTTCATATTTTAAGTCTCCTGAAATCAAGATGTATATTACATTGCCAGGTAAATTTAATACAGTGCATCTTTTTACATTGTTTTCTGTGAAAATCTGTTATTGATGGTGCATGTAATGAAGAATGGCTTAAGATGAAAGAGATATTGCAATATCTTCTAAAAACAATATCTTTAAGTTGTGCCTACTGCACCTCTTACGAAGCATTGAAAACCAGTTTATTCAATTGACCTGAGGACTAGATGGCACAGTGTTCACAAACTGTCTTTTCCTTAAGGTTCTGTATTCAAACACTTTCCATGAGGACTCTGCCCCCAACTCATTGAATAAGCTCGGGTGATATATTTTTAATGGGCCTGTGTTACCTCTTTGTTAGATATATTCAGACATGCCTCAGACTTAACCACAGGCTCCACTTAGGCTCAAACTGTAACATTTTACAGCTGGAAATTATCTTGTCTGATCCTTTTTTTTTTTTTTTTTTTTTTTGTTTTTTTTTTTTTTACAGAAGAAAACTAAAGGTTGAGATATTCAAAGTTTACTCTAGTGTCAGAATTGGAGCACATGCATTCCCAACTTGTAATCCGTTTATCTTCCCATAAGACTCTACCAACTTACTTTTAATCCTTTTAAAATTCTTTTACCTTTGCCTCCAGAAATTATCTTTCCAAATAACACATGCAGAATCTTCCAAATAAAAATATGCAAGGCCTTGAAACAAGCTTTGAAAGATACTATTGGATGCTTTCTCTGTGGTTGGGCTACAGGAAAAATGGGAATGTATAAAAAGCTGCCTCAGCCCTTGAGAAACACAGTCTCATGGACAATTGAATATCAAGCATTGAAATTTATGATTATCTCCAAACACTGCATGCTTGAAAATAATATATTAGTGTTATACAAACAATTTCTGTAGAATAATAACTTAAAACGATTGTCAGTTACTGGTCATACCTAGATGGAATCCTATTAAACACAAAGGACAATATAAATTCTGGGTGTTCTATCAGCATAGGCTTCATGGTTAATGATAAAGAAGAAAAGTTATATAAAATACACTACAGGGGACTTTATCCCACTCTGTAAAATTCATTTTCAGCCAAGCAGGGGTAAAGCTAATAAAATTCTCCCTTTATAGAAAGGCCAAGAGTCACATCTATTTTCTCTTTCCTAATAGGCTGCATGCACCAAGGCATCAATGGGGAATGATGGTGAGAAATTTAGCTCAAATAAAAGATAATTTTTCTGAGAGTGCCGTGAAAAAAACATTATGTGAAAGACTTTGAACTTTGTGATTAATATTTGAAAGGCATCAAATATGTTTTTATATAAAAAAAAACAGAGGACAGATATTTAATATTAAAAGAGTTTTGGAAAAATGCTTCACTCTTAACCACTCTTTAATCTTGGTCCCAGAATCATGGTTTTTGCCAAATATCACTCAAGAATTATCACAAGGAACTATATATACCATCAAGCAAACATTTAATGGGAAATCTTGGGAAAGAGAGCTAGGTTTCTAGGCCATCTTTGCTGAACTTGGAATTCTACTTAATACTTCTCCTGAAGATACTATTAAAAGAGCATTGTAGAGGAACCAGTAGCTGATGAAATAAGCTTAAGAAATTTCACACTTCTTTCCTCAAGACCGAAATGCTTATTTGCAAAGGTGTTACTTTGCTAGAGCTGCTATTACAGAGTACCACAAGCTGAGTGTCTTAGTACAATAGAGATGTATTGTCTCACAGTTCAAAAGTCCAGAAGTCTGAAATCAGGGTGTGGTCAAGGCCCTATTATTTCTGAAGGTGTACAGCTGTGGCTGTTTCAGGCCTCTTTCCTAGCTTTTGGGAGTCCCATGGCTAGTGATAGTATAACTCCAGTCCTCACATGATGGATGGCTGTGTTCAAAATTTCTCTTTCACAAGGTCACCAGTCATACTGGATTAGGGATCCTTACTACTTTATGGTAACCATATTCCATTTATTTAATTACATCTGCAATGACCCTATTTCCAAATAAGGGCATTCTGAGGTACTGGGGCATAGAGTATCAACAAATAAATTTTTAGGGGACACAATTCAACCCATCATGGCATATTAAAATCTTTTGGAAATCCACTAGAGAATAAAATTTAATTTTGTTTTATTTAAGTCAAACTATTTTATTTTTTTAGAATACTATATTACTATGTTCTTTCCAGCATCTTAAACAGTAAGGAGAAAGAGGCAGAAGAAAAAATAAAGGCATAAAATTTAGAAAATGCCTAAATTGAAGGTATAGTTACATGAATTGAAAATAAAATGAAAAGAAGTTGTGTACATAACTGAAGTAGAGAAACAGAAGGACGATAAATATAAAGGGAAGAAGAGATTTCAACATGAAGAGGGTATTTAGTAGTATGATGCCTGTACCAATTGGCTTTTTTTTTATAAATTTATTTTTATTAGTGTTCAATTTGCCAACATATAGAATAACACCCAGTGCTCATCCCATCAAGTGCCCCCCCTCAGTGCCCGTCACCCAGTCACCCCCACCTCCGCCCACCTCCCCTTCCACCACCCCTAGTTCATTTCTCAGAGTTAGGAGTCTCTCATGTTCTGTCTCCCTTTCTGATATTTCCCACTCATTTTTTCTCTTTTCCCCTTTATTTGGCCTTCACTGAATAGATCACCCTAGCTCGCAAGGACTTAAAACAGTAAGTATGCATTTCTTATAACTGTGCCATTTGGTTAATCTGTACAGAACTTAACTGATCATTGCTTATTTACTCATGTATTTGTGGGTGAGTTTTGCTCCACATGTCTCTCATTTTCCTCTTGGAATCAGTAGGTGCACCCAACATGTTCTCTTTATGTCAATGCCAGAGATACAAGAGGGCAATTAAAAATACCTAAGGCTTCTTGAAGCCTAGGCTTGAAACTGAACAGCTTTGTTTCTACTTCATTCTATTGGCCAAAATAAATCACATAATTGAGCGCAGAAATAGAGTGGGCAGGCATTCATCTTCACATCTGAAGACACTTGTCCACTGATCATACCCACTGGAAAGCTAAAGGTCAAAGGAAGCCCTGGTCTATCACCCACAAATGCAACAACTGCAGGATTTTTACATTTTTCATCTATGTCTTCAACCTGGAGTTCCTTCTTTCAACAGCAATTGTGGGCTTTCAGGATGCTACCTTAAGCCAAGACCTAGAGAGTCTAAAGGGTGCCCAAGGAAATGACTGGTGCATATGTTTAACAGTGATAGAAATAAAATGTCTTTTAATGGGCACTGAGGTGCAGATATTTAGGTATATACATAGGAACACACAACATACATATTTGCTCTACATACTGGTAAACTAAAATATTGGCTCCTTAATACAACCTCCTTCTTTACTCTCTGATTCTACCTTCTTTTAAAAACAACCAATGTCTTCACCTCTTCTGGTAGACCACATCTTCTGATATTCGACACTCCAAGGAACAGTTCAATGATCTGAGATATGAAAGCCCAGAATATCACTGGAGAGATGCATAACTCTTGGAACCTGTGGCCACATCTTAATGCATAAAATTAGCTATGGCATGGAAATGGAAAGGTCAATGCATAATAAGTGAGAATATATATTCATTCATCTAATATTTATTGAGCACTTACTATACAACAAGGATTATTCTAGCTCTAAGGAGAAATCTTATCTCACTAAAACCATCCATTTCATGGGACTTTTCATTATATAACATTAAATCAGCTCTGACATAAGAAAAATTCAATGAATAAATTATGATACTTGTTTATTCATCTAATATTTATTGAGTGCCTATTATGTTTCATTCACTCTTCTAGGCTCTAGAGATACTTCAGTGCACTCATGTTTGAGTAGTAGTTACAAACAAAAAAACACACAAAAAAAATAACACCAAGTTACTAGTATAAATATGCTATGTAGATAAGGTTAAGCAGACTGAAAGAATAAACTGGGATAGGTAGATGCTATTTTGGGTAGTAGGGCTATTGAGGATGATGTCTTTGATGAGAGGATACCTGAGCAAAGTAAAAATTTTAAAGGGAGAGAAAAAAAATATCAAGAAAATATCTAGGGAAAGACTCTACCAAGGCAGAGATAACAGCAGATACAAAAGCTTTAAAGTGCTAGTATGTTTGACCTATTTAAGAATACAAAGAAGACCAGTCTATCAGAGTAGTCTGCATCCAGATCAAGTAGGGAATCCATCAGGGGCCTTGTCAAGATTTGGGATTTGATCCTAAGTGTTAGGAAAAGCCATGGGAAGTTTGGAATAAGGGTCTAAGAGAATAATAGTTAGCCCATTATTATTATTAATGCATGTTTTTTTCTCTGTCCATCAAAGCTCTACAATCTGGAACCAATCAATCTACCTTCCAGACTTATCTACATTTTTCCGTAAATCTGAATTCTCTAGGAAAAGATCTGGATTGTCATTATTTCCAAGTACTTCTGTCACTGCTTATCAAATCTACTTATCTTTCAAGGCCTCCAAGGTTCAAATGCCACCTCTTTTACAAAAGAGCATTTCTGCTTGGAGCAATTTCTCCATCCTTAATCTCTATATCCTTTTGTTCTCTCTCTTAGTCTTTATTTCTGTTATTCCCTAGAAGTCCTGCTATTCAACACAACTGTCCAGTTAATCAAATACTTGAAAAGATATATATAAAAATGGAGAATTGTTAACACTGAGACATTCACATCATGAATATTTTATATTAAATTAAAATATGTAATTATACATTCATGAATATTTTAGTATAGAGCCAAGATCTTTTGAGTGTGAGTCTATTGATTAGACTCTGCATAATGGTCTCCCCTAAACCATGCTCATAATACTTTGCCTACTGATCTCAATTTAATAGATATTGAGCAGCAACTTACAGAAACCTGTACAGTGATAAATATCAAGGTAAAAATTCTTGATTTTTAAATTATTTTGTTGTCTTTTGGTCTCCTCTAGAATCTTGCTTCTCAAGGTATAATTGATGGACCATCATCTTCATCATTATACCTTGGAACTAATTAGAAATATAGCCTTAGGCTCTATACCAGAGTTAATTCAGTATGAATTCACACTTTAATAAAATCTCCAAGTGATTCTTGTAAACATAAAAATTGGACAAATAATGATCTAGCACATAACTAATTCAACTGCAGTTATTTTATTTTTTAAGGATTTTGTTTATTCATGAGAGACACGGAGAGAGAGACAGAGACATAGGCAGAGAGAGAAGCAGGCTCTCTGTGGGGAGCCTGATGTCAGACTTGATCCCAGGACCCCGGGATCATGACCTGAGCCAAAGGGAGATGCTCAACCACAGAGCCACCCAGGTGCTCCTGCAATTATTTTTTTTTTTGTCTCTTCAAAATAATTGAATTCCATTTTCATTGAAACAACAATTTTTTCACTTGATCTTTCTTCTTCACTCATTTTATGTTTCACTGATACATGTATATGCGGAAAAGACTTATCCTAGCAGCCTGAGACTATTATTCTCAGAAAATTATACTTGCAAAGTTGGCCCTTGGCTGGTGTCAGGAAACTTGATAGGCAACTTCCTAAGACTGGTATAAAGTTGTCTCTAAATGGTAAACATGGCTCCCTGTGCCAAATCTGTGCAAACAGTATAAATCGAGTACTTGCTGTCCTTCTAAGGGTCTGGAATTTTGTTATGTGCTAGGTCGAGAAAGCCAAGGTGATTGACTCTCAAAAACCCTGTTGTCCCTGGTTCTCCTGAACTTCTCTGGCAGACAACACTTTACATGAGTTGTCATAACTGTTAGAGGAATTGAGTGTATCCTGTGTGGTTCTATTGGGAGAAGACTCTTGGAAATTTGTGCCGGGCCTCCTCCTAACTTTTTGCTACCTACCTTTTCCATTTGCTGACTTTGCTTTGTGTACTTTCACTGTAATAAATCTTAGTTGTGATTACAACTAAGTGTGATTACAACTATAATGAGTCCTTCTGGAAAAACACCCAATGTGTGAGCAATCTTGGGGACCCAGCACACAACATGATTCTAAATAAAAATGCCATGTCACTAAAGCAAATTTTGGAACATATTTAACGGATTTTTAGGAAGCAAACTCGTCAATTAGTGAGAGCAAAAGTACATGGATATTTAAGAGTCACCATGGGCAACTAGTACATCTCAGACATAAATCAGCGTATTTTCAAAGAGATGAGGTGATATTGGTTAATTCACCAGAGAAATAAATCTCTCCTTAAGGCAAGATCCAAGCTTTGCAAACCTGTATGTCCCCCACAGAACAGAACACTGTGCCCTACACATAATAAGCTGTCAGGAAATATTTATGAAAATAATTATTTAATATTTAAACACTTGAGTTATATTTTAAGCAAGGTAAAAGATTTACTAAGATATTTCTTAAAGGAAATAACATGTATAGATAAATCCACATTTTGCCTATATTTTAACAAAAGAAAAACATACTACATTCCCAGTTTTTCCTTATCAGTTTAATATGAGGGACTTCTGGGTGGCTCAGTGGTTAAGTGTCTGCCATTCTGTTCAGGGAGTGATCCTGGAGTCTCAGGATCGAGTCCCACATCAGGCTCTCTGCTGGAAGCCTGATTCTCCCCCTGCCTATGTCTCTCTGCCTCTCTTTCTCTATATCTCTTGTGAATAAATAAATAAAATCTTAAAAAAAATAATACAAAAGATATCAGCTTTTTCTCAACATACATCAAAGTATTTATTTGGTTTTTATTCTAGTAAATTTAGCTATTTCAGGTCTTATGGTTCTTATTCTAGTTCACTAAAGCCCTCAAAGGCAAAGAAAATCACAGAGGTAGTCCTATTCCAAAACAAATGTGACATTCCCCAAAGCCATCATTCTTTGTAACTTGTCAACAAGTTCAGCTCAATTTTTGTATGGATATAAAAGTTGAACTCTGAAAGCTAAATACCCCAGGAAGCTATGATCCTTCTATATTGGTTTGAAGGACTTTGCCATTTAGACAAGTAAATGACTCCGTTTAGAAACTATTATTATGGTCTACTATAAAAATCAAGAACAATTGTTAAAATGTTGATTTATCATAATGTAGGTAAAATTGCTTCACTTTGCTGTTAACATGATTTCCCACAGCCTTCGGTCACCCAGAGAGGGTTAGCTTAAAAATATTAACTTCGAATAGTCTCTGATGTGCATGTGCTAAAAATCATCTCATTATCATTTTTTTCTGAATTTGGACCCTTTGAATACCTAGACATCTGGTACCAACCAAGTTATTGTGATTATAATTTTAACTGAATCCTCAAAATTACTGGTCAACTTCAACTTATATTGGGCCAACATGAGTAACCTTGTGAGATGAAGTACTGTTGAGTACAATTTTCCACCTATTTTCATGTGGAATCTTTTGTACCTATCATATATAAAAGACTACAAAATACTATCGTGCTAAGAACATTAAGAACACTGATTGATAAGAAAAATTAATTATAAATTATAGATTCCATTTAAAATTAAAACCACATCTTATATAATTTCTCTCCTTGCCTTTAACCATAGATTTCACAAAAATGTTAGCATGCTGAAACAATTTGAGATATTTATATTTTTAAGGGGAAAAAGAGAGTTTCCTGTTATCCTAAGGAACAAAGAAAATGTATTTTACATGAGGCATTTTTCATTCAAATGCTAATAAGCTTAGGACAATTTATGAATTCTAGAATAATTATTTTAACTTTATCTGAGCACTATGCAGGAAAAAAAAATCTTTTATTCAAATATGAACTCTAACACATTGGTTCAGAGCCCAGTCCAGTAGTTGATACATCAAGGGAGTAAATATATATCGCTTGAATATAGTAAAAATGAAAGTGTTAATGAATAAATGATTGAATATGTGAATTAGAGATTTTTAGAAGTAAGGATTTTAGGTCAGGATTTTAGATCCTGACCTGTCTGAGACTATAAGATGTACTTGGAGAAAAAGAAAAGGCATCTACATATAGCACATTTATGCCTTTAATATATTGTTAAAATTACAACACAGTCACTGGGATGTTGGGAAACAGAACTTTATGTTATATAGTAATTATTTGTGATGTGTAATTTTCCCCTCAGTTCTTAATATCTAAATTAAGCAAGAAAGATACTACCATTCTATCAAGTGTTGTTTCTAATTGTGGATTTAGTTACCAACCTCTATTGATAGTACCAAATGTATTTGTTTGCAGAACATGTATGCATATGTCAGAATTCTCAATCTCTTCTAAATATGTTTTTTTAATCCCTCTAAGGATCTTAGCCAGTCACCATACTCACTTTTAAAATAGAGAAATTGTACAAGAGGTTATTATAGGAGTCATTAAGAGGTTTGAATTAGAAAACTCTGTAATAAAAGATATTGTGCAATGTGATGCAAATGTGTTATTTAGTCTTATAAAAGTCACCAACACTACAGTAAAATGATCCAAGATTACAAAATGCTTTTTAAAATCCTGATAGGGAAATGTTTTAATTTTGGATTTTAACTCTGGAAAAAAATTCAAAAGAAAGAGATAAGTGCATCAATCATCAATGTTAAACCACTCAGTTCTTCTATCAAAGAAAAAAAAAATCAGTAGACTATCTTTGAAAAATACAAGGCCTGAAAAAAGTACAGAGAATGCAATATGCTTTGCTCCAACTGTCAAAGTCTGAGATCTACACATAACACATCAACTTCAATTTACTTCCATTCCTGACTTCCTGAAATACCCATTACCCAATCCTGATGTTTCCTTCCAAAATTAGTATTTTAATGTTCTTACACATCTTGTAGAAAGATATTTCCACTACCATCATTTTTTTTTCCACTACCATCATTTTGATGCAATTCAGTTTATGCCTTGGGATAATTCTTTATCACTTGTCTTCCATTTTTGTATAAACTAGGTTAAAATATCCACTTTGGCATCTGAAGAGAAAGTCTGAACTATATATTTGAACTGAATACAGAAAGAGCTACTACAAATTATTGCTCATGAAGAGAAGGATCATGCCTCAAATAATTCCAGAAAAATTAAGTGAGAATTTGAAATACATATATTTTAAACCTTTACATAATGCCATACCTCAAAATAAAATTGTATGTGGTGTGTAATGATTTGGTTTGATAACAAAATTTCAAAATACTGGATATTGACAAGGCAGAGGCCTAGGGCAAGTTTGCAGGCCTCAGGCCCTTGAAACCATCAAGACTGTCTCTTCCATTCTCAACTCTACATTTCTTTGCATGCTGGCCTAATTCCCTCTTGCTGCTAAAACAGATCTGCTAGTTGGGGCATGGCATCAACAACTACTGGGCTCAACTTTTCATAGCTTAATAACAGAACTGAAGAAGCTCTCCCTCCACCAAAAGTTTGAAATCTCACAGGAAAGAGGTATGTATGCCTGGCTAGGCTTGAGTTAGTGACCAATTCTCAAACAACTGCTGTGGCCAGGGAGCAAATGCCATGGAAAATATGTTGGTTCCAATTTGAACTGTAAGCTAATGTTAAGATGAAGTTACTCTGTCCCAAAGAGGAGAATATGCTAGCAATCAAAACAATGCAGTTATAGCAGAAATGTCCAACATTATTTACATGAACCATTAGCAATAAAAATATGACTGCCTATGAACAAAATTAAAATATAGGGTTAAGTATAAATGCTTGTAACATATGAACTTAGGCAAGTATTTCACTTCTCAAAGTCTTCTTTTTCACCTATAAACTGGGATTCATAGTTATGTTTCTTCTAAAACAATCATTCTGAAATTAAAATACAAAATACCTTTAAAGTGACAAGGCTTTAACTTGATACGAAAATTATGATTCATAGTTTGTTACTATTGTTCAAAATTTAAATGTACGGACGCCTGGGTGGCTCAGTGGTTGAGTGTCTGCCTTCAGCTCAGGGCATGATCCCCATCATCCTGGGATTGAGTCCCACATCAGGCTCCCAGGAGGGAGCCTACTTCTCCCCTCTGCCTGTCTTTGCTGCTCTGTGTCTCTCATGAATAAATGAATAACACCTTTAAACAAAACAAAACAAAAACAAAATTTAAATGTATATAATCTGCATTCACTTTGAAAGAATTCTGTTAAATCCTACCTAAATATAATTTTTTAAACAATGTGTTTCTGGGCTATTATATTTGTTAATAATAATGCTATTAATTATTTTTATATTCTGGATCATATTGGCATACGTAATTGTAGAATATCAGTATATAAAGCTGTAAATTATACATGTAAGGCATATAGATAGCCCAAAGTAGTAACTCAAGAAAAGAACTAAGATGTCCTAGCCCACAAGTAGCATCCACTAAGAGACCTATGAGTCAGGCCACCTTGTACCTTGTAGCGCACCTGACCTTCAGCTGCATAATGAGCTCAGGGGAAACCCACAAAGGAAACTCTTACTAACCTCACCATAATACAGAGAAACAATAAATCACTGTTGTTTGAAACCACTAAGTATGGGATAGATCTTTACAGAGAAATAGATAACCCTTATGGAAATCTTTTTTGGGGTGTCTAAAAATTGTAGAATTTGAAAAACAAAGAAATGAACATTTCTAAAAAATGAGAAAAGTATAATGCTACTTTAAATATAATTCACCTGAAGTGTTTTTTTTTTTTTCAAATTTACTTCCACTTTTTTTCCCCTAAGCCTCTGCTCTTCTGATTTTCTGGAACCAAGAACTAGTTTTAGTTACACAATAGCTCTTGGGATAGCTTAACATAAAAAGCTTTCAATATTCTTCATATAGTCTCTCAAGCTATGTGTATGTGTATATATTGAATGCTCAAGATTTTGGCAACTTCTACTGAGCAGCCTAATAGTTGAAACATTTTTAATGTTCCTTTTGTACATGTGGCAAGCTTTATTATAGTGGTGTCTGTCCATGATCCTTGATTATTGGACTAATACATTGCTCGGTGTAGTCTGCTTTTAAGTGAAATATACGGATTCTTCAACATTGAGGCTTTGTATGAATAGTTCTAAATTAAATGGAGAGTTAATTATCTGGCTAATAATTCCCAAACACTACTATTAAGAAAAAGTAGAAGTTTGAGGTTTAAAAATTTTAGATGGGCTGCCTTCGTTGATTAAATCATCCAGCTTTCCAATTTATTCTTTTTTTGAAACATGATTTAGGTCTGTTTGATAAAGAATAGTATCTTTAAGCATATATATATCCATATAACAAAATGTAGTGTTGAAGTGGTTATCTATTTTACTTGGTCTAATATCAACAATTGTGTATTTATTTTTTAAATATGTAAGGAAATTCCCTCCATTCTACTCTCTACTTTGAAAAGATGCCACAGTAGGGTGATGTTATATAAATTCAATTTAAAAACATAAACATTTGAAATGGAGTTAAGAATTCTTTATAAATGATTTAGGACTAGTAGACACTAGAGAATACTAGATAGCATACATTTGAACATAACTTATTTTAACCCATTAGTTACCTTCTAAAAGAGGGAAAATAATTATTGTATCTGTTGTTCTATTCTTAGGGCACAGTATTGACTTTGCCATTAATTCTTTTGACATTAACTCATTAACTCATTATCTCTTGTAACATTCACAGGAATCGTATTTTCTTCTCCCCTAAAAGAGACTGTATGTAATGTGAAAAGTAAAAGAAAAAAATCTGACAAATTTCCAATTGGTGTGATTGACACAGAGTTGAGCAATAAAAATCAGAAGTTAAACATAGCTTTTCTCATGAATCATTTACAAAATAGTTTGATCAGTCCCTAATATGTCACTAATGTACTCAGAATTTTCGAATTCCTTGATCACTCTTTAGTTCTCCAATGACTGTAATACACGGTAGCAGCCAATTATTAACCCACATTTTTTCCACTGACTTTCCAATAAGTGCTCCTTTTTTTTTTTTTTTTTTACTTAAGTAAGGAGGGAAGGGAGTGAGGGAGAGAAAGAGACAGTGGGGATGGGGAGGTTGGGAGGGAGAAAGGAAGGAGGAGGAGAGAGAACACTCCTGACTTGGCTTTCCAAAATTATTTACACCTAAGTCTTCCCAACAGAGGAATGCCCTTTGAAAGATTATGAGTGAAGTCCCATAGTGACAGCAAAATCTACTCCTTTAATTCACTTAGATCAAACTCTTCCTGGTTGTTATCAATTGTTACTACGCATTCTGAATTAACTGAATCATAATTAATGAATACTCTACCAGAATAAATATTAATCATGTTCCCTTTCACTATTAAATGTGTTTAAGCTTCAATAATAATACAGGCCAACCAATGAATAGCTTTTCCCTTGTGATTCCATTTCTCATGAATATTTATCTCTTTTCAGAAAGTCTCCTCAATCAACAGGAGGAAAGTAGATCAACTGTTCTGTGATTTTTCCTCTATCCCTTGCTTTTTTCTTATCTTTTTTTTCTTTTTTTCTTATCTTTTATCTCTACCAGTTCTTCAATTCTTTCCATCCCTTCCTTATTTATCTTTCAATGAAAGACAAGATGTATCCTTGATTTTATATCCACTTGCCAGCAACAGAAAAAGTATTCTTTAACAGGAAGTTGAGGATGAGCTCTTATGTTGGAGTCAACTTTGGCTGAATTTCCTTAGTTAGCACTGATTTCCTCACTTGTAAAAGGGAAATCGTAAACTATCCATCTCACAAGGGAGTGATAAGAATCTGTCTTAAAATGTTTTACAACTGTAAAATAATTAAAATGTATACTCTGATTTATATTACAAATTAAAGCTAGCTTAATAATCTAGGGGAGAAAAAGTATTTTTCCAGTATTAATTTTCTGGAAGTTAACCAATTGTAAGTCCTTTTTCAGGAATTATAAGTAAACAATTTTATAAAAAGTTTCTCAACTTTCTGAGAATTACAGAATATAAGCATTGGAAGGGACCCCAAAAATGACACTTAGTGGGGAAGGGGAGAAGGAAGAAAGGAAAAAGGAAGGAAAATGGAAATAAGAAACAAAGAACTATCATACCTAGAAAAATAATAGAGAAAAATGTTAAAGTCCTAATAATTGAATGATAATGATTTATAGAAGGTCACATTATTTTTTACATAAAAAATAAAAATATACTTGAAAATGGCACAAAAGTTGAATTCTCAAAGATTTATAAAAGATGACAGAGACATAACTGTCCCTTAGTTAAATTCCTTCATTACACTTCATTACACATTCCTTCATTACACATTACAATTTTGCATCATGTTATACTTTGAACATAATAAAATATTTTTTAACATTTTATTCATTTATTTGACAGAGAGAGTAAGACAGCACAAGCAGGGGGAGCAGCAGAATTGAGAGGGAGAAGCAGGCTCCCTGATGAGCAGGGAGCCCAATGTGAGGCTCATTCCCAGAACCCTGGGATCATGACCTGAGCCTAAGGCAAACCTTAACCAACTGAGCCACCCGGGTGTCCCTGAACATAATAAACTCTTAAAACATATTTTCAGTCAAATAATATAAAATTGTCTCAAGGGAAAAGTTAATAGAAGAGCCAATAGAAAAGTAGACTTTAACATCTTGACATAGCATTATTTAAATGCTTAAATGGTCAATAAGTATTCTCTAATATTCAAAAAACTAAAAAAATAAAAATAAATATCCTCTAATATTCAAGTTCAACAACAAATACCTGCTGATGTATGTAAACATACAAGACAATTTATAAGAAATAGCTGCTACTTCACAAATTATATAGAGTCAGTTCGAGAAGAAAGAACATTTACATAGAAAGTTATTTTTTAAGTGGGATTTATACTTCTGATTAATTTAAAGTATGAGGGACTATATTCACCCTCATTCCCAAAAAAACATGAAAAACAAGAATAATATAGGAAACAGTGAAAAGACATTGGATGTGAAGTAACAAAGGACACCTGTCTCTGAGTCACAAGCAATAAATGAGGTAAGCTGGGATCCCTGAGTGGCTCAGCAGTTTAGTGCCTGCCTTTGGCCCAGGGCGTGATCCTGGAGTCCTGGGATCAAGTCCCAGGTCGGGCTCCCTGTGTGGAGCCTGCTTCTCCCTCTGCCTGTGTCTCTGTCTCTCTCTGTCTCTCTGTGTCTCTCATGAATAAATAAATTTCTAAAAAAAAATCATAAAAAAAAATGAGGTAAACCCTGAGACTTTAGCTATATATCATCTTCAGAGACTTTCCAGGCCATGACAAAATGAAGGTGATCCAGATGGAATCCACAGTCTCCCTAAATTGAAGGGGAGGTGAGAGCCAGGAAGATCAAAGTAGCCGGTATTCACAGAGCATGGTACCAGTGAGGAAAGGGTGCAGAGGGTAAGAGAGATCTGCAGAGGCTCCTCCTCCAATAATCAGCAGAGTACTAAGCAACACATGGGTGTGAGGAAATTACCTAAAGCCAGAAAAAAGCCACTCAAAAGAATTAGAGGAAACTGTTCAAAGCACACACAGAGACAGAAATAATGTGTGTCTCTTAGCTAGAATGACCTCTAATTAATAGGGCATTGGGGAAAGTGCTCAGAAAATTTTGCCTCAGGAGTGGGGGATAAATAAGTAGCCATATACTACACACTGCTTTGGACTTACCTAATAAATCCTAAAAACAACATCTAAAAATTATCAGTTTTCCAAGTAACTCAAGTATGTACTAGAACAATGCTCAAGAATACTTATAGGTATATATATTAAAAAAAAATACCAGCACCCAACATGGGAAAAATCACAATGTCTGTATCTTAACAATATATTGAAAAACATAAGAAATACTATGTTGGTAACTCTTTTTTTCCCATTATCCAAATTTACTTTTTAAAAAAAGGACTTTTGCTCTCAAGAAGATGAAGTAGAAGTAATTTTTCCTATTATCTTGCTAAATATAGTTCAAAAACTATGAACATATATAAAACAAGTATAAAAAGACTTGAAAAGTAGAGAGGAAAAGTCAGTCTTGCTATGGAAATAGAGATTGAAGTAATTACATGGTAGTAATTTTGCTGGGTTTTCATTTAGCCTTATATTATTACAAACATGATGCTAGAGAAGCCAGCAAACTACAGAAAGAATATTTATGTAGAAAGTTATTATTTTTGAAAAAAATGAGATTCATGTCTCTGGCAAATTTGGAGTACCAGGTACTGGATTCACTCCCCTGCCTAAAACCACATGAAAAATGGGCAAAATGTAGGAAAGAGTGACTCTTAGATATTAGGTATCATGTGACAAAGGCATGTAAATACACACACACACACACAAACAACCCAAAGATAGCCTGTGTTCTCTAATGACAGGACAGGGAAAGGGGCAGCCTAGACAGACAGAAAAGTTTTATATAGCAACTGCTTTACTCCAGCCAACACCACAGGAAAAACAAAAACAAAAACAAAACTGCAGCCACATATTCATTGATTCCAGGAGACGCTGAGTTCAGAGTTTAGACATCTAACCTCCCAGCATGCAATGAGTCATCCCACCTGCCCCCTCCATGATTGTCAGGGTGGTATCAGAGAATCCCAAGGAGGAAACCAGGACTTTTATCCCTTTTAGGTGGTAATAAGCCTTACCCCATGTGATATAAATGAAAATTACCAAGGGGACAGAAACAAGAAATTTGGTTTCATCAGCGAAGGTGGTATCAGTGGAGTCCAAATGGGGAGCTAGAACTCCCACTCCACTTAGCAATAATGAGGAGATATTCTTTTTTGTGTCAATAGAGGCTGCATAGGGAACCTTCACTTTCAGGCCCTCCATGTAGTAACGATGCGACGTCAAGCCTGCCAACCTCACCTGCTGAAGTGGGGTCAGAGAAAAAAGCCAAAATGGAAGTTTTGAATAAGATTCAGATACTCATAACATTAAAACAATCCAGATTCCAATTAAAATTACTTATCACACCAAAACCAGGAAAATTTCAATTTGAATTAAAAAAAAAAAAAGACAAAGGATGTCAAGACCAATAGAAGAGATAATTTCAAATTATCTGTCAAAGACTTAAAGCAGACATCATAAAAATGCTTCAGTAGGCAAATGCAAACATGCTTAAAAACAACTGAAGAAAAAGAAATTGTCAGTAATGATGTAAAAATTATCAGAAAAAAATAGAAACAACATAAGATTTAAAAAAAAGCAAATAATTGTAGAACTAAAAAAATACAATAAGAAAAAACTCAATGGATGGGATCAACAATCAAGTTGATAAAGAATCAGTGATATTGAACATAGAATAGAAATTATCTAATATGAACAACAAGAAAATAGACTGAAAAAGTTATATACAAAACTCAGGGGACTTGTGGGACTACAAGGAGAGATCTATCATCTGTGTTACTGAAGCAACAGAAAGAGAGAAAAAAAAAAGGCAAGATTGGAAAATTATCCAAAGATTTAATGACATAACTGTAAATTTAGCAAAAGACACAAACCTACATTTTCAAGAAGCAAAGCAAGCCTCAAAACCCAAGATAAACCAAGAGAAATTCATACTAACACATCATAATCAAACTTCTAAAAACTAAAGACAAAGAAAAAACTTAAAAACAATGATAGAGAAATGAGAAATAAAGGGAATACTTCCAAACTCATTTTATGAGACCAGTATTACTCTCATACCAAAGCCAAAGACACAAGAAAACTACAGGCCAATATCTCTGATGAATATCGGTGCAAGAAATTTTAACAAAATACTATCAAATCAAATAACACATTGAAGAGATTATACACCATGGACAGGTAAGATTTATCCCTAGGATACAAGATTGGTTTAACATATACAAAATTAATATAAGACACCATGTTAACAGAATGAAAGAAAAACCATATGATCATCTCAACAGATGTAGGAAAAAGAATCTGACAATGTTCAACATCCATTTATGACAAAAATAATTTTCAAAAAACAGAGATAGAAGAAATCTTACTGAATATAGTAAAGGTTGTTTATCAAAGTTCACAGCAGCATAATCAATGGAAGAAAAAAACTGAAATCTTTTCCTATAAGATCTGATACAAGACAAAGATTCCTACTTCTGCTGCTTCTGCTCAACATAGTACAATACATCCTAAAAGAGCAATGAGACAAGAAAAGGAAATAATGCACCTATATCAGAAAAGAAGTAAAATTATTTCAATTTGTAAGTAACATGATATTTGTTGAAAATCCTAAACACTCTATTAAAAAATCTTTTAGAACTAATACATTTTCAAAAAGTTGCAAGATACATACAAAAATCATTTGCATTTCTTTATATTAACAATGATCTACCCAAAAAGGAAATCAAGAAAATACCATTTATGACAGCATCAAAAATAATAAAATACTTGTAATCAAGGAGGTAAAAGATCTACACTGAAAACAACAAAACACTATTGAAAAAAAATGAAGACACAAACAAATGGACAGACATCTTGGACCGGATATTCCTGGATTGGAAGAATACAGTTATGATGTCCATTCCACTCAAAGTGATACCATAGCTTCAGTGCGATTCCTATCAAAATTTCAGTGGATTTTTTCATAGAAATAGAAGAATAATTCTAACATCTGTATGGAACCACACAAGACCCCAACTATTCAAAGCAATCTTGAGAAAGAAGAGAAATAAGGGAATCATACTTCCTGATTACAAATTGTTTAAAATCTACGGTAAAAAAGAAAATAAAATAAAAGCTACAGTAATCAAAACAATATAGTAATCAAAACAAGATGCATAAAAATAGACACACAGAAGAATGGAATAGAATAGAGAGCCCAGAAATAAGCCCAACCGTATTCAACAACTAATTTCCAACAAAAGTTCATGATGTGGAAAGGACAGTATCTTCAGTAAAAATATGCTGGAGAAACTGAATAAACATATGCAAAATAATGAAACTGGACCTTTATCTTATGCCATACACAAAAAACAACTCAAAGTGGGTTGAACACCCATTTTATACATAAGACCTGAAGCCATAAAACTTCTTAAAAAAAAACACAGAATAAAAGCTCCTTGACATTGGCCTTGACAATGATTTTTTTGGACAGACAACAAAGGAATTAACAAAAGTCAAAAAAGGGACGCCTGGGTGGCTCAGTGGTTGACTGTCTGCCTTTGGCTCAGGGCATGATCCCAGAGTCCCAACATCAAGTCCCACATCAGGCTCCTTGCATGGAGCCTGCTTCTCCTCCCTCTGCCTATGTCTTTGCCTCTCTCTCTCTCTCTCTGTCTCTCATGAATAAATAAATTCTTTAAAACAAACAAAGAAAAGCAAAAATAAATAAGTAGGGCTAAATCAAACTGCAAATCTTCCGTACAAAAGAAATGATCAACAGAGTTGAAAAGGCAACCTACCAAATAGGAGAAAATACGTGCAAATAATACACCTGATAACAGGTTAATTTTCAAAATATGTAAAGACCATATATGGTTTAACAGGAAAAAACAAACACTTGATTTAAAAAATGCAAAGGACCTAAATAGACATTTCTCCAAAGACATACAGATGGCCCACAGGTATATGAGAAGAATGCTCAATGTCACCAGTCATCAAGGAAATGCAAATCAATATCACTTGTCATCAGGGAAAAAACAAATCAAAACCACAAGGAGATGATATCACCCCATGCCTGTCAGAATGGCTACTACTATAAAAAAAAAAAAAAAGATAATTAGCATTGGATAGGATGTGGAGAAAAAAGGAACCCTCTTACACTGTTACTGGGAATATTAATTGGTACAGACATTATGTAAAATAATACAGAGTTCAACAAACCAAAAGTAGAACTACTATACAATCCAACAATCTCTCTTCTGGGAATATTCCCAAAGGAAGTAACATTGGTACCTTGAAGAGGAACCTGCATTCCCATGTTTCTTGGAGCATTATTCACAATAGTAAAGATAAAGAAACAACCTAAGTGTCTGTTGATGGACTAATGGATAAAGAAATTGTGTGTGTGTGTGTAGGTATATACATATATATGTGTGTCATTCAGCCTTTAAAAAAAAAATAGTAGAGGAGATCCTGCCATTTGCAATAATGTGAGTGAACCTGGAAGATATTATCCTAAGAATTCAGAAAGAAAAAGGGAAAAAAGCTGCATGGTCTTGTATATGAAACCTTAAAAATTTGACTACATAGAAGCAGAGAGTAGAATGGGGGCTAAAGGGATAGTGAGGAGGAGAAAATGAAGAGATACTGGTCAGAGTACAAAGTGGCAGTTATGTAGGGTGAATAAGTGTAGGTATCTAATATACAGTGTAATAACTATGGTTAATTATACTGAGCTGAATATTAGAAATCTGACAAGAGAGTAGATTGCAGGTGTTTTCATCACACACACGTACACACGCACACAAATGACAACTACGTGAAGAGAATATGCTAACTAGTTTGACTATAGCAATTTCATTTATTTCAATTATATATTTTATATATATATAACATGTTGTACATCTTAAATATATTTTTTTATTTCAAAAGTTAATTTAAAAAAGGACACCTGGGTGGCTCAGAGGTCGAGCATCTGCCTTTGGCTCAGGTTGTGATGCTGGAGCCCTGGGATCAAGTCCTGCATCGGGTTCCCTGCATGGAGCCTTCTTCTCCCTCTGCCTATGTCTCTCATGAATAAATATGTAAAATCTTTTTTTTTAAGTTAATAAAAAAATAAGACTGGTTACTTAAGTTATTGGAAAAATTTTAAAGAAGTTTCAGGCAACTTGATTAAATCTTTTCTTACAGCTGTAAAACCTATGAAATTTAAGTACATCTGTAGTATATCTGATCAAACTTAACTTCCTAGTTGCATGTATCAGAGCTGTGAAATATTCACTGAATTTTGAAGGTCCTTATGAAGAACATGATATCTTATACTTTATTTATGATTATGTGGATTATATTTTAACTAATAATATTTTGAATTTCATGGATTAACTAAAAACATAAAATGGGAGGAAAAACCATAGACATATCATTATCACATTAAAGTAAGTGATCTAAGTATCTCCAAATAAAGGCAGAGATTGTCAGGCTGGATAAAAGAAAAAATCCAACTATACATAATCCTCTTTAAACATAAAGACACATATAGGTTAAAGGTATAAGAATGTATAAAATTATAACAAGATAAAATAATCCAATAAAGTAGAGTCTCAATATTAGCTCAGTAGATCAGAGCTAAGGATATTATCAAGGATAAAGAAAATCATTTCAAAATGGAAAAGGGGTCAGTTCATCAGAAGAACTTAACAATACTAAATATTTATGTACCCAGCAACAGAGCTTTGAAATGTAGGAAGCACGAACTAGAACTGCAAGGAGAAAAAAAAAAAAAAACAAATCTGGAATTATAGTTGGAGACTTTAATACCGCTCCCTCAATAAATGATAGAACAAGTAGACAAAAACATTTAAGAACATATAAGGTTTCAACAACAGTATCAACCAACTGGATCTCATTTGATATTTATAGAATGCTCCACCCACAAAAAAACAGTATACATCCTCTTTTCACCACATTCTACACCATAAAAAAGTCTCAAAATGTAAAATGATCCATTTTTACAAAATGTGTTTTTTTACTACAGTATAATTAAATTTAAAATCCATAACAGAGGGACATCTGGAAAACCCCTAAATATTTGGAGACTAAATAACTCATTTCTAAATAATCCATGTGGCAAGGAAGAAATCACAAAGGAAATTAGAAGGTATTTTGAGCTAAATGAAAATAAAAACAACATCTTAATTTGGGGGATGTTGCTAAGTACAATTTGCTGGCAAATTTCTAGCATTAAGTGACTATATAAAAAAAAGAAATTTCAAATCAATTACCTCAGTTTTTACCTTAAAATACTGAAAAAACAAAAACACAAGATCATACTAAACCCAGTCAGCAGAAAAAAAGGAAACAAATCAATGCAATTGAAAATGAAAAAAGAGAAAAATCAATGAAACTTGAATACTAAAAAGAAAGAAGAAAGAAAGAAAGAAAGAAGAAAGAAAGAAAGAAAGAAAGAAAGAAAGAAAGAAAGAAAGAAAGAAAGAAAGAAAGTTAGTTCAATACTGAAAATATCAGTACAAGTGATCAAAATCTCACTAGACTAACCAGGAAATAAAAATATCAGGAAAGAGAGAGATGACATAACTACCAATACTAGAGAGATTAAAAGGATAAGGGAATATTAATATATGGACAGAAAGTGAAGCAGATCAACAGTTGCCAGAGGATAGGAATATGGTGGAGAGCAGGTGCATTAGGAAGGGTTCACAAGGGTGAATGAAGAAAATTTTTAGGGGGATGGGGGCACTATGTTGATTGTGGTGATGATTTTAGATCTGTGTACATGTCAATTTAATCGAATTACATGCTTGAAATGTGTGCAGTTTGTTGTATGTGAGCTATACCTCAATATATCTGTGAAAATGCAAGAGATAAATCGTGCCAATATATAACAAATTTAACAGACAAAACAAAGTTTTTAAAAAATATATAGTTAATGAAATCTTCACAAAGGAAGTGAGACCTGTCTCAACTATAAATCCTATTTACTACTCGTAAGCTTATTAACTGCTGACCAGTTGGAACCATAGATCCATACAGTTGTAGGGCTATTTTTCTCTAATCTATCCTAATTATTACAATTAGTTTCTCTACAATTAGCTATTTCACATAGAAAGACAGATTTTACATAACATGATAGACTTCTGGTTGTTTTTTTTTTATTTTTCTGCCTTGTTTCTAAAAAATGTGACTCTCTGGCAATGCTAGACACATTTTCTCTCAGGGAAACACGTTTTTCACTTTACCCACTAAGAAGCTCTTACTGGCCAGCTCTGCAATGAACACTGAACCTCTTTCATGGGTATAAGTTGCCATCTACCATCAGTCATGCGGTTATTTTTCTGAAAGAAGAAAAAGAAATCTTTTTTTTTTTTTTCCAATTTCATTCATTTGTACTCCTTGCTGTGGTTCTGGGCCATTTTACTTTGAACCCTTGCTATCGACTGTTATTAGAATCTTAATTGATTAAACGTTTGATTTTATGTGGTCTTAGGGTACTACACCTAACAGCAAGCTGAATATACTCAAAAAGTAACATTCCTGAGCTACTGCTACCTGGGGAACATTCAAAGCCATGCAGAAGCGTGCCCATGCAGCTCCGTAGGAGGCATGCTTTCTGCCTCTGGGCTCCAAAGAAATTTCTCTTGAGAAAAAGCAAAAATGAAAGCTTTCCTTTGCTACTCAGTGACAGAGAACAGAGTCAGCAGAGCGAATCCGTTTCTGTGGTTAACAAGTAAAGAGCAGGAAGTATTTTACAAAGCAGATTGCAGGGAAGAAAGCTTTTATGGAAAACGAGGAGAGTCAATGCAAATATTGGCAAATACAATAATCACTGGTCATTGCAAAATATAATTTGGCTTCTGATGGGACCACTGTAAGTTTGGGAGATGATGAATGTCAGAATTTGGAAGATTTGAGACTGCAAATGAATAAGACTTCCTTTGATCTTCTAGTGGGATTAGAACCCTTCCTTATAAATAAGTAACAATTTGAGGGCACCTGGGTGGCTCAGTCGGTTAAGAATCTGCCTTCAGCTCAGGTCATGATCTCAGAGTCCTGGAATCCAGCACCCCCATGGGCTCCCTGCTCAGCAGGGAGTCTGCTTCTCTCTCTCCCTTTGCCCCTAACCTCACTTGTGCTCTTTCTTGCTCTCTCTCTCAAATAAATATAATCTTAAAAAATAAATAAATAAATAAAAACTAAAAGAAGTAACATTTCTACTTGCTGCCTTCTGATGAGAGGCAAAATGATTACTCAGAGTCTAATATTCTTGGAATGAAGGAGCTACACCATCAGGCATCGCCAAGAAGCGCAGGTGCCATGGGGAAGCCCGAGTGTGGGTTGGCTCTCAGTTTTATTACAGAACATAAATGTGTGGAAGCAAGAAGAAAAAACAGCTCAAGAAACCAATCCTGAGAGGGGCAGCAGGGAACTGCCTCCGTGACCATCTGCACGGGCCTCAGGGGAGCATTAACTGGAGGGCGGCAAGAGATTGGAGAACTGACCTCAGCAGGCCTGGCTGTCTGTCCACCACCGTTGCTGTGTTCAGCACGTACTGTCTTCAGTAGGGACCCATGGCAGGAATAAGTGGCTTTTGCCACATGCATAGAGCTGTTGCCATTTGTGTGTGTCCCTGTTCTTATGCTTTTTTACCTACTGAGGTCTTGCTCTCCCACACCTACGGGGTAGGCACCATGCTAATCCTTTCAGAAACTCCCTTGTGTGGTATAGTTTCTTCATTATACATCTAAAGAAACTGAGGCCTCAAAGGGCAAAAAAAAGAATTATGCCAATATGCAAACTCAAGGGTCTCTGATCCCGGATATCTTGCCCTTACCCACTTCACTGCATTGCCTTTCTGCCCCTTCACGTCAAGTAACTCAGTGAAACAAGAGCCATGAGTATACTGCTTAATCTTCATTGCTAGGTGTGTGCTGAAGCTTGCATGGATGCGTCTGTACCAACTCTTTTTTCCCTAAGAAACAACTGATCTTCTCTGGGCAGAAGCTCTTACAAAAGATTCCTGGGCCAGTATACAAACAGATGAGGACAAGTAGATGCAAATTGTCAAACGTCCCTGGGATCTAGGGGCATTCAGATTATTGATTTGTTAATGGTCCCTGTATTGGGACACAAACACTACTTAACGCTCTCTGGGTTCATCAACTTCCTCCTTCTTCTTCCCATAGGAACCACACTGGACTTGGATGAAGCATCACACCCGTGGGTTATAGCATCTGGCTTTCTGGTTTAACTTTCACTCCGGGAGGGAGAAAGAGAAAATATTGACCACAGGAAGTGAAAGATCGTCCCTCCTGATGACTACTCCGAGTCGCAGTTTCTCCTTACCTTCTGAAGTTGACTGCCACGCAGATATGCACAGCAAGTGCCCAGCTGCGTCTCTCCAGTCATTGTTAAACAGTAGCAGGCAGTAATGCATAAAACCTTCCTTTTAGTGACTACTTTCCTTAGCATCAGTACTCGGGACTTGCACTTCCCAAATACCTGTCACTGCTTTCATTTTTATTTTAGACTTCATTGACCAGAATGATTATGTAAAACTGAAACTTGGGAGAGTATTTTGGAACTGGATTGCTCACTTGTTTGAAAACAGTTGTTGGCGAGGAGGAGGATGTACCAGTAGCTACGTGCACACTGCTGCCTCCACTCGTAGAGCACCTCCCTCTGACCCTGTTCAGCCGGATTTTGTGAGGTAGTGTTGAGCCTTTCCAATCTCACCCAAGCATGCCATGCCAATGGAGCTTCCTTCATCCAGCTGGTGGATAAGATAATGACTTACAAATCGTATGTCAATCAGAAATGGAAGAAGATAACTACGCAGGCCGTAAAGGCCTTGGTGGTTAGTATTCTTCATTCATGGTGAGCTCAGTGCTGAAGGAGGATCTCTGATCTTTCTGGCTCATCTCTCCCCTTCCATTTAATTGACATCTATCAGGGTATTGCTCTTCCATCATGACTCCCCCCTTTTTTTTTCTTTGCTGAGAATACAAGGACAAGCATTCTGCTTTTTTTGTGGGTACACACATAACTTGAGCCCTCTTCTCAACTAATAGGACAAAATGCCATATGAATCTTGTTGCTAAGATATAGTCTGTAATGAATATTGAAATTAAAGTTGCTGTCATGGCCATTAATCACCAAACTTTATCTGAATTGATATGGATATTATATGTGAGCAAATTCTTATAAGTTTATTCCTCACACTCATTGTGTGTATGTGTGTGTGTTCCACAGATTTTTCCTTCCACTTTGAACATATGGAGGAGGCTCCTAAATCGGGTTTTAGGCCTTAATACAGGGACTACTCTAGGTATCACCCCTGATGAAAGAGAAATAGGAAATAATGACTAGCCTATCTGTCTCTTTTGTATCAGTACACAGAAAGTAAGAAGGAAGGCTATCCAGTTATTGGATATCTGCTGCTGACAATTTTGAACCAGAACTCAAAAATATTAGAATTCATTGCAATCAGAGGTGTATACTTTTCTGAACTCTTTCCAAATCTAGGCATGTAAATGTGGCAATATCTACCTACTGAACATTGGTATTATCCATCAAGAAAATTCCAATTAAGTGATACCATTATCTAGATATGGTTAGATTTCAGAACCTCGGCAGAAAGAAAGGGCAGGGGTTGGGGAAGGAGGGAAAGAAAGAAAGCAAAAGGGAATTAGAGAGAGGAAGCAAAGGGAGGTGGATAAAGGGAAAAGGGGGAGAAAGGAAGAGAGAAAGAAAGGAAAACAAAATAGAGCCAAATAACTAACACTGCTGAGACCACAATTTCCTCCCTGTCACCATATTGCTTCACTGCTAGGTCCATGACAGCTAACCCTGGTGGCATACCTCGAGTGTCTCCCCTAGGCTATCTGAAGGCATTTAACCTTACTTTTGAAACATATCTGTTTTGATATGATCTCATTGGCACTAGTAGGTTTGAACCTTGGGCAGTGTCATTTCCTTGTGTCCTTCTGGGGAATACTGTTTTACTCTCTCTTACCTTCAGCTTCTACTTTCCCTTTTTGGATCAGTTTTAATAACTAAAAGAAGTTGCGAGGAGATGGGAATCAATCATACTCTAATCACAGATAGAGCAATTTACTCAGAAAAGCTTGAACTTGAAACTGGTCCAAAAAATATTTGAACTCATTTCCAGATTCCATAGATTTTCAGGTTGTAAAGGTACCTTTTCCTCTAGCATTCTGGAAGGTGATAAAAAGAAGAGAGAAAAGAAAAAGTAGAAACTGCCCTTTGGTTCTCTATTCACCAAAATGCCCACTTGAAAGTATTTGGATACTCTGACAGTCACTGACTTGGGTGGTTTGGCCTGGAGTGCTCAAGTACAGAGTTTTCAGGCCTGATGCTTCTGTATCTATCAACAATTCAGTAGGACACCTGGGTCACAGTTCAGAAGGTACCTGACCTCATGCTAGCACAGTATTTTCTGAAAATAATCCCAGCTTTTGATAATAGTTTCTACCAGTAAAAGAGAAAATAAGTGTCTTGATGTAGAGATACTTTTATGAGACCGAAAAAGTATTTTCTAATTCCTCCACATTACTTGGCCATCAGGCTCTTTATTTCTTTGTCTCTGTCTCTGTCTCTCTCCTTTTTAAAGGATGCATCAGGAAGAAAACCTGATCATTTTTATTGGATGCCAGACTAGTTCCTAACAAACTCTCTGTCCGCAGGCTAGCACACAAAGTAGATAATTAATTGCATAGAAGCCACACCTTTTGGTACACCCATCCAAGGTACCCATGTCTATTAGTATTTTTTTTTTTTTTTTTTTTTTTAGGATAGTCACAGAGAGAGAGAGAGAGAGAGGCAGAGACACAGGCAGAGGGAGAAGCAGGCTCCATGCACCGGGAGCCTGACGTGGGATTCGATCCTGGGTCTCCAGGATCGCGCCCTGGGCCAAAGGCAGGCGCCAAACTGCTGCGCCACCCAGGGATCCCTGTCTATTAGTATTTTAATGATTTTTTTCACATCCCATAGGTCCTATTCCCAGATAGTCATTATCTTATCACCAAAAATATGAGCATCAAGTCAATCTTTATCTCTATACATTTTTCCTCTACTAACCTGGTGCTTAAGAAGCAGGAGAGGTTTAGCTCTAGCTTAGAGGTACTATTTTTTGCCTATGAAGCAGTTCAGGTTTCACTCAGGATTTACTACATTCAAAGGTGAGCAGATGTGTAAATCACCTATGAAAAAGAAGGAAAGAGAGAAAGAGAGACAGAGCTGACTGGTTTTACATGACTAATGGCAAGGTTATATCTGTGTATCATGGAAGCCCCCCCCCCAAAATTAGTGGGGACAGTGCTGACTCAGCTCATAGACAATTTCCTAGTTAGAATAAGATTTCTTTTCATGCCACCATGTACAGGTGAATTTACTTTCTCTATACATTTTCTAAATCGTACCTAAAATGGAATTTAACATCAAGTCACCATTCCTCTGGGGTAATGGAATATCACAGGTTCTAAGATCCCCGTAGCATCTGCCCATATGTATTGCTTCTCCTCTACCACACACTGTAGATGCTCCATTCTGACAATGGGGTTCTTAAGTCATCCTCCCCCAGTGGTTGAGAATTTCTAATGCCATGCTGATTATCAGTTTGCATTCTAGTAACCCACCCACTAAGACTTGCTTTTGTCAGGCCCCTACTATCAGCAAGTCTGCCACTGAACCCTGGCCCAGGCAGTAACTATTATCGGGGGGGGGGGGGGGTACTTAGATGGTGTTAATCTACCTTGATTATAGGTATCACCAGTCATGTGCAGGTTTGATGGTTAATTTTATGTGCTAAGGGATGCCCAGATAGCTGGCAAACAATTTTTAGGTGAATCTGTGAGGATGTTTCTGGAAGAGATTAACATTCGAATTGGTTGAATGAGCAAAGAGGATTACCCTCAACAAATTTGGATGGGGGCATTATCTGATCCATGGAGATCCTGAATAGGACAAAAATGCAGAGAAAGGGCAAATTTGTTCTCTGCTTGAGCTAGGGCATCCTGTTCTCCTGTCCTTTGACATTGGCACTATGGGTCTTTAAGCCTTTGAGATTGGACTAGAATCACATCACAGACTTTCCTTGGCCTCCAGCTGGCAGAAGGCAGATCATGGGACTTCCCAGTCTCCGTAATCATATGAGCCAATCTCTCATACTAAGTCCCTTAATGTCTACTTATACACCTTATACAGAGGAAAAGCCCTGATTAATATAGCAAGTAAGTGCTCAGCAATCAGCTTTGCCATGGGTGGAGGGGGAGCATCATGAATTGTAGTTTATAAAAATGTCTGTAAATACTCCTACTGTGGTTCAAGCTACCAATATATTGTTCAAGCTACCAATATATTGTTACTGAATGCAGAGTTGGAAGAGATGCATGCTCTTTGTTGGCATGAGCAGACAAAACAAGCTCCTCTATACTTATCTCAGTCACCCATGATTCTTTTCTTCCTACTCCATTTCTTTATCCTGGAAGCTTTTTGCTGTTATTTTACCTCAACTATGACTAATTTATAGGTTGTGCAATCCACTCCAATACCGACAGAATGCCTGCATAAGTAAACTTCCCCATGTAAGCAGATCATTCACATCATCACCCCTAGTCTTACTGCATGATCGACCCAAGCCCCATACCTACAGGTTTAGTGCCAGACCCTGATCCTGGTTATCCTGCCAATGCAAAGAATCCTGAAAAATAGCAGGACAAAATCAAGAATGCTAGAATATATTCAATCTTTTTCATATTTCAGGCCAATTCAAATTAAGTTGATTACCTACTACCACTTTTTTTTTTCATACTAATAGTTTAATAACATGAAATCATTTGTTTTTACGCCATCAGAGACTAATAGGAAAGAGGTTAAAGGGTCTCGGGTTTTTTTTTTGGTGGGGGGAGTGGATATTGTGTCATTAGATAGTCTAGCAGTTGGTCATATTTCAGTGCTTTGCAGTGAGCAGCCTAATTGAGGTCTCCCCTGCTCTTGTGTAATTTGTCACTGACCCTCTCCTAATATGCTGAGTACTGGATTTCTTCTTTCTGATATTATCTAAATTAAAAGCAAATTGACAATGATAGAACATGTGAGCTGGCCAGCTAACAGGTTTAGTGGAACTTTAAATCAACTAATGAAACAGATGGAAGCCATCTGGTAAAGCAAAACTGTACTAGAGAAAAATGGTTCCATTTCCCAAGTCAGAGATCTGTGTTTCAATCAGTGTATCAGTGGTGTAATATTGAACAAGTTTCTACACATTTGTTGCCAGAGGCCACTAGCTGATCATCACAACTACTTTTACTGCTCCCAGGTTCCTTGCTGGATTGTTGTCTCTCAACATTTCTTATAGTAAGTTGTAGCCATCTAACCAGTTTTTGCCAATGGAACAAGAATGGAAAAGCAATGGATGCTGCTTTGGGGCTAAGTATTTTAAGAAGCCAATATTTCTCCTCCATTCCCTTTCTGAAATGCAAACTGGATGCAAATGACAATAAAAACCCTAAGGAATGGTGGGGCAACAAACTGAAAGAAGCCGGGTTCCTTAAATCACCAGTAGAGTTGAGTCTCCGGCAGATAGGAGCCATCTCTTTGACTATTACTCTAGTGCACTGTCTTTGAGCCTCAGCCGGCCTGCTTATTACATCAGTAACAAAGCTTAATGAATACAACATCTCTTTAAATGAAAGTTTAATAATATTGCCTGCCTTAATTAACATTCTTTTGGTTGGGACTAGCAAAACTTCACTCAACCTAGTCTAAGCTGAATGGAGAAATTTTCCATAATGAAGCAGCAGTGCAGAAACACATCTGGGCCTCAGGAGGCAACAGAGACAAACAGAAAAGCCACCTAAGAAGTCACTTTTTAAATCTCTCTCTCTTTCTTACACACACACACACACACGCACGCACGCACACACATACATGCACTCTGGCCCAATAATCTCTGGCAACTACTTTTTTCTCTATGTTTTCACTATTCCATCTTTCCTTTCCATGTAAAATGCCACTCCACAATTTCTGATTTTATACACCTGATGTTCAAGAAAGTAAAATCTCTCAATTGCAATTTTGAATCAACAGGATATGATCTATTTAAGCCATATTAAGTTAAATGTTCACCTTTGGTCCTCTTGGGCCAAAAGAACGGAATCACAAAAATACTAACATCATTGCCAAAGGCCCCTTCCTATGTGTGAGTAAGGAGGTGTGGTTCTCAAAGATAAGAGGTTTGGGTTAAATAGATTACTCAAAATGGGCCAAGTACATTACTTCATCAATTATCATAAAAATTAATTGAAACGCTCATAAAATTCTTAGCAAAATACAGCAAGGATTCATGTTACTCATTGTTTTTATAATCATTATTAGATATTATACTAATTTTCTCTCACCACAACAAATGAGCACAAACTTAAGAAGCTAAATAACATCCAGTTATTATCTCACAGTTTCCATGGGTCAGAAGTGTGGGGACAGTGTGGCTCAGCTTCTCCCTATGGTCCAGATCTCAAGAACCAAAACAAGATGTTGGCAGGGCTATATTCCTGTCTAAAGGCACATCTTGGAGGCACATCAAATTTTACTTAGACTGTTAGCAGAATTCAGCTCTTTGTGCCTGTAGGAAAAGGCTCTCTGTTCTTGCTCACTGCTAGCTATGGGTTGTTGATGTCTTCTAGAGTTCTCTCTGGGTCTTGTTGTTGGCCCCTTATGTCTCAGAACCAGCAATGATGGATCAAATTCTTCCTTGGAATCTCTCTGCCTTCCCCTTCTGCAGCATCTTACCTGCCTTCTCTTCCACATCTCTGTCTCTAGCCAGAGAAAATCACCTGTTTCCAAGGCTCATGTGATTAATTTGGACCCACCCAGATAATCTAGAATAATCTTTAGGTATGTAACCTTAATTACATTGGCACAGTCCCTTCTGACATGAAACATAGCATATCCATCAGTTCCAGTGATTAGGGCAGGGCATTTCAGGGACTTATTCTGTCTACCACAAACAGATATTAAATAATACTGCTCCGGGATTGTCTAATTTAGAAAACATGACAAATACACATGACCTAACTATCATTTTTTAAAAATAATTCTGAAGAAACTTTGAAGCATGTCATGGTACAAACATAATTATGATTATACAACTTGCATTTGCCTTTACATATAAATTACTTTGCATACACACACACATATATATACACACACATATATTTTAAATTTTCTTTTTCTCTATTAGTATATACCCTCCTCACCTGTTCATTTCACAAATATTTATGTCTTCACAATTTCAAGTGCTGAGGATACAGTACTACTCAGCATGGTTCAGGGCCTTGTGCCATGGGCAACCAGCAATAAATAAGTTAGCACATTGAAAATCAAGGTCCTTTCAAATGGTGATAAACAGGGTCATGTGATAAAGTCCAAATGACTGCATGGGCAGAAGGTTACTCTATTTCAGACTGCTTATCAGTCTAAAGGAGGTCTCTCTAAGAAGGTAGGATTTGGGCTTTCCAGGAAGAAGGTGCAGTAGCAGAATATAGTCAGGAATTGTGATGCCTCCAGCTTTGTCTTTTTTCAGTGTTGTTTGGGCTGTTCAAGGTCTGTTGTGGATCCATACAAATTTAAGAATCATTTGTAATAGCTCTGAGAAAAATGCTGTTGGTATTCTAATAGGGATTGCATTAAATGCATAGATTGCTTTGTATAGACATTTTAACAATATTTGTTCTTCCAATCCATGAGCATGGAAGGTCTTTCCATTTCTTTGTGTCCTCTTCAATTTCTTTCATCAGTATTTTACGTTTTCAAAGTACAGGGCTTTCACCTCTTTGGTTTCTTCCTAAGTATCTTATTAATTTTGGTGCAATTGTAAATAAAATGGACTCCTTCATTTCTCTTTCTGTTGCTTCATTAAATGTCCATTGACTGATAAATGGATAAAGAAGATGTGGAATATAAACAATGAAATATTACTCAGTCTTAAAAAAAGAATGAAATCTTGTCATTTGCAATGACATAGATGTAGCTAGAGGGTATTATACTAAGCGAAATAAATAAGTCAGATAAAGACAAATACCAGATGATTTTGCTCATATGTGGGATTTAAAAAAAAAAACAAAAAACAAAACAAAAAAGCAGAGGGGAAAGAGAGAGAGGCAAACCAAGAAACAGACTCTTAAGCATAGAGAACAAACTGAGGGTTACCAGAGGGGAGGTGGGTGGAGGATGGGGGAAATAGGTGATGGGGATTAAGAAGGGCACTTGTTGTGATGACCACCAGGTGCTATTTGGAAACATTGAATTATGGTGTTGTAGTAACACTATAGTAAGATTTTAGCATTAGACTGTAGGTTAACTAACTGGTATTTAAATTAAAATTTAAAAATAAAAGTATCTGTGGGAGTAGGAATTAGTTTGGAATATTCTGGCAACCTATTTGAGTAAAAAATGACCAGTGGGGAGAAAGGTACTAGATGAGTTCAGAAAGGGGCAGGGGGAAGATCATTCACCTTTTTAAAGGTCTAGCTGTTAATATAAGTACTTAAAAATCACAATCTTATTTTGAAACTATAAAACATACAGATGATCCGTTCAAACTGAGCTTCATCAAATTGGTCTGTTTGGGTACAATACTTTTCATCAAATATAAAATTGTGATTAAAGAGAAAGTTGTAGTGGGAAACTCGCCCAAATGTTCCCAACTTCGTTAGTCCTATACAACCATTCTTCCCCTAAGGGTATAAATAGAACACATATTCTTTCATAAAAAGATGCCTGTGTCCAATCTGTAATGGAAGAAACTCGGATCTTTCCTTTTCTTCACACCCTTTCCTGAGAACCATCAGAGTTTGTGAGTTCTAATTTACTGCATCTGCTAAATTTTAATCTCACTTATATTTGTCCTCTGCTTTTATTTTCTTCCCAGTGCACTCCTAACATCCTCCCCCCCAACAGTCACACATAATTGGAAGAGAGAAACATGACTTACATAGCAATGATTTCAAAGTTAATGATGGCCATCCCTGTCACAGAGGACACTGGCCATTCCCACCTGGGAGGAGGGATGTTCCTACCGTCCTCTCTGCTTTCAAAAATGTTGCACGTTGCCTGATGCCTCTATTCCTCTTCTATTACCTTAGCCCTTCTCTTGGGATTGTCACAGAAAACTCCAAATCAACTGTCCCCTTTGCGATATTGCAAGAGTAGCTCAGGTTTTTTTCTTAAGTGATATTTCTGTCCTTAATAGAAATTCTGCTGTTGGATTAAACTTTTCTCCTTGCCTTATAAACTATGAGGACTTTTTTTTTTTTTAAAGACATAGCTAATTTATTTTTGCCTTTAGGCACTAACTCTCTGCATTACGACATGCATGTCACACATAGACACACATGCACACTCAAGGAAAATGTGCTTTTTAAACGCAAAATAATTTTTATTCATAATTTCTTGTGATATACTAGAATTCATCCATGAAATGGTCTGTTGCTGAGTGAAGAATATTTAAAATCTTTAAAAGAAAAAAAAAGATCTAGTTAAAATATATAAAACTCTTACTTTATTCAACAACTCAACTTAAAAATGGTTGTTAAAAAGGCTGTATTCAAATTTTTAGTGAATTGAGATCTAAACTCATTTGTTAGTGTTGAAAACTTTTGGAAATGTTTGTGATCCTAACAGTCCTTAAATATGATTTACAAGCAGCCCTTGACATTCTATACAGTTGAATTAAACATCTTTTGTTCAGACTCACTTTTTAGGTATTCTAATACCTTTAAGTACATTGGGGGAAGAAAACCAGAATCATGACTCTAAGTCAGTTGAGAAACATCTTAAGATGTTAAATGATGACTCTATCCGTCAATTGACATCTAAATATAAGTGCTGTGACCATATTTTTTAGAGAAATGCATGTGTATTTAAATAACATATGGAATGTCAGCATCATTTTGACGAGAGAAAGGATAAGATTAAAGCCTAGTTCTGGCTGCACATTAATTACAGCCCTGTAATTTACTAGCAAGTTACTTCAGTCTCCTCACCCATAAAATAGGTAATAACTCATACAGTTGTATGAGAATTAAATAAGCTAATAAAGTTCTTAGATCAATGCCTATATGTAATGAGTATTTAAAAAAATAGTTATGTAGGGGCAGCTGGGTGGCTCAGTCAGTTAAGCCTCTGACTCTTGATTTCAGCTGGGTCATGATCTCAGTGTTCTGGGATTGAGCCCTGCATTGGTCTCCATGCTGGGCATGGAGCCTGCTTAAAATTCTCTTCCTCTTTCTCTGTCTCTACGCCTACACAAGTGTGTGCTCATTCTCTCTCTTTCTCTCTCTCTCTCTTCTCCCCTCCCTCTCAAAAAAATTAATTGAAAATTTACTATTAAGGTATAAAACTATATTGATGTAAAATTATTATATTAACCTTCACAGAAATGAGGAAATGAAAGTACTGCTTTCATTTAAACATTAACACCAGTGGGATATCCAAGACTTTGTCCTCAATCAAGTGACAATTGGACCAGTCTTCTCAATTGAAAGATCAGCTATGAAGGAAAAAAAGTAACAGTGTACAAAATTCCAGGAAAAGTTCATTTTGTCCAAATTATTTTGTGACAATATTAGCTCTCAGAAGACAGAATCAACCTACTACTCATGTCAAACTCTTAATATTAAATAAAAAACTTATAAGGTACTCTCTTCTTAAAAAAAAAAAAAAAGGTACTCTCCTTAATTCACTTAGTTTTCTTTTGCTATGCTTACTTCATCACCAATATATTCTCCAAAATGAAATGAATTCTTTGATGCTAAGATCAGAATCCATTAGCAAGATATTCGTATGATTCACAATTTTTAGGCTATTTAGAGATTTTTCTTCTGCAGGGATTCCCAAATGTCAGAAATATCTTTTTCTGTATTCTGGTATGAAATAAACTTCATTATCTTTACTTACAAGTGACTTTTGCCTGCCTTTCACAAATTATAATCTATAATACAATTTGGCTTTAAAGGTATGCTATAATTTAAGAAATTGTGATGGTTGATTTGAGATATTAATTTTTGAATGGACATTTGTCTTTTTATGAGACTGTCCATGATTGTCAGTGAAGATTTAGAGATCAAAATTTTAAAAGGATGAAAGCCATAAGGCCAGAGAAGGGACCATGTCACTAGAGCTGCAGGTTAGAATTATGGTGACATACATGAATCATACATTCTCCTTCCCATTGCCCACCTGTGTAAGCGTGAATCAGGAAATGTTAGGGGGCACCTGGGTGGTTCAGTGGTTAAGCATCTGCCTTCAGCTCAGGTCATGACCTCAGGGTCCCAGGATGGAGCCCCACGTTGGACCCCGTGCTCAGCGGTGAGCCTGCCACTCCCCCTGATTGCGCACACGTGCTTGTTCATTCTAATAAAAACTTAAAAAAAAAAAAAAGGAAATTTTAGAAAAGGCAGAGGACTCAGATCACCTCCAGTAATCTTTTGAACAGGTGAGGGTAAGTCCTACTCAAAGGGAGAATGTGATCAGCTCAAATGTACAAGTGAATCTCAGACGTTTCACATCTCAAGATCACTTTACAAAACAGGACATCTTTTGCTTTGCTCTCTTGCCACCATAAAAGAGAAAATCTCATGTGGGCAGTATTCTGGGGAAAGAGGTGCTCCTCCAGTCATGTTTTTGTTTACTCCTTTTTTCCTCCCTTCTTGCTTTTCCTTGTTCATCTTCCATTGTTCACAAGCCTCTGACATAAAAATAATTTTAAATAAGCATATGCCAGGAAAAGTCACATTACTTCCAAATGTTGTGTTGTTACCTTTTCCTCTCTCTTCCATTTGGTGTCTGTGTGGTACTTATTTTTTTTTATTTTTTAAACATTTTTTTTTATTTATTCATGAAAGACACAGAAGGAGAGAGACAGAGACACAGGCAGAGGGAGAAGCAGGCTCCATGCAGGGAGCCCGACGTGGGACTCGATCCCGGGACCCCAGGATCACACCCTGGGCCAAAGACAGGCGCTAAACCGCTGAGCCACCCAGGAGTTTTTTAAATCTATTTTTGTTGTTGTTATATCATCTTAATGATTCACTGGTATTCCCTGAATTTATCTATTCTTCTTTTCATCAATATGACCTCATATAATGAGAATACAATCCGTTTTTCTAAAAATAAATAAATAAATAAATAAATAAATAAATAAATAAATAAATAAATAAACTTTTCTAAAAAAGCAAAAAAAACTCCCTAAGCAAAATAAGTAGGGGAGGGATCCCTGGGTGGCGCAGCGGTTTGGCGCCTGCCTTTGGCCCAGGGCGCGATCCTGGAGACCCGGGATCGAATCCCACGTCGGGCTCCCGGTGCATGGAGCCTGCTTCTCCCTCTGCCTGTGTCTCTGCACCTCTCTCTCTCTGTGACTATCATAAATAAATAAAAAAAAAAATTAAAAAAAAAAATAAGTAGGGGATTCCCTACTTATTTTATTACCACCTGAAATTACCTTGAATTTTTATGTGTTCATATTTCTTCTCTCCCTCTTCCTGTAATAATCTCTTTCTCCAGAGACTTTTCCAGTGTGCATCATTCCGTAGCTCTCTTGTTGGAATCACTGTACACAACATGAACACAAAGACTATCCATGGGTATGTGGAGGCCCACAAATGACTTCCTCAGTTACTTAAAGTTAGGTAAACTCAGCAGTGAACGTACTTAGTCCTTCCGTTGACGGACCTTGAATCCTCTATCAATTATCTTCCACACTGACCTGTTTACTAAAGTGCTCCTCATCTTCACCAGTTTTGCATTTTCTTCCTTGCTGTGTAATCACCCATTTCTTCTGGGTCACAAAATAAATTTCTCTGTAGTAACCTCATCTAATTCTTCTCAGCTTCTCTGTATTCAGGAGTTATGTATTTCTTCTCATTCCTAGACTTTCTCATTTCTTTCATAACTGATGAACCAAGTTAATAAGTGATTTGTTTTGGTCATGGGTCTTTTACAAGAGCCAGGTTTCAGATTAGTCAATATCTGTAACCATTATTTGTAAAATCTGTTTTTATTAATTTTGGCTTCTTTCCAAGTTAGTAATCACTGTTTGAGAAATATATATATATATATATATATATATATATATATATTCATTTATATATGTAATTCTACTTATTTACATATATTTATATTTATATGTTTGTCATATTCAGATAGCCACCTCAATCTATTTTAAAAGTCAACATTCACAGTATTTCTAAAATATGATTGCATTTTACCAAAATATAGATCTATATTTGTACAGATTGTGAAACAATAAATCTGAGAATAAACATCTGATTTTCGTCTTTTACAATGATTTTGTTTTTACTACAAAATTAGATTTTGACGCTGATCACTCTAGATTATAAGCATGCACTTAAAACTATTAGATCCATGTATGTCAGAAGCCTTTTATAATTCAAGAGTAATTTGTCCTAGTTTTGGGACGAATAAAGTAATTTACCATACTCGACATTCATGACTTTTCCAAGATCAGGCATGTCTTGAGGATTCTTCATTACTGATTTTTAATTATAAACAGCCAGCAATCATTTTCTGTCTTTTCTACATAAGAGTGTGGTATAAAATGACATATATAAAAAGCCACCAATCTCCTTTAAAATTATGGTATCTGTTATAATTCACAATATTAGATTTTAGACATATCTGTTGTATATATACAATCTGTTATTTATTTTAATCTTTGTGAAAACCATAAAGTCCAATAAATGATAGAAAGGTTTATATTCTCATTATATGAGGTCATATTGATGAAAAGAAGAATAGTTAAATTCAGGGAATACCAATGAACCATTAAAATAACAATAAGAAAAAATAAATTTAAAAAGTCAGTATGCAGGGAAGGAATTAAACATACTGAAGACTTACCACTTACCTACAAATCAGAGCATTACAGTGAACTTTCATCTGGGATACAAAAGGGAGAAGAAAATAACTTCTGTTAAACATTTTTAGAACTATTAAACAATTTTCTAAAAAAAATAAAACCTGGATTTTCTAAAAAAGCAAAAAAAAAAAAAAAAAAAACTCCCTAAGATTACAAACTCTTATTAAGTATAAACTTGAAATACTGTTATTTTTGACTGTATCTGGATTTACCTTTACAATCAAATTACTTCCAGAACAGCTCTTAGGCTTTGAACTATAGGCCTTGTACAAACGAGATAAGAGGATCTGCCTAGAGTTCTGTACCTTGATAAATACGAGATCAAAGATATTACCTCTTGTAAAAGGTCTCCTGTGTCAGCAAGTTATGATAGTACTTGAAGAAAGGTACTTTTAGAAAGACCAGGAGTCAAAGAAACTATTTTTTAGAGAAAGAATATTAATTTCATGACCCTTTTTTAAAATAAGATTAATGCTGCCAAGCCTCTAAGGCAATTGATATGTATCTTAATAATTTCTTTTTAAAACAATCTACTCTGCCTTTATTATCAATATATAATTAAAAACCATGAACTATCTATCTTCTCAGCTTATGATTCAGATATCAACCATTGGTTTTGTTTTTTCTAAAAAAAAAAAAAAAAACAGTAAGAAGATGGGGCACCTTCATGGCTTAATGGATCGAGTGTCTGACTCTTGGTTTAAGTTCAGTTTGGAATGGAGGGGGAGCATGAGATCGAGCCCCAAGATGGGCTCTATGCTCTGCAGGGAGTCTATCTGAGATTCTCTACCCTTCCCCCTGCCCCTCCCCCAGTGCACACTTGCCCAAGCACTCTTCTATAAAACAAATATTTTTAAGAACCCAGCAAGAATGAATGGGTCGGGGAGGAATGAAGGAGAGAGAGAAAAAATGAGGGAGAGAAGATGAGAATAAAAGCGTC